>NW_026138053.1:0-619687 GCF_025592945.1 Manacus candei
TCCTTACAGGGCGGTTGCCCCTCTCTCCGCGCAGCCACAGGAGCGCGATGGCAAAAGGCCAACGCCAAGCGAAGCAAAGGACCCAGCCCTGCTTACAGGGAGGTCCGCCCAGCGCCAAGCCGGCCGGCGCAGCCGCAAGCTGCCCGCCGGACATTTAGGGATCCCTGCCCCGGGGATGCCAGGGAGGGGCCTTTGCCAGAGGGCCTTTCTCCGCCCCCTCTTGACCGCGAAGCCGACGCTCTTCTTCCTGGCTCTTGCCTCGCCGTCCCGCTCCACGGCTCTGCTTTCTTCTCGCAGGGCTCCTGCCAAGGCAGGAGGACGCAGCTCGGACTCGGAAGCTCCGAGTCCTCGCACCGAAGGAAAGCAGGACCCAGGGGCAGCTGCCCCAGCCACCACCCGCCCGCCCACTCGCAGGACCCCCCCACCTCCACACCACCCCCCAACTTCAGCCGCTCTCACCGCGGCGTCTTCCCGCGCCGGCGCTGCCGTCCCGCGCGACGCCTCTTCCGCTCTCTTCTCCGGCGGCTTCTGCCAGGGCGGGAGGAGGCAGGTGGGCCCGAGAAACACCAGCTCCTCCGTACCGAGGCAACCCGCACCCCACGCCCCCGGAGGCACATCTCCAAGCCCCTCCCCGCCCAACCACAGGCCCCCCACTTCCCCCCACAAAACTCTCCAAGCTTCACTCGGACTCACCACCGCGACGCGCGGCGCAGTCCCCCCCGGGCTGCGGGGAGCCGGGCCCTCTGGGCAAAGGCAGCTGGGCAGGCGAAGCAGCGGCCAAAGAGGCTGCCGCCCTGCTTACAGGGGGCTCCCGGCCGCTGCCTGGACCACAAAGGGCCTGGGACACCAGGGCACTGGCCCCGACTTACAGGGGGGCCCTGGGCCCAAAGGCCTACGGAGGCTCCTTCTCTCCGCTTCGGGGGGCACCTGACCCGCTCCCCGCTAACGGGGCGGTCGCCCCGCACAGGCTGCCAGCTGAGGGAGCGCAAAGGCTCCCAGACCCGGACCCTGCTTACAGGCGGGTCCACGCCCAGGGAGCCACGGAGCTCGGCCTTCCCCCACGGCATCAAGTACCTGACTCAAGGGCCAGGCACCGGGGCTCGTGGCCTAAGGCCCTGAGCTGGCCCCGAGGGCAGGGAGGGCACACGCCCAGCCCCACGCCCGTGAGAGGCCGGGGGACCCCGCGGGACACCCGCCTGATTACAGGGGGTCCCTCCAACCGCCCGCCGAGCAGGGGGGACGCACAAAGCCCCACTTAGGGGGCCGCCCCCCCCGAGGCCCGGCACTCCCAACAACGGCCTCGCGGCCTAAGGCCGCCGGGGACAGGGCCCCAGCCCCGAGGACGGGGGGAGGCCCACGCTGGCACATCGCCAGCGGGACGGGCGGCCCCCGGTGCCCGCGACGCCACCGACGGGCTTCGCTCCGTCCTCGGGAACAGGGGGCGAGCCCGAGGCTCTCCTCTCCTGCTCGGCGGCGGGGCTGGCTCCCCACGGGTTGGTGCACAGAGCCCCTCTTTCCCTCCTGGGAAGTCTAAGCTACGCTGCCTACATCTCTACGGGGCCTACAGGAGGGGCCAGCTCGCTCGCTCACTCACTCACACCGACGGGACAAGACACAAAGGGGGAACGTCCCAGAAGAGGGAGCAAGCTCTGTGCGCCGAGCCGTGGGGAGCCGGCCCTGCCGCCGGGCAGGAGAGGAGAGCCTCGGGCTCGCCCCTTGATCCCGAGGACGGAGCGAAGCCCGTTAGTGGCCCCGGGCTGCGCACGGGCCAGAAGGGCCTCAGCGCGCTGAGGGGCAAGGGACACAGGCTGTGACACGCCCCGACTACGGGGGGTCACTCTGGCCAGGGGCCGCCAGCAGGCACCAAAGGTGCCAAGGGAAAAAGCCCTGCCCTGCTTACAGGGCAGGCGGGCTGGGGGTCGGGAGAGCTCCGTTTCCCCCCTCGGGCGCGGAGGCGGGCACTCTCGCCCTCCTTACAGGGCGGTTGCCCCTCTCTCCGGGCAGCCACAGGAGCGCGATGGCAAAAGGCCAACGCCAAGCAAAGCAAAGGACCCAGCCCTGCTTACAGGGAGGTCCGCCCAGCGCCAAGCCGGCCGGCGCAGCCGCAAGCTGCCCGCCGGACTTTTAGGGATCCCTGCCCCGGGGATGCCAGGGAGGGGCCTTTGCCCAGAGGGCCTTTCTCCCGCCCCCTCTTGACCGCGAAGCCGACGCTCTTCTTCCTGGCTCTTGCCTCGCCGTCCCGCTCCACGGCTCTGCTTTCTTCTCGCAGGGCTCCTGCCAAGGCAGGAGGACGCAGCTCGGACTCGGAAGCTCCGAGTCCTCGCACCGAAGGAAAGCAGGACCCAGGGGCAGCTGCCCCAGCCACCACCCGCCCGCCCACTCGCAGGACCCCCCCACCTCCACACCACCCCCCAACTTCAGCCGCTCTCACCGCGGCGTCTTCCCGCGCCGGCGCTGCCGTCCCGCGCGACGCCTCTTCCGCTCTCTTCTCCGGCGGCTTCTGCCAGGGCGGGAGGAGGCAGGTGGGCCCGAGAAACACCAGCTCCTCCGTACCGAGGCAACCCGCACCCCACGCCCCCGGAGGCACATCTCCAAGCCCCTCCCCGCCCACCCACAGGCCCCCCCACTTCCCCCCACAAAACTCTCCAAGCTTCACTCGGACTCACCACCGCGACGCGCGGCGCAGTCCCCCCCGGGCTGCGGGGAGCCGGGCCCTCTGGGCAAAGGCAGCTGGGCAGGCGAAGCAGCGGCCAAAGAGGCTGCCGCCCTGCTTACAGGGGGCTCCCGGCCGCTGCCTGGACCACAAAGGGCCTGGGACACCAGGGCACTGGCCCCGACTTACAGGGGGGCCCTGGGCCCAAAGGCCTACGGAGGCTCCTTCTCTCCGCTTCGGGGGGCACCTGACCCGCTCCCCGCTAACGGGGCGGTCGCCCCGCACAGGCTGCCAGCTGAGGGAGCGCAAAGGCTCCCAGACCCGGACCCTGCTTACAGGCGGGTCCACGCCCAGGGAGCCACGGAGCTCGGCCTTCCCCCACGGCATCAAGTACCTGACTCAAGGGCCAGGCACCGGGGCTCGTGGCCTAAGGCCCTGAGCTGGGCCCCGAGGGCAGGGAGGGCACACGCCCAGCCCCACGCCCGTGAGAGGCCGGGGGACCCCGCGGGACACCCGCCTGATTACAGGGGGTCCCTCCAACCGCCCGCCAAGCAGGGGGGACGCACAAAGCCCCACTTAGGGGGCCGCCCCCCCCGAGGCCCGGCACTCCCAACAACGGCCTCGCGGCCTAAGGCCGCCGGGGACAGGGCCCCAGCCCCGAGGACGGGGGGAGGCCCACGCTGGCACATCGCCAGCGGGACGGGCGGCCCCCGGTGCCCGCGACGCCACCGACGGGCTTCGCTCCGTCCTCGGGAACAGGGGGCGAGCCCGAGGCTCTCCTCTCCTGCTCGGCGGCGGGGCTGGCTCCCCACGGGTTGGTGCACAGAGCCCCTCTTTCCCTCCTGGGAAGTCTAAGCTACGCTGCCTACATCTCTACGGGGCCTACAGGAGGGGCCAGCTCGCTCGCTCACTCACTCACACCGACGGGACAAGACACAAAGGGGGAACGTCCCAGAAGAGGGAGCAAGCTCTGTGCGCCGAGCCGTGGGGAGCCAGCCCTGCCGCCGGGCAGGAGAGGAGAGCCTCGGGCTCGCCCCTTGATCCCGAGGACGGAGCGAAGCCCGTTAGTGGCCCCGGGCTGCGCACGGGCCAGAAGGGCCTCAGCGCGCTGAGGGGCAAGGGACACAGGCTGTGACACGCCCCGACTACGGGGGGTCACTCTGGCCAGGGGCCGCCAGCAGGCACCAAAGGTGCCAAGGGAAAAAGCCCTGCCCTGCTTACAGGGCGGGCGGGCTGGGGGTCGGGAGAGCTCCGTTTCCCCCCTCGGGCGCGGAGGCGGGCACTCTCGCCCTCCTTACAGGGCGGTTGCCCCTCTCTCCGGGCAGCCACAGGAGCGCGATGGCAAAAGGCCAACGCCAAGCGAAGCAAAGGACCCAGCCCTGCTTACAGGGAGGTCCGCCCAGCGCCAAGCCGGCCGGCGCAGCCGCAAGCTGCCCGCCGGACTTTTAGGGATCCCTGCCCCGGGGATGCCAGGGAGGGGCCTTTGCCCAGAGGGCCTTTCTCCCGCCCCCTCTTGACCGCGAAGCCGACGCTCTTCTTCCTGGCTCTTGCCTCGCCGTCCCGCTCCACGGCTCTGCTTTCTTCTCGCAGGGCTCCTGCCAAGGCAGGAGGACGCAGCTCGGACTCGGAAGCTCCGAGTCCTCGCACCGAAGGAAAGCAGGACCCAGGGGCAGCTGCCCCAGCCATCATCCGCCCGCCCACTCACAGGACCCCCCCACCTCCACACCACCCCCCAACTTCAGCCGCTCTCACCGCGGCGTCTTCCCGCGCCGGCGCTGCCGTCCCGCGCGACGCCTCTTCCGCTCTCTTCTCCGACGGCTTCTGCCAGGGCGGGAGGAGGCAGGTGGGCCCGAGAAACACCAGCTCCTCCGTACCGAGGCAACCCGCACCCCACGCCCCCGGAGGCACATCTCCAAGCCCCTCCCCGCCCACCCACAGGCCCCCCCACTTCCCCCCACAAAACTCTCCAAGCTTCACTCGGACTCACCACCGCGACGCGCGGCGCAGTCCCCCCCGGGCTGCGGGGAGCCGGGCCCTCTGGGCAAAGGCAGCTGGGCAGGCGAAGCAGCGGCCAAAGAGGCTGCCGCCCTGCTTACAGGGGGCTCCCGGCCGCTGCCTGGACCACAAAGGGCCTGGGACACCAGGGCACTGGCCCCGACTTACAGGGGGGCCCTGGGCCCAAAGGCCTACGGAGGCTCCTTCTCTCCGCTTCGGGGGGCACCTGACCCGCTCCCCGCTAACGGGGCGGTCGCCCCGCACAGGCTGCCAGCTGAGGGAGCGCAAAGGCTCCCAGACCCGGACCCTGCTTACAGGCGGGTCCACGCCCAGGGAGCCACGGAGCTCGGCCTTCCCCCACGGCATCAAGTACCTGACTCAAGGGCCAGGCACCGGGGCTCGTGGCCTAAGGCCCTGAGCTGGGCCCCGAGGGCAGGGAGGGCACACGCCCAGCCCCACGCCCGTGAGAGGCCGGGGGACCCCGCGGGACACCCGCCTGATTACAGGGGGTCCCTCCAACCGCCCGCCGAGCAGGGGGGACGCACAAAGCCCCACTTAGGGGGCCGCCCCCCCCGAGGCCCGGCACTCCCAACAACGGCCTCGCGGCCTAAGGCCGCCGGGGACAGGGCCCCAGCCCCGAGGACGGGGGGAGGCCCACGCTGGCACATCGCCAGCGGGACGGGCGGCCCCCGGTGCCCGCGACGCCACCGACGGGCTTCGCTCCGTCCTCGGGAACAGGGGGCGAGCCCGAGGCTCTCCTCTCCTGCTCGGCGGCGGGGCTGGCTCCCCACGGGTTGGTGCACAGAGCCCCTCTTTCCCTCCTGGGAAGTCTAAGCTACGCTGCCTACATCTCTACGGGGCCTACAGGAGGGGCCAGCTCGCTCGCTCACTCACTCACACCGACGGGACAAGACACAAAGGGGGAACGTCCCAGAAGAGGGAGCAAGCTCTGTGCGCCGAGCCGTGGGGAGCCGGCCCTGCCGCCGGGCAGGAGAGGAGAGCCTCGGGCTCGCCCCTTGATCCCGAGGACGGAGCGAAGCCCGTTAGTGGCCCCGGGCTGCGCACGGGCCAGAAGGGCCTCAGCGCGCTGAGGGGCAAGGGACACAGGCTGTGACACGCCCCGACTACGGGGGGTCACTCTGGCCAGGGGCCGCCAGCAGGCACCAAAGGTGCCAAGGGAAAAAGCCCTGCCCTGCTTACAGGGCGGGCGGGCTGGGGGTCGGGAGAGCTCCGTTTCCCCCCTCGGGCGCGGAGGCGGGCACTCTCGCCCTCCTTACAGGGCGGTTGCCCCTCTCTCCGGGCAGCCACAGGAGCGCGATGGCAAAAGGCCAACGCCAAGCGAAGCAAAGGACCCAGCCCTGCTTACAGGGAGGTCCGCCCAGCGCCAAGCCGGCCGGCGCAGCCGCAAGCTGCCCGCCGGACTTTTAGGGATCCCTGCCCCGGGGATGCCAGGGAGGGGCCTTTGCCCAGAGGGCCTTTCTCCCGCCCCCTCTTGACCGCGAAGCCGACGCTCTTCTTCCTGGCTCTTGCCTCGCCGTCCCGCTCCACGGCTCTGCTTTCTTCTCGCAGGGCTCCTGCCAAGGCAGGAGGACGCAGCTCGGACTCGGAAGCTCCGAGTCCTCGCACCGAAGGAAAGCAGGACCCAGGGGCAGCTGCCCCAGCCACCACCCGCCCGCCCACTCGCAGGACCCCCCCACCTCCACACCACCCCCCAACTTCAGCCGCTCTCACCGCGGCGTCTTCCCGCGCCGGCGCTGCCGTCCCGCGCGACGCCTCTTCCGCTCTCTTCTCCGACGGCTTCTGCCAGGGCGGGAGGAGGCAGGTGGGCCCGAGAAACACCAGCTCCTCCGTACCGAGGCAACCCGCACCCCACGCCCCCGGAGGCACATCTCCAAGCCCCTCCCCGCCCACCCACAGGCCCCCCCACTTCCCCCCACAAAACTCTCCAAGCTTCACTCGGACTCACCACCGCGACGCGCGGCGCAGTCCCCCCCGGGCTGCGGGGAGCCGGGCCCTCTGGGCAAAGGCAGCTGGGCAGGCGAAGCAGCGGCCAAAGAGGCTGCCGCCCTGCTTACAGGGGGCTCCCGGCCGCTGCCTGGACCACAAAGGGCCTGGGACACCAGGGCACTGGCCCCGACTTACAGGGGGGCCCTGGGCCCAAAGGCCTACGGAGGCTCCTTCTCTCCGCTTCGGGGGGCACCTGACCCGCTCCCCGCTAACGGGGCGGTCGCCCCGCACAGGCTGCCAGCTGAGGGAGCGCAAAGGCTCCCAGACCCGGACCCTGCTTACAGGCGGGTCCACGCCCAGGGAGCCACGGAGCTCGGCCTTCCCCCACGGCATCAAGTACCTGACTCAAGGGCCAGGCACCGGGGCTCGTGGCCTAAGGCCCTGAGCTGGGCCCCGAGGGCAGGGAGGGCACACGCCCAGCCCCACGCCCGTGAGAGGCCGGGGGACCCCGCGGGACACCCGCCTGATTACAGGGGGTCCCTCCAACCGCCCGCCGAGCAGGGGGGACGCACAAAGCCCCACTTAGGGGGCCGCCCCCCCCGAGGCCCGGCACTCCCAACAACGGCCTCGCGGCCTAAGGCCGCCGGGGACAGGGCCCCGGCCCCGAGGACGGGGGGAGGCCCACGCTGGCACATCGCCAGCGGGACGGGCGGCCCCCGGTGCCCGCGACGCCACCGACGGGCTTCGCTCCGTCCTCGGGAACAGGGGGCGAGCCCGAGGCTCTCCTCTCCTGCTCGGCGGCGGGGCTGGCTCCCCACGGGTTGGTGCACAGAGCCCCTCTTTCCCTCCTGGGAAGTCTAAGCTACGCTGCCTACATCTCTACGGGGCCTACAGGAGGGGCCAGCTCGCTCGCTCACTCACTCACACCGACGGGACAAGACACAAAGGGGGAACGTCCCAGAAGAGGGAGCAAGCTCTGTGCGCCGAGCCGTGGGGAGCCGGCCCTGCCGCCGGGCAGGAGAGGAGAGCCTCGGGCTCGCCCCTTGATCCCGAGGACGGAGCGAAGCCCGTTAGTGGCCCCGGGCTGCGCACGGGCCAGAAGGGCCTCAGCGCGCTGAGGGGCAAGGGACACAGGCTGTGACACGCCCCGACTACGGGGGGTCACTCTGGCCAGGGGCCGCCAGCAGGCACCAAAGGTGCCAAGGGAAAAAGCCCTGCCCTGCTTACAGGGCGGGCGGGCTGGGGGTCGGGAGAGCTCCGTTTCCCCCCTCGGGCGCGGAGGCGGGCACTCTCGCCCTCCTTACAGGGCGGTTGCCCCTCTCTCCGGGCAGCCACAGGAGCGCGATGGCAAAAGGCCAACGCCAAGCGAAGCAAAGGACCCAGCCCTGCTTACAGGGAGGTCCGCCCAGCGCCAAGCCGGCCGGCGCAGCCGCAAGCTGCCCGCCGGACTTTTAGGGATCCCTGCCCCGGGGATGCCAGGGAGGGGCCTTTGCCCAGAGGGCCTTTCTCCCGCCCCCTCTTGACCGCGAAGCCGACGCTCTTCTTCCTGGCTCTTGCCTCGCCGTCCCGCTCCACGGCTCTGCTTTCTTCTCGCAGGGCTCCTGCCAAGGCAGGAGGACGCAGCTCGGACTTGGAAGCTCCGAGTCCTCGCACCGAAGGAAAGCAGGACCCAGGGGCAGCCGCCCCAGCCACCACCCGCCCGCCCACTCGCAGGACCCCCCCACCTCCACACCACCCCCCAACTTCAGCCGCTCTCACCGCGGCGTCTTCCCGCGCCGGCGCTGCCGTCCCGCGCGACGCCTCTTCCGCTCTCTTCTCCGACGGCTTCTGCCAGGGCGGGAGGAGGCAGGTGGGCCCGAGAAACACCAGCTCCTCCGTACCGAGGCAACCCGCACCCCACGCCCCCGGAGGCACATCTCCAAGCCCCTCCCCGCCCACCCACAGGCCCCCCCACTTCCCCCCACAAAACTCTCCAAGCTTCACTCGGACTCACCACCGCGACGCGCGGCGCAGTCCCCCCCGGGCTGCGGGGAGCCGGGCCCTCTGGGCAAAGGCAGCTGGGCAGGCGAAGCAGCGGCCAAAGAGGCTGCCGCCCTGCTTACAGGGGGCTCCCGGCCGCTGCCTGGACCACAAAGGGCCTGGGACACCAGGGCACTGGCCCCGACTTACAGGGGGGCCCTGGGCCCAAAGGCCTACGGAGGCTCCTTCTCTCCGCTTCGGGGGGCACCTGACCCGCTCCCCGCTAACGGGGCGGTCGCCCCGCACAGGCTGCCAGCTGAGGGAGCGCAAAGGCTCCCAGACCCGGACCCTGCTTACAGGCGGGTCCACGCCCAGGGAGCCACGGAGCTCGGCCTTCCCCCACGGCATCAAGTACCTGACTCAAGGGCCAGGCACCGGGGCTCGTGGCCTAAGGCCCTGAGCTGGGCCCCGAGGGCAGGGAGGGCACACGCCCAGCCCCACGCCCGTGAGAGGCCGGGGGACCCCGCGGGACACCCGCCTGATTACAGGGGGTCCCTCCAACCGCCCGCCGAGCAGGGGGGACGCACAAAGCCCCACTTAGGGGGCCGCCCCCCCCGAGGCCCGGCACTCCCAACAACGGCCTCGCGGCCTAAGGCCGCCGGGGACAGGGCCCCAGCCCCGAGGACGGGGGGAGGCCCACGCTGGCACATCGCCAGCGGGACGGGCGGCCCCCGGTGCCCGCGACGCCACCGACGGGCTTCGCTCCGTCCTCGGGAACAGGGGGCGAGCCCGAGGCTCTCCTCTCCTGCTCGGCGGCGGGGCTGGCTCCCCACGGGTTGGTGCACAGAGCCCCTCTTTCCCTCCTGGGAAGTCTAAGCTACGCTGCCTACATCTCTATGGGGCCTACAGGAGGGGCCAGCTCGCTCGCTCACTCACTCACACCGACGGGACAAGACGCAAAGGGGGAACGTCCCAGAAGAGGGAGCAAGCTCTGTGCGCCGAGCCGTGGGGAGCCGGCCCTGCCGCCGGGCAGGAGAGGAGAGCCTCGGGCTCGCCCCTTGATCCCGAGGACGGAGCGAAGCCCGTTAGTGGCCCCGGGCTGCGCACGGGCCAGAAGGGCCTCAGCGCGCTGAGGGGCAAGGGACACAGGCTGTGACACGCCCCGACTACGGGGGGTCACTCTGGCCAGGGGCCGCCAGCAGGCACCAAAGGTGCCAAGGGAAAAAGCCCTGCCCTGCTTACAGGGCGGGCGGGCTGGGGGTCGGGAGAGCTCCGTTTCCCCCCTCGGGCGCGGAGGCGGGCACTCTCGCCCTCCTTACAGGGCGGTTGCCCCTCTCTCCGGGCAGCCACAGGAGCGCGATGGCAAAAGGCCAACGCCAAGCGAAGCAAAGGACCCAGCCCTGCTTACAGGGAGGTCCGCCCAGCGCCAAGCCGGCCGGCGCAGCCGCAAGCTGCCCGCCGGACTTTTAGGGATCCCTGCCCCGGGGATGCCAGGGAGGGGCCTTTGCCCAGAGGGCCTTTCTCCCGCCCCCTCTTGACCGCGAAGCCGACGCTCTTCTTCCTGGCTCTTGCCTCGCCGTCCCGCTCCACGGCTCTGCTTTCTTCTCGCAGGGCTCCTGCCAAGGCAGGAGGACGCAGCTCGGACTCGGAAGCTCCGAGTCCTCGCACCGAAGGAAAGCAGGACCCAGGGGCAGCTGCCCCAGCCACCACCCGCCCGCCCACTCGCAGGACCCCCCCACCTCCACACCACCCCCCAACTTCAGCCGCTCTCACCGCGGCGTCTTCCCGCGCCGGCGCTGCCGTCCCGCGCGACGCCTCTTCCGCTCTCTTCTCCGACGGCTTCTGCCAGGGCGGGAGGAGGCAGGTGGGCCCGAGAAACACCAGCTCCTCCGTACCGAGGCAACCCGCACCCCACGCCCCCAGAGGCACATCTCCAAGCCCCTCCCCGCCCACCCACAGGCCCCCCCACTTCCCCCCACAAAACTCTCCAAGCTTCACTCGGACTCACCACCGCGACGCGCGGCGCAGTCCCCCCCGGGCTGCGGGGAGCCGGGCCCTCTGGGCAAAGGCAGCTGGGCAGGCGAAGCAGCGGCCAAAGAGGCTGCCGCCCTGCTTACAGGGGGCTCCCGGCCGCTGCCTGGACCACAAAGGGCCTGGGACACCAGGGCACTGGCCCCGACTTACAGGGGGGCCCTGGGCCCAAAGGCCTACGGAGGCTCCTTCTCTCCGCTTCGGGGGGCACCTGACCCGCTCCCCGCTAACGGGGCGGTCGCCCCGCACAGGCTGCCAGCTGAGGGAGCGCAAAGGCTCCCAGACCCGGACCCTGCTTACAGGCGGGTCCACGCCCAGGGAGCCACGGAGCTCGGCCTTCCCCCACGGCATCAAGTACCTGACTCAAGGGCCAGGCACCGGGGCTCGTGGCCTAAGGCCCTGAGCTGGGCCCCGAGGGCAGGGAGGGCACACGCCCAGCCCCACGCCCGTGAGAGGCCGGGGGACCCCGCGGGACACCCGCCTGATTACAGGGGGTCCCTCCAACCGCCCGCCGAGCAGGGGGGACGCACAAAGCCCCACTTAGGGGGCCGCCCCCCCCGAGGCCCGGCACTCCCAACAACGGCCTCGCGGCCTAAGGCCGCCGGGGACAGGGCCCCAGCCCCGAGGACGGGGGGAGGCCCACGCTGGCACATCGCCAGCGGGACGGGCGGCCCCCGGTGCCCGCGACGCCACCGACGGGCTTCGCTCCGTCCTCGGGAACAGGGGGCGAGCCCGAGGCTCTCCTCTCCTGCTCGGCGGCGGGGCTGGCTCCCCACGGGTTGGTGCACAGAGCCCCTCTTTCCCTCCTGGGAAGTCTAAGCTACGCTGCCTACATCTCTACGGGGCCTACAGGAGGGGCCAGCTCGCTCGCTCACTCACTCACACCGACGGGACAAGACACAAAGGGGGAACGTCCCAGAAGAGGGAGCAAGCTCTGTGCGCCGAGCCGTGGGGAGCTGGCCCTGCCGCCGGGCAGGAGAGGAGAGCCTCGGGCTCGCCCCTTGATCCCGAGGACGGAGCGAAGCCCGTTAGTGGCCCCGGGCTGCGCACGGGCCAGAAGGGCCTCAGCGCGCTGAGGGGCAAGGGACACAGGCTGTGACACGCCCCGACTACGGGGGGTCACTCTGGCCAGGGGCCGCCAGCAGGCACCAAAGGTGCCAAGGGAAAAAGCCCTGCCCTGCTTACAGGGCAGGCGGGCTGGGGGTCGGGAGAGCTCCGTTTCCCCCCTCGGGCGCGGAGGCGGGCACTCTCGCCCTCCTTACAGGGCAGTTGCCCCTCTCTCCGGGCAGCCACAGGAGCGCGATGGCAAAAGGCCAACGCCAAGCGAAGCAAAGGACCCAGCCCTGCTTACAGGGAGGTCCGCCCAGCGCCAAGCCGGCCGGCGCAGCCGCAAGCTGCCCGCCGGACTTTTAGGGATCCCTGCCCCGGGGATGCCAGGGAGGGGCCTTTGCCCAGAGGGCCTTTCTCCCGCCCCCTCTTGACCGCGAAGCCGACGCTCTTCTTCCTGGCTCTTGCCTCGCCGTCCCGCTCCACGGCTCTGCTTTCTTCTCGCAGGGCTCCTGCCAAGGCAGGAGGACGCAGCTCGGACTCGGAAGCTCCGAGTCCTCGCACCGAAGGAAAGCAGGACCCAGGGGCAGCTGCCCCAGCCACCACCCGCCCGCCCACTCGCAGGACCCCCCCACCTCCACACCACCCCCCAACTTCAGCCGCTCTCACCGCGGCGTCTTCCCGCGCCGGCGCTGCCGTCCCGCGCGACGCCTCTTCCGCTCTCTTCTCCGACGGCTTCTGCCAGGGCGGGAGGAGGCAGGTGGGCCCGAGAAACACCAGCTCCTCCGTACCGAGGCAACCCGCACCCCACGCCCCCGGAGGCACATCTCCAAGCCCCTCCCCGCCCACCCACAGGCCCCCCCACTTCCCCCCACAAAACTCTCCAAGCTTCACTCGGACTCACCACCGCGACGCGCGGCGCAGTCCCCCCCGGGCTGCGGGGAGCCGGGCCCTCTGGGCAAAGGCAGCTGGGCAGGCGAAGCAGCGGCCAAAGAGGCTGCCGCCCTGCTTACAGGGGGCTCCCGGCCGCTGCCTGGACCACAAAGGGCCTGGGACACCAGGGCACTGGCCCCGACTTACAGGGGGGCCCTGGGCCCAAAGGCCTACGGAGGCTCCTTCTCTCCGCTTCGGGGGGCACCTGACCCGCTCCCCGCTAACGGGGCGGTCGCCCCGCATAGGCTGCCAGCTGAGGGAGCGCAAAGGCTCCCAGACCCGGACCCTGCTTACAGGCGGGTCCACGCCCAGGGAGCCACGGAGCTCGGCCTTCCCCCACGGCATCAAGTACCTGACTCAAGGGCCAGGCACCGGGGCTCGTGGCCTAAGGCCCTGAGCTGGGCCCCGAGGGCAGGGAGGGCACACGCCCAGCCCCACGCCCGTGAGAGGCCGGGGGACCCCGCGGGACACCCGCCTGATTACAGGGGGTCCCTCCAACCGCCCGCCGAGCAGGGGGGACGCACAAAGCCCCACTTAGGGGGCCGCCCCCCCCGAGGCCCGGCACTCCCAACAACGGCCTCGCGGCCTAAGGCCGCCGGGGACAGGGCCCCAGCCCCGAGGACGGGGGGAGGCCCACGCTGGCACATCGCCAGCGGGACGGGCGGCCCCCGGTGCCCGCGACGCCACCGACGGGCTTCGCTCCGTCCTCGGGAACAGGGGGCGAGCCCGAGGCTCTCCTCTCCTGCTCGGCGGCGGGGCTGGCTCCCCACGGGTTGGTGCACAGAGCCCCTCTTTCCCTCCTGGGAAGTCTAAGCTACGCTGCCTACATCTCTACGGGGCCTACAGGAGGGGCCAGCTCGCTCGCTCACTCACTCACACCGACGGGACAAGACACAAAGGGGGAACGTCCCAGAAGAGGGAGCAAGCTCTGTGCGCCGAGCCGTGGGGAGCTGGCCCTGCCGCCGGGCAGGAGAGGAGAGCCTCGGGCTCGCCCCTTGATCCCGAGGACGGAGCGAAGCCCGTTAGTGGCCCCGGGCTGCGCACGGGCCAGAAGGGCCTCAGCGCGCTGAGGGGCAAGGGACACAGGCTGTGACACGCCCCGACTACGGGGGGTCACTCTGGCCAGGGGCCGCCAGCAGGCACCAAAGGTGCCAAGGGAAAAAGCCCTGCCCTGCTTACAGGGCAGGCGGGCTGGGGGTCGGGAGAGCTCCGTTTCCCCCCTCGGGCGCGGAGGCGGGCACTCTCGCCCTCCTTACAGGGCGGTTGCCCCTCTCTCCGGGCAGCCACAGGAGCGCGATGGCAAAAGGCCAACGCCAAGCGAAGCAAAGGACCCAGCCCTGCTTACAGGGAGGTCCGCCCAGCGCCAAGCCGGCCGGCGCAGCCGCAAGCTGCCCGCCGGACTTTTAGGGATCCCTGCCCCGGGGATGCCAGGGAGGGGCCTTTGCCCAGAGGGCCTTTCTCCCGCCCCCTCTTGACCGCGAAGCCGACGCTCTTCTTCCTGGCTCTTGCCTCGCCGTCCCGCTCCACGGCTCTGCTTTCTTCTCGCAGGGCTCCTGCCAAGGCAGGAGGACGCAGCTCGGACTCGGAAGCTCCGAGTCCTCGCACCGAAGGAAAGCAGGACCCAGGGGCAGCTGCCCCAGCCACCACCCGCCCGCCCACTCGCAGGACCCCCCCACCTCCACACCACCCCCCAACTTCAGCCGCTCTCACCGCGGCGTCTTCCCGCGCCGGCGCTGCCGTCCCGCGCGACGCCTCTTCCGCTCTCTTCTCCGACGGCTTCTGCCAGGGCGGGAGGAGGCAGGTGGGCCCGAGAAACACCAGCTCCTCCGTACCGAGGCAACCCGCACCCCACGCCCCCGGAGGCACATCTCCAAGCCCCTCCCCGCCCACCCACAGGGCCCCCCACTTCCCCCCACAAAACTCTCCAAGCTTCACTCGGACTCACCACCGCGACGCGCGGCGCAGTCCCCCCCGGGCTGCGGGGAGCCGGGCCCTCTGGGCAAAGGCAGCTGGGCAGGCGAAGCAGCGGCCAAAGAGGCTGCCGCCCTGCTTACAGGGGGCTCCCGGCCGCTGCCTGGACCACAAAGGGCCTGGGACACCAGGGCACTGGCCCCGACTTACAGGGGGGCCCTGGGCCCAAAGGCCTACGGAGGCTCCTTCTCTCCGCTTCGGGGGGCACCTGACCCGCTCCCCGCTAACGGGGCGGTCGCCCCGCATAGGCTGCCAGCTGAGGGAGCGCAAAGGCTCCCAGACCCGGACCCTGCTTACAGGCGGGTCCACGCCCAGGGAGCCACGGAGCTCGGCCTTCCCCCACGGCATCAAGTACCTGACTCAAGGGCCAGGCACCGGGGCTCGTGGCCTAAGGCCCTGAGCTGGGCCCCGAGGGCAGGGAGGGCACACGCCCAGCCCCACGCCCGTGAGAGGCCGGGGGACCCCGCGGGACACCCGCCTGATTACAGGGGGTCCCTCCAACCGCCCGCCGAGCAGGGGGGACGCACAAAGCCCCACTTAGGGGGCCGCCCCCCCCGAGGCCCGGCACTCCCAACAACGGCCTCGCGGCCTAAGGCCGCCGGGGACAGGGCCCCAGCCCCGAGGACGGGGGGAGGCCCACGCTGGCACATCGCCAGCGGGACGGGCGGCCCCCGGTGCCCGCGACGCCACCGACGGGCTTCGCTCCGTCCTCGGGAACAGGGGGCGAGCCCGAGGCTCTCCTCTCCTGCTCGGCGGCGGGGCTGGCTCCCCACGGGTTGGTGCACAGAGCCCCTCTTTCCCTCCTGGGAAGTCTAAGCTACGCTGCCTACATCTCTACGGGGCCTACAGGAGGGGCCAGCTCGCTCGCTCACTCACTCACACCGACGGGACAAGACACAAAGGGGGAACGTCCCAGAAGAGGGAGCAAGCTCTGTGCGCCGAGCCGTGGGGAGCCGGCCCTGCCGCCGGGCAGGAGAGGAGAGCCTCGGGCTTGCCCCTTGATCCCGAGGACGGAGCGAAGCCCGTTAGTGGCCCCGGGCTGCGCACGGGCCAGAAGGGCCTCAGCGCGCTGAGGGGCAAGGGACACAGGCTGTGACACGCCCCGACTACGGGGGGTCACTCTGGCCAGGGGCCGCCAGCAGGCACCAAAGGTGCCAAGGGAAAAAGCCCTGCCCTGCTTACAGGGCGGGCGGGCTGGGGGTCGGGAGAGCTCCGTTTCCCCCCTCGGGCGCGGAGGCGGGCACTCTCGCCCTCCTTACAGGGCGGTTGCCCCTCTCTCCGGGCAGCCACAGGAGCGCGATGGCAAAAGGCCAACGCCAAGCGAAGCAAAGGACCCAGCCCTGCTTACAGGGAGGTCCGCCCAGCGCCAAGCCGGCCGGCGCAGCCGCAAGCTGCCCGCCGGACTTTTAGGGATCCCTGCCCCGGGGATGCCAGGGAGGGGCCTTTGCCCAGAGGGCCTTTCTCCCGCCCCCTCTTGACCGCGAAGCCGACGCTCTTCTTCCTGGCTCTTGCCTCGCCGTCCTGCTCCACGGCTCTGCTTTCTTCTCGCAGGGCTCCTGCCAAGGTAGGAGGACACAGTTGAGCTTGAGAGACACCAGCTCCTGCCCAAGAAGGAATACATCCCTACACCCCCAGAGGGAGGTCCCCAAGCCACTACCCACCCTCCCACAGGCCCCCCCACCTCCACAAATCCCTCCCAACTTCACTTGGGTTAGGGCACCAGTAGCAGCATCAGCTGCAGGGGCTGCGACGAGGTGGCAACAGATGGACCGCTGTTGCAGGGTCGGGGGGTCCAATAACTCTCTTTGGCTGTGCAGTGGCCGTGAGACGTCTGCAGAACAATGGACAGAGCCAGCTTACTGCTGTCATGAGGCGCAAGTTAAAGTGCCTCTTCTGTCACCACCGGTTCAACCAACAGCCAACAAATGCACAACAGTTAATACACCGCCGTGGCACTCCTACCAAGAAACCAACCCACAGCCCTCACCAGCCTCAGAAGAGCTTCTATGCCGAAGACGGCCTGATGGAAGAGGAAGATTAGAAATTGACACCCTAGAAATCTTAGCCCAGCTGTGGCAAACTGAACTCAGCGAGATGAGAGAACCAGAAAGAAGTCAAGCAGTTTTGATCCTGCAGAAGAGGAAGAACAGCAAACATGGCTACAGGTACTACTTCAGCTCAAAGAAGAGAATACAGACTGGGAAAGCACACAAAACACAAAACATATTCCTCAGCCCAAGCCGAGACCATCAGTGAAGTCAAAGCTACCAGTGTTAAAATGGACAATATATCTATTGGCTACGTTGCTAACAATAGCAGCTGCTGGTTTTATGCTGCGAATTTCAGCTGGAACAACACAATCCACCTACTGACACAACCAACAATCTCAAGGTAACATGGCAAAACACAGCAGACACATCTATCAGCTACCATATTTAACTTACTAAGTCACAAAAGGACAACTTTACTAATTGACAAATTATCTACTATTATAAAAGGTTCTTTTGTGTTACAGGGGGAAGAGTAGAAATACTAGGAGGGACCCTAAACCGAGTATTTACTTCTCACTATTTTAAAATGCTGTTAGACAGTATGCCATACACAATATGGAAAACCAAACCCAAACAAGTAGCAAAGAAACAACCAATTACAATTTCAACTGCAGAAACACATAACCCTTTACACACAGTCACTGCAAAAGCCTTGATAAAGCAAAACAAACAAATCCCTCTTACAACACAAGCCCAAAGATGCCTCAGAAGGCTGCAACATACAGCAATACACACCTCCAAATCCATTCAAAACACAAACGTGCATAAATTGGCCTACACTCAAATTAAACAATTAGAATGGGAGGCAAAGGCAGCAGTATCAAACATTTTTAGCAACAGAACAGATGTAACCTCACAATGGCTCTTAAAAAACATCCAAACCTGTTTAACAAGTTTTCTTAAACTAGCACCCCCAAAACAAAACAGAGACACCATAACCAGCAATAGCCCAGACATTAACCCTGTTTTCATTGGACCCACTGAAATCACTCATTCTGTAGAACAGAGGCTGCCTCAGTCAAAGAGGAAGTCAATTAGCAGCTGATTTGTCCCAAAGGCAGTTTCATTGCAGCTAAACCCACAAGTGGCCCAAGAATCAAATAGCCCTAAATCCGTGATACAGTGGCCTTTGCTTAAAACAGAGGTGATGCATTTATACACAACACTAGAAAACCATATAAACACAGCCTTGCTACATACAAAAACCCTTTCACTAATCTATCAATCTCTCAAAGTAGAGAAAAATGGATTTTCATGTATTTTACCCCTGTCTCAGAGTGCAAAAAGATTAGAATTTTTGAAACCCAAGATTTCACAAATGACTTTTTAGTTAAAGAAAAGGATAAAAAACACTTCTTGCATAATCGCCTTTGCAAAACAAGAAATAATGTGTTGCCCCTCAAACATAACAATGGTTTACTACTTAACAACTGGCTGGAATTAGATTTTGTCATCTTCTACCACAATTCCTGTTCCTATAAAAACTTTCCTACTAGCTCTTTGGCTAAACAAACAAGTGACTTGCCTTTTGGCGAGGAAAATGACAAGTAAACCCCTCTCATCCTTCACTCAAAATCTCCTTTCTTACATAATATGGGAAAAAGAAAGCAAAACATAGCGAACTAAAACTTTGTTAACTATTCATTCATAGCACTGCATTTTACATTTTCAAGAAAATATAAATTTTACTTCTAACATTTGTGGTTTTTTCTTTATTGTTTTCAAATCAGTTTTCTTAAAAGTACTGTAAATTGTTTTCTTAACAATAGAAATAACGGATAGAAAATAGTTTAAAAACATTTACACATGGAATAAAATTTAGCATCTCACCATTTTAAAGCCCAATATATTCATTAATTCATATTTTTTAAATATAAAACTGGCTGATACAAAACTTTCATTAGGTTTAGCAGTTTCATATTCTTCTAGCTATGCTAAAGAATGCAAGATAAACCTTTTATCAATCAGCAAACAAAATTGCTACACATATTATAAAAAGTGGAGCAATATAAGCAATTTACTAGGGGGATAAATTTGAATTAAATAAATTTACCCACAGATTGTTTCAGCATAGATTGCATGCTGATTACCAATCAATTGCTGGACTCAAGATGAAAAAGAAGATTTGAAACCTTCTTAGTGTAAAGAGAGAGAAAAATTCTCTTTGTTGCCTAAAAGCTCTTGCTATTGCCTTTCACTATGTAAATTGGTGTCATTTTAACCAAAAACATTAAAGTTTATTTCCACAAAACCAGAACACTACAGCTTTAAAAAGTTTTTCCCTATTTTTCATTAATTTCCCAGTAGCTTTATTTGAATTATTAAAAATAAAAGTTATTAGAAGGTATTAAATTCTCAAATACATCCACATACATGCAATTATCATAACAATGTTATTCAAATAATAAGTACAGAATCTTAAACATCCCCATCTTTGTTACATTGAAACATTCTCAAAACATTTTGCAATCACAGAGCAACATACATAATGTCAACAAGAGTGCAAAACAGCTGCTTGTAAATTGCAGCTACCTGAGAGACTGAATTAAACCTGGTTCCAGTTGCTCTAACTGATATCATTAAGAAATGGGGACTGTAAAACATTGAAAAAAAAATTTAACAGGACCAACAATGGAATCTCCAATACAAAGAAAACTACAACACGGAAGCTGTAGTAAGGAAATGGGACACTAAGACCATCTACATCTGGACAAACTAAAGGTACAAACCATGGACCAGGACTCTGTATAAGTTTTACAACTTACTCATATATGCAAGACATTTAAATTGTTTTATAATTAACCTGTGAATGTTATAATTGATTCATGCTATGCTACTTTCACATCTCGAAGCCTCCTTCCTTCGAGATTTCACTAACCCTCATTTACCTGGAAAAATACACACCACAGAATTCCTTGTTAATCACACAAAATCCTACTCTTACATAAGACACATCCATTCCCACACATTCCAGATAGAATAATACAACACACACTAGAAAAAGGCAAAAGATACTACCAAATACTAATTTGTTTTGCAATTTCAAACATTCCAAAAACCAGAAACAGAAACAATGATCCTATCTATTATTCAACAAAAGCTAAAACAGATCTCACAAATCAGAAGATATTCCATTGCACAAACATGCTGCACTCACCCACAGAACAATTGTAAAAAGAGCACACTGCACACTAAAAGAAATGCTTCAAAGGCAAAAAAGAGGGGAGTCAGTATATAGCCCCCAGGAACGCTTATGGAAAGCATCATATGTTCTAAATTTCTTAAACTGTGATGATACAAACCATAGCAGGTACGAATACCAACATAAAACTCAAATACTTTCATCTTCCAAAGCACCAGTTATGATTAAAAATCTAATATCTAGGCAATGGTCAGGACCAGTAGATCTCAGAACTTGAGGGAGGATATATGCCTGTGTATCCCAGGGTACCAAATTCAAAAGGATCTCTTCTAAATGTGTCAGGCCTTATATTAGCCCTCCCTCACAACAGAAACAATCACCAGAAAAAATGAGTGAAGAAATTGGATTTGAAGAAACATAACCAACAATAGTAAAAGGAACACACCCCACATTGAGAAACATGCTGTAAAAACACAAAAAAGGGAGGGAAAGAGATATGGGTCTGGTCCCTATATGTGTAAATCTACATTAACACTTCTTCAAAACAGGAACAATCACAAAGAAGCAATAAATAAACAGAACCAAAAGAAACACACAAACAGTAACCAATACAAACCCAAAACTCCATGATTCAAACACAATAAAGGGTTTAAGAATGCGTGTGTTAGGAGAGAATGAAACAGTGGCCACAGGAATGTGGATGAGAAAGTTGAGTGGACACATGTATGTGTGTGTGAATGCAAATACACTTTACAGCAAGATATCTTAAACACTCGTTCAACAACACTACCTCAAACAACACTACTTCAAACACATCTACAACCCAACACATTTCCCTTTCAAATAAAGATGATGCCTTTACCCAATCACACAAAATTACCCTCAGATAAAAGATTCTACACATCTACAAACCCTGAGTAATTCAAGGTTGCTTGAATATTGCACAAACCAATAAAGTTGTAAACAGCTCAATAAAGGCCTTGTGATGATAGGCCCTGGTTTTTATAAACAGTTAAGATAAGATTGGTTACATTAAGGATGTTTAAAAAATGTATTGTTTTACAATTTGTTAATTATTTAGAGAAAGGGAGATGTGGCAAGGAATTATGGGAGTTGTAGTTTTCCACGTTCTCACACATGCTCAATCAATACTTGATTGTCATTGTTTGGAAGATCATGTGACATGTTTAAGCACTGTATTTAAACCAAACTGTTTTGTAATAAACCTTAATTCTGCCCTGGCACTTGATTGTGTCACCGGCAAGGTTTGTGCCTTATTCACCACCTTAAACACACTTCACCTCACTCACACTTTACCCGAGATCTTCCCTCAAAACATCCCCTGCATGTGCTTTCCAAGTTCCCTCAGCTTTACCTCTGTGAAACTCTCAGTCCCCTCTGTGTTACCTCACCAAGGGTGACGGAGTTCAAGAAGCTTTTTCCTCAATAACTCCTCTGAAACACTCTGTATTACCTCTGTAACAGCCCAGTCTGCCTTACTGCGACTCCACAAACTTTTATCAAGCTTCGCTAAAGCGCCTTTCACCAGCGCCCGCCTCACGGACGGGGGAGCGCCGGGACACTGCGGCTGAGGGGGCTGAGGGGGCTGAGGGGGCTGAGGGGGCTGAGGGGGCTGAGGGGGCTGAGGGGGCTGAGGGGAGGGCGGGAAAAGCCGCGCACCGGCGACCGACCCGACCCGCCTCGTCTCCCTCAGGGCACCCTCAGGGATCCTCGGTGACCCTCCAGAGCACCCTTTTCCCCCTGTGTCCCTCACAGCCCCTAAAGGGACAGAGGAGACACCCGCTTAGCCCTCGGGGCACCCTCTTCCCCCTCAGAGATCCTCAGGGACGCACCGGGAACCTGCCTCTCCCCTCAGCAACATGTGGGAAACCTGCCTTCCCCTCAGGGACACATAGCACATCCTCCTTCCCCTCAGTGATACCGGGGGCACCAGCCTCCTCCTCTTGTGACCCTCAAAACCCCTCAGTGACACTCAGGAAACCACATATTTCAACCCCCAAAATATCCCCGACTCAACTTTTCCCTCCAAGATTTTCAGTCTGTCCCTCACTCTTTACCCTGAGATCCTCCCTCAAAACATCCCCTGCATGTACTTTCCAAGTTCCCTCAGCTTTACCCCTCTGAAACTCTTAGTCCCCTTTGTCTTACCTTACCAAGGGTGACGGAGTTCAAGAAGCTTTTTCCTCAATAACTCCACTGAAAGACCGCGCTGCCCTTCTGACGCTGCTGCTCAACACTGTATTACGTCCTTAACAGCCCAAAATCTTCTCTAGAGCGACTCCACAACCTTTTATCGAGCTTCTCCAAAGCGCCTTTTACCTGCGCCCACCTCACGGACGGGGGAGCGCCGGGACACTGCGGCTGAGGGGGCTGAGGGCGCTGAGGGGGGGGGGGGCTGAGGGAGGGGGGGGGGGGGTGAGGGGGGGGGCTGAGGGGAGGGCGGGAAAAGCCGCGCGCCGGCGACCGACCCGTCCCGCGCCGTCTCGTCTCCCTCAGGGCACCTTCAGGGATCCTCGGTGACCCTCCAGAGCACCCTTTTCCCCCTGTGTCCCTCACAGCCCCTAAAGGGACAGAGGAGACACCCGCTTAGCCCTCGGGGCACCCTCTTCCCCCTCAGAGACACACAGAACACCCACCCCTCCTCAGTGATACAAGGGATGCTCAGGTCCCTCTCAGTGAGTCACACAGCCCCTCAGGCGTACAGAAGGTACCCACCTCCCCCCCAGGGACACAGATGGCACCCACTTTCCTGGAATAATTTTTTTTTTTGAATTATCAAGTTGGGATCATTCACACTTGAAAGTCCTTAAAAACCCCCCACATTTGGCTGAGGCACTTCACACACACTGACTAGCTTTTTGAGATGAATTTTGGAATGCTCAGGAAATTACAGAAGCATGAAGCCTGTGAATAACTTAGGAGTATTTATGAAGGACTTGTAGTTAAAGGGCCTGTTAACCTGACATGATCCAGGTGCAATAGAGGAAAAAGGCAAAGGATTTCAGTGATGAAGAATTAAATTAATACAAGTAATTTATAGAAAATAGACCTAATTTAACTCTTTGAGAGATTACAGATGTAATCCTACTGTGAAGATATCATATGCTTTAACTGTTAGCTTGTTAATCTAGCAAACTCAATATGCTACTGCTCATTTAAAATAGCTGGCACTGTAGCACATACAGTCTGGAACTGATGGGTTAGAAAAATATTGCCAGTGAGAAATAATCATCCAGTGAGGCTGTTTAAAATTGTGTCTTCCAAAGGAAAGCACTCAAAGAAAAGTGATGCCAGTTTTATGCATCCCCTGGATTTAAATATAAAATCACCATAGACAAAATATGCAGATGACACAGAAATTTGACAGCATGACAGATAATGATGCTGAAGTCACACAGAGTAACATGGATAGTTTGGTAAAGAGAATAAACCCGTGCAGTTAGCTGCTGTTTTAATATATTCACATGAAGAGCTGTACGTCTAAAAAATAAAATTTTTAAGTATGGAGGGGAGGACAGTATCCTTGAAAACAGCAACTTTGAAAAGTGCTTATAAATCATGTTGAACAACTGAGTCAACACACTGTTGTGTGCGTTGTGTGTGTGAGGTAAACAGGATTAAGAAGACTTTTAAAATCTATTCAGGAAGGCAGTGTGTAGGAATAGGAAGGCAATTTTTTAATGAAGCCAGTACTAGACTATTGCTTACAAGTCAGGTGTCAAGTGTTTCTAACAGTGGAAGAAATGAAGGCGGTGTAAGAAGAAAGCCACGAAGATTATCTGAATGCTTGAAAAAAAGCCCTACTGTGAAGGACAAAATGAATGCAATTCACTAAGCTTATGAAAAAAGAGTTTGAAAGGTAACTTGATTGTAGCAGAGAAGTACTAACACACAGAGAACATACCATGTATTAAAAGGCTTTTTAACCTCAGGGAAGAGATTCCTGTATCCTAAACCATTCAACAGCCAAACAGGCTGCCGCCCTGCTTACAGGGGGCTCCAGCGCGGGCACACGCCCAGACCCTGGCTCCAGACGGGTCGCGGTGCCTGTTATTTACATCTGAGTAAGCAAGACTGTGTGTTATAAATAAATCCCCGGAGAAAAGTTTTGCTGCCCTTTCTGCAAATAGTGTTATTATCCATAAATGGAAGAGAAAATTGGAGAATGCATGGGCGAAATACTTTGTGGTTATTCAGTTTTAGTACCATGTATGCATGTCTATCCCCAGTCTTTGTTATGATAATTGCAAGGAGTTACTCTGAATGGATCATCAGTGGATGTGACCAGAGTGGGGAGCGATGCTAAATATCGATCATTTGTGTGTCAGGTGTTGGATGGCAGTGTAAAACCATGACAAGAAAAAAGTGTGTGGTATTTTTTCCTTTAAACAAGACGCAGAGAGAGTTGATACAAGGGTACAGTATTAATTACTCAAGTGCCATGGTACCTCTAAGTTCCCATTTAAAGAACTCTTCCTTTCACTTGTATGATACATAGCTGGCAGTTGTGAATGAACTCTTGCAGATAAGAAGTTATTTTGTGCTTTTCAAATTTTTTTTCTTTTTTCAGGAAAAGGTATAACCACATACCTCCATGAAGTTTTATTATGCTGTGCTGATGGCTCACACAATGCTGCAAATTGTTCTATTTACTAAAGCATCTCTAGCCTAAGCATCTGTGGGCTGCTGCCACTGACTGGATGCATGAAATATACTGTGTGATAACATCAGACTCTCCTTTATTGTTTCTAATTCAGATCATGTCTACTGGATCATGTCTACTGGATACAGTCTTTTGAATCTACTTCCAAGGTGTTTTCTGTAACAAAGAACAGAGCAAACAACGTCCAAGGACTCTAAATGTAGCAAGACCATCTGTTGACCTCAGAAATGAGCTTAGTAATGGTGATGTCTTTTCTGTTGTATGTCCTGGAACCAGAAAATGCTTAAATTGTCTTTTGTTGTTGTTGTTGTTGTTTGTTTTTTTTCAAGTGAATTTTAATACCTGTGGTTTGGATTTGAACACATGTCAAGGGACACTTCTAACAGTCGTTTTAGCTGTGTCTAAATATAGACACAATATAGACATATACACAATATAGAGATTGGAAAAGGGGGTGATAGGTATAGGGAGGGAACGAGCAAGATTACACTGTCACTATTCCAGTCTGTAAGAATCTCCAGTCGCTGACTATTTCTTGTGTCTCTCTCTCTCCTGATAAATGTCACTATGCAGACACTGATCAGACAGTAGAATGCTTATGAGTTTATTTTGAGTTAATGGGTTGGTGGAAGTCCAAACTCTGCAACATGATAAAGAAAATATTTTTCTACACAGAAGCATCAATTATTCACAACATAGTCACACCTTAGGAAAAGAGGGGGAGAAATGGACTCTGCAAATAAATGAGAGGGCTCCATAATGTAAAAGTAAAATAGATCATTTTGAAGGAAAGGGACCACTGCAGAATCTAATTCATTTGCAAAATCCTCTCCTCTATTTAAGCTCCACAGTAATTGTTAAGTCTTCCCTTTTGATGAGTTTTATCAAGGTTTTTTTGTGTCTTTTGCCACTTGTTTGGGATGAAATCTAAGAATACATAACCAGCCCATAACCCAGGGAGGTGGTGGATTCACCATTCCTGGAGGTTTTTAAGATGAGACTGGATGTGGCATCAGTGCCATGGCCTGGGAACCACGGTGGGGTTGGATCAAGGGTTGGACTTGATGATCTCAGAGGTCTTTTCCAACCTGTTTGATTCTGTGATTCTTTCAGGCACTTTTGGAACATCCTAGATCTCTTACTCATCCCAAAGGCCCATATGCATATTGAATCTGCAAATATGCTTGGGAACTACTCTAAATCAGCACACTACTTGGAGTTGTCACCACTCGGTACAGTGATGAATACTGTGTTCAAGATTTCTTTTTAAAATTTACTTTGTATTGCAAAGTGTCAGTTGAAAGTACCTGGTGTTATTATGGTCAAATATTTTATTAGAAGGAGTCCCACTAATCCAATAAAAACAAGAAGGTAGCTTACCAGGAATGTTTTTACGGAACAACTTAAAACCAGGCTGATCATATGTACAACTTCCAAGATAGATTACAAACTTTAAAAATTGTTTTTTAATCCAAGTTATTCTCACTACTCCACATAAATATTTTTGACATTTATTATGTTTAGTAAGTCTGTCCAGCCTTCACCTGGAAATACTAAAAGATATGTGTTGCCTCACTTTTGTGAATTATGAGCTACTGGAATAACCTTAAGAAGTTTTAGTAATATTTTTACTGTCTAGCACTGTCTTCAAAATACATTATACCCTCTCTAAGCTGATATTTGATGATAGGGAATCACAGATCTTTCAATAAACAAAACAAGATCCAGAATCTTTAAAGACCTGGACCAGCTCCTAACCTCCAACAAAGTCTGGGCAAATCTCCCTGTAATTCTCAGGGTGTTAATAATTGAAAAAAAAAATAATTATGTACCCCCACAGAAAACTGATACAGCCCAGTGGCTTGAGAAGAGTAGATGAAAAGTGTGGTTCGTGTACATATTCCCCTACTTGGTGACAAAACCCATACATTTTAAGAAATAAGAGAAAAAAACCCAAAATGCCAAACTCCATGTGATAAAAGAAATAATTATAATTAAAAATCTTAGCCAAATTTCTGTCAGAGGCACCTTTATCATAGCTCTACCTTCTTGCAAAGGGACTATAATAAACAATTTAGTAAAAAAAGTGTTACAGTTACATTTAGAACACTTCAGGCTTAATCTGGTTGCCCACACATGGGCACATGGTACCAGTTAGGATGCTGCTGGTGCCTACCCAGCTGCCATCCCAGAAGGGTTCTCATAGGTTCTCTGTCACATCTGACAGCCCTCTGCATCAACACCATACCAAATTAAAAAAAAAAAAAAATTAAAATTCAGCTAGTGCACTATTCAATAATTATAAGTGAAAAACTTCACTCTTAGATTTTTTTATCAACTTATTTTGCTTTTACAACCATATTTCATACATTGTATCCTAGTCAGTAGTTTAGCTAAAAAATTCCATCCGACATCCTTATAATCTGTAATAGAAACGAGCATAAAATAATTATACAGGAAGTAACGAAATAGAGATTTTACACATCTAAATGCAATCTCTAGCAATTCAGGTCTTTTCTCAGGCTAATAATAGAGCTGCTTAGATTTAACAGCAGAAGACAATTGCATGTCACAGAGTGGTATAATACAAAATGAGAAACTTTTAATATCTGTGAGAAAAATTACATTATTAGCATTCATAACATAAGCTATAATGTACTCTATTCCCATCACTTAAGAGTAGTATTTGTTTCATCTATTCAGAGCAACTCTGGATATGAAGATCTAATTCCTGGACACAATCTTATTACAGCATCTGAGATCAACAGGACTGTTGCTGCCTTTCCTGCACTCACAGGACGTGTGGGTACAGACTCTGAGGACACATTCATGTTTAATTATTGTGAAAATGTCACATAAAGAAATGAGAAGGGCGTTAAATCACTGTACAAAGATTTAAACTGGAAGCTGGTAAGGTTTTAATAACACACTGCTTGTGAATTATGCTTCCAATAACACATAAATGTATTATGAAGCTTTAGCTGGTATAAAGCAGTTTCTTATGGTTTAATGTATTTGAAAAGAGAATGGCTGTACTTTGTGGTAACAGAAATACCAATTATGTGTCTAACTCTTAGTTTAATTCACTTAATGATAGCTGCAGTTAAGGCAAACACCAAGCTTAAATTCTTGCTCTTCAGTTTGTGAAAGCAGAGGACAATATTAATTCCCCATGTTTATGGGAGTGCAGTAATGGAAGCCTCCTTTTCCACACAGCTGGGACCCAGCCCCCTGCTGCACAGCCATGTGCCCTCACGGAGTGCCTCTCCCACCAGCTGGGCTCCAGCTGCACCCCGGGCCAGCTCCTGCCCGGTGCCCCACGGCCATGGCAGCTCCTCCATCACCAGCCATTCCCCCTCACCTACCACAGCGCCTCCAGCCTTTCCTCTGTATCCCAGGATATCCAGCACCCAGCTGCTGCAGGCAAGGGTGGTGGGGCAGTTTGAAAGATGCTCACACACTTGGTGTATGAGGTGCCTGTGCACATGTGTTGGGAATCTCTGTGAGGAGAGGTCGGGGCT
Organism: Manacus candei; assembly: GCF_025592945.1. Classification (NCBI taxonomy): domain Eukaryota; kingdom Metazoa; phylum Chordata; class Aves; order Passeriformes; family Pipridae; genus Manacus; species Manacus candei. The sequence goes on from NW_026138053.1 coordinate 27,935, forward strand.
GCCCCATGCCTGACACAACAAATTCCAACCAGTTCCAGGACAACCCCACCACAGGGCACGGCTGAGCCCCTCACTGGCACTGGTGGTAACAACAGACAGAGGGGGAAAAACTGCAGAGTGTGGGGGACAATGTGTGAGAAAGGATCACCCAGGTCAGAGGTGGAGGAGGAGCTCCAGGTGCCCCTGCAGCCCCCAGCAAGACCGTGGTGGAGCAGACTTCTCCCTGAAGGACCACAGCCTGTGGAGAAGATCCATGGAGGGGCAGGGGAGAAGCATGAACTGTAGGTTGTGTAAGTGGAGAATGGCACAGGTGCTTGCTCTGCCACAAGCCATGTGAATTGTCCTTACAAGAATCGAGCCTGCTAAGCCCACCTTGCTTCAGCAGGTGAAAGCAACAGCAGCACCAGACATTTTGAGGATGGTTTTGTGGCAGCCTTGTATAAAAAGCTGCTCAGCCTTCAGATTCTTCTTCATTTTACTGACTAATGAAGAGAGGAGGAGCTCTGTTCTTGCAGTACAATTACCACAATAAAGAGTTCCTTAAAAAAAAAAACAAACATGTTGTTATACTGGGTTCTAGTGACAGACTGTCCCTCTGAAAGAAAAAGCAACACATTATGGAAAACTTGGAAGAAGGGATATTTATTGTATTACAAGATTTTTACCTCATGTATATATGGAAGTATTATTCTGTTAAAAAAGGCCTCATCACAACCCTGACTGAAGGGGAGCCATGACAGAGCCTGACAGCTCAGATTTGTCCTGACTGCTTCTTTTCTGATTTAAATAGCAGCCTCCAGACCCAGCCCCCCCTCCCTACATCTGCTTTAGCTGGAAGTAAGAACATCCAAAATTTACACAGGTGGACCCCTTTTGGCCTCAGAACAGCTGCCAGCCCTTCAAAAGCCACCACTATTCTGTTCCCACAGTTCCATCATTGAGAAGGTAACCACAATATTTCATGTATATTTAATACTAACATGAAATATTGGTTAGCCTTTCCAGCTTTAAGTTCTGTTTAGCATTTTATCTCAAACCTCAGCTTGGCACCAAAAAAACCACCATACAACTGGAAAGATTTCAGTCCCTAAATCCAGGAAAACTACAGTCAAGTGAGTTGCTTCTTAAAATCACAATTAGAGGTTTATTTGCATAATCACCACTCTTACACTCTAAATTATCTTTTCATTGCAGCAATACAGGAACTTTTTAAGAGATGTTAAAGGATTTGAGCCTGCATTATCTCATCACTCTTATGCAACCTGTCAGTAATTCAATGTATTGTGTATGACTGGACATGCCTGGCATATCCTTCCTAGCTGTCTACCCCAAGAGTAAAACCCACTGACATTCTGGGCATTTCAGATCCCACAACTCAACCTCCAGTGCAACACAAAGCCCTCATACTGCAGCATCCCATCTCTAAAAAGAGTGCAAACTGGACCCAGCCCAGCCCCCTGACCAAGCATACAGGCTTTAAGGCTACTCCTTGGGCATCCCTGCCTGCCTGGACAGGCTTGCCCTGATGATCAGGGTACCCACAGCCTCTGCCACCTGCACAAGGGACATGGGGGGTGAACAAAAGCAAAAACTCAACCCACACAAAGGTGGAGGATGCACATTGAGGCACAGCTGGAATTACACAGGAGGCATGAGTGGCACAGCACAGATTCTGCGCCAGGGCACCCACTGCAGAACAGCAGCATGAGGAAAGAGCAAGAGTGCTTCAAGATGGGGACACAGCAGCTGGGGGAACAAGAGGTGTCCAAGGAAAGGCTAGAGCCAGTCTGCCACACCTGCACCCCCTGTGCCCTACCACAGGAGGAAGGGGCTGAACCTGAGCACACCATGCTCATGGGCACCCCACCTGGGTACTGGCACTGTCAGCTGGGGGACACAGCCTGCAACAGTCAGGCCCTCACCCAGCTCTAGGGGAAGCTCTGGAAGCTGCAGGCCAAACAATCACACCTCAGTGCTCATCTGCACCAGAAATGATGCTTTAGTGTGCCAGCACCCTCCTTGCCAGGTGTGTGGGCAGGGAGAAGTTAATCTTCAGTTTCTCCCCAAGGTGGACAAACAGCTTACATCCAGCTCAAAGAATTGGGATGTGTTGTTTAAAAAAAATAATTTAAAAAGTTTACAGCTTGCAGTGTGATGGGGGAAAGGGCTTGTCTTCCACAGGCTCCAGCTACTTCATCCACTCCCCACCAGACTTCTTTGAAGAAACAATGTGCTGATACATTAAGAGCCCCTCTGAATAATAGTCACACTTCTGCCTTCTACTATGACTCCCTCCAAAACTCTACCTTTCAAGCCCAGAAAAAAACCTCAACCCCCACTTAAAATATGCATTTTGAAATCCTATTAAAACTGTTCTCTGCTATAATAATCACTGGCTAATCAACATCCTTTCCTGGCTTTAAGGAGAGCAGCTGCCAAGAAGTGACCTTCAGCTCACTCACACAGCAGAGGTTTTGTTAGAGACATAACCCTGCAAGAGATGAGTTCCAGCTGAATGTTATGTCATGTTTTAAGATGTTAAACATTTTAAAATATACAAGTCACTTAAGCTTTAAACAAAGTGCTAAAATACAAAGACCAAAGCTTTTCCTTACTTAAGACAGTATATTACTTCTGCTTATCTCTGCTTTTGCTGAAACAGGTGACATTACAGCTCACTTCACATGTCCATAGCCATTATTCCCTATTTCACACTAAACTGCCACCTTATTAGTCAGACAGGTTTTTTCCAGGAGCAACTTTCATTTGAGCAAGCCTCATGTTTAAACAAGAGGAACTCTCACCAGTATCCATCTTCTCCCTAGTGGAGTAACAGACCTTCACAATTCTTGTAGTTCCATAATTACAGGTATAAGATGTAGGAATTCCTCCTGTCTTTAAACAGTGTCAGTTCATCTCAGAGGGTTAAAAAAATAAAAATCACATCTTATGCAACAGACTAATAAAAATGCTACATATCAGCATAACAAGCAATATGTAACTGGCAGTTCTGCTTGTGGAGGAAGTTTTGCAAAGCCTCCTGGTGTCAAGCATCTGGAACACCTCAGCATGCTGTAAAGTAATAGCCCAGCTCCTTGCTTGCAGAAGAATCAAGTATGTATTCCAGATACTTAGTACTGCTTTCCCTTGTGTCAGCAGCTCCTGTGAACAGGTCCAATCCATCCAGACACCTTCCATCTCACAACAGTGGTATACTTGAAGAAAGGGACACAAGTTTCACTCTATATATGTGGAGGATTAAATGCAACTAGGCAGGCAGGATAGAACCATAGGAAAGTCCTTCAGGAATATCCTTGTTCAGTCATTTTGTTTGCTAGAGTTCCATCTGTGACACAGAAGTGCTTACTTAGGTCTGCGGGCTCAGAAGGGGGCTGCAGAAGCCTTCCAAATTCCAGAGGCACAAGGTGGGGGTACTTCTATATATCCAGAGTCAGCTGAGTGAAGTAAACAGCTAAAAAAATTCCTTTGACTTTACCTGTGTTATCAAATATACTCAATAGCAAGATCACTGCATCTCAGCTGTCTGTGCTGACACTTCACAGAAACCAGGAGAACATTATCAGCTGCATTTCACATTCTCCTTCTCATCAGCATCTGAATAGGTGTGTAGTGAATCCTTTGGGGAGAGAGAAGACATAAACAAAGAAAAAAATGGAACAGATTTCTTTTGTGCCCACTTCCCCTTCATTCCTTACTGCAAGAGGAAGACCAAAGAATCCCAACCTATCCTTTCACCCACAGGGCCAGGTAGTGTTGTACAATCCCAAAACTACTGTAGCTATTTTACCACCAAGAGCTGCCCTGCCACATGCTCTCTCTGCAGTTTCATCTCTCCTGCCACTACAAGTTTTAATTTGAATGGTCTTGCTTAGGAAGAAAAAGAAGCATCTCAGGGCCAACATCTCTCATCTTGGTAGCACAAAGCAGGCTTTGCTAGCATGAGGTTTTTCTTTACCTGGGTTAAAAGCTGATGATGCCTCAGCTCTCTATAGAACTGCAGCACAGAAGGATCAGCTCTCACTACTTTTGGGTCAAAATCCAGAACACGGAGCCCTGCAAGGCTGCGGGCCCGGGAGAGGGCTACGTAAGCCTGCCCACTTTCAAAGACACGAGACAGGGAGATTTCCACACAGTCTAAAGACATGCCCTGCCAAAGACACAGAGAACTTTGTTACAGAACAAACAAACAAGAACACTGTGCTGTACCAACACTAACCTGTGAGTCTGTCAAAGGTACCGTTCTTGGTGTAGGGACTTGATTAAAAAAAAAAGAAAAAACAAAGAAGTCTTTTGTTTCACTGTGTAACTGATTAAAAGATGAGAATCAGAAAGGAAAGGCAGTTTCCTACTGTCAGTAAATTGCTAGCAGATAGTAGAATCCACTAACTAACTCCAGAGAACCTCTTGTTGCATGAAACTCCATAAATCCCATCTAATCAACACAGCAGGGAAAGAAATCCTGCTGGTTTCACTCCTAGTAGTTAACTAGAGCAGTCACCATTCTCAAGCAGTCCTCAGGCAGATCAGAGAGTTGGGTTAGGCCTGTCTGCAGGGCTGTCCTGGGCACAGCAGAATTTACAGCCTGCCCTGGTTTAAACAGTGGCACAGGAACAAAAAGCAGTGGCATGGGAACAAACTCACAGGTTTCCAAGACCAGTATTTATCAAAGTGTATGAAGTCTTCTGGAAGGGAAGGACCTTTGAGAAAGTTACACTGTTACATTGAAAAAAACCAAACACACACCACCAAAGAGCGAGTCCAGCCCAAAGAGCACAGTTCTGGCTCTGACAGCTGCCTCAGTTATACTGCAAACCTCAGGGTCTCTAGTGCTGATGACTCTCAAGGAAACACTGCTCTCATCAGCCCACAGTGGTAAATAATGCTGCTTTATAGTCCAACACCAACTATGCAGATGGCAGCACCCCATGGAAACTCCAGCAGTGTATCTAGTCCATCTGTGACCCTATAGGCAGGCATCATGAACGGAAGAGGTGCAGTTAAACACACATATTCTGGAGTTCCCCCCCCCAACAAGGGCCTTTCAGCTTTCCCTTCTGTTTTACAAGCAATGCAAGCTCACCCAGGAAATAAGGCTTATGATGGTGTGCACGTCTTTAGACAGCTGTATAAGGACACCCACCTGACTCTTGTGAATGGAAATGGCCCATGCCAATTTTAAAGGCAGCTGTTGACGACTCAGGTGAACTCCTGATGGTCCTTTGAAGACCCATTTCTCCATTCTTATGACCTGTGTGACCCCACAGAGAAACCTAACCTTAGGCAGCCCTGTAGGAATGGGAGCAGGAGAGAAACAGGGATGTATTCCTGACACTCAAAAGCCAGGAAGTCAGCAGCCTAAGAACACTTTTTCCCCCCCTCCTAAACCAAACCTAAACCCGCAGACAGTAAATAGCATGCACTGAAATGATGTTTGGCACCTACTTAAGGCAGGAGAATTAAAGTCAGGTAATTTATCAGCTGAGATGCAGAGAAAAATACACATTGCAGGTAGCAGAACATTATTCTTTGAGAAAAAAACAAACAAAAACTTGCTTGAACAAAAGAAAACAGGAAATGCAAATGAGCACCCACATCTAGACAACACAGAAAAGCAAACACAAGAGGCCCATAGATAGCTACAGCTGATGCAGTGCATGACATCACAGCTGGTGAGAGCCCCAAGCCTGCAGAGATCTCCTCCCTGCTTTCCCTCCAATTATTCTTACCAGACAGTAAACAAAGTTGAGAAGTCATCAGCCATCAATGAAAAATCGTTTTGTTATTTTTCCCCTCTTCCTTCAGCAAGAGATCAAGAAGCTCACTTACCCTTCTGTTCACTTTCAAATCCTACAACAACGCCTCGTGCCCCATTCACCAGCCCTTGAGACACATCCAGATTCTTTGCTAGCATCACCTACAGAGAAAAAGAAAAATCCTTCAGTGCACTGGGTTTACAGCCTGTTCAGCCACCTGCAACTAAACTTCTTTCCAGGAAGCATAAGTACATCAGGCTGATATGACCACATCATCCTATCCTGCCTATTACAGGAGAGAGCACCATCTCCAACTGAAATTATTTCACAGCCTTTCCTTCCTAGGATTCCCAGCTATTTTACAGCATTGAACACTTCACTTGAGCTGCTTCTGTCCACAGCTATGAGCTGCCTGTGCTCTCTGCTACTGAAAGCTTCTAAACCTGATTGGAAAAGTGTGTCAAAGTCACAGCAATCATCATTGTCCCCAAGACATGGACTGCACTCAAATCAAACTCATTTTCTGTTTCGATAAGATTCCAAGCAGAGAAAATATAAAAGATTGGAATAGAATCTTCTGTTGGCCTGGCATAGACATTCTATATTGAATCTGCATTCTGTATATCAATCTACTCTATATATTTATCTGATATTCCTTTATTTTTCTTATACCATTTGATCTGCTGTTCTATCCCATGTGTATGTACACATACTTACCTGAGCTCCAAGCTTCAGCTCAACTCTACCACCCACAGGACACTGAGCATCAATTAACTTCACTAGCATTGGGTCACTGTCCAGAGCCTCATATGTGTGCACTTCTCCTGTTAAGGAAAGAAAGACATAACAAATTGCAGCTGTTGAACACATTATACACAGCATGGCAGGAGGCTCAGTATTTATTTCTAATAGAAATTCCTCTTTTAATAACCATTCTGCTCTGCTGCTAGGACATCTTCACACAAACCTTGTCACATCTAACAACAGGGAGCTCACTATTGCCTCTCTTCCCAACAGAATTTGCAGAGCATGAAAAGGCACAGGAATCAAAGGCCAGCAGTAAATAAGAACTGAGCAGCCAGCATTTTGAGCACATGACTAGTTTCATTTGCTGCCAACATCAGATCACTAAAGGAAGTATCCAGAAAATATTGCCAGAAAGGGAGGCAAAAATTGAGAAAGCCCTTAATAAGATGCTATAGAAAGAAAAAGCAGAGGTGTGGAGGCAATAAATGACCAACCCTGTTTCATAGCAATCAATGAGCTTGCTGTCTATTACACACCAAGAAGTGACACTGAATATTTAACCAAAAAACTGAATTTTTCCCCAGGCAGCCGAACTCCAACACACACAGCTTTGACTGGTGCTGCTGTGCATGACAGAACACTAGTTCTTCCTGACACCACAGTATCCCCACTGCATCCACTCAGAGCTCAGCCCCAGAATCAGCAGTTTCCTCCAGGGAGTTCACCTGACAGCTGTTGCAAGCGTCTCTCATTAGTTATTTCGACATCATCCTTATGGGTGCAGAGCCGTGTAGCCAGGATCCCATCACGCTCAGACCTGTTGGTAGCTGTCTGCATCAGCTGCCTGGTAACCTCCTCTGTGCACCTGGTAACCAGGAAAAGGGAGTTATTCTTTAAAGTGATCAGGAACAGGTCTTGAGCAGCAGTAACCTTCACACAGCTGGATCTGTCTGTGCAAGCTGCAGGCCTCCAGAGAGGAGGACAGAGAAAGATATATAAAAGTTGGAGAACAGTGCCAGTGTGTGGGTCCTGGCCACTGCCAGCTCAGGATCCATTGAATTAACTCACAGAAATCAAGGAGGAACCCTAGAAAGTGTCCTTCCTTACCAGAGCAGGATATATGAAATCTGCCTATGTTAACTAAAGCTTTTATAGCTTTTGCCCCCAGCTACATATTCCTGATAGGGCTCAGAAAAGTGACAAACTGCTCTTTATTCTGCTTTCTTCTGCTCTAGGTGGGGAGCAGAGATTACAAAGAGATGAGCTTCTCCTCACCTGCCTAAACGTATTGCACTCAGGAGTGAGACAAAGGTCTTGTCAGTCTGTCGCCGCACTTCAGTCAGCTCCATGTTTATGTGGATACATTTCCTCCAGCTTTTTGCCTGCAAAAATCATTCTCTGGTTAAGAAAGAAACAGACTTGAAGTATAAGAACGAGTTAAGGGGCAGTTTTGTACCTGGAAGCAGAACTTGGTTTCTTCATTAGCCTTGCATACTGGAGGTAGCTGCAAGAAGTCCCCACAGATGATTAGCTGAATTCCCCCAAAAGGCTCATCCCGTTTTCTGACTGCCCTGAAAGAGATGGAAGAGAGAAGTTTTGAATGTCCTCCAGAACCTGGACATACTTAGATCTCAGAAGTTACTTGTTAATCTGTCAGGATATTCAAATATACACCACCTGCATTTAAAAGATGTTTATCCTTAGCTGAATCAGAAGTGCTCAAACAATTGAGCAATGGTAAGACATTAAATTTGCTTTGCTTACCCACCCCAGATGCCATTACCAGTCTTTCTTTGGTGGCTATTATGCTACAGCTGCTTCTCTCTTCAAGAGAGAACTTCTGGGAACAGCCGTATTCTGGATTCAGCTCTATAGACAACACTTAGCTCAGGAGATGGAAAGAGCAACTAGAACAGCCACGGCTGGGAGTGAAGAGGGGACACAATCAAAACCTATCTCATGATAAAGATCTGCCCAGATGCTATGATTCCATGCTTCCTTGCAGTCCTATGCCAGCAGCTGCCTTGTATCAATTCACAAAACCCGAGGAAGGAAGCAGCCTGGAAATTTAGGAAAACTCATTTCAGTTAGTTGTTTGACCTGACATTTGCTTACCTTGCCACTGCCTCCAGCCTGTCAAAGAACTTTCCATCTACCATTGAGATCTCATCGATGATCAGGTGCTGGCAGGCCAGCCAGTGCTGGCGCACCCCCGGCCTCTCCGCCAGCTGAATGCACTGTTCCAGCGGTGCCTTCCCAGAGCCGATCCCTGGCAGGGGAGAAGAAAGCAAAGCTTTGGGAAGCTCCTGATTCATTGGGAAGGGAGTGAAAGCTCCCAGCCCCTCGTTGTCGGGCAGGCATTACCTGCAAAGGCATGGAGAGTGGTGCCACCGATGTGGCAAGCGGCCACTCCCGTGCTGGCTGTGGCATAGGTGACGTTCGGAGGGAGGGAGCCCACGATCCTCTTCAGCAGGAAGGACTTCCCAGTCCCTTCGAGGAGAGAGAAGCCACAGGTCAACAGCGAGGCCCGAGGGCTTTCCCCAGCGAGAGCCGCCGGGCGCCCTCACCTGCGCAGCCGGTGAAGAAGATGCTCTTCCCGCTCCGCACGGCTCCCAGCACCGCCTCCTGCTCCGCCGACAGCCGCGCCGGGGGCCGCCTCTCGGCGCGGGGCACCTGCGGGACAGACAGACAGCGGTGCGCTGTGAGGGCAGCGCCCGAACCCGGGCCCGGTACCGGGGCCGCCCCTCGCCCCGGGACTCACCTCGGCGGGGCATTCCCCCCGCCCCTCCCCGCAGCCGCGGCGGGGGCCGGGGTTGCGCAGCAGGTCCCGCTCCTGCACCGGGCTGATCACGGCGAAGGACGCCGCCGGCCGCTCCAGCAGGCGCGGGGGGCGCGCCGGGCCCCGCGACCCGGCGGCCACCTTGAGCCGCAGGAGGCGGAGGAAGCGGCGCAGCGCGTCCGGGGGGCAGTCGGAGAGCAGGACCTGCGCGCCGCCCGGCCCCACCCGCACCGCCGCCCGCCCCTCGCCCGCGAACCGCGTGAAGAGCCGCACGGCGTCCCCGCTCAGCGCGAAGCTCAGCACCGCGGCCGCCGTGCCGCTGCCGCCCACCACCCGCAGCACAGGCTGGCGCAGCTCGTTGCGGCCCAGCAGCACGGTGGCGTCCCGCAGGACGCGGCGGCGCGGGCCGCAGCCCCCCGGCAGCGGCTCCTCCACGGCCGCCGTGCAGCGCAACTGCGCCGCCTCCATCGCCCCGCTGGCCGTTTGAACGCGCCGCGTGCGCCGCCGCCAATCGGCGCCCGGGGGATTTAACCCGGCGGCCAATGGGAGGCGGGAAGGCGAGCCGGCCAATGGGCGGCCCCGCGGGCCCCACGTGAGGCGTTGCCAGGCAGCGGGACGCGGGGCCGGCGCGGCCATGGCCGCCCGCGGCGGGCAGCGGGAGCGGCCGGACGCGGTGCAGCTGGACCGGCTCCTGAGCGAGCGGGTGCACAAGGAGATGCGGCACCAGAAGCTCTACACGCAGTACACCGTGAACCCGCTCCAACCCGGTGAGGCGGGGGCGGGCCCGCAGCGCTCAGCTGCGCGGCGGGGATAGGCAGCTGCACCCAGGAATGGCAGCAGCGGCCAGGGACAGGGGTAGAGCTGGAAGGAGCAACCGGTGGGCCTTTCTTTCGCCTGAGGAGCCGGTCTGCACACTCAGAGGCAGCAAGGAGACATGCCCCAGATAGCCTTTAGTAACCTTGGAGAAGTGAGGTAACTATTTAGGATGCGGAACCTACAAATCCTGAGCAAATACAGAGCCAAGATGGGGTAGGGAGCCCAATCACTACACCACGTTCCTTCAGCCCTTGGACCTTCTACCTGTCAATTCAGAGTCACAGAATATCACAGTCTGTGCTGGCACAGACAGGTGATGGGAGTAGATTCATTCAGGTCTAGCTTTTGCAGTAAAACAAAAACCAAAGGAAAATAATTTCCTGAGACTTGGCATTCACAGGCCACCACTTGGGTGGGGTGGGACTTTGGGGTGGTGAACACAGGCAGCATTCAGTAGAAGGGCCTTCAGCATGCTTAAGCCCCTTGCCTTCCTAGGAAATTGCCATTAATCAGTATTTCTAACTCATTTTCTGCTATTCACGTGCCGTTCTTCCTTTACAGTTTCAGGGAAGTAGCTGGATCCACACTGGGGAATAACCAAAAAGAACATCTGCAATGATACATATTCTGTACCTGGCTGTGATGCTAAATTCATGTTATTCACCTGTATCATTTCTTTCCAGTTTACACAGTCACCAGGAAGCCAATGTCTTGGCATGACAATATAGACGAGCCAACAGATGGTAAGAAATCTCTGAAAAATCTTTTTCTCAAAATTACCTAAGAAAATTACTAATAAATAAGATTTAATAATTCCAATCAGTCTAAAACATCATGTCTGTGGAAATGCCTCTGTGACCATACAAGAAAATTAAAACTTGTTCATGATTTTTGTTAAATGTGAAGCAGGTTTTATTCCACTTTAAGGCCCTTTCCCATTACTTTCCATTATCAGCAAAAGTTTGCATTCATGCAATTGTGCTATTTGTTTTTAGTTAAAAACTATACTACACTATAAAATATATAGAAAATTCTTTATAGTCATATGATAAAATTTTGCTTGAGAATCTAAACCTCCCCAAAACAACTGGAAACATGATCTACACATACATGTTGCCTGTCACTGCAGATTCTACTTAACCACCACACATAGTAAACTGCTGAAATGACTGTCCAGTCTTGCTTCAGAGCACTGGTAACAAGAACCCTGATAGCAGCTGCTCCCTTATTTCTAACATGCTAATTTTGTCTAAAAACCTTAATGCTCAGGTAAGAATTAACAGGACAGTATCACCAGGCAAATCTTGAAAGTGCATCAGGAAATACTGAAGTAGAAACGTCACCCTGCATTCTCTGACACTGTAATTCATAGAAGCACAGAGGTTGCTCTTATCCTTGGCTTTCTTGCTATAGCTTGGACAGCATTAAGTTGTCCCATTCTAACACACATCCACAGGTGAGTGATTTTTAAATTTTTAAATACTTTCATTTCTATTTGTGTCTCTTAAACCAACAGACGAGTTCCTGAAACTTTTTCACCGCGCAGCACTGCAGCCAAGACAGAAATATTCAGAGCCGCAAACTGAAAGCCAAGAAATTGGCTGGAACACAACACCTCTGGTGAGTAGGACTCAGGTCTTTGCAGGATTCAGAGGTGTTCAGCCCACCACTGAAAGATACACATGCAAGACAATAATTTGTGATAAACATGGAAAACAGGAATGACCAGGAGTGAGCAGAGCTGTTCATAACCAGTTTTTAAAACTTAGACCTAAGAGGACTCTTCACACTGGCACAGGCTTGTGAACACAGAAACAGCAGACTTCCCCTGAGAAACCTGAATGCAAAATATGTACAGTGACAATGGACCCCAAGCACAGTGCCAAATGCCACATGTGTACTCACTGTTTACTAAAGCCTTCAGCCCTGAGAAATGGTGTAGTGAGCAACGTGAAGTGACATATGTAAATACTGTGAAAAGAAATCTGCTGCTGCACAGTATCTTTCAAACAAAGTGCAAGCAGAACCATGAAATTAATAATCATCTAAGTATACCCAAGGCAGATACACCAGTGAGGATTCATCTGGGGAAGCGTGAGTAAATAGGAGATAAAGAAGTATGATTAACAAGCTGAGACATCAATCATACCTGACAAACAAATAGCTGTGATGATGGCTGTACTTTACAGATTAGTGTTTTAAGAAAGGCAAGTGAGGATCTCATTAATTTTGGCCTATTACAAAGAAAACTAAGACAAATAAGAAAATAAGACAGTTTTCCTCAACTTTTCATATTATACATCAAGTAAACTAGTCACTCCTGACAAGGGTAGAGACAGACATGCCAGCTGGGCTTTATGGTGTTAAAATAGTGCTGGTAGGATTAGACTGGCAGGAAAGAGGCAACTAAATGTGCATGAAGGGAAGCAAGTTCAATTTATAGGGTCAAGGCTCATAATGCTGTTTAATTTGTTAACCTTGCCTTTTTCAGCAGGTTCTACCATAATGAAGCAGTTCTACCATAACAGTGTGGTGGTACTCTGCTCGTTTTTCACTTGGACATTTCTCAGCAGCAAGAACACCATGCATCACTCTTCCCAGGAGGAACTACCAATTTTAGCAACAGCACATGAGTATTTGTCATTTTTCTTTCCCAGATTCCTGTGGACCGTAATGATTGCAGACTCCACTTCCCACGCCGGAAAACCAAGTTCACTACATAAATGGCTGCCCTGGGGCATGGGGAGGAGGAGAGTAAGAACCTTCAGTAGTAGAGGGGGAAAGCCACAAACTCAGATAGACATCTAATGTGTTAGGCCTGCTTGTTAATAGGCAAGTCTGGTAGAGTTCTAGTAACAGACAATAGAAAAGGGAAGGGAGAACCTCAGTTTGTCCAGATTTGCAGCCTGACAACACTGACAGAAATAAACTTATAAGACTGCTGTATTCATCTCATTGCTGTTTCTAAACCCATCTATATGAATAGTCTAAAAAACCACTCTAACATTTTGACAGGTTTCAGACTTCTTATTTTGACATCAGCAACATGACCCAGAACTCGAGGTCTCCAACCTCACATCAGCAGTAGTGGTGAAAAAGGCTGTCAGAATGAAGGGGACAAAGGGCAGGCTCCAGCTGCCATTCATAAAACAGCTAAACATGAGTTACACATAGTTCTGTGCAAACCATTTAATGCATTCACACACCAAAGGTTTACGTAGAAAACAATCCTTCAACAAAACAGGACGAAGAAATTAGTGATAAGGCACTGGTTTCCACTGACTCTTTTCCATGCCACTTGGAAGCATCCAGCTTGCTCCACGGTTAGCTGCTTGATGCCAGCAGAAGCACATCTTGCAACACACAGACACACAAGAACCCCAGTGGGAAGCACAGTCCTCTTAGCGCGCTCGGTTCTTCATTTTCTGCCTTGCTCTCTTTCCAGGTCTCTTCTGCAACAAACAGACAGATTGAGATCTTTATTTTCAAGTTCTCAATATATGTTCTATTTCTATAGCTTGGGGAGGATACCAAGGAGAGGATATTTGTCAGTACATCTGGAGAGGGAGGTTTTAGCACACAGGCAGCAAGTGGTATTAACTCCCTTGCTCATTTCCCTGCTGATACCAAACAACTGTTCTCAGCTCTGTCAGCAACCCAGTTATGCTCAGCTCCCAAAGACAGGCATTATCACTTCCCAATGCTGTAGGCACCCATCATGTACTCAGCTCTCCCTCCCAGATTAGGGCTGGCTTCTCAGCCAACCAGGAGTGTTTGCACACAACATTTTACTTACATTGAGGGCTTTTTTCCCTCCTTTTCTTGCTTTTCCTGGGCCTTTGTTGTGAGCCACTTTTGACTGGAAGCTGGATACATCATTAAAACTTTCCTTTGTGTTCCACTTTGAGCCTTTCTTCTTCCCACCAAAACCAAACTTCTGATTTTTGTATCGTCTTTTGGCATTTGGTCTGAAAAACAACCAAACAGCATCATTGCCCTACGTTCCTTTCCTCAGGAAGCTCTCAAGGCACAGGTATGTGCTGATGGACTCCCAACAGCCATCATAAACCTTTTCCCCCATACCAAAGATGCAGAAATTAGCACATTTCAGTCTCCGTGCCATTCTGGCCAGTTTTATTTCTCTTTAGGGACAGAAAGCCACCTTGGACTTATTTTAACAAACACTCATCAGAACAGCTTTCATGCTCCCAAAATTATCCCCCCAAAAGACAGAAAAGAATCAGACATTCTGTGTTTAAACATCTTTCATTTCCAGCCTCACCCCTTCTTTGTCCGTTGACTTGCACTGCCTTTTTTATTCCCCTGAGACGACGTCTGCTCGTCATCTAGAAAGTCCAGCTTGTCAGACAGCCCTGCAAGAGCGAAGACATCACAGCTCAGAAGAAGCAAATTTTCAGTCTAAGGAAGGAATAGCACCAAGTCACCCTCACTGAAGAACAGCTACCTGGGAGGCTTTTCACTGGCACTGGCACATGGTTCTTTCTGCACAGCAGCCTCCCAAGCTCAAGGCCCAGAACTACAGATGTGGTGACCACCCATCACGCTGCCTTACATTGCTCAGACACCACTGCTGCCATCACACATTTGCTCTCTTAGTCAAGTTAACTTTACCTTTCTGGTATTTCTTGACTGCATTCAACATATTTTTTTTCTCCTTCTGTCTCCTCTGCAGAATCTCAGTTTGCACCTGTGATTAGAAGCAGAATGTTAGTTTTGTTCCTTGCAGTGTCCCATCATTTTTTTTAAGCTATTCTTTTAAAGGTATCCTATCTTTAGCTCTGTTTTCCTTCAGAGCAGCTAGACAGAAGACTAGACAAATTCTATATATTTTAGCCAGACTCTGGTGGTCTCACTTTCCAAGCTGCTCACTCAGGCTCTAGATTCTTGTCACAGATTGTAGCTCCCTTTTGCAGCTCCTCACCTTCTTGCCGTATTTTCTCATTGCACGGAGCTGTTTTGCTTTCTCAGACCTCTCCATTGCTTCCTGTTTACTCTTAAGCTTCTGTCGAATCTTATTAGGGGATAGAAAAAATGAAATTTATGAGTAACACAAAAGAAAATAAGAGAATTTTATGATTGCTTAACAGTCCTTAAGTCAGTATTTGTGAAATATATATGGGTGTAAAAAATCCTCTCTCAATCAGATCATGCTTATAAGGCATAACATCCTTTCAGATCAAGGCTAAAACAGTTATTACAGAAACTCCTGAACTGATCTGTAGCCAAAACCTGGTTGAAAAGACAGTACTCAAACAGAGACAAGACAAAGCCTTATAATGGGCTCTAATGGAACAAAGATTATCTTGTCAGTCTACTCGGGTCCATGAAGAAGATTTGATAGTTTCTGTCTTGTCATTACTAAAAGTAAAGCACTGAAGAAGAGTCAATAATCCTGTGCCACAGAAAACCTCTTTTCCATTCCCTCCTTGATCACATTTTTATAAGGATGCCACATTACAAAGGATTACAAGGATTTCAACACAGATCTTCTGGATTCAGTCTGTGACTCCACCAGGAGATAGAAACTGCTGTTCAGACAAAAGTCAGCAAAAGTCAGCAAAAGAAAAGAACAGTAATGTGCAGAATTGACTTAAGCCTTAGCACAAGCCACTTATTACTCTTCATCTTCTCTAGAAAGGTTCTATCAAACACCAAAACAAGTCATACACGAATCTCCAAATTAGACTCCAGCTTACGGGTTTTTATCTTATACAATGTAGCCTTTTTTCCAAATTTAAAACAAAAAACAGAGTTCCCTTTTGAGCAAAGACTACAGTAAAATGCAAGTTCATGAAAGTCTTACTTCCTAAGCAAATCTGACTTTCTATCCAAAATAGATTCATTCATTAACAGAGTCTAAAATCACCGAGAACCAGAACACACTGACTATAAACAAAGGGTGATAAATAGGAAAAAAAGGATCGTGTAAAAGACACAGTCAACTGTAAGTCTTATGACAAAGAGCAAAAACACAGCCAACTTTACAACCACTCACACTGAGAAAAATTCTCCATTTTTAATATTAAACACATTCAGGACAAAGTATAAATAGGGTTTTCTACTTTATGTTCCAACCTCTTACAGGATAAAACCAACACATTACACAAGAAAGGAAGACATTGCACATACCTTCTGCATCTGTTGGTCTGATTTGGCCATCTCTGCAAAGTAATCATCCGGTCTCCTGGTCGGAACCTGGAGCTTCCGCAGCCTAGGAAGGGCTTCCAGGACGGCTGCCTGAGCCTGCCGGTAGCTGGGAGAGAGCACAGCACCAGCTCTGTCACTGCACCAGCTCTGTCACTGCATGTCAGGCATCCCACAGCACTGACAGAAACTCTGAGCACACCAGCTGGGAGATACTGGGATCTAACAAGCATTGCTCTAGAATTACATCAGCGTTCTGTGCACATACAGTGCTAGTGAATAGGTGCCGGCAGAATATTAAGACTTGTATCTTACATATATGCACTTATTGCCAGTTACAGTTTAATATGCTGGAATACAAAAGGCATAGCAAAACAAAAGAATTGTAAGAACACCAAATCAAACCCACAAAGAAAAATCAATATCTTGTATTACAGCCTTAGTGCTGCTACCAAGGCACTTTTAAAATATACTTTTCAGCAAAGGATGGAAGTCTGCTGGGAGGAGGAAAATTATTTATTTTCAGTCACAAGGCAAGTTAAACATACTAGCATTAATTTGTAGTTATTTTAGAAAACATTCAGAGCCATCAAATCTTAAATAACACGGCCCAAGAGTGCCAGTGACAGGCACCCTGCAGCACACTGGTGAAACTACAAGCACGCAGCAGCACGCTGAGACCCTACATGAAACCTCTTTTTTGACACTTACAAGCTCATCTCTCTCTGGAAATCATTCTCAGGGTCAACAGCATCTGTGCTGGAAGCGCTCTGGGCGACGGGGTCCACGACGGGGCCCAGAGTCACGTCCAGCCTTTCCACCCACGCGAGCTGCTTCCCGAATTCGGCCAGGCACTGCTTCAGGCCGTCCTGCGAGAGAAGCACAGCTCTGCACGGCCCCGCACGGCTGGCCCGGCTCACACCGCAAACCCCCGCCGCCGTGCAGAGCCCCGCAGCCCTCCGTGCCCCGCAGCCCCGCTCACCGCGTCGTTGCGCCGCTTCGGCCGCTCCTCCAGCACCACGTTGAGCCCCGGCTTCAGCTCCCCCCTCGCGAAGGCCTCCTGGAGCTGTGAGACGGGCACGGTCAGGCCGCGGCTGCCGGGGGAGGCCCCGCCGCCCACCGTGGCCCCGGTCTCACCTCCGAGTCCGAGAGCGAGGAGTCCTCCGAGTCCGACCCGAGGTCCGAGAGGGACCCGCGCCGCGCCACCGCCGCCATCGCCGCCGCCGCCACCGCCCCTTCCGCCCGCGTGCGCCGCCGCTTCCGGGCGCGGCGGGGCCCGGTCACCGGGGCGACGGGGCAGCGGGGCCATGGCGGCGGCCGTGCTGCCCGTGGCCGTGTTCGGCTGCCGGCCGCGGGTGGCCGGCGGTGTTTGCTTCCTGGAGGAGCAGGTGCTGCTGCACGCGGCCGGGGCGGGCTGCCTGCGGCTGCACCTCGAGCACAAGTGGCACAACTTCATCCCAGGTGGCACCGACCCCCGGCCCCCCCGGCCCCCCCGGCCCCCCCGGCCCCCCCGGCCCCGCGGCCCGCCCTGACCGCTCTCCTCTCCGCAGGCACCGAGAAGAGCCGGGGCGTGCAGGCGCTGGCCGTCAGCCCCAACCGGCGGTTCCTGGCGGTGTCGGAGGCGGCGGGGGAGCAGCCGGTGCTGGCGGTGTACGATCTGTCTGCGGAGCGGGCGCGGCGCCGGAGGGCGCTGGCGACCGCCGAGCTGCCGGCGCGGCAGGCCGTGTCCCTCGCCTTCTCCCCCGACGGCCGGTACCTGGCGACCGCCACGGCCATGCCCGAGGGGGTCCTCACCTGCTGGCTCTGGGAGAAGCATCAGCTGGAGGCGGCCGTCCGCCTGCTGGCCCCGGGCAGCGGCCCCTGCCAGGTAACGGCGCCACCTCCGCCCGCTGCCGAAACCCAGCTGTGACAGCCCCTCTGCGGCTCGTTTTTAACACTGCGGTTCGCAGCTGACTGTTTCTTTGGGAGCGCATTGCACTTTTCGGAGAGATGGATAAAAGGATCAAACTTGAGTTCAACAAGTACCGGGGTGCCAGGTAGCACGTATGTTCATCCTTCAGGATATGTGCACAGTACGTTTTCCTGTGGCCACATGGCTTCTATCCAGGCCAAAAGGAGGAGAGGGCTCCACGTTGTCCACATGGTAGATTTCATACAGTTTCTGTGGCCTTTCTTGACATCTGCTGTTGGTCTCCCTCAGCAATAAGACACTGGGCTAAATAAAGTCTTGCTTTGACCTATAATGGGCATTCTCATGTCTGTATGTGTTCTATCACATGAGATTCTCTTACATCACATCAGGTCTATGTCATGGGGCCAGCACAGCCCTTGCCTCCCTGCAGAAACACTTACTAAATATATTGGTTGTGCTCAGTAATTGTAACACACTTCTTGAAAGCTCTTGGCCTAGTCCTGCACCTTTTCCTTCCTGCAGTCTTCTATGTGCAGATCAGAGGAGAAGAGTGGCTTGGAGCAGGCTGATGGCACTCAAACAAACCCTGCAACCTGCTTTGGGTGCCCTTTTTTTAGAATCTTTCTTGTAGGGAGGTAAGATGCTTCCAGTACATGCGGTTCAACTACAAACAGAGTTTAGGTGAACTACTGAATTCATGAGCTCAACTCCTAAAGAGGGGAGAGTGACTGTAAAGACTCCCACTGTCTAAAGTCCTATTAAGCTCCATTAAGCTACATCCTGCTCCTTTGTACCACTCATAAAAAATGAGTTCTAACCACCCCTGCTATTCTTCATGTTGGATATTGAGATGGCTATTCCATCATTTTCACAAATAAACACCTAATTATGTGGATTCATATGCATAATGTTTGCCTGAAATACAGAAGTTATTCCTGGCCTTTAAGAACAAATGGTCACACTTTTCAGGAAGCTTGCTACTGGAAAAACTTGCTAATCAGCAATAAAGAGGTATTTTGGCCTTACTTTTGTAATTTAATTTTGAAGGGCAGAGACAACTTGCTTGATACACGGTTTTGAAAGGGGGAAAACTGCAATATGTAGTTATGATGGTTAATTGTTAGTCTCTTCTGTATTCATGTATGTTTCTGTGATCTGTCTTCCCTTCTTTGTTTTCCTTTATCTGGTATTGAAAGTCTTCAGAACAGGTATAAAATTTGCTTGTTTGTGAACATAGTTGTAAAAAATCCTTTCTGTTGTTCCATAGGTTAGCTTTAGTCCTCAAGACAGCACCCAGCTTTGTATCACTGGAAATGGCTTTTTTAAACTTTTTAAGTACAGTGAAGGAAATTTGAAGCAGATGAATTTACAAAAGGGAGAGCCAGAAAACTACTTGTGCCATGCCTGGCTGTCTGAGGAGAAAGTTGTATGTGGCACTGACACAGGCAAACTTAGCGTGTTTGAAACTGGAGAGCTGCACTGGGAGACAAATTTAGAGTACAGAAAACCACCCAGGGAACTAGAAGAAGATGCAACAACAAAAGAATATGAGAGGTAAATCTGTTAAATATTATTACTGATAGTTTCATGTTTGTGCATGCAGACTAGTTGCAGGCCATTGACTGACTTCCTTCTTGTCCAGCTTATGATTTTGATTGCTGCCAATTGAAATTTTTTGATTTGTCTTTATTCTTAAGTCTTTATGCATTTCCCGCTTGCAGCTCTCTTGATGTTTCTTGTGGACTGGCCTCTGAAGATATTACACAACATAGTTCTTTGCCTCAAATATCTGCAGTTGCAGCATATTCCAAAGGCTTTGCATGTTCACCTAGCCCAGGAGTTGTTCTTCTGTTTGAGAAGACCAAGGGACAGGAAGCCTACGAGGAGAGTCAAGAAATCTGGGTAAGGAGAAAAAAGCTTTTCTAAGCAATTATACAGCAGAGGCCTGTGTAGAGGACTGTGAGTGCTTCTGATTCAGTTATTAATAATAATTTTTAGCACATTCTAAATTGCATTGTAAGCATTAGCTAACTGTGCTGGTGATGTTGAAAGGAAGGGAGTTGCCAAAGGTCACACTGCAAGTCAGTGGCTGATGTCCAGGTAATTCTGCAGGTTCCCTTCCCACATGTAAAATGTGCTTTGAGGCTGCTAAATTTCAGGGAACCTTTAAGAAACTTTTATCTGCGGAGACTTTTGGAGATAAGAAGCAGTTTACATAAGTTTTGAAGAACTTGGCTGCTTGGTGTTTTCCCAAGGAGAAGCTTTTCTCCCCTCAGATATTTATTAGAGCTGTCATGAGACTTGTGCACTCTTAAATAATCCAGTAAGGTTTCTGTTCTACCTGTTCTATAGTGTATGCCTTGACTTTCTGCAGTCTCTGGCTGAGAACACTTAGCTCTAATGACCTGGTCAAGACTTCATACTCTGGTCCTAAAAGGTCAGATCTTTCCTATGCTTGAGACCCTGTAATAGGTGTTATCAACCTGAATGATACACTACGAAGAACTGTTATTCTGAGATCACAATTTTTAGCAGTTTTCATTCTGGCACTTGCTAGGTTTTTTCTTGATGTTTTTCTGCCATCATTTTCAGTCTTGTTTAATGCAGTACATTAGATTACTGCTGAAATGTCTTCTGATACTTTGTTTCAGCTGTAATGCTATAGATACAGTTGTCCTCTTGTCCTCTATTCCCTGCCTTACAGTAGTTACATGGTATTAAATATCCCATTTGTCTTGCTGCTATTGTGTATATCCTTATTAAAGTAGCATTTCAGAAATGTCTGTGTGTGTGTGCATGCCTACTACCAAAACATGGAAACCTGGCATATCCCATAGGATGCATTTTCTGTGCAGCTTCCTCAGGACCAGTTCAGAACTGAGCCAAAAAAGTCAGACCGACAGGACATTACATGTATATGCTTCAGCCCCTCTGAGGAAACAATGGTCATTAGCACAAATAAAAATCAGCTATACATGTTTCCTATGGTCTCCTCCAAACTTATAAGGGTAAGTGCAATCCTATCACATTCCACAGCCATCATGTCCAGTAAGGGATGTTTGTAATGTCACAGGCTATTCAGTGTTGTTTTCTGTGATGCATTCTCATAAAATCCTTCAAATAGCATCTGAACCCTTGATTTTTTTTTTAAAGTATCTACAGGGCCAGGAGGTATTAACTGAATTCTTGCAGTGTTATAACCCACCCCAGAAGGGGAGGGTAACACAGGTTCTTGTTAATAGATCCCTTGGGGCAGATTAGAGTGAAATAACACTGATGATTGGTGTTTGTAAATATATTTATGTAGGGTTTATTTTAGAACAATTTGGTTTCAAAGAAATCCAGCTATGTAGCCGTTTTGGTTGTTATCATTCTATAGTAATATAGCAATATAAAAGCATAAAAATAACATTTCAGAAAATGTATAAGGAAAAGAAAGAGAAAGAAAGGATAAAAGTTGAAAGATATATGATCACCACACATTGGATCCAGGAATGAAACTGTTATGTTCAGAGCAGTGCAGTTAAAGCATTAAGTGGTTTCCTCATTCTGCTACTGTATGCAAAGACCCACGAGACATTTCTTGTCTGAGTTACTGCCTGCAATGAAATATTTGTGATTTTTTAATGTTCTCATTCCTTCTCAGGAGAAGACATCTTATTTTGCATATCTGAATTTCCCATTGCATTCCGATTCGATCACTGGTCTGGACATGTGTATTTGGAAACCCATTCTTGCTACTTGTTCCTTGGATAGATCTGTCCGCATCTGGAATTACAAGACGAAGTAAAGAGTTATTTATCCTTGTTATTACCTCTTGCTTTTTTGTATATTGTGTTTAACAGGCAATCTCATATGAATGAGAGTGTTGTTCTGGTAAAATTCTTGTGTGGTGTGGGACATAAATGGTCTTACTGGCATGATTTGTGGAGTGTGAATATGCAGTGCCTTTAAAATCAGTGCCAAAAGAATCCAAAGCCTTTTCTATTAAGCTACTTTTTATGTCAGACTTCTCATGTTTTGGGGAAAAAATATCTTCAGGAAAGTTTCGTTCGGCTTTGTCTTCAGATACTGTTGTCCCATCTCTTGCTTCTTAGCCATAGTTCTCAAGCATAATGACTCCAGCTTTTAAGGTTCTGTGGAGGGAGAGAGAGAAGA
Organism: Manacus candei; assembly: GCF_025592945.1. NCBI lineage: Eukaryota > Metazoa > Chordata > Aves > Passeriformes > Pipridae > Manacus > Manacus candei. The sequence goes on from NW_026138053.1 coordinate 50,286, forward strand.
AACCAAATCTCAAGAGATGTTTATGTAGCTTTGCAATCAGCAACTCATTTGCCTTCATTATATTCCAGTATACAAGGATTTACTCTTGCACCTTCCACACCTAATCTGTGAACCAGAAAGTCAAATTTGCCTTTGTTTCCTGTAACATCTGTGTGACCATTACTTAACTGAATAACAGCACGTTTCCTCAAGGACAAGGCACAGTCAGATTGTAGCTTGCAGGTGTCCTTCCAGAGCCAGATAATGTCCTGTCAAGCATGCATAGGGAGTTTGTAGGATTCCATACTGCACAATGGTTTTCTCTTTCAGCACTTTGGAGCTGTGTAAGGAGTATCAGGAGGAAGCATACACAGTATCACTTCATCCCACTGGCCTTTTCTGTTTGGTTGGGTTTTCTGACAAACTACGATTTATTAGTCTGCTGTACGAGGACATGCATGTTTTCAAGGAGTTTGCTGTGAGGAAGTGTAGAGAGGTAAGGAATGATGCAACAATGAAATTGGGGAGTTATAGGGAGCGGAGTGGTGAGGAACATGACAGAATGTAGAAACTTCTCCAATACATCCTAGTAGGATTTAGGATATCAAAGCATAGGGAAATGGATTCTGACTATTGGAAAACAAGGCCGGAGGCTGATGCGTAACTGTTGACCTGGGAAGCAGCAGAAGGGGTAATTTGCTCAGAAATACTCAAGGACAGAATTTTCCAGGGGAAAGCATCAATTAAGACAGTAGTAAGAGCCTAATTATGAAGTTTTCTTTTTGTGTAACCGTTTGAAATTAGACAACGCCATATAAATTCAATGCATGAATGTTTTTATCCACTCCATCTACAGTAATGGGTGGTTGTGTTCTTTTTGTAGTGCTCATTCAGTAATGGAGGCCATCTTTTTGCTGCAGTTAATGGAAATGTGATTCAAATTTATTCCAGCATCACCTTTGACAATGTTACTAATCTAAAAGGACACAGTGGGAAGGTTAGTAAACAAATCCTATACAATACAACACAACACATTAACTAGTTGATAAGATGCATTTTGAAGGGGTGAAGTACAATTTTGGATCTGAAAGGGCCCCAAAAATTGAATATAGAAATAGAAAACTCAGTTTTCTTTGGTCAGTAGGCAAAGTGTGCATGAACTAGATACATCTAAAAAGTCTGTCCTTAAATTGAAGGTGAATGATTGGCAGGGAGCAAAACCAGGAAAAAAATCCCAGTAATAAATTATAAAAATAAAACGTACTAGTCAGTATTGAAATGAACTTTTTCCTGACAGTGTGTTCATAAAGTAGTTCTTCCTGATCTTGTGGGGGTTTTTAATGCTAAAATAGAATTGGCTGAGAAACACCTAGGGGTTTTTAAGTAAGACTTTGATATATGATTCCAAAGTTGTCATGGATTTACCAGTAAAATGACTCTGTGCTGTATGTCTATAACCTGCACATCAGGCTCCTTGGTCTGTTTTGCCTTTGCCAGATACATGCAATTAAATGGAGCGCAGATGATGCTAAATTTGTGTCCTGTGACACACATGGTGCTGTGTTTGAGTGGAACTTGATGACATGTAAAAGGGAGTCAGAGTGTGTGCTCAAGACCTGCATCTACAGCAGCATTTCCCTGTCTTCTGATGCCAAAATTATCTTTGCTGTTGGATCTGACCAAACTCTCAAAGAAATTTCAGAGTCTTCGGTGAGCAACAAGCACTCTGGGATTTTGCTAAATTCTCTGGGGAGGGTGCTAGTGCTTTGGTTTCCTTATCATCCTTTTGGTAAGTAGGAATTGGTCTGGTTTTGAGAGCTGTGATATTTACTGACACTTTTGTATTCTTATGTCCTTTGCCAAGAAACCTGAGATTTTTCGCTAGTTTTGTCTTTTTGTAATTTTACTTGGATTTACCTAGAAGTCTTCTAATCCAGCTAATAAACTTAACTAGGCAATATTGCATCAACTGTTTTGCTGAAATACAAGTGTATCACATCTACTACTGTAGGCTATATGCATTTTTTTTCCCAGAAAAGTGGTAACTTCTGTGTGATCTTTCAGATCATACATCCACATGTGAAACTTGGCTTGAAATTTTAATACTGCATATCTGTAATAAATATAGCAATTTTATATCTAAATATTTCTCTTATATCTAAAATACATTTTAAAAATCTGTAGAGCTTAATACTAATTACTGTTCATGGCTTTACTCCCATAGGCATGTAAATTCTTTTAACTGCATTATTTGCTGCAGGCAGAGGTGTGACAATTGGTCATGCAATAGGTAATCAAATACTTAATGTATTCTGAGGGGTTTGTGTGGTGGTTTGTGTTGTTGGGGTTTTTTTTAGATCCAGCATGAAGTGCCTGCCTATGGCGTTGTTTATACTGCTGTAGCTGTTTCCCATTCCGGGCACATGATATATGTTGGTACATCCCTGGGGACAATCCGAGCTATGAAGTACCCACTCACCCTGAAGAGGGATTTCCACGAGTATCAGGCCCATGCAGGTGCTGTTACAAAGGTAACATAAAGTACTTTCTTTTCCCTGTGATATCAGGAAGATAATTTTGTCATAGAATTATTTAGGTTGGAAAAGATCTGTAAGATCATCGAGTCCAACCATTGCCACAGCACTGCCAAGTCCACTCTAAACGGTGTCCCTAAGTGCCACATCTACATGCCTCTTAAATACCTCCAGAGATGGTGACTCCATCATTCCCCTGGACATCCTGCTTCAATGCTTGACAACCATTTTGGTGAAGATTTATTCCCTAATCAGTCTGAACCTCCCCTGGTGCAACTTGAGGCCATTTCCTCATGTCCTATCACTTGTTACTTGGGAGAAGAGGCCAACCCCCACCAGCTCCCTCAGTATGCTTTGGTAGATCCCCATCCTCCAGGAGGCCACATGTTCTGTCTTGTTAAAACTGGTCACAATTTTGGCATTTTAAGTATTACTGTCAACTACAGCACCTTGAGTTATAGTTGCACAGTCCAACACTGGAATATGAACTTCAGTTATTGGAATTCTACTTTCACCTCAGTGATGAGCTGTATCAGCTCCCAGGTACTTTATGCCAGGCCATGCAGCCACAGGAGGTCTGGAGGAGGGGGCAGCAGTTATTACCAGATAGTTCTAGAGCTTAGTTACAGTTTCAAAAGGAAATATTTAACCGTCTGTTCCTCAAGCAACTTCTCAAAAAAAAACACTAGAGACCTTTGGAATTGTCACATAAATTGCTTGTCTGTTCTATAATTGTCTAGAAGGCCTTTCCTGTTCCAGGTTTTTTTAAATCTTCCTACGGCTTTGAGAGCAGAAGCAGATCCAGTATCTACATATGTTCTTCTTTTCTTTCCCTTCCCCTGTTGTTTCAACCAGGGTGGAACAGGAGTAAAGGACATAATCAAAATGTTGGTAATGGGGCTATGTTATTATTTCCACCATTGACTGTCTGTGGTAGAAATTAAGGGAGTACGTGGGTTGGGAGAAAAATTTGGTTTAAAATAAAACTGCGTCTCCATTCTTCCTTGTCTCGTCTATATATTTTGTTGTCTCTTCCTTCTAAGATGTCAGTAACAAGTGATGACCAGTTTCTACTGACTGCTTCAGAGGATGGCTGTATATTTATCTGGAAAGTGCATGATAAAGAAGGTGGGGCACTGAAAGGGGAAGCAAAAGCTGAGTATGCTGAGGAAGTGCTGATCATGAAATCAGATATAGATGAGAAGGTAGGAGGAGCGACTTGTGAACTTAAACCACAGGATTCACAGTGTACAGCTTATGAATTACATTTGCATGATGTTTTTGACTAGCTGTTCCTATATGGCTTGTATGGCTTTCATCCTAAAAAGAGGTTACAGCAAGTAGTTGCAGCTGCTTGTCAATCTGCAAACAGCATTGTACAAACAGGGAGTGTGGAGAAAGGTTTAGACTTTTCTCTAATGCTTTCACCAATCTCTTGAAAAGACTTTTAATGGAGTAGAGAAGTCATAAGATGGGTTTCTATAAACCATCTTGTAAGATAACAAAGGAATCTTACTTCTAGAACTTCTGAAGATTCTCTGTAAAGGCTGTCATTCATAAATATGTGCATGTAAATAAAACATCCTTAATAAGCTGTTGCTAATGGCAAATATTCTCTCTGTTAAAATTGTCTTCTCATCCATGTCCTAACAGAGTCAGGCAATACTAGACCTGCAGATTTGTGTGAAAGATCTACAGACAGAAAGTGATTATGAGCTACGTCTCAAGGACCTGTACTGTACTGGAAAAATAAAGGCATTGGAAGAGAATTTCACTCAGGAAATAGACTCTCTTAAAGCCCAACACCAGGTATGATTCATATTGCAGAACCAAATACAAAGAAATCTTTCACTGAAGAGTTGAATTCAAGCTTGTATGAAATATATATTAATGCCATAAAGCATTTGAAAAATGAATTGTTCCTTTCCAATGAAGACGTTCTTGATATTTGTAACACATGAAGCTACCTTTGAATCAAATATCTTATAGGAACAAGGGGATGCAAGAGTTCTCCTAGGTAACCTGTAAGTATCTTCACATAAAAACAGCACATAAAATGCTGCCTTGAGACTAAGGATCAGTAGTAGAAATGGTATCATGCCCTAAAAGCTCCTTCACATACAAGGTTGCAGCTGCTGCAGGATCTAACAGTTATTCTTCTCAGTGATGCCTTCTTTGTTCTGTCTGCTTAGATTTTTAAGAACATCTGCTGAGGTGTCTTTTATGTTTTTTGAAAATGAAAGTAGAAATATATTCTCTGGATTTCTTCTGTTCATGTGCTTATTGATTTCTCTTGTGGTGAAGCAGGACATCCCTGCAAAGGCAAAGGCTATTATAATTCCTCACAGTGTCTTATTTATCTGTGTCTGGTTATTCTATTCTGTCCATCTGGATTTCTGACCTGTAATTTGCTATATTTCTGGACTTTTTTTTAGATTTAGAAGGCAAGTGACCCAGTAGCAATTTCTCTGACAGTAAGAGAGCTTGAAGTAAGAGATTACATATCACATGATTCAATTCTGTCAACCTCATGTTCTTTTTGAGCCTTTGGGTGAATATTGTCCTGTTCTGGTGATTTGTTACTGCATAATTTGTTGAGTTGTACATAGTCCCTTCAAGCAGTGTTTCCACATAATCCACATATAGGATTCCAGTATGAAAGCTTGCCAAGTTCCTTGCTAGTTTTAGTATTTTACAGGCTTGTAGTTTTCAAGCACTCCTTTTATACCTTTCTTGTCTTTTGGCCCTACAAATGTTCTAGGAGGTTTATTTATTTTTATTTTTTGAGGAAGTTTAATTATTCATTTTAATGTTTTCTTCAAGTAGTTCTTCAGACTCTTTGGCTTGTCTCATTGTGGTTTTTTTTCATTCAGATAACCTGAGTTCTAATCTTTCTATTTTTCCTCTTTTTGTACAACTTGACCTTGTACAAGAAGCCATTTCAATTCTTGTAGAGTCCTCTTACCTGTGTTTTACCTGTGCTGGTTTTTTTCTGCAGTTCTCCAGCTCTTTTGATAAGCAGTGCTTGGCTATAGAGTTATGATAATCTCAGCTACACTAAAAATTCTTTAGACTTGCTGATTATAGGCTTGGGGGGCAAAAGCCTTTGAAGGTGAAGTTCTCTAGGCAGGCAAGTTGTACTTGTCCAAGTGTCAGTATGTGTTAAGATTGAACTGAATGACAGCTTTGGACAGGCTTGGGACTAACCTTTCTAGCTGTTGTATCCATCAGACAAATAGAATATTTCTGCTTATGCAAGACCCATGCAGTTATTATGAGAAGAAAGTGAAAAAATTGTTCCTATGGTACAATTCTGAGCTTTTCTGGGAAATTTCTCACCTATTTCCTTACTCCAGTTCTTTGTGCTTTTTTAGAAGATTATTTGTATTGGTAGTCAGACATCATTTGTAGTGGTAGTCAGACATTCCAAGCAAATGGCAATCAAAACTGGCTCTTGCTTAGGTTTATGTCAGACTGTGCAAATGTCAGTGTTTTAGGATCTTGGGGTTGCTTCAAGTGAGACAAAAAGCAGCTTGAACTTTAATATCTGGACAACAACTTATGGAACTGCAAATTCTCCTCAAGCAGGAACACATAAATGAGTAGAGACTTTTGTAGCTCACAAACTTCTCTTGTTAGATTAGGATTTTACAGTACATATATTGTATTATATTATATCCATTTGCTACATTCCCTTAGTTTTCCATAATTTTGTAATTTGTCATGACAAACTGATCTCTGGTAAAACTTGCATTAGTGACACATGGCATCTGAATTTTGGTGAGGGACTTCCAAACACAATTCTGTTGTTGTGTATGTATTCCCCACCATGGGGCAAGAGCACAAACAATTTGGACATTGCTTCGTCTATTTTCAAATTAAAATGTATTTTTCTTATTTTTTTCCCCCCAGATTTTACAGGCAGAGAAAGAAAAACAGGAGCTACAATACGAGTGTCAACTGTCTGAGCTGGTGAAAAAACAGGCCAGGGAGGTGCAACAGCTAGGTTAGACTATAATGAGTGTTTGCAATTAGAAACTGGAGGAAATGCTTTGGATTGATAGCAGGTTATGCAGGGATGGATTACTAGAGTAGAAGTACAAGGAAAAATGCACATATGTCATATAGGTATTGTACACCAAATGTTTGCCTAAACTGCACCACACACGTGCCCATGATGAGAACATGCTGGTGGGCCCTGTATCTTAGAGGTTTGCTAATTTCTTCATTTATTTTATAGCTCACTGTGCAAAACCAGTGAAGTTGTACAGTTCAGCAAGGAGACTAATGTACAGTGTACATAAAATGGAAATACCTGGACTCCAGATTCGTAATCAAGATGAAAATACTGCAAATTAGTCCCAAAGAGCAAGTCCATCTGTAAACGAGTCCATTGCCCACTCATACTTTGTAACAGTTGAGCTTACACAGCTCTGCCATGGTTGTCTTCTCAAGGGAATGCCTAAATTAGTTGTCAGTTTTGTATGGCCACAGAGCCTAAAGCCCCTGTATATCTGATGAAGAAAGTGATGAAGTGCTTCTACTGTAATTTATTGCAACCAGCTGCCAAAAAGCCAGTAGAGAATAAGACAGTGCTGCCTGCAGAAGGGTAGGACTCACCTCTCGTTTCTATTAGTTTTATCCATTCCATATGTTTCCTGTTAACAGAATCTGCAAGTAATAAGAAACTCTTAATGGAAAATGAGAGATATGAGGAGCTGCAAGTGAAATCCCAGAAGATGCAGGAGGCATATGAGAGAAAATTGCACAGTTTGGAGGAGAGCAAAAGCACGGCTGTGAAGGAGCTGACGGAGCGTTACGAGGAAAAGCTTAAACAAAAATCTGTTCAGCTGGAACAGGTAGGAAACTTGATTTGCAGTTTGATTTGTTGACCCAGTTTATCTTCAACTGTGATAAAATGTTCCCCAGGACAGGAGAGGTTGGCATCCTCCCTGCAAATCCTAATCTGCCTGTAACCTTGGGAAAATATGTTGACAGGTAAAATAGTGATGAGGAAAACCCAGCTGAGTTACCAACTTTTCTGGGCTCCATACCTTGAGTAACCTGCTAAGATCAATAACTTTGGGCATTCTTAGCTAAATCCAAGAATTCCTGTTTATTAATGTGGCTTAGTTGGTACATCTAATGTAATTGAAGAAAGATTCAATCATGTTGTTCTAGTGAAGAGAAAACATTTTGAAAATGGCTAATTACATTCCTGAGTCCTTGAGGTTCCTACCTGCATAATTTAGGGAACAAAGATAAATACCCTGAATACTTAAAAAACTCTTGCACACTGAGGTCAAACAATTGGCTTGAAAAAAAGGCAGCCAGATAACTGATACTTACATATCTAGAGTCAGTAAATCCTATCAACAGTACTGTTTGCAGCCCTGTGTTGCAATACCTGTTTGAAAAGAATGTGGGAAGAGAGGCATACAGAGACTGAGGCAAACCTGAGTGGTTATTGGTTCTAATACATCAGAAACAGCAATTTTAAAAGATCTTCTCAAGTGTCACTTTTTTGTGATTTCTGCAGCCAGAACAAGTTTGCTGATTAGTATTTGGGCCAGGTTCCTACCTTGAAGCATTCAAGTCTTAGGAATAATTAAAGAGAAAAAAAAAAAGAATTTTTAATGTGTATGTTATCAAAGTTACTTTAATCCCCTAAGAAGTTACCTTAAATGATATTGTTGCCATTGAAGAGGCCTAATAGAGATCCTCCCAGGAGAAACACAGCTACAAACAACCTGTCATTGGTCTCATACTGTTGTCTTCTCTAATGCTTACTTTCCTTAACTGCAGGCAAAGGAGAATATGAGGAGGCAGATTCAAGCACATGAAGAAATGGAGAAACAAATTTATGAAGATGGAGACAAAGAAATCTCAGAGATCAAAAACAAGTATGAGAAACAGCTCAGCGAAGAGAAGGAGTCCAACACGCAACTGAAAGGAGAAATAGGAGTCATGAATAAAAGGGTATCTTTTATTCTGTGGTAGGAGCAGACCTGCACATGGAGACCTGTAACTGGGCATTGAATGTGATCAATGGCATGTCAGTTTAGTCCATTAATTTGATCTGTAAATATGTGGCATTTCATATGAGAACAGTAGCCCCTTCTTAGGTCAGTTTGAATGTTTCAGAATATTTGGGCAGAGGAAGAAGCTGTGTGCTGATTGTATTGCTGATATGATTAGAGATAGATGATAGAGGAGGTGTGTTTTTATTAGTACACTTTTTCTTATCTACATGGTTTTAAATTATAAATAATATTGTTCATCCTATGATGGGAAAGAAATGAACCTTTTAATTTTTCTAAGATCCGATACGTTGCTTTGTTAGTAAAATACTTCTACTGCTTCATTTGATGCAATAAACACCATGTTTTGTATGCATCATCATTTTTTTATTGGTTTTGCCAGGATTTTTAAGGAGGCATAAAATCTTTTAGCTCTTTTATTGTCTGGGTATTGTGTTTGCCTAAGGAAGTCAGAGGGACAATTTTTCTTTTTCATTTTCTTCAGTATCTATCTGCAGACAGAGAGGTTCTTTTCATACCCTCTAGTATCATGGTACTGTCTTTAGTTTCATTATCTTTGAGACACCAGGAATTTCTCCATGGTTTGTCCAGCACCATTTTCTGGTTCTGACTTTCTTGGCTGTGCACATCTTAGTACTGAGGCAGGGAATTTGAGGGTACCCAAGAGCTATGAACTAGGCACCCTTCCAGTCTACTTTTGACATCTTCAGAGATGTATCTCAAATGTTCACCTTAAAAGAATTTTCCATGGATTGTGTGTTATTTGCAGCTGATGCTTGGGTATAATATCCATGCCCTTCTTGCTTCTGGATGCAAATTCCTTGCTTCCTTGTAGTGCAGTGGGTATTCTATCAGAATATACATGTAACTGATGTGATGCTCCTTCCTCATATCTTAGTTTGATATCCTTTATCCCACACTGTGTATAAGGTATCTTACAGAATAGGATGGCTAAGTTGTGCATAGCTTTTGGAGACTGCTGAGTTCTTACTTGTTTGCCTCTCTAGTTGAACAGCCTACAGAAAGAGCTCAAGGATCGAATTAGGGATATTGAGGAAATGAGACTGGAACAGCAGAAGCTGGAAAACATCATTAGAGCACTGGAGAAGGACATCTTGGCACTGAAGACAGAGATTAAAGAGAGAAGTGACACTATCCTAGACAAGGTGAGAAACTGGACACCTGGCTGAGATCAAAATCACCTCCCTTAATTTAATACAGATATTTATTTTAATTGTATTTGCTGTGATAATATCCCGTGACTGGAAACTCAGTTTTAACTTAAAGAATTTGTGATCTCCAGTTTGGGATTTTAGTTTTTAGTTGACATTCTAAGCTTTCCTTGAGGGGCTCAAGTTCAGGATGTTGGCTTTCTCATCCCCTATTCTGAGATCTGTAGATGGCTCTGCATTATTTGCCCCCTGCCCTCCCACCCAATCTGTAGATTTGCAACTGAAGTTCAGTCTTCCACTAGATCTGTGACTGCTGGGTTTGCCTCTTCTGTATTTATGCCTTGTCCTAGGGATCTTTTTGAGAGTGCTGGGTCTGATTCAGATCTCTGCACCGATTTCTTCCAGGAGAAGCATATATATGACCTAAAAATGAAAAATCAGGAACTGCAAAATTTCAAGTTCGTACTGAGTTTCAAAATAGAGGAGTTTAAGAAGCAAATAGAGTCACGTGAAAATGATATTAAAACAATGAAGGAACAGATCCAGGAGGTGAGTAACACTCTCATTTGGCCTCTGCTTCTAAGCCCTTTGTCTGAATACAAAGGTGACCCAAAAAGTCTCATGAAAGATTTCACCCAGTTTGCTCCTTGGCTTCGTTCAAGGATACACAGCACTGATTCAATATCTTTGCAGCTGATAAAAATATTTGCATAAAACAGCTGCTATTTAGTTTTCTATCACGTGCTACCAGTGATCAACATGGTTATTTCCTGTTTCACTATTTAATTCTAGATTTTGCTTAAAAATAGATCTTATCCATATGTGGTTGCCCTCCATGTGCCCTATAAGGTTTGCAAGACAATGCTTTTGCTGATCTGGGGAAGAGAGAGACCTTCTTCTCTCAGAAAAGTTGCAGATTTGTGGAAACATAACTCTGCTTAGGGCCTAGGTACATGGACAAATTATATTCATCATACATGGGAAATTCATACTTAGCTTGCAGTAAATTCATTGAGGCAACTTATTTGTGATAAAAACTTACTGTGATCTCTCCATAACTCATAGCCAAACTAGGACTATGGTGACATAGCTAATCAATGACATATAAGTTTTCATAAGTCTGTTTATTCAGAACAGCCTTTAAAATAAACTGAAAACTAGTGAACAGCTTGTATGTACTTCAGACTAGCATGATGAAATCCCTGTTGTCTCTTCTGGTCACCATGTTATGCCAGTTAAATGCTGTAGTACCCTTATTACTTTCTTCCTGTGTGTTCTATGTATGTACCCACAGCTTTTCAATTCATTTGTTTCTTTTCAGTATCAGGTTCTACTTATTGTTGCCCTTAATCTTTCCAGTATCGACTGTTCATTTCTATCTCATCCATTTTTATTCAGATGGAACAGTAAAGCTCCAGTTCAGCTCCAGGAAATGAAGGGGCATCACATAATTTAAATAAATGTAGCTCAAAAGGGAGCTGCACATTAATTTTTGTGCTTTCTGTGTGTTCTGACAGAGGGCAGTGTTGTTCTAAAATTGACAGTTTCGTGTTGTAATTCAAACTGAAGGGGGAGCTACTCCCTCAAGTCTGTATTTCCAGTCTGCGGCTTTCCTGTTTTGTGTTGTTTTTTCATGTCTCCTCTTAGTCCTGATTTCCTCCTCCTGCTTCCTTTCAGATGGAGGAGGAGCTGGAAGGATTCCACAAGGAGAGCACGCAGTTGAAGCTGAACATCACACAACTGCAACAGAAACTGAAGGCGTCTTATCGCGAGATGGACAAAGAGAGGCAGAAGGTATGGGGTACAACCACTGTGCAGCTCCTACAGAACATTTGTGGGAACAGAACACTGGTGGAGCATTAATTTGAGCAAACAGGTACTTCAGGGATACTGTGTCCAAGGACCAAGAGAGTCTGTGGTCAGTGGGGACAAAGAAAACTTCCAAGCCTGCAGCCAGGTTAGAGAGCTGATATTAGAAAAACAATCCAACACATATTCAATATGTGTCAACACATATTCTCCTGGGTTTAACAGAAAACTGAGGCAAATTACCTGTTCCTGAGGCTTAACAAATTACCTGTTCCTGCCCAAGCTTGAAATCTGGGGACACTTGGCCTAACCAGGAGCAGCATGTAGGATACCACCTAGGCATTTGTAGGATGAAATAAAGGGTCAGGTCTTTAATGGAGAAGTCAAGGACCCCTTGTTTGACAACAAGCACATCAGACATAAGGGAGGAAAAGGGACTGCTGGTGAAGGTGGAGGAGCTTGGCAGGCAGTGCAGGAGTGAGGAAGCAGGTCGAGGGACCAAGAGAGAATGAGAATGCAATCTTGATGTGAAATCAGCAAGTTGTGCAAGTCTCTGATAAGTGTTTTGACCCTAGCCTTCTCTTGACAACTGTTGTTTCTAAATAAGAATGTAGGGTCCATAATAAACCACTGGTTTTCAGATGACATCTCTAGATGCTGGCACTTAGATTGCCTAATGCAAGTATCTTATTATTACTGCTAAAATCTAGAACTGCTGTTCAACTTGTAGTGGTCACATCCCCAGTGGGTTTTGTGATTAATTTATTTTTTTAATAAATGAAGTGGAAGTGAAATATATGAGAGTTTTCACCAGTTCCCCTACACTTTCTAGAAACTTTCTAGAACTCTTCTAGAAAGAGTGTTCTGATGAACCAAGTAAAAATGTGACTGCCTCATTCTTGCAGAAGCAAGATATGGAAACCGTCATCAAACGATTTAAAGCAGATCTTCACAACTGTGTGGGCTTCATTCAGGATTCCAGAAAAATGAAGGATGGTATCCGTGAACTCTACAGCAAGTATGTGCAGCAATCAGACGTGGTGAGTCAGGACCTTTGCCTTGTCCTTGCAGGTCGTTTTGTCTGGTTGTGTAATTACTGAGGCAAAATGCTGTGCCCTCTCAGGTGGAGGCTGAAGCAGTGGACACAGATTTGCAGAAGCAGTACATGAAACAGCAAGAGTATCATGAGAGGAGTTTGGCAGTTTTAAAAAAGAAGGTGCTGAAGGATCAGGAAATGCACCAAGCTGCTTACATGCGCCTCGTGCAGGTAATAAGCCTTGTCCTTGTGGTATGGAGGGGTAACAGAGGAAGTGGCTGCACAAAACACACCTGTAGCCTTACTGTTATGGTTTCTTAGGACTTTGAAACAGTTCTGGTTGCCTTCCTTGCCAGAAATTCCTAAATTTTTCAAGTGCTTCCATTAAATATTCAGAACAAAAAGAGCATGATCTCTAAAGTCAGAAATTGCTGCTGGTTTGTGGATACTTTTGTTTATCTCCCACTCCCTAATGTAAAAGGAGATAGGGAACCTCCTCTGCCTGGATATTTTTAAAGAAATTAATGTACTTATTTTTTATTTCAAACAGTATTTATAATTGCCATCATAGTCAATTTGCCCCTGTCTGAGTGTCAACTTGTACTTGCTATGTGGTAGTGTTTAGGAACTAATTTTGGAGGAAGAAAAGGAAAAAACTTACTTTCCTTGGCCACATAGTCCCATGCCTACTTATCTGAATGCAGAAGAACTTTCTGGTTTTCACATCCAGGTTTTTCAAGGAAATTCAGAAATACAAATGCCTATTTGTACTAAGATCTCTTGCTCAGAACCCTTGTTCCTTACAGGGCAAGGTAAACTGTGACTGCTGGGGTCAAAGATCCAATTTGTTTTCATCTGGAGTGAGAGGATCTAAAGCCCCACACCACACACCCTCGGAGGACAGCTTTTCTAGTTTCTTCTTGCCATAATCTCCTTCTGCTCAGTCAGCATTTCCTTTTCCCCTCACTAGTCCTTTCATCATTGTTACTTTATTATGCTTCCTCAGGATCATTAGAACTCAGCCCCCTCCTTAGTCATCTGTTCTTTGCTGTTTATTCATAATTTGCTTCTTCAGGGCTAGACAGCAGTGATCTTCTTCCCTTCCCTATTTTAATTTTTTTTACCCCTCTGTGAGTTAGATGTTTCCTTTGGCACAAAAGGAGATGGCTTCAGAAAATAACCTGAAGAATTTCCTTGCTGGAATAGGGTGACAGATGGTGTTCATAATGATAAGACTTGATGTCTTGGATCAGTAAGCCTAACATGAAATGATGATTAAAACCAAATTAATAAAACATCTGGAAGATGAAGATATCAAAGATTCTAACCAGCCTGGTTTCTTCAAAGAAAAAGCAATTCTCTGAAGTCCAGTAGATTAATGAGGCTTTACAGCCAGGAGGAATTATCGTGCTCTTCCAGTCCTTCACAGGGGGCTTTCAAGACTGGTTTAGACAAACTTCTGTCAGGACTTGCTTTGAAAAAGTAAATGACATCTTGACAATCTTCTAGCTCTGTATTTCTGTTGTTCCTCAGTTGCTCTTACATTTTCAGAGTTCTGCATTCCTCTTTGAGTGATTATTCATAGGTACATTCCACTAGTGACTGCTGCAACGGATGATTAGAACTGTCAAGATAATTGTAATTATTCTTACCAATTGACAAGTTGCTTGTTGTACAACTATTAGTTTTCCCTCCAGCCTTCTGTATTTGTCACTTGGATACACAAGAGCAGAGACACTGAATAATCCTGAAGTCATGCTGCTTGAACTGAAGCCCGTATAGGATGATCTTTTCTCTATGTCCTACCTGTCTCTGACAGTCAGCATGTAGGGACTCCCTAGGCTGCAGATTGCATCCAGACATCCTATGCAGTTGGACCTGATGGCCTCATCCTCCATGCATTTGATCAGTTCCTTTTCTGAAACAATTGGTTCTTTGCCACAGCATCCTGTGACAGTGAGTTTTCCCATGATCATTTGTTTTAATCCATTCTATGACCACTGCATTACAGTGCAAGCTTTCTGTCAGAATGCAAAGATTGAACTAAAGGCTAATCTCTCTGCAGAGGAGGCTTCTTCAGTGTCAACCAGCAGCCTTTTAGCACCCAGCAAACCAAAGTTATTGCTGCCAACCTGAACTCGAGTGCATCTATCTACAGATAGTTGCAGTAAGCTTTGTACCTTGTTACTAAGCACTTTCCAGTTGTGTGGTGCCAATACTTTTATAAGTATGCTGTAAGGAACTGAATCATATGCCTTGCATAATCTTTTATGGTAACATAATTATCAATCAAATAATTTAAAAAAAAACAAACAAAACTAATCCAAGATTCGAAGACATCTTTTTCATGGGAAAATTTCATTAATCCTTGTTCTTATCTCCTGTTGTTTTAGTGGATTCCCTACAGCTTGAGACTAGTATTATGTGAGGTACCCAAAGCATGCCTTTTTGCCATTTATCTTTTTTAAATATTGACACTTATGATGAAATTCCAGGGGTTGGAGTGGTGCTGTCTTCCAAACTTCTAAAAAAACCACCACAGGTGGCTGAAATAGTTGATATTCTTGGTATGATGGCAACTCTTTAATATTTGCCTTAGTTATTGAGGTGATAAGGTGTTTTACTGTCTTTGTGAGAGGCAAATATACAATTCTACTTCTGTCTCTTGAATTCAAAAAAGAAATATTTAGTTAATGGTGCTCCCATTTCTGAATCATGAACAACAGTTTTATCATCCTTCACTAGTAGTACCCCATACTGGTTTTGCTGAAGTCTTTGAATCTGTTGCAACAACGGGTGAAGTACATTTACTGGTACTTCCACAGCTCCTTCAGCAAAATGCTTCATGGTAGGCTACTAAAAAAATTGGAGTATTGAACTTTTATGGGCTGAAAACTGACTTAAAAAAGAACAAAAGACAAATACTTGGCCAACTTCTCCTCATGTTAGCAGTACATATCTCAAGTCTCCATGTACTTTATATATTCCTTAATAATTCAGAGGGGGTGTTGAAAAGTGATGTCTGCTCAGAACTGATGAAAAGGGCTTTGAATAACTGCAAGGAGATGCAGATAATTTAAGTGAACAAATGCATACTGACAAATGAAAAGCAAAATAATACACACTGGAGGGAGAGATGGGAATTCTTCACATTAATTCTGAATTAATTGGATCAATCTAGGAAGAGCCCTGAGCTTCCCTGTGGAATTGGCAAGGAAGATGATACCTTGGAGTGCAGCTGCAGTCAGAAAAGCAAAGCAAATATTAGTTTATTGAGCTAATGTGCTTTGAATACTGTCATGTTTTGTGTCAAATCTACTGTGGCCTTATCTGAAATGTGTGCTGTACTGATTGCCCTGTATCTTCTGCTGGTGATACTGATTCTGCACTGTCCACTGTCCCTCTCAATGACATGAAGATACATATTGCTCAGCCAGATGGTACCTGTGCTTTTCCTTATATAGCATAATGTTTTTGCAGGAAAATGTGAGTCTGATTAAGGAAATCAATGACTTGAGGCAAGAACTGAAGGTGGCCAACACCCAGGTGCACGACCTCCAGGCAGCACTGAGATTAAACAAGAAAAAGAAAGCAATTCAAGACACAGGTGAATAGTGCTTCTTGTGTTTACCATATTACAGAAGCCCTCTTTGTCCTTGATGAACAATTCCATTAGCTTGTCTGCCTGGTGATACCTGTTATATTGTAAATATAATTTATATATATATAGTAAATTGTATATTATATTATATATATTATAAATTGTATAAGCTGCTAAATACTGCAGAATTGACTATTTAGATCGACTGCTTCAGCCCTGAAAGATGCCTTCCCTTGTTCATGCCAAAGAACTGTATGAGCAGGACCTTTGTTACTGTCCTCTCTGATTTTATCTTCTAGCTCCCTCCAGTGAACTGCTGTCTGGCCCAGCTGTCCTGAGGTTGAATCCAGAGATGGAAAGTGAGAAAATCATAGAAATTCAGCAGCTAGAAATTCAATATCTGCGAGACCAAATCCAAGAGAAGGGGCAAGTCCTGAACTGTCCAAGTTCAGTCTCCTTTAGTCAGAAATCTTCCTGAGCTGAATCTGGAAAGAAGCTGCAAGACACAACAACACTGACCTGGTTCAAGGATGCCTTACATAATTATATCCTCCTGGCAAGATTAGAAATGCAACAACATAGATTAGACTTCCATGATCCTATACTCTACCACTAGAAGCATTTGTGCAACACTCACTGCTCTGAACACTTCTACTTTCCTGGAATCCGCCCTTTCCATGAGACTTAGGAGCCAAGAGAAAAAAATAAATTTGTGTGAGTGCAAGACTAATCTTTGTGCCTTCATGCTAGGGCAGGTAGTCACCTTTCTCTTGAAAACTAATGTGTCCTAGTTGAGAAGAGCTGGTCAAACTCTGTAAGCCTTTTCTGCTAGAATTCTAATTTGGTGTGGCTGTGCTGCAAAATTCAACATCAGCCTTTTGTTTTCCAGGAATGAATTGCCTGTGTCCATACAAAGGACTGCTGCTATTCCAAGCAGGTATCCAGTCAGAGACTAACAATCAGTTACCTTGTGAGGGCAACCTTTGACTCAAGCACACCTGAACTAGAGCCCTTGCTCAAGCCTCTGCCTCCTGTCTAGAGATTAGTTGCCTCATCTGCAGCAATAATTTCAGCAGGACAAAAAGACAGCCTGTTTCAGACTGTGAAATCTGGAATAAAGTCCAAACCTTATGTCATAACTCTCCTGTAACTTTGATAAATTGATTTTTTTTCCTTGTCTTTTTTCCAACATCCACAATCCCTTTAATTCAGTTTTTCAGTGAAATTCTCCAAATAAGTCACTCTGCAAAGTACTCATATACAGAAAAAGGCAGGGAGTCATTTCTTTAAA
Organism: Manacus candei; assembly: GCF_025592945.1. NCBI lineage: Eukaryota > Metazoa > Chordata > Aves > Passeriformes > Pipridae > Manacus > Manacus candei. The sequence goes on from NW_026138053.1 coordinate 67,749, forward strand.
AATGAGGGGTAAAAAATTAAATTTTTCATCTTTGGTTGTTGGTGCATGACACACGGTCTCACTGAGGAGTACTTCACATACATCAGAAGTTGAAGCTACTGACTGAGCATGGAACTGTATGGTGTTATAACAGCCAGTATTGTTACTGTTTGTCTTCCTATCCTGAACTGTAGAAAAGTGACAAGTGCTCTCCACATACTCATAATATTACACAGAAGATGATGGTGCCAAGGCTGGGTAACAGGTAAGCTGCATTACCATTAGGGATACTGGACTCATTTCCAGGGTAACACCATGGCAAAATAGATGGTTCCCTGAGCTCCTATGACTTTGGAGACTCCAGCTGAGTGCTTTGTCCATGAACATGGAATTAAGTTTCTTTAGTCTTGGGGTTTTTTTCCATTTTGCATCTTCAACCTGTATGAAGCATGGGTTTCACAGGAGCAAAAGGAAGAAGTTAGGATGGAATTAGTCTGTTAATGGGCTATCTTAACACTCTTTCTTCCTCCTCCCCTCCCCATATAATCATCTTGATACTTCCTGTACAGAAAGAGGATGTAATTAATGTAATTAGTAAATATTTTAGAAACTAGTTCCCTCTTAAATTTTCAGCACACACCCATTTTAATTTGCTAGGCTCCCATGTGGTGTAATTTTCCCCTCTCTCTGTCAGAATAAATTGAGTGGTAGAATCATAGAACGCACTGCTTTAATAGTAGTGGTTTAGAGAAATGGAATCAATCTTTCTGAAAAAGAAGAACCTTGTCCTAATATACAGGCGAAGAATTATTTTGAAATGGTGACTGATGTGCTTAATAATATGCCCCTGTGTCACCCTCATTAGAGAGATTTTAAAGGCAATACAGATGAAGCCTTAAGTAAGCACCTGCCAAACTAGGCTGAAAAGGATTTTGAACTTGATCTTAGCAGCTAAGAGGCAGCTAAAACATTGATTGTATAGGGGAACATTAAAAGTCAGGCACAGCAGAGTGTTACAAGTGAGGTTTATCAAAGATCTGCTGGAAGCAAAGTAGCTGTACAAGCCCCTTCTATACTGGGAAAACCAGACAAAGGTCAAACTCCCACGCATATGCTGTAGAAATGTTGTAGAATAAGTTGTAACTGGATTATGGTTTTGTGGGCTAATGGTCTTCTAAATTCTCTCAGGGTGCAAAGACACTTTCTGCTTTCATCCTCCCTTGATCCGCATTGTTCTGTTTCTCCTTTTATCTCTAAATGAGCTGGAAAGCATCTCATGCTCTTATAAAGCTACAGCCCATTCTTTTAAGTGAATATATGGTTATCTTTAAATGTGAATAAGGTTTCCCCTTGGATGACTTTGTTAACTGGGCCAACTAAAAGACCAGGTTTTTCTGAGTAAGGTCAATCTCATTGTTTAAGGGTGTTTGTATAACAAAACTCACCACATCTCCTTTGCTGTTTTAGGTTTAGGACAACCTCTGGATTGATGATATTTCACAAATTTCAAAAGATCTCTCAGATTTTTCTCAGACAAATTCCTGAAGCTGTCACACTCCTTGGTTTCTATTTGATTAGCATATCCTAAGCTTCCCTGCTCATAGCCTGCTAAAAAAACTAGCATGTGGCTTAATGTCTGAGCCTCCCTTTCCATTAACTGGACAAGAGCTGTTGTTCAGTCCCATTTTCTTCTTCCTGCATCTCCCAGGAGATTTTCCAACTGCTCAGACTATCAGTAATGATCCCTTCTGCTATGATGAAGCCCAGCCATGAAGGAGGGGATATCACTAAGCCTGGGAGTCCCGTTCCCCTACTGACTTCTGCGTTCTTGCTACTCCCTTTTTTATTCTTCATCTCTTAAACGGATCCTTTTCTGTTTCCCTAATTCCTCTCAAAGTGGTTACCCTTTTCTTTCCACGGACTTACCAGGAAGTCAGCTCTTCTGCAGCACAGTAGGCTCTGCTGGTGCTGCTGTCTCCTATCAAGGGGTTCTGCAGCTGCCTTGTCATGGGAAGATGACACCACAATGACATCTTGCCTGACTTAAGTGCCTGCCTGGACTAATGCCATGGAAAGATTCAGGTCTGATATGACCAGATGGCCCCAGCCTATACAGTAGTGCAGGAGCTGCTTTATTTAATGCCACATAATACCAAATATTTGCTGAATGTGTCAAATCTTCCCTAGCGCTGCCAACCTGGCTGCAGGCTTCCTCTCACCTTGCTGCCTGGGAGCTGCTCCCTGGCTCCGGCACCCCTTCCCCTCCAGCTGGGAGGAAATGAGCCACCTTCCAGGATCGGTGTGTGGCCAGAGGCCAGATCCTGCCCGAGGAGGGAGGGGTAGGACCTGCACACCGGCGCGGCTCTGGAGCCTCTCCAAGAGCAGCAGCAGGTTTGCTGGGACGCCACCCTGCTGGGGAATGCACCTGCCCGGGCGAGAGGTGAGGGCTCGCAGCCCATCCTTGGCGCTGCCGCGTCGCACCGGGACGGGGAGCCGGCAGGGGCACCGCACCTGCTTCTTGGCAGGCAGCTGCAGGAGGAAAGGGAGAGGTTTTCCCCCTGGGCTCCCTCGGTAGCTGGATCCAGTGGAAGGAAAGCCAGGAAAAAGCATCGCTGCCAGCCAGGAGCAGGAAGCTGTGCCGGGTTGTCGCGTGTGGGCAGCAGGTGAGTGATCCCTCCTCCCCGGGAGTTGTGCCGTGCGGGAAGGGACGCGCTTCGCCAGGAGCTGCCGGCAGGTTTGGGGGCTGCCTCAGACCTACTTCTTAAGAGATCCTGCCTCTTGCCTCCACTGCGTTTCTTCCTTGCACCATTGTGTTTCCTCTCAGCAGGTAAGGCTTGGGAGTTTCTTGTTCCTTTGGGACTCCCAGGCCGCCCTCGGCAGAGGTACATCAGGACAGGCTCTGCGGGGTCAGGATAATGGATGCCTGTTATGCACGCAGGGAGGAAGGGGGAACACGAGACTTTGCAATGGAGCATACCAAAGCTATCTAGATTTGTGTAAAAAGCAGCTGCACACTGACCCTGTTACAACAAGCCCTCCGCCACCCTTAACCCCTGAGCCCCTAGGCTTGGAGAAAGGAAGGGACAGTCCACCATCACCCAGGGCTTCCCCAGGGCTTCCCAAAGGGTGTCTTGTGGCAGGAGCACTGGTGGGATGCTCACTTCTAGGAAAGCATTATCCCTCTGGCAGGGTAGAGAGAGTGGTCTCTCCCCACAGGTACAGATTAAGCTGCATAGCTTTGCATGGATTTTGAGAAGCCCGGGAAAGGAGGAATGCTGGGAATTGGTGTTTGGTGTAGCAGTGAAAAGAGCTTGAGTCTCTTGCTAGGATTTTGGGTGAGACGGGCATGCCACATGAAGGCCCCATTACTCCTATTCTTTGCAGGTTCCTCTGTCCCCAGTCCTGAGTTCTCAGGAGAAGAGAGGAAACCTTCCCACATGCTCCCAGGGACACAGGCAGGCCTTGAGCACTATGACATTCAGAGCTTCTGATTTGTGCATTGTCAGTAATTCAGGCATAAAACAAGATACATGAGCTTCGTTCTCTTTTAGCCTACTGGGGAGTTAGAATCGAATTGAATATGCTTAGGAAGCATTTTTTTACTGAGAGGATGGTCAAACACTGGAACAGCCTTCCTAGAGAGGTGGTCAATACTCCAAGCCTGTCAGTATTTAAGAGGCATTTGGGCAATGCTCTTAATAATATGCCTTAACTTATTCAGCCCTGAATTGGTCAGGCAATTGGATTAGATTATCATTTTAGGTCCTCTTTAATTGAAATAGAATAGACAGAATAGAATAGACAAACTGGAATACAGCAGACAGAACAGAATATCTTGTTTTGGTTGGAAGGGATCTACAACAATTCAGGGCTGACTCTCTTGATAAAGAAATGCTTCCTAAAGCATTGGAAGTTGGAAAAATTACAAGAAATTATGGGGAAAAATTTATGCCTGTTCTGGACTAAAGGTTTCTGTGAGGCACAGAGGGGTGGCAAGTCCATCCCAAACAGGCTATGGCCAGACCTGGCCAAGAAGCAAATAAGCTGTGAGGCACTGGGGAAGCAGGGGACTGCAATGGCTTTGGATTTGTTTGAGATTGTGAGGCTCTGTTGGCTCTCATCTAGTTTGCTCATGCAAATAATTTTATGTGTTGTTATTTTACAACAGATCTTGCTGACTCTTCCAGTCTCCATGATGCTCACAAAGTCCACATAAGGCTGCATAAAACCCTTCCAAGGCTGGAAGTACAAGGAAGCACTGCAGGAGCCTGTCCCACCCCCAGACTTCCCCTCCTGAATCTTGTGGGTAAGGAATGTCTCAAAGGGTACCCTGGGTTCAGGTTCAGTAAGAGGAGGAAAGTGAGGAGTATTTCAACAGCTGAATTGTATGTGGCTCTGAAATTAAAGTGTTAATTAACATACAGTCCATGGCCTGTCTGTCAGATATCAGGCAGTCAGACAAAGAGTTCATAAGTAAATAAATATATGCATACATCATTCTGAGGCATTCAGCCAGTGTGCATCTTCCACACCTGCAGCCAGGAGTGGCCAGAAAACTGTTGATGATGACCCTCAGTTTCCAGTTAAATATTATCAGAGCGGGGGAAAAAAAAACATAATGAAAAAGGAAAAACATGAACATTTTTGTTGTCCTACATTCCCAGTGTTTTCCTGTTCTTCCTCCCCAGCTGCCAGCCAGCAGTGGGGAAGGACAGAGTGTCAATTTTTTCCTGAAACGTGCCCTTTGGACATAAAGCATAGTGTGGCTGGGCTGGTCCTCTCCTCCTTTTTCTCTTGCACACAGAGACGGAAGCACTGAAGGTTCTGGGTTCAGTAGTGAGTTAGAGATTAATGACCTGTGATACGTGCTGTCAAAAGGCTAATCTGGTGGCTTAAGCTCCCAAGGGGTCTGTATGATGGTCTGTCCCAGACGAGGTAGCCCAAAGAACACCAACAGAAAAGGCCACAGCTGTGGAAAGGCTGTCCTTCTCCTTCATGGCAGAGCAGGCAGCCATATCCCTTCCTTTCTCTTGATCTGATCTGGGCAAAATGATGTGCTGCATAATGCCAAGAAACAAGATCAGCAGATCTGGTGAGGTCTGGTTTCATCCCTTCTCCAAGGCGTGGTGGGTGACAGCTTTGGTTTAACGTATATTTTTCTGAAGAGGATGGAAGGCAATGCAGCCAGCCTGAGGAATGGGAAATTGTAGCTAGATTTAAGGAAGAATGTGTTCCTGGTGAGGGTGGTTCAACACTGCAATGATTCCTGAGGGGCTGTGGATCCTCCATCCTTGGCACCTGAGTGGATGGGGCCCTGAGCTACCCAGTCTGACTTCTAGGTTAACTCTGCTTTAAGCAGGGGGATGAGTGACTTCACAAGGTCCCATCCCACCTGAATTACTCTGTGATTCTAAGTGTAAAAATACTGTTAGTAGTAGCACAAACCCTCACAGTCTAGGGAAGCCCAAGCATGTGTGGATTCTTACAGAACAAGTGTTATATTCCCAGAACATTTTCAAACTGGCAGAAGGAAACATGAAAGCACACTGCAGTGGGAGCCTTTGCCTCTCCAAATCAGTTGGTTAATAGGGGTTAATGTGACACTGGGAAACTCTCCAAATCATTTGTTTAAGAGGTTATATAACACTGGAAAATATGTGCTCATAGAGGTGACACCTTATTTTTTTCCCTCAGCCAGATGCTCCTCCAGTTTTATCTCTTGCTCCCTGCCCTTCTTCTGAGCAAATAAAAAATTAAGATGGTTAACTTTTAAAGAGTAATATGAGAATGCAGTGCTGTACCTTGATTTTTGGTCACATTTTCCCTCATTGTGATTTGTGCTGTTGTGGTTTTTTTGTTTACTGTTTGACTTACAACTTGTGTGCACAACTTGGGTCAAGCAGCAGAAGGACACAGACTTTGCACTTCTCCAAGCTTTATGTTTTCTCAGTCCCAAATCTCAATCTAATCTACAAATTTGCTATCTACTAGACTCACTCATTTGATGCTAAGGAGGAGATAAGGCACCTCTGTGCTTGGAGAAGGAAAGGCAGGAGGAAGCAGTGTTTAGCACCAAGCTGATTTGCATAGGCTGGGAAACAACTCTGGACTCAACATCTTCTCACTCCTCTGCTTTGAAAGTGCCTCGTGACATCCTCACCTTCTCAGGGACCCGTTTCCTGGGCACACGTGGACAGCACAAGGTATCTGCTGTCTCATGCAAACTCAGAGTCCCAGCAGGCACAGATCAGCCTGCTCAGCCACAGCTCTTTTCCCTCTCTAATTGATGCTTTCTGATTGTTCTGGCTCTAGCCAGGAGCTGTAGATCTCTCACAGGCCTCCCAGCAACTGTACCCTCTGGAGCCTGGGTTTCTGTGCCCCAGCCCTCTCCCTGCCCAGGCAATCCAAGCAGCAGGAGCTGTGCAGGGAACAGCCCTGTGTGCAGCTCAGGGAGTGTGATGGGTCCCGGGCCTGCAAACCCACGGTGGTTACAGACTTCCTGGACACGTGCTGCCTCTGGCAGTGTGCCCTGAGCCACGTCCAAAGTGACCTCATGCTCCATCACAGCCGGGGAGTGACTCAGGAGGAGCTTGGCCTGACACTGTCAGGCGGTGTCTGGTTCGGGCACCCCCCACACTATTGTCCTCCCTCTCCCCCCACCCTGTGTTGGCTGGTCCCCAAGGGAAGGGGATTTTGAGGTGTTTGCTGGCAGCAAAGGCAATGCCACAAGGGGATGTGGTCTGTGGGGACTGTCTGGGAACAGGGAGAGCAATGGAAGGAACGATCCCTGGTGTGTGCAGAGCTGCCATGTGTGGAGGTCACAAATTGTCCCAGCCTGTGTGTAATGAGCCCCGAGTCCCAGCGCCACACAGAGCAGGGCATGAAGACAAACAGAGTGTGCTTGGCATGGGCTGACGGGCTCATGAGAGCCATTTCCAGCAGGCAGGGTGCTGAGTGGCTGTCCCCCCACCCGGGAGAAGTGACACAACTCTGACACAAGGGACCTGCCCTGTCCCTGTCCCTGCCATGGGCTCCTGCAGGGCTCAGAGCAGTCTGTGTGTGTCTGCCTGTGATAGTCAAGGGGGTATCATCCTGTCTGGGAGATGGCCACAGAGGCAATTCTTGGGTCTCCAGTGTCTGCCCCATGTCTTCAGGGCACACCTGAGATGCTCCTGCAGTGTCCTCCCCAGCACCTCTCCTTGATTTGGGTACAAGCTGTTCTAGAGGGTCCCTGTGGTGCTGTGGGACCAGCTGGGGCACTGACGTGCCAGGGAGGCACATTATGTGAGAGAAACTCAAGTTTTTTCCACTCTTGGTGTAAAACTGTACACAGAGAAGCACTGAGGGGAACCAGGACACTGGGGACACAAGGCTGGGAAGCCGAGCTGTGGGCTGAGAAAGGTGCTGTGCTGAGGGGAGCCCAGCTAAGCACAGCACCTCAGAGCCTCCCTCCACGCTGCAGCCACCACCGCCCTTCCCCTGCTCCCCTCCAGTGGTGAAGTGTTTCACGGACCAGCAGAGAGGAGAGCAAAGTCTCAGGGTGCCTGGTCCCAGCTGTCAGACAGCTCTTTCCAGGGCAGATGTAACTGGAGATGTAACCACCATATTTCTTTAAGCAACTTGTGAGGGGAAACCACTGGCAGTGCAGGGGTAGAGACAAGGCTGAGAACGTGCAGCAAAGGCAGCTCTTCCTCTTCCAGTGGCTGGAATGGAAGGGTTAAACCCTGGTCCTGACCCCCACCTCCTGCTGTCCTTCTGGGCAGCAGAGCCAGTTGGTGACAAGAGGCTGATGCTGATGAGGGAGCATGTGAAGTCAGAGCTGTGAATGGGGCTTTATCCCAGGAGGGACCTGCCTCTGCTCTGTCCCTGCCCTGCTGCCAGCACCAGCTGCAGGCAGAGTCCTGTGGGCAGCAATGTGCCAGTAGCCTCTGAGCAGGGCACACAAGGCTGGGGAGGCAGGAGACTCACCCTTGGGCCAGGCTGAGGTTCCCCCGAAGTGCGTGGAGGTCTTCTGGGAAGATGTATGTGGATGATCTGTTCTCCAACACACAGGGCTTTTGTGAGGGAGGCAGGGTGAGGTCTGCAGGCCAGCCTGGAGCAGCCAAGGCCCTGGGTTCGGCAGGGGATTGATTGGTACAGGGGAGCAGGGTCTCTGTTTAATGAAATCTTCTCTTCTTGACTCTTTCAGATGAAAGGTACAGGAAAGGAAGGACACAGCCCCGGTTATTCCCTTATGGTGCTGCTCTGGGAATGCTCCACTATGTTCCACAGCCGTGCCTGGATGGTGGGCTCAATCTCAGCACATGGACCGTAGCTCTCCAGGTGGCACCACTGCAGAAGGAAACTCCATGAGGATCCAAAGAATGAGACAGAGACATCACTGCTCGAGAAATGTAGCTGCCTTCACCACTGCTGCTGCCTTGAACCTCCACTTTGCCATAAGGGTGTAGATTCATCTGTGCAACCACCCCACTGTGCCCTCCTCACTCAGCTGCCCACCATGCCAGAGCTGGCAGAGCTGAGCAGCCCCCGCACCCCTGCAGACGCAGACCACATCCAGAGGAACATCTTGGAGGAGCATGTGGAGCTCTGGTGGTTCCAGGACCCCAAAAAGTCCATCCTGTGCTACGGGATGGCTGTGGTGCTGATCCTGGCCTGTGGGATCGGGGGCATCATCCTGCTTTACAGCACTAGCAGCCGGTCTGGAGAGTGGCGGCTGGCCGTGGGCACCACGCTGTGCCTCCTGGCACTGCTCGTGCTGCTGAAGCAGCTGCTGAGCTCTGCAATCCAGGACATGAACTGCATCCGCAGCCGGGATCAGATCGAGCTCCTGAAGAGCGGGGGCTTCTCGGACTGCCTGGTGCTGCTGCTCAGCGCCCTGGTGCTGCTGGTCTGCGGGGTCGTGCTCACCATCCTCTCCACCACGACCATGCAGCTCAGCCCCGCGCGGCCGCTGGCCAGCATGTTCACCAGCGGGGTCGTCCTCCTGACTGCTGGCAGCGCCATCCTGCTCTGCCTGCTGCTCTACCTGCTCTGCACCTCCTGCCGCCGAGCCGCTCCTCGGAGCCTGGAGACCGGCGAGATCCGCGTCTTCACCATCTCCGGCCGCCTCGCTGGGAGCAGGCGGCTGCCTCCCACCTCCAGCATGGCCAACCTGATCTGACCCAGGACACCTCTGCGTGAGCCTCGGTGGATACGACCTGTCAGTGCTGGCCTTTCCTGAAGGAAGGGCGAGAGCTGTGATGTGCCTTGTGCTTCTGCCAGGGATGACTGGCATTTGCTTTGCTGATGGCACAGCAGAGACTTGGGGTGCCTGGACGGGCTCTGGGACCTGCTGTGTTGGGCGTGCAGTGCTGGCCTGGTTGGTGTTTTATCTCCTCAAACCTTCTGTGACAGCTGCTCCTGCTCGGCTGTGACCTGTGTCACAGAGTGAAGGTGAGCCTGTCCTGTACCCCTGGGGACCCCAGTACTCACTTGGTTCCTGCAGGTCCTGGAACTGTCACATGCTCTCCTGGCAGGAGAGGCTGTGATTGTGGGTGGTATAAAACCACCCTGTGCTCTGTGCAGGGCCTCCAGCTCCTGAGTGAAGCAGAGCCTCCAGCAGCTGGTGAATGGCAGGAAATACTCTGTGTCAGCAGGCATGAGGCACAGGCAAAGGGAGCCTGGTGGGAGGTATGGCTGCAGGGCCTGCTCCCAAGAAAGCACCTGTGTGTCTGTGGGAGTGAGTGTGGGATTTGTATGGGATTCTTTGTGCCAGAGCCACAGCATGGCTGGACCTCACATGAAATTCTGTTTGTGTTTGCAATGCCAGGATCTCTTCCACCTGTGGCTTATCAAAGGGGTGATCAAGGGGTGTCAAGGCCCTGACAGGTTACCCATGCTGGACTGTGTGTTGGGGCTCTGTTATCACACCAGCATAAGCCACATGAGCCACAAACAGCAAGGTGCAGTGGCTGGGGGATGGTGATGGAATGCCTGAATCCCAGGGCTGGAGCTCTCTGCAAGAGTGGTGTGAGAGGCTGTGCCCTCCCACTGCAGTTTCCCAAGCAGATGCACCTCTGTTGCCAGGAGCCCTACAGCTTATCCCAGTCCCTGCCTGTTTCTATACTGTTTCTGTCTACCAAGTGCTGCAGCTCCTGCAGGGCAAAAAAGTTTTTCTGCTGTCACTTGGGCCTCACCTGGAGGTTTTTTTCTGTTTTATCTCTATAAGGTGTCTATCTCCAAGGTGTCCTTTCCAGAGGCAGACTAACAATTCACCCCAGGAGCTTTTCCTGTGATTTAAGACTAATTTACCTGTCAAAATTCTCATTTCCTTCAGAGACCTACTAACCCATTTCTTGCCCTTTCCATTGACATATATCCTAACCTCCAAGCAAAGCTGCTCCTGCAAAACCTTCTCTTCATCTTCCTGTCTGCTCCCATCTCCCCCTCATCTGAGCTGCTCTGCCCCAGATGTTGGTTTTGCTCATTATTTGCCAAGTTTCCTCTGCAATGGCACAAGACTGAGTTATTACTTTTTAGTGCTTGGTAGCAAATTCATTTGGAAGAGGATGGTAGCTCATTCCTTTACTAAAAGCACAAATCACTGTTTCCACACCTGGAGGCAGTGTCAGAGTTCACCATTGGTGAGCCCCACAAGGTATATGCTGGACAATGAAGGCTTCATTCTTTCACAGCTCCAGACCCGATGCAGTGAGATCACATGAGGGCACATCTGTATTCATCTGCTCTTGCCCTGCTCCTGCTGGCTTTCCTTCCCTTGAAGCCTTGGATTGTTTTCTCCAAAATATGGATACATCATTTGGGCTTTTCTTTCTGTATCTCTGTTATTTCTACATTTTCCTCTGCCCCTTTCTCTTCATCTGTAGATTTTATTAAACTGGTGTTTCCTCTTCTCTCTGCATCTCCTCCCTTAACCTGCCCAAGAGCTCAGAGGGTGTAACAGAACTCAGATCTTTCTGTGCTAAATCTCTTCAAAGCAAAGAGCTGTCCTTCCCCTCTGGGCTGTTTGGCCCTAGGTCCAGCAGGGACCACTGTGCATACACAGGGAGGGACAGACCAGAGCTGGACAGTTCTGCACCATCACCACTGCTGGTGCTCTGCACATCTGTGTCAGTGCCTGTGCAGTTGTGCCAGGCTGCACCCCCTCTGCCTGCAGCAGTGCTCCAGCAGTTACTCCCTGCTCCCCCAACCCACACGTGTGGACAGGCCACAGCTGCCTCTGCCCCAGCTGTTTTGCACATCTGGGCATTTCTGTGAAGATGCGTGGCTGTGCCCAGCTCGCAGCTCTGTGCTGCCTGCATGTCACTGTGAATCCTCCTCCCCTCCAGAGCCCCTTCAAAATGTACCCCAAGTGCCTGTGAATTGTGCCAGACAAGGGTGATCATGGGCCGTGTCAGCAACCCAAGGAGAGAATGGCTGAGAACAGACTGTGCCTGAAGATGATGGTTTGGGTGTCCGGTGCCCAGAGGGACAGCCTGTGCTGCCCCAGTCACTGACTCACCTCTGCAGCAGGGGTACTGGTTTGTGTCTTCCTCAGTTCCTGTGTTGTGTGTGGAAATACATAATAAAGTGTTAGAGAAGCTGACTGTGTTGAAGCTGATGCTTGAGTGCTGGCCTCTCTGTACAGCAGGAGGTGGCAGGGCTTTGCAGAGCTGGCCTCTGCTCAGGCTGGGCCCAAGGCAGAAACCATGACATCCCAGGGTCCCTCCTGTGGCTGTGCTTTTGGATTATTGGCTGGTGTGTGGCAATGCCACCATGGCCCCAAAACCTTATTTCCTGATACATGACCCGCGCCTCCAAGTGCAGGTCCCTCTGCCTAAGGACCCGGATGTAGCCGGATCCCCTCTGTGAACCTGTGACCTCACCGTGACCCTGAAAGATGCTCACATGGAGCACACAAAGCTTCCTGAATATGTCAGTGCTGGCTGGTTTGTTTACAGAGAAGCTCTTTTACCCTGGGGCAGGGCTGAGCCTTGTGGCAGCAGCTGCTCCCTGCAAGGAGCCTGGAACCAGTCTGCCTGCATACCTGCTCCCAGTCCCGTCCCCAGCCTCAGCCACAGTCCTTCTGGCACCTTCCTGGGCTGAACCCCTTGAGAAGGATCCTCTTTTTCTGCTCTGACCCCTTGTAATCCCAGCTCTGCATGCCAGGTGTATTTCCCTCCCTGTGAGCTGCCAGGCTTGTGCCCACTTGCACTGGAGCTGCCTGGAGAGGGGGCATTAAAAACCGCACATGAAAACCAGATGTGTCAGCTTGGTTAAAAAATAAATGGGTGAGCCTGCCAGCAGGGTCAAAGTAGACAAGCAACCCACCACTAGGTACTGAGGGACAAGAGGGAGTGAGATCCTGGATAAATAAGCCTGGGCACTTGTAGTTTTAATCTCTTTTAAGACATCACTGAGACTAAAAAGAAAATACTGCATCTAGTGTGAGTTCATGTGATTGAAAAGCATGTTGAAAATACCCTCCAAAACATAAATGAAATGCATTTTTCCAGCCCTCAGATTTAAGTCTCCTATCTTACCTGAAAGATATCAAAAATTTCCCAAAATTACAGTAGATAATGTATTTTCATGGGTAGTTGATGAGCCCAGAAGGCAAACCACAAGACAATGACTGCAAAAGTAAAGTTTAGTTTAGAAATATTTAAGAGCAAAATATTCAAGAAATTTTAAAAAATATTTAAGAAATATTTAAAAGCAAAAACTGGCCGACAACTGAAAGGAAGCCAGCAAGTTTTCCTCCTCCTCATGGCTTAAAATGTCACTTTTGCTGTCTGGGCTGTATTGCCCATCCGGTGCCTGACCCATTTGTCCTCTTTGGTTCACACTCTCTGAGGTGTATTATTTACCTTTGTATACACTGTGCTCTATAAATGTCTTAATGAGTGGAGAAACAGAAAGGCAGTTAACAGTGAAACAGGGATTTGAAGGAGGTGGGGGAACTGACTGTGTGGCAGGGCTGCAAGAAATGCTGTCCCTGTGTTGATACTTCACTCTCTGGAGCGTGAGGAAAAGATTCCCGAGCTATCAGGCATGGTAACGACTGGGCTGTGCCCTGGGAAATCTTCCCAACCGGATGGTACCAGCCTTATGAATCACTTACCAAGGAGAGCAAATGTTGCTGCTTCTCCCTGCTTTTAACCCCAGCATAACCCATGCAGGCACAGCCGACTGCAGCAGGAACAACTTGCAGTTACCTGTGTCTCATGTGCTGTTTATCGTACCACAAAGATGACAGGAATGCAAAAATTACAACGTTCCTGTAACTCCACGGTTAGAGATGCACTCAGGACTCTGTAATGGGAGCCGGGGCACGGGGCCGTCTCGGCCCAGCGCACGTGGCTGCCTGACACTGCAACTGGCACCACCGAAAAATCTGCTCAGCCCTGCAGAGCTGACAGGGGAAAGGTAAGTGTCTTTCAGCATGTCTTGCTGGAGAGGGAAGAGAGAAAAGGAAGAAGGGCTACAGTGGGAATCACAGATTCACAGAATCATTTAGGTTCGAAAAGACCTCTGAGGTCATCCTGTCTAACACTGGGAAGTTAACAAGGAATGTATTTATGGTTCTTGAAAGCACAGGCAAAAAAAGCCACACCCCAGCTGTGGGGCTGGGGGTCTCCTCCCAGCACTGCCACAGGGAGAGTCCCAACAAACCATTGCAGGCAGAGGCAGGGCTAAATCATGATTTAATCACACCCCAGAGTGACAACACATTGAGAGACAGAGCAGGACTGGGTCTGGTGCAGTGGGGCCAGTGCCCAAGACCCCGCAGAGAGCACCAGGGCAGGGTCCTCTTCACACTGCACTAGGCTTCCTGGGCACAATGGGCACCATCTCCTTCATCCTCAGCATCCAAGCAAGGCTGGGAAAGCAGCAGCAGGTCTGGTGTCCCTGTGACAGTGCAGCCTGTTGGTGTCATGCTGGGGCACTGTGGGGCTGGCTGCCTTCAGCCTCCATCACCATTCCCTGCCCATCCCTCTCTCCCCTCCTCTCTGCTCCTTTCCTCCTGCCCCCAAACATGTGGGGTCAAAAGCCAAGGGGATGGAGCTATGGAGATGACAAGAGGCTGCAGCAGTGGTGGCTGAGTTGTGAGCTCAGATGGAGAGATGCGAGTCCTGCTCTTGTTTGTCTGGCAGCTGCTCGCTGGGCTGGATGTAGTTGTCCTCGATGAAGCCATCATCATCCTCAGCTTGCAGGTCAGCTTGCACAGAGCCCCTGTCCCAGCTGCTGCTGTCCTCCATGGGGCTGCCTCCAGTGGAGCCGATTTCAGGCAGCGGTCGGTGGCGGTAGCTGGCGAAGTTCTTGTGGATGAGCTTGCACTTGGCAGCCAGTGCGATCAGGATGGAGATGCCGACTGCTGTCACCAGGAATGCCACCAGGTATGGCCAGCTCCTTCCCCCCTTCCCAGTGGCAGGCAGCGTGGTGGCGGTGGCTGTGGCGCAGGAAAGGCACATGGTCAGCCTGTGGCACACCCGGTGCTCCCCATCCGCCAGCCCTGTGCCTGTCTGCAGGGTGCAGCCAGCACTGGATTTCTTTCCTTAGGAGCAATGTAAGTGCTCTTCACCAAGGGTGTGTGAGCAGTGAGGGCAAAACTGCCTGACAGCTGTCTGATACTGGTGCCCACCGCTGTGGAGTCTGTGCTCCACGTGGCTTTGGGGCACCTGCTAACTTTTCTGTCATGAAGCCAGCGAACACCTCCAGGTGGTGACCACCCTCCCCACCAAGCCACTGCATCTGCACTGTGTCTCCACCTGCAGTCCCTCCTGTGGGACAGAGGGCAGGAGGGAGCTAGACCTTACAGACACCTCTGAATCTGCACAACTTACTGTCGTTCTGGGTCACTGTGATCTGCTGTGCCGTGCTGAGCGCACGAGGAAACCGGTGCTTCATCCGGCAGCCCAGGTCCTGGGAATCCAGAGCTGCAATCTCCTGGCCCCGCAGCCCCGGGGGCGACACGCAGGTCACCTGCACGGCTGGGGGACAAGTGGGCTAAGGTGAGACAGGGGGCTTCACCCATCCCCTCCCAGTTTAGAGAAGGCGATCTCTGCTTGCTCCTGGGTGGATGGGATGCATTGCAAAGTGCTCCTGGCTCTGCCCTCCAGCCTCACCAGCCCTCAGCATATTGTAAGGTACAACCAAAGGAAAAATTCCCTGACCAAGGAACTGTGCAAGTGTGTGACTGTGATTAGCAGGCTCCTTTTAATTGAACAATGCCCAAATCACGGATACTGAGAGGAACTGCACTGCTTTGCCCTGGGAGCCAAGCTCAGATGGTGGGAGCCTGATCTGGCTCCACAGGAGAAGCTGCCAAGCCCTCTGCAGCTCTTGAAAATGTGGTCACTCCACAGAGTTACATAAAGATGGATTTAGGGGCTGAACTGTACATGCAACCCCTTTCCTGGAAGAGTGACTAAATTATCCTGCTAGGTCTCTGGAGAGCCATTTCAGAGCCTGTCCAGGGGTTGGAGTGAAAGGATCAAGCAGGACCCCTAACCCAGAGTTCCTCCCGCCCGACACCTCTCCTGCCACCTGCCCCATCCGCTCACCTTTCCTGCGCTGCAGCCACTGCTGCAGGGGGTGCGCGGTGCAGTCGCAGACCCAGGGGTTTCCTTCCAGACAGACCTGTGGGACTGTCTCCATCAGCTGCAGGCTCCAAGTGTCCATGGAGACCAGCTCATTGTGCTGCAGGTCCAGGTGGAAAAGAGACTTCAGTGGCAGGAGGAAAGAGACATCAAGCTCTTGCAAGCTGTTGTTTCTTAGGAGCAGTGTGTGCAAGTTTCCCAGGCCCTGGAAAGTGTCCGTGTGGAGGGAGGTGATGCTGCAGTTGCTCAGGTCCAGCAGATGCAGCGCCCCGAGGTTGGAGAAGGTTGCTGGGCTCAGCGTTGGCATGGCATTGCTAGAGAGGTTGAGAGAGCGCAGGGAAGGGAAATGCATCAGGAGAGTCCTGTCACGGGGCATGACCAAGGAGTTGAAGGAGAGGTCCAAACTGGTGATGTTTCTTGGAAGGGAACTTGGAGCGTGCTGAAGGCTCTTCCCACTGCAGTCGGCCCATCCCTGGGAAAAGAGCTGTCTGAGATGGGCTGTCCTTGCTGGGGAGTATCTCTAGAGTGAGACTCCCCAGAAGTTCAAATTAATTACCCTTGCAGAATTTATGAAAAGCAAAGACACAAGCAAGTTAACACAAAACACATGAGCTGCCAGATTGGTGTGGGCCTGGATAAATAGAGAAAGATGAGCAGGACAGCCCGGGACTGAGAGCAGCTGACTGAAGGAGTAAAGGAGGAGCATGCAGGGCTGGGGGGAAAACCCAGAGATATGAAGTGGGTGCAAAGGGACCAGGTTGTCACCCTTCTGTCCTTCCTTACTGGGCAGTTATCATACAGGGTCAGCTTGCAGAGGGCCTTCCTCTTCCTCCCCCGGATCCTGACATCCAGGCCCCTGGGGAGCTCTTCCATGACACAAGGGCATCCTCCCAGCTGGGGCAGGGAAGCAGGCGAGCCCTGCCCATTGGAAAGGCAGGCAGGCAGCCAGCTGGGCTGCAGAGCTGTGGGCACCTGCACCAAGCACCCGTGGCTCAGATGAGGCTTTGTCAGCCCTCGCATGCTCTGGTGAACAGGTTGTGTGCTCTGGTGAACAGGCTGGACAATGTGTTCAGCCTGAGGCTGGGAGCAGGACAGCCAAGCTCTAGGTGTGGGTGAACCACTCCTGTGGCTGGTGGCCACTGGCACAGCACATCTCCTAGTTAACTCCACTGGCTCCCATGGTTTTCAATGCTCATCTTCTCTTGAGCTGTGCAGACCAGGAGCTGCCTGCCAGGCCCTGCTGTCCTGTGGGCACCCCAGCTATGCTGGCAGGACCAGGAGCAGGGTGCCCCTGCCCACCCCCTGCTGCCACCCATGCCAGAGCCCCCTCCGCCCTCCTACCTGGTGGTCAAGGCTGCAGGGATGTCCTGTCACCACTGCCCAGGCACAGAGGAGGCTGCAGACCCCGAGCAGGGAGGCAGGAGCCATTTGGCTCCAGGAAACTTCCGGGCAGAAAAACAAGTTTCAGGGAAAGCTGAGAAGCCGGCAGAGCCGGCTGTGCTGGGCAAGGTGTGGCCACAGCCACACGGCCCAAGGCCCCCACCGAGCCCCTGCACCCCGGCGGCACAGCTCTGCAGACCACCAGAGCTTGGGAGCCAGCCTGGCTGCCGCCCTGGCCCCGCTCCCTCCCGAGCTGGGCGCGGGTGAAAGGTGGCAGTGCCAGTTACACATTAACCACCACACCCCGCTACCTCCCACCCCTGTGGCCTCCTGTGATCGGTGACCAGGGGACCACCAGCATCTGCCTGATGGACCATGGGATGCCATGGGGACTGCCTGGGTGGGAGCAGGACACTGGGAGGTGCTGGGGGGCCAAAGGAGGGGAAGGAAGCACCTCTGTGGCACCTGCCCCGAGATGCCGTGCTCAAGGAGAGCAGCCTGAGCCTGGCCCAGGTGCTGTGCCGGCTGCTGTGTCCTGGCTCCACACACCCAGGGCAGGAGCACACAGCCAGCCTCAGACAGACAAGCTGGGGCTGAGGCAGCATGAAAGTGTCCTACAGGAAAATAAGAGTCTTATTAAGATTCAGGCAGAAAAGTGTTTAAAACATGCAGCAAACTGGCAGGTCTCTGAGCCCGGCAGCAGCTCAGTGAGCAGCACCTGCCTGTGAAAGTCTCAGAGGAGAGGAGTGCCTCACCACCTCCAGCACCCCCTTTGCAGACCTGCCATGGAGTCAGTGAAAGTCTGGGAAATCTTGTCAAAGTAGCATCTCATGGGTGTTTGTTGGTGCAAGGTTGGGTGAGAGACCTGCTCCCATGCCCATGGGTGCTGGAGCAGGTGAGTGGGCAAGGGCTGGCAGAGCCACAGCCCAGGCAGGGGAAGTTCTGGCAGCACCTGCTCCAGGCTTTGCCTCTGCAGGAAGAGGGAGCCCCAAGCTCTCTTCCCTGCTCCCTATTCCCTGGTCCCACTCCTGCTCAGTGACAGGATGCTGCCTGCCAACAAGAGCACTGTGGAACTGCAGTTTCCACCCATCGGTGACTGGGACAGGGTGGCCCCTCTTCCCCCAGCTGCCAAAGGGCTCCTCCACAGCTGCACGTCCCACCCTTTCCTCAGGGAGAGGGCTTCCCAGCAGCCTGTCCTTCATCCTGTAGGCATGTGCTGGATGCCAACGCAACTAGACAGCTCCTGCTCCCCAGCTGCCCTGCCAATGCCACCAGGTGGGCTAGGAATGCTCGGTCACCCCACTCCCGGGATGCTCCTACGCCTGGTGGCAGCAGCCCTTAGCCCAGCTTGTGGGGCCTCCCCAGGACCCTCTGTGCATGTAAAACAAAAGAAGCATCTAGAGGAGCGGGGCTAGAAAATGTTGCTGGGGCAGCCCAGTCCCTCAGTGGATTTGCAGGGCGTTTGCATTTCCTATCAGGAAACGTATCGGTGTGTTATGGTTTCTGGCATGTGGTGCCACGCATTAGAACGTGCAAATGATAACAAAAAGGAATATTTTTATCAGTCTCTGGGGTTTATTTTAGTCCATCATGATTCAGCAAAAAAAGTTGAGGTCTGAAAATTCAGCAGAAATTCAGGTGCTTTCGGTGTGCTGTGGGTCGGGCAACTGGAGTTTTCCATGTTACAGGAGAGCACGTGCTCTGGCTGTGCTCAGCTGTACCTATCTGGTTCCTCCTCTGGAGGTTTATAAGCTTAAACTGGAGCTGTAGGGTCCTGGTTGAGCACCTCCACAAAACTCCCCAGAGAGTTTTCTCAGCCTACCTCCAACCCAAGGGATCTGCACAGTTAGACAGCACAGCTCTTATCCAGGTGCTCCTAGAAAAAAAATGCAAGTGGACAAATCAGCTTGGGTCAGATCCCTCAATGAATCCTTGAGATCCCCTGGGCATCGCCTGGTGCAGAGAGTGACCCCAAATGGCTCCCATTCCCCAAAAAGGCAAAGCACTGCACTGGCTCCCCTCGGGCAGTCACAGAGGACACACTGTGCTCCCTGGAGGAGCACACTGCAGAGCCTGTGGCCTCAAAACCTTCCCATAAAGTGCGTATGTTCTTTCCCAAATAGATCCCATCCTCAAATAGATCCTCATGCCAGAGAACATTTCACAGGGTGAATTGTAACTCAGGCTCTGTGTTATGTACTCCCTCACAGCTACCAGGCGAGCACAAAATGAGCTGCTTCGCCAGGCACAGCACGTGTAAACACGCAGGGGCACAATGGTGCTTATGGTTCTGAGCATGACTGGCCTCTACATCCAGTAAACAAGGGGAAGAAACCATTTACCTACCTATTCCTGTATCTGTCCTCTTTACTGAGTGTGCACATGAGTCCCAGTGCACTTGCAAATGAGCTTGGGGTTGATCAGGAAAATGGGCGTGTGCGGTTCCCCAGGAAGACACCGACAGCAAGAGGGACCACCCCCAGCTGCCCACCCTCTGCACATCCTGCAGTGGGATGGCCTTGTACTCTGCCTTTACATTGTGGTTGTGCCTCAAGTGCCCAGGGGGTCTCCTAAAAACAGTCCCTTGCCCAAGCATGGCCCATGACAAAGCACCATGCTTTGTTTTCCAGGCAAATGGGGGCAGCTGCAACTGGCGTCCATCTTTGTCGGATCCTCTCCATTCCTCCTGCTGTGGAGTGACTGCACTGGGGGAGCCCCTGCCCACTGCTATCCCTCCCTCAGCATGCCATGGGCACTGCGTGGCCCCAGAGCACTCTGTAAATAGTCGGAAGCGATGAATGGATTTCCCTTTCCTCTCCATGTGTGCATTAGATTTCTGGCCGGATACAGCATGGGCTCATGCTACACCAAAACATGAGGCTCGCTCCCTGGCAGCCCTGGTTTTTGTATGGGAACAGTTCGATTAGTGAAGCAGCACCAGGTTTGGTGGGTGAAGCTTACGGTGATTTCCCAGGGAATGCTTTTTGTTTGCCAGGCAACAAGCCCGGACCCCACCGGTAGCTGGCACAGCCTCACTGGAAGGGACTGAGACCCTCTGGGGCTGTGGGGGCAGCGGGGTCATGCCGTGCTGTGCCCGGGCCAGCACTGTGCATGGGAAAGCACTCAGGGAAAGCCAGGTTTTCCGCCGCTTTCCACTTCCTCCCAGACATGTTTACGGCAACACAGAGGGTTTTCTGCCTGGGCAGTGGCCACCCTGCGGTGTGGGCTGGCCAGCTTTTTATTGCCTTGCCTGTGCTCCCACACAGCCCCTTTCAGCCTGGGCGGTGTTCCCATGATGGACCACCGCAGGAGTGAGTCCGGCCCGGCACACGGAGCCCAGGTGTGGCCGCGCCTCGGCACCGGGCCCGTGTCGGCGGGAGGCCGAGGCCTGCGAGGTGTGCGCGGCCTCAGCTCTGCCGCACGCCGCTCCCCGGGGGACAGCCATGCAGGGCAGCTCCCGCCGGCTCCTGGAGTCAGGGCCGTCTCCAAACAATGGGTGGAGAGCAGGAAACGCCGCATGGGAAACAGGATTTGGCTCCGCCGCCACCACCAGCCACGGCCCCTTGGCCCCTTTCCTTTCCCTGCTCCAGAGAGCCCTTCCCACAGCCATCAGCCACGGGGCTGCACCGAGGGGATGGGGATGCTGCCGCCCCGCCGGGCTAGGGCGTGAGGCACCTCCTGCCCGGGCTGGGGGTTCAGCATGGCCCGGGGAGCACCGAGCACACAGCCCTAGCCCTGGAGGAGTGGGTGGCTGGCCACTGAGCAAGCAGGAACGGAGGCGTCTTCCTCTCCGTGCCCAGGCTATGCACCAGAGAAGGTGGTCCCGGCTGCCCTGGAGGTCAAGCAGCAGCGTGGAAGCAAGATGTGGGGCACGGGCAGGGGGCAGGGGTCCTGAGGTGCCGCTTACCTGGAGCCCCTAGGCAGCCACAGCCTCCAGCTCTGATCGCCGTGGCTGGGACATGCTGGGGATTTTCTGACCTCTGCCAGATTCAGAACACGCTCCAAGGACATGGGACTCCAGGTTTATCTTCTGCTTCTCCTCCCATGCCTGGCAGGTAAATCGCGCCTTTCCCTCTGCCCCAGTGAGCAGCCCTGGCCCCAGGAAGGATTGGTGGGATGAGGGAGCTGTGGGAGCTCAGTGGCGCCATCAGAGCAGGGTTTGGAGGGAAGAAATATCCCTTTGTGATCAGCCACTGAGATATCTCAGAGGCCAGCGGTGCCCTCCCTTGCCTGCCTCTCCCCAGCATGGGAGGACAGGCACCCCGAGACCCCCATTCTGATGCAAGCTTGGCTCACGGTGGGGAGCTGAGCCAGTCGGGATCTCCAAAAGGAGAGTGGAAATTCCCACTGTGTCATCCCAATGGGTCTGCAAAGCCAATCGAGCTGGGTGATAGCTGGTTGCCTATGAAATGAATCTTAGTTCCCTCTTAATTCACCTCCCAGGACTACACTCAACCCACATGAAGCGAATTAAGGGCTATTTAAAGGAGGTACAGCTCCTTTAAAAAAGAGTACACTCTCCCCTAGCGGATAAATTCAATTACAACTTAACTGTGGGCCTTCAAGCAGCCACCATTAAAGAATGCGTCAAAGCTCCTCTCCCAAAAAATCCAAACTCCCTTATGGCTGTGCCTCCTGGGCTGGGGGGGCAAAAATGTCCTGGAAAAGGGGTGACATCTGAGTGACAGGAACTGGTCCCGAGGCAGGGCTGGGATGGCCGTGCCCTTGTCCAGCTGTGATGTGCCCTCGTACTCCCCCACCCCAGGGGCCATCCTGGACATCACCCTGATCGCCAACGTGCAGAGCCTGTCCCACTCCGACTTCTTCCTCTCCTGTGTCATGGGGGAGCGCGACGTGAGCTACCTGCAGATCGAGCGGGAGAACAAGATCGTGATGACGCACCCCAAAATGGGCTTCCAAAACTACCGCAACCGCAGCAACCACGTGCAGGCCAGGGGCTTCTCCATGGCCGACCTGGTGGGGATCCTTTACTGCCTGGGACGCACCCCGACCGAGCAGGCACAGGTGGTCTATGTGCACAACAGCCACAATGGTGAGCGGCCGGGGGGGCAGTGGGCACGCCCTGCCTGCCAGCTGGGTGCACGTGGGAGCTCTCTGCACGTGGGAGCTTTGCAATCCCAGCGCCAACTGGTGTGGTGTGGGGACAGTGGTGAGGTTTGAGGTCCACCAGCATGGGCGGGGTGGAGATGGGAGCAATGTTCAGCTGGAGGAGAGTGAGCAAACCCCACGGAGGAGCCATCTGGATTCATAATGGTGCCTGGGAGCAGGGCAAGGTCCAAAAGGAAGCTGAGCGCCCTTGGAGGAGGTTGTGGGGTCTGGAAATCATTAACCAAAGCGGGGGGCAGCCCTTCGGAGCTGTGCCAGCCCATGTCTCCACTGCAGGCTCACAAGGAGGAGGTAATGCCAGGGCATATCTTTGGCAACCTCACAGGAGCTTGACAAACACCATCCAGCTGCAGCATGTCACTGCTCCAGCAGTGGGCCTTGCTGAGAGGCATTGCCAGGGTGCACTGTAGGCAAGAGCAGTGCTGGGCTCATCTCCCTTGGGCCATATAACTCGAAAGGGCCTCCCTGGCCTGGCTAGTAGCAGAGATACCACCTGGGGCAGCACTTTCCCACACTGCCCCCTCCAACCTCCGCTCCTTCTGTGCTTGGACTTCGCAAAACTATTGGGACTGAGATTTTCTGTGATAGGTGTTTGCCTCCGGATTCTTTTTAGCTCTTTTTTCGTAAGTTTAGCTAAAACAGTTGACCTTTTGCTGAGAATAAGAGGAGAGGATAAAAGTTTCCCTGTGTTAAAACACAGCTTCAGCAGGCTGATCTGAGCAACCAAAGAGACACAGAGGTGCTGAGGAAGTGAAGCAGAGGCAAACAGAGACAGTGTGGGAGGCATGGCCAGCAGTGGGGGGTGAGGAGCACAGGGGGGGCTCTGCACCCCCAGATTAAATCATAGCTGGAGGTGCTGGTTCTGGGTCTCCATTGGTGTGACAGTATTTTCCCATGAAGGGGTGCTCCCACCCAGCCCTCCACTCCTGGGGTGAGATAGCCAGGCCAAAATGGTGCTGTGGAGGAGCTGGTTGGTGCCTGGGCTCAAGCCCCTGTGGGAGTTACAAGTGCCAAAAAGGTGTCTCTTTTACAAGTTCCAAAGAAGTTGCCATGGTCTGTTTAGAGGAGGAGATAAAAAACCAAAGGAAATAGTAAGCAAAAAAATTACAAGTTTGCAGGGGGCAGGAGGGCTGGATACAGAACCCACTGTGGGGGCTTGGCATGTGTCATCTCCCCTGTTTAGCCGGAGAGCACAACCAGGCAGGCCAGGGCTTTGAAACAGTGGGTGGAGAATGCTGTTAGAGAAAAGCTGGCACCTCCTGAAAGGTCATGCATGGACAAAAACATAAGAAGTAAGATAAATTTTGGAAGCTTTGCTATGAAAACAAAGTAAAGCAGACCAAAGAGATCCTGAGGAGTAATTGCACAAATGTTTACATCTGGCAGTAAACTATTTGTTACAATATGCGGAGCAGAAAGACACTCAGAAAAACAATTACAGAAAACCAAACTTCTTTTAGTTTTGCATCTACATGCACAATACAGAAGCTGGGGAAACTTGTTGGGTGATCTGCCTGAAATGCCAGTGTTGATAGCAGGAGACAGGCGATAAATAGCGGAACAGAGCAGCACAACATTGTCAGGCATGCAGTGAGCAAGACTGTGCCACTGCCCATGGGACACCAGCCTTTCCTGAAAGCTTCTGGGTAGGGAGTTACAGGCCTGTAAACCCAGATTGGAACCCACCAAATTAGCAGAAACTGTAATAAGGAGCAAAATTTGTGGCCCCTGAGAAAAAAGCAGCTGAGTTTGCAGTGGGAGAGTCTCTGGGATGGCAGCAGTGAGGATGCTATGGAAGACCCAGTTGACACTGTCTGCTTGGGTTCCTGGAGAAAACTGGGAAAATTCCTTTTAAGGTTCTTTGAGAGAAACTTTGCACCCAGGCGGTGGCAGGAGAGGTCTTTGCATGGGTAAATAACTGGCTAAAAGAAAGGAGATCAAGAAAAGGAGTGGTCCTTGTCACAGGGAGCTCCCATCAACTCCCCCTGGCATGGCAGAAGGTCTCTGCGGGGACTTGTGTCACTGGCTGTGGGTACAAAGAAGTGAATAAGCAGCCATGCTGGCTGCTATCCCTGAGCTGCCTGGGGAGACAATGGATGGGCTCTGGAGTGACAAAGAAACAGGAGATAGATGCACTCTGGGAGAGCTGCAGTGATTGAGTGAAAGGTAAATCAGTGTGGGCAAACACAAGGGGCTGTGTTTGGAGATCCTCAGGGAACTGTTGGCTCTTGTTCCAGGGAGTGAACTGGAGTGAGACAGAATGGGGGCCACATCTGTGTGCCCTTTACAAGGGACTGCCAAGTCCACGGAAGAAAGATCTCAATTGGAGGGATAGGTGGGGAGGCGATTCTGGGAAGTTACCAAAAAGTGTGACCTGCAGTGCCCTTTCCCCGGCGCCTGCTGCATGTGCTGCTTCCTCTGGTCCTTGGCCTCAGTGGGGTGGGACACAAGCTGGATGTGTTTTAGCTCCAACCCAGTGTGGCTCCTTCTAGTGAGTGCAAGCTGGAGTACTGCCAGGCTCCAAAAGCCAGCAGCCGCCTGTGTCCTCCTTTGTGTCTGTCCTGGCACGCCCAGGGCTTGGTTTCCCAGGCCTTAAGGTATTTATAGCCCTGTTTATGCTCAAGCTGGGGTCTGGCTGACTCACATTAATACTCCAGGAGCTCAGTGCTGCTGCACACCCCAGCACCCGGGGAATCAGGGAAACAGCTGTGACAGGGTGGCCACTCCTGGGGGCTGGTGTGCAGTGTCCCACACACAGAATTCTCCCCACATGCCCATGATGTCCCTGCCTGCAGCATTCCACACCTCCCCAGCCAGCAGCAGGCAGAGTGCACCATGCAAGCTTGTCCCAGATGTCACATCCCCAGACTGCTGCCACCAGCATCCCACGCTGGGCTGGGGCTGGTGGGCTGGTCAGAGGGCAGAGTGCCCCATCCCATTCCTTGGTGTCTGCCCACGGGGACTGGAGGGGCCAGGAAGGAAGCCCTGCTCCTGCAAAGCCTTGATGGGGTCCTGGATCCAGGAGCAGACCCAGGAGTGGGAGATGTGTCATGACATCCCAGGAGAAGCATGTGGTGGGTGCTTGGCTGTGCCAGGGAGTGTCTCCCTACTGCTCAGCGTGCTCCTCCTCCTCCTCTTCTGCAGCCCACCTCTTTCCGGTGAAGGCCACGCAGTCTGTGAATGTTGCCGAGCCAGCCACCTTCTCTGCCAGGATCCTCAAGAGGAAGGAGACAGATGTTATGTGGAAAAGAAATGGCAAGTAGTCCTGAGAGCAGGCACAGGGCTGGGGCTGCTCCCAGCTTGTGCCTGGCACTGGCTCTGGAGGCATGGGAGGTCATGGATAACCCTCTGTCCCCTTGCAGGTACCTACTACCAGACCACAGACCGGGGTGAGGTGCAGGGTGACCGCGTTGTCCTGACACTCCCCAACGTCAGCGTCAACGAAAACGGTGTCTACAGTGCCACGTTCATGGGGGACAGCCCTCTGTGGAGTGCCTTCTACCGCCTCATCGTGAGAGGTGAGCAGTGCCCTGGCTCCCTGGGGCGTGGGGACAGCCAGCCATACCCTGCCCTCTGGCCTGGTGCCACCCTGTCCCCCATTCTGCTCTACCCACAGCCTGCCCTGCGAAGAAATGGGGACCGTCCTGTGAGAAGGACTGTCCTGACTGCCTGAACGGTGGCATCTGCCACGACCATGTCGGTGAATGTATCTGCCCTCCAGGGTTCATGGGCACCCGCTGTGAGCGAGGTAGGTGCTGTGCCCAGGGCATATGTGGGGGCCCTGCTGCACCCCCAGACCCGAGCACTGTGGGTAGAAATTCCCTGTGCACCCCCCGTGTGTCCCCACCTGCACTGCCCTCTATTTCTGGAGCAGGGCTGGACCATCCACATGGGTCCTGTGTCTCCCTGAGGTGGTGATAATGGGGCTTGGGGCACCCAAGGCAGCACCGAGCAGTGCATGGGTGAACGGCAGGTGAGGGCAAACCACGCTTCTTTTTCCAGCCTGCCGGGAAGGGCAGTTTGGCCGCAACTGCCAGGAGACGTGCCAGAGAGCCCAGGGCTGCCGGGGGCTGAGCTTCTGCCTGCCGGACCCCTACGGCTGCTCCTGCGCCTCGGGCTGGAGTGGCTCCCGCTGCAACCAAGGTACGGGAACGCGGGTATCCATCAGCTCTCCCACCCAGCCTGGGCTTCCTCCAGGGTCTGGCTGCTCTCCAGCAGCACCTGTGCAAACCTCTCCCAGCCTGAGGGTTGGCACGGGCTGAGCAGTGCTGCTGCCTGCACCAGCTGTTTGCTGTCTCTGTCTCTATGGTCCTGTGCCATGGTCAGGGGTAGCAGCGAGCTCTCCTCTTCCCACAGCCTGTCCCCCGGGATTCTATGGCCCTGACTGTGCCCTGGAGTGCACCTGCCGAAATGGAGGCAGCTGTAACCGCTTCAGTGGCTGTGTCTGCCCGGCAGGCTGGCATGGGCAGCACTGCGAGAAGTCAGGTGAGGCTGGCAGGGGGCTGTGGTGGGTGTCTGTCCCACACCCTCAAGCGAGCTCTGGCTCCTTCCTCAGTGGTGACTGGGAGGGCCAATGGCTATTGGCCTCACCAGCTGGTTCAGCAGGACCCCTTGCCTGCAGAAATAGCCCTCAACCCTATGGAAACCAGGGCACTGCAAGGGAAACATCTGGTCTGGCACCCTGGGATTAGCTGTGCTGACAGTGTTGCTGAGCCCAGCATGTGGGGTGGGGATGAGGGCTGGACAGAGCATCCATCTCCCTGGTCCCTTGGCACCAGGGTCTGGCTGTGGCCAGGTCTGAGGACAGCTGATAGCCTGGCATGCCTGGGGAAGGGCAGGCCCAGCCCTAACGCTGATTTCTCTGTGCCAGACCGGTTCCCCCAGATCATCCAGCTGGCCTCAGAGCTGGAGTTCAACCTGGGCTCAGAGCCCATTGTCAGCTGCGTGGCCACTGGCAACCCACTGCCCACCAGTGACAGCGTGGAGCTGCGCAAGGCTGATGGCACCGTGCTCAAGGTACCACCCGTGCTCTTGCCCCACCACCATCTCCATGGTGCCAGCTCCCCCAAAAGCACCCGTCTCCCCCAGGGGCTGCTGGACAGCTTCAGGCTGACCCTGGGGCTGAGCCAGGGGGCTGGGCAGGGGGGCTCACAGCACCCTCTGTGCCCACAGCTCATCAAGGCCATCATTGAGCCAGGACAGATCACCTGCGAGTTCCAGGTGCAGCACCTGAGGAAGGAGGACACAGGGCTCTGGGAATGCCGAGTCTCCACAACTGGGGGCCAGGACAGCCGGAAAGTCAAGGTCAACATCCGAGGTGAGGAAAGGGTGGTGGCAACAAGCAGGATAAGCCAGGGTTGCTGGGGGAGGCTGACAGCACGGTGTGGCAATAGCAAACCCCCTGCACTGGACTGGGTGCTTCCCATCATATGCTGCAGTGCCAGCAGACAGGTTTGGGTGGTTATAAAAGACTTTCCTGACAAAGCTGGAGGGAGTCCAGAGGTGGCAGACGTCTCCACACGCTGCTCCTCGTTGCTCCCAGTCACACCAGTGTCATTCCTTCCTTCCCCCCACAGTGCCACCAGCACCCCTGAGCCCCCCCCGGCTGCTGGCCAAGCAGAGCCGCCAGCTCGTGGTGTCACCCGTGGACTACTTTTCTGGTGATGGACCCATCACCTCCATCAAGCTGTTCTACAAGCCCAAGGATGACAATTCAGCATGGTCATCCATTGTGGGTATGTGCCTCCAGGGCTGGGGGGGCACAGGTAGGACTTGTGTGGGAGGCGATGGCTGCCCCAACCAGTGGAGGTCTGGGGTGGGAAGAGGTCTCCATACCAGACCCCCTGTAGGGATGCTGAGGGGAATGCCCGGTTGTAGGGCAGATTGTTGGTCATGGGCATGGTTTTGATGTGTCCTGTTGGCCGACAGTCGACAACAGCGAGAACATCACCCTCATGAACCTCCGGCCGGTGACTGCCTACATTGTCAAGGTGCAGCTGAGCCGTCCAGGGGCTGGTGGGGAGGGCAGCAAGGGACCTGAAGCCATCATGGTGACTGAGTGCCTTGGTGAGCCTCCATCTCCTTGACCCTGACCCTGACCCTAACTCTTGCACAGCACAGAGTCTGCAGCCCAAGAGCTGATGTGCCGTGAGGTTTTGCGTTTTTGTCTGCAGAGCCCACAGTCAAGCCTGTGATTGAAGGCTGGTCCATAGAAGAGAAAAACACGCTTCATGTCAACTGGAAGTTGCCAAGTAACCACGAGCCAGCACATGGCTTCATAGTCCACCTCTTCGACTCTGCAAGGCGGCTGGTTTCTGAGAAGAACATCACGTCCATCTCTGTGCTCTCTGCCCGCATCGGGGACCTGGAGTTCAACAAGGAGTATGGGCTGGAGGTGCTGGTGTACCACTGCACCAGCCTAGGGCCACCCTCCGACCCCTATAAGGTCATGATCAACAGCAAAGGTGGGTCCAGTGGAACACAGGGAATTATTACAGGGAATTACAATGGTAAATCAGTTATAATTGTAACAGCAATCATTCCCAGGTCTGGCTGCTCCTGTGTTCCATCTCTGATAGAACATGAACAGCTGCTTGGGAAAAATGGGTCCTCCTTTCCTTGCTAGACCCTACAGCCTCCAGCACCAAGCAGCTGAGAAACATCCTAAGCTGAACATGACATTCAGGCCATCACAAGTGACGCTCACAAAGAGATCTGTCCTCTGCACCCTTGCCCAAATCCTGATGGATCTGTCCATACTTGCAGCTTTTACAACACCCTGTAGCAACACAAGTTTCTCGATATAATTATACTTGGCATGAAAAAAATATTTCCCTTTGGTTCACTTTAACCCTGCTCCCAGGTAATTTTGCTAGATGGTCACTAGGGCCTGGGGAGCCCTGCACTCCCACCTGTGGGCACACACACACATGCACACAGCCCCCACGTAGGTGGGAGACTCTGGGAAGGGGGAGCATCAGCCTGACCAAGCTCTCTGGTGACCAAGGGAGAAGGCATGCATGAGGCCTTTGGTGAGACTTGGCACTGGCTGGGACATGTTGAGAGGACTGGTAGGCATCAGGCTTGAGGGATGTGAGGTTTCCTCTGCTCCCTGTTTGTAAGAGCTTTGTATGATTTGAGGATTTGGGGTTAGGATTGTGAACAGGCAGGAGAAGACTCAGAGGAGGTGGTGGGAAGACAGTGTATGAGGGAGGGCTGAAGAAAAAAACATCACAAGGGCTAGTCAATACAGAGGCATCTAGCTTGACAGTCTCTGAAGCCAGGAGCATTTGGAAGTACAATCCTGCTCCACTGTTGTACATGGAGAGCAGCTCCATCTCATCCAAGCAGGGGCTAAGGGTCCCTGGAGGCCCCTCAAACCTGGCCCAGCTTTGGTTGCCAATGCCATCCCCAGGGTCTAGTCCTCACAGCAGCCCCTGAAGCACCAAGAGACCTATCCTGGGACTTGTAGGAGCAGGAGCAGGTGTTCAGCAAAAGTTAGGCGTCACAGGGACTGACGCTCTGCTCTCCTTGTCCCAGGGCCCTCTGCCCCACGGTTGCTCTTGGCAGAGTCCGTGTCTGACACCGCTGTCAGGCTCTCCTGGCAGGTCCCTGAGTACCCCAATGGGGGCATCACCAAGTACATCGTGGAGCTGCAGCAGGTGGGGGGCACCAGTGAACCCCAGTGGATTGACACTGACAGCGGCGCCGAAACCACCAAGGTCATTGGGGGCCTCAATGCCAGCACCAGCTACCAGTTTCGTGTCCGCGCCAACTCCCATGTCCCAGGGGAGTGGAGCCAGCCCCTGAAAGCCAAGACCCTGGGAGACGGTGAGAGGGGTGTCCCAGCAGGCAGGGGGCTCACAGCTCTGCTGCAGCTTGGGCTCAGAATCTGGCACAGCAAAGAATGACTGAGGTGCTTGTGGTGACCTCTCAGAGTGGCTCTGAAGCAGCAGCCTGAGCCCAAAACTCTTGTGGGCGTCCAGAAAACCTGCTCCTCCTAGTCCTGATGGGGCAGGGGTGGCATGGTGACAGCACAGCACCTACAGGGTGGCTCTGCCATGGCCAGAGGGAGATGTGGAGCAAGGGGCTAGAGAAGCAGAGCAGAGCTGGCATGGGAGGAGGTGGTGGCTGGATCCAAATCTGGTTCAAGGTGCAGAAATCAGTGGTTCAGAGGCAGGGCCCGGGTGCTTACACCCTCACCCCTGTGCCAGTGTGGCTTCAGGGGCTCAGGATGTGGTTGTGGTATCTTCGTGGTGTGCCTGGGTGTTAGAAGATGTCTATTTTGGTGCTTGGCCACTCATGCAGGCTGGGCAGGGCTTGACCGGGGACCACAACCCTCCATCCCTCCTTTTGGCAGGAGCGCTGAGTGTGCCACCCAGCCTGGGCAGCCAGAGCACTGAGCAGGCAGGAATAGACCAGCAGCTGCTCTTGGCCATCGTTGGCTCCGTGTCCGTCACCTGCCTCACCATCCTCTTTGCTCTCCTGGCGCTTTTCCTAATCAAGAAGAACTTTTTCCACCGGCGCCGCACCTTTACGTACCAGTCTGGCTCGGTGAGTGCCGCCTGCCCCACCAGGACCGTGTCCCCTGCTCCCCACGTCCCAGCCCAATCCAGGCCACGCTCCGTAGCCTCCAGTCCGGATGCAGCCAGACCTCACTTCCACACAGAGAGGGTGCGGAGCCCACCCTTGCCCACGACTCCTGCCCTGCTGGGACTGCCACATGGGCAGAGGGGTGCCCGGTGCCTCTAACCTCACCCATTCCCATCTGCCAGGGGGAAGAGACCATCCTGCAGTTCAACTCAGGGACCCTGACCTTGACACGCCGGCCCAAGCCACAGCCTGAGCCCCTCAGCTACCCCATCCTGGAGTGGGAAGACATCAAGTTTGAGGACATGATCGGAGAGGGCAACTTTGGGCAGGTGATCAGGGCCATGATCAAAAAGGATGGCCTGAAAATGAATGCAGCCATCAAGATGCTGAAAGGTGAGTGTCAGGGGAGACGAGCAGGATGGGCTGAGGGATGAAGGTGCATCCTGGGCCATATTTGTGCTGAGTAGAGTCAGGAGTCACTTGCAGAGAAGCAGAGGAAGGGCACTTGTAGGCCTGAGGTGTCCATCCCTTCTTTGCTTCCAGAGTTTGCTTCAGAGAATGACCATCGGGACTTTGCTGGGGAGCTGGAGGTGCTGTGCAAACTGGGCCATCACCCCAACATCATCAACTTGCTGGGTGCCTGCGAGAACAAGGGTGAGGGTTATCCCACTCTCCCCAGCCCCACAGCCTCTGCCCAGCTCTGTATTCCTCTTTTCTGGGGAGAGCCCCAGTAGCCCAACTCCTCCTGCCCCCCAGGCTACCTGTACATCGCCATTGAGTACGCTCCCTACGGAAACCTCCTCGACTTCCTCCGCAAAAGCCGAGTCTTGGAGACAGACCCAGCCTTTGCCAAGGAGCACGGCACAGCCTCCACACTCACCTCCCAGCAGCTCCTCCAGTTTGCTTCAGATGTGGCCAAGGGGATGCAGTACCTGAGTGAGAAGCAGGTACATCCCCAGCAAGCTCTTCAGAGCATCCTTCCCCTGCACCCGGGGGCTCCCCAAGGGGGCATGAGGTCCCTGGGGCCAGCAGGAGGGAGCATGTGGCTCCTGCTGACTGCTGGCCCCTTTCAGTTCATTCACAGGGACCTGGCAGCAAGAAACATCCTGGTGGGAGAAAACCTGGCCTCCAAGATTGCTGACTTTGGCCTCTCCAGAGGGGAGGAGGTCTATGTAAAGAAGACAATGGTGAGGCAGGAGTGAAGCATCTCCATGGGGTCTGCACCAATATAGTGGGCAGGACACCCACCACCAGTGTGAAGGACCTACCCTTCTGGGACCAACTGCCCTCCATCCACAGGGCATCCCCCACCCCTGACAGTCTCTCTCTGCTTCCCCAGGGCCGTTTGCCAGTTCGCTGGATGGCCATTGAGTCCCTGAACTACAGCGTGTACACCACCAAGAGTGATGTGTAAGTCCTGCAGGCAGGGGCACCAGGGCTGGGGCATGGCTGGGGCTGCCTCCTGCCCTCCTTGGCACAGTCAGTGTGGCAATGCTATTGCTCTGGGTGCTGCAAGGGCAGGAGGTGGTGCTGATGCATCTCCCTGGGGTGCTGCTGGCTCAGCCCAAGCCCTGGCTGTCCATTCCACCCTGGGCTTTGTCCCATGCCCATCATCAGGGCTCGACTGGGCACTGTCACAGCCTCATCTGCCCTTTCAGGTGGTCATTCGGCGTCCTGCTCTGGGAGATTGTCAGCTTGGGTAAGACTTCTCTGTGTCCCCTGCCTCCACTCGGGTCCCTGTAGGTCTGGTCCTCCTGGAGCCCTGGA
Organism: Manacus candei; assembly: GCF_025592945.1. Classification (NCBI taxonomy): domain Eukaryota; kingdom Metazoa; phylum Chordata; class Aves; order Passeriformes; family Pipridae; genus Manacus; species Manacus candei. Next base: position 100,178 of record NW_026138053.1, read on the forward strand.
GGGGACACCCTGGGGACCGTCCCCCTCAGCTGTGTGTCTCTGGCTGCAGGGGGGACACCGTACTGCGGGATGACGTGTGCCGAGCTCTACGAGAAGCTGCCCCAGGGCTACCGCATGGAGAAGCCGCGCAACTGTGACGATGAGGTGTAAGTGGGCAAAGCCTCAGCTGATGGCAGCACCCACGTCCCCCTGACTCCACTGCCCCACAGGGCTCCCACCACCTTGCAGTAGCTTCTGCCTGGTTCCCTCTGCATTGTGTGACGAGCTGGGGTCTCACATACCAAATGCCCTTCCCGGGCTTTAGTTTTCCACCTGCTTCCCCCCATCTCCCACAAAGAGCTTTTCTTTCCCCTCTCCCCGTGGGCACACTGAGCCGCCCATCTCTGCCCCCAGGTACGAGCTGATGCGGCAGTGCTGGCGCGACCGCCCCTACGAGCGCCCACCCTTTGCCCAGATCTCCATGCAGCTCATCCGCATGCTGGAGGCCAGGAAGGTGAGTGGTGGCAGATGCCCATCCTGTGCTGGGCTTGTCCACATGCTGGAGCACTCCTTGGGCTTGAGGAGGGGACAGCCAGTGGTAGAACCTGTGTGACACTCACCATGTGTGGTGGTAACCCCAGTATCACTTTTTGGGTGTGGGGAGACCTCTTGCCTCCGCCCCAGGGCACAGTGCCTGTGAGTGTGCCAGTGGGGATGGGAGGTAGATGGGGGCAGTGTCACAAATGGCTCCTAACTGGTGTTCCCCCACAGGCCTACGTGAACATGGCCCTGTTTGAGAACTTCACCTATGCGGGGATCGATGCCACCGCCGAGGAGGCGTGAGGCTGCACTGGCACTGTGCAGAGGGGTGATGCTGGCACCAGCTTGCAGGGACAGTGCTGTGGGGACAATGGGCTGCTCATCCCCATCCAGGACCAAGTGGCCAAATGCTGGTGCCCCTTCCAAGAGCGCCCTCCTTGCAGCAGGACTCTGCCATCCCCTCCCTGGCTGCCCACGCAGCGTGTGCTGGCCACACTGCCATGGCATCAGCCACCAACGCAGCCCCATGCTGCTGGGGTCGTGCTGGGATGGCCCCCAAGGACAAACAGCAGCACGGTGCTTGCAGCATACTGGCCAAGAGAGGGGCTCTCAGGAGCCTGAGCCCATGGACACAAATGCTCAAGCTTTGGGGCAAGAGGGGGAAGCAGCAACCCAGCATCTGCCTGCCCTGCAACTCTCAGTGTGCTCTGGGCCTGAAGTGGTGCCAGCAGGGCTGTGAGCATCCCTGATGGTGTGGGATGGGGCCACCCTGGCAGGTGCAAAGGGATGACTTTGGCTGTGCACAGCCTCCAGCTCTGCAGTGACCCTTTGGAGGTGTCAGCTCTGCCTTATGGACAATAAACATCGTGCAACAGGCACCTGAGTCCAGAGGAGTGGCGGGGGGACACTGAGCTCTACCCTGCTGACAGCACTGTGGAACAGGATGCGGGGCCCACTGGTCTGCTGCTGTGGTGGGCACTCCTCAGAAACCTGTCCCCACTGGAGTCCTCTGATGATCCCCAGGAAAGGCCATGGTCACATCATGCCATGGAGATGGGTTTTCTTAGGATCCAACTGACATGTTCGCTCCCACACACAATTTAAGATTTGGTCCTGTCCCCAAGGGATATGGAGAACAGATTATGTCCTTCCTTTACACATCTGCCTCTTGCATTCTTGAAAATTGTTCCTGCAGTTTCCCCTTGGTTGGCTGCTCCTCACAGGGATGGCCCCGCTCCTCCGGCTGGCCCCAGTGGGGCTGTGCAGCTCCGCAGCCTTCCCACCCTGCCTAGCACCGTGCTGAGCCAGCAGGTGACTTCTCACATCTTGCAAAGGGCCTGCCATGTTCGACCAGCCTGTCACAACACGTGCTACAGGGGTGATTCCCTTGTGCCTGTCCCTCATGGATCACCCGGGCTCTGTGCTGACCCTCCCACAGGAGTGCCTGTCCCGGGCTGTGCTCCCTCAGCTGCACTGCTGCTGTTTGTTACACTGACACTGGGTGGGCTTCACCTCTCTTGGCTTCAGCTTGCTCAGCCCTGGGCATGACTATCCATCTTCTGCAGTCCCACGAGAAGCAAGAGCGGCTCCTGCAGAGCCCGGTAACCCAGCCAGAGGCAGGAGCATTTGCACTTGCCCTTCTGGGCAAGAGTCTTTTATCCCCAGAAGGTCTTTGAACCCTGTCAACACCATTCTGATTTTCCATTCTGGCCTCCAGTGCTCTTTGGTGTTAACTGCAACTGTTGGTGAACAGCCTCTCTGCCCCACCCCCGAGGTCCCCAGTGAACCAGTGATGGGGACTGGCCCTCACAGACAGCCTGACGTGTGCCACTGCCCCTGCACCTCCTCTGCTCCCGGCTGGGAATGGTGACTGAGGCAGTGTCATTAGTCCTGCTCACATCAAGGCCTTTCTCCTTTTTGCTTCCCTGATGGCACAGCCCAGTAGCCAAATGGAAAAGGAAGTGGGGCTGATTTGACAAAATTTGGCTGTGGCAGGTTGGTGCTGGCTGCTCAACGCCTGCAGTGCTGGCCCCAGCTGCTGGGCAAGAAGCCAACTCGGCCTTGGCATGGTGAGGACACATGTATAAGTGGCTTCTTGTGCCCTGGCTGGTGCCCCCCAGGCTGTGCCACTGTGCTGTGCCCTGGCAGGGTGGGAGACCCTCCGGCCACTCGTGCCAGGCAGCAGTGGTGGATTGGCATGAGGCTAAGCGTGACTATGGGACCCCCCCATGGTGGCCCTGCTCCTGCACCAGCACCACCAGCAACTGTGCGGGCTCTGCCAGTGCCCCCCGTGCCTGCAGCTCCCCTCCCGGCACAGCCACGGGGCCGGAGGCAGAGCAGACCCAGGGCACGCCAAACTCCAGGTGGCAAAGGACAGGGCGGAGCCAGAGCAGTGTTCCATGTCCCATGCTCCCATATGGCAGCAGCCCCCGACAGCCTGCCCTGCCCCACGCAGGGGCCTCCCTGGTTTCTCCGGGGTTGTTTTTCTTCCTACCCCAGCCCCCCGGCGTGCCGGTAGCCACAAGGGCAGGACATGCCGCCTATCTGATAGGAGCAGCCTCCCTTGGCACTGCGGCTGGCGGCAGAGGGGCTGCGGCATGGTGGTTTCGGGCACAGGGAAGTGCTGGCGATGAGGTGGGGGGAGCCCCCAGCTAGGCTTCCTGAGCTGCACAACCACCACTTCCCAGATAAAAAGTATCGCCTGGAGGAGCCACAGCAGCTCCCAGGGCGCTGGGAAGGGCCCCAGCACGGGGGTTGCAGGATGGCAGCCTGCCTGTGCTGGGGCTGGCTGCTCTCGCTGATCCCGGCCATCCTGCTCAGCCTCTGCAGCCCATCGCCAGCCCCCGAGCCAGTGACATCCCAAGGTAGGTCCTTGGGGATATTTCCTCCCCTAAAGGATGGGCCAGAGAAGAGCTGGCATGTCAGGTGTGGGCAGTGAGCACCTCACAGCAGCCAAAATCTGCAAGATTGGGAAGGGGCATCCCAGGAGGGTCTGCAGGGGGTGTTTGGGGTGGGCAGTGGAGTGCCCTTCTCACCTGTGGGACACCCCGAGGTGCTCAGAGTAAAGGAACATCCCTGCCCTCTGCAAGCAGGACCTGGTAGCCCCAGGGCCTCTTGAGGATGTCAGGCTGGTGCTCCCAGTCCCACACAGGTAGCAGAGGGGCTCCCTGCCCCTCAAAAGTTCCTGTAATTATGATGAGGGTTTGAGCGAAATTCAAGTTAACATCTCTCGGCTCAGCTCTGCACCACAAGTAATGCAGTGGCACTGCCAGGCTAATCCCAGTGCTCCTGCACCAGCCTTGCCATGATCTTGCTCTGCCAAGCATCCTCAACCAGGCTCCAGTCTGGCTCACTGCACCTGGCAGAGCCACTTCACGACTTTGTCACATTTCAGGGCTGCTCACGCTTTCTCTGAGCCCCTCTTTAGCCCCTTTAACACTTTCTGTAACACCATTAAAAGCATTAACCAAACAAAGTCCTGTTGATCTCCTGCTCATCTCTCCAGACTCACCCTGGGTGTCTGGCCAGGGTGGCCTTCAGAGCACATTTACAGTCACCCCCATAGGGACAGTGGGAGGAGGGTCAGGGTTGGGTTCATCCTCTCTGCCCACAGCCTTGGTGACATCCCCATGCCCTGAGCCCGAGTTTGGGAGCAGTGCCCGAGCACGGCTGGTGTGGGCTGCAGAGCTAGGTGGCCACTATTCCTAGGACATGGCCTGTGTGCAGCAAAGATGCTCTGGCAGCCCACAGGACCAATGCCATGGGTCCCTGTGTCACTGAGCTGCTGGGACCTGGCCACCTTATCCCCTGGTGCTCAGAGCTGGGGGGGGAAACATGGAGCCAGCATGAGGCCTGGGGTGGGAAATGGGGGGCAAAAAGAGATGAACAGGTGGGGGGCTGTGGGGTAGATGGGACAATGGGCAGGGGGAGGAAGGCAACACAAGGCTGGGAAATGAGGAACAAGGCTGGGGGTTCAGGGCAAGAGCAGAGACAGGAAGAGCAGAAGGACACTAAGAAGGTGGCAGGGACATTTGGGGACTGTCACTTATTCTTGGCCCAGAGTGGACTCAACTGGCAGTGTAGAGGGTGCACAGCAGAGTGTGGATGCACTCAGCACAGGGAGCAGAGCCAGGTACTGGCAGGGGGCTTGTTGGGTCCCATAGCTGGGGACAGCCCCTGAGGAAGGCCAGGAGGAAGACAAGGAGGAAGAGGGCTGGACAGGTCTCAGGACAGAGGCAGTGGGGGAGGAAGGAGTGCTGGAGCAGCTCTGGGGGCAGCGAGACCACCCCTGTGCCTCACACATCTGCATCTTGGGGCTGTCCTCTTTTCCATGACAACAGGGGCAGGGGCCCATAGGCCAGCAAAGCCACCAGTGTCTGGGACAGAAATCCTACAGGATGTGATGCTCCAGTTCATCCACGCAACTACAGGGAGGGCGGCTTGCTGAGGGGGGCAGAGAAACCCACAGCCCCCTGCAGTCCCTGGGCCAGGGTTTGGGCATCCCCCTCTGCTCAGGACCACACGCCTCCACGCCAGCCCCAAGGCCCTTTCCCTCTCCCTGGGGTGCTGCTCCTCCTTATCTCACTTCCGTGCACCTTCCGGCATGAGCAGGGCAGGGGTGCTTTCCCCTGATCGCTGGGCCCTGAGCCCCCCTCCGACCGCAGGGCTATTTCGGGATGTTTGTTTCTCCTGAAGGACCCCCGTACTGAGGAGGGGGGAGTGGTGGGGGAGGGGGTGAGGAGCCCTGCCACAGCCAGGACCCCAGGGCCAGCCAGCAGCCAGCACGTGTGCCACATCCCTCCCCGCCGTGCCAAGCTGGCGGAGGCACCTGTGCCACGGCCATGCCCAGGCTGCCCCAGGAGCCTACACAGCCTGGCCTCAGGGGTGAGCTGGCCAGCAGGCATGGGGCAGGAGGATGCAGGTGGGATGGGGACGGGTTTGTGCCCAGGGGCTTCCTCATGCCCACACTCCTCCCAGACGCTGCACTGCTGGCAGGGGTGTCCGAGGACATCCTCTGTTTCTCCCGCTCCTTCGAGGACCTCACCTGCTTCTGGAACGAGGAGGAGGAGGCAACAAGTGGGATGTGCCACTTCTACTACTGGTATAGCAGGTAGGAGGTGGTGGGGACACAGCCCAGCCTCCCCTTTGCCTGCACAGAGAGCAGCAGAGTCGGGGTGCCACAGCAATCTGTGCCATCCCAGTGGGCTCCCAGCTGCAAGGAGAGATGGTGGAGAGCCCACAGAAGCTACACAGCAGCCACTGCACACCCTGCAGCAGGGCTGGGACATTGGCTGTCCCTCAGTGCCATGGGGATGGTGTCCTGCAGTGGGTGGTGGCACAGGAAAGGAGCTGGTGACACTGAGGTCTCGGTGCTGTGCCCCACATCCCCTTTCCTCCAGATTGACCCGAGGCAGGAGGCATATGAGGTGCTGCAAGACCCCGCTCTCCATTCCTCAGGGATATGCCCACAGCATGCGTGGTCTCCACATGGCACCGAGGGGCTGGCGGGAAGCGGCACGTCTGCGTCTTCCCCAGCCAGGACGTGCGGCTCTTCACCCAGCTCCACCTCCGCGTCCTGGATGCCACCACAAACCAGACAAAGTACTGGCGGGAGCTCAGCGTGGACGCGGTGGGTGAGTCCCTCTTACTTGGTAATACCCTGTGACACCAGGACAGTCCCCAGACCTGAGTGCCCTGACCTTCTGCTCACCACGGGGGTTGACAACACCATGTGTCCTGCATGGCGGGCACAGAGACAGCCTTGGAGGGGCCTCCAGGTGTCTCCCAGCAGGACCAGGGGTTGCCCAGGCAGGGACTGTGGCAGGAAGGCAAACACACTGGCATGTTCCTTGCAGGTCTCATCGCCCCTCCAGTGAACATCACGGCCCGCTGGGCTGGGGCTGCAGGGCAGCTCTGCGTGTCGTGGCAGCCACCGCTCGCCGACTACCCAAACTTCTTCCTCTACGAGGTGCAGTGCTGCCCTGCCAACTCCCCAGGGATGCCCTGCAGCACCACATGGAACACCAGTGGGGAGCACCCTGGGGACCCCTCCATCCAGTCAACTGTCAGCACCCAAACACCCAGGGTCAGGGCAGCCACAGCCTCCCCAGGAGTGGGGCAGGTACACAGACAGGCCAGGGATGGGCAGGGGGATTTGGGGGCTGCAGCTGCTCCTCAGCCCGGCCCCTCTCCTGCAGGGGCTGGTCCAGGCCAACACCTGGGTGGTGCTTCAGGACCTGCAGCCAGGGGTGAGGTACCACATCCAGGTGCGCAGCAAGCCCGACGGCACCTCCATGGATGGCGTCTGGGGGCCCTGGTCGCAGGCAGTGGCTGCGGAGACACCTCGCTCCTCCGGTGAGCAGCCACCCCCTCTGCCGGCGTGCTGGCAGGAACAGCAGGGAGGCACCCACGCCTGGGGCTACAAGGGGTGGGGGGCCTGGGGTAGGCGAGGTGCAGCACCCAAGTTTTGGGGGGCCAAGGGGAAGCAGCCCCCTCCCCGCCCTGGCTCTTGCCTGCCCAGGAGACATCGGGCTGTGCTGCAGCACCCCTGACCTGCAGAATGTGCGCTGCGAGTGGACCTGGGACCCCGCAGAGCCCCGCAGCTCCCACCAGCTCTTCTACCGGCCACCTCCAAGCGGGGCTGGCACAAGGTAAGGGGCATGGTGGGCATGTGGGCATGGTGGGCACTCAGGCAGGCACATCCCAGGCACCACTGGTCCTGCTGTGTCCCATCATCCCACACTGTGCCACCTGCCCATGCCCTGCTCTGCCCTGCCCTACCACCATCAACCTCGTACCTCACCACCACCTTTCCTGGACACACTGCACCTCTGACTACAGGCAGCAGTAGCTCTCCTAGGCAAGTGCAGGAGGAGCAAGGCTGCACTGGCTGTGGGGATGCCATGGTGGGACTGACTGGCTCCCCACTCCTCACACAGGGAAGCTGCATGGCAGCAGTGTGAGGAGGTGAGCATGGGGGCAGAGGGCACCCACACCTGCACCTTCCAGCCCAGGGCTGGCAGTGCCATCTCTGTCCTGGTGAACATCACCCGGGCCCAGATGCTGCCCACGCTCAGCTTCTTCAAGGAGCCCTTCTGGCTGCACCAGGCTGGTAAGTCCCAGTGCCACCATGGCCACTGCCCTTGACCATGCCCAGCTCAGGGGACACAATGTCCCATGTCCCATTCCATGGCAGCGACACAACCCCGTCCCCAACACCAACAGTGCTCACAGACGCCCCACAGCTCGTGCAGGCGACAGTGTCACAGGGCCGTCTGAGCCTGCAGTGGCTCCCACCCCTGGAGGTGCTGGCAGAGCAGCTGGACTACCAGGTCCGCTACGCCGTGGAGAACAGCCATGACTGGAAGGTAAGGCCTGGCCAGGGCACCCCGAGCAGCCCTGCCCACCTCCGCTGCCAACACGCGGCCTGCACGGGGTCAGGCAGGATGGCCCCACACCCCTTTGGCCGTCCCACAGCAGCCATGCCTCCCTGCAGGTCCTGCAGGTTCCACGGGCAGCCAGGAAAGAAGTCCTGGACCTCCGGCCAGGCAGCCGCTACCAGGCCCAGGTGCGGGCCCAGCCCGGCGGGCCGTGGTACCGGGGCAGCTGGAGCGCCTGGTCCGAGCCTGTTGTGGTTGATGCCATGGCCGATGCGGGTAAGGGACAGGGCAGGGGGGGGGCTGCAGCCAGAGGAGCCACACGGAGCAGGAGATGGACATGGGAATGGGGGACAACGGGCAGAGAGTGACAGGGCTGTGAAGGGCTCAGAGGTGGCGGGTCTGGGAAGGGCTACAGCCCCAGCGTTCCTCCCCCGATGCAGGCTGGATCATCCCCAGCGTTACGGTGGTGCCGCTGCTCTTCACAGCGGTGCTCCTGGGGCTGCGGTGCACCTTCCCCTCCCTCTACAGGTAAGGGCTGTGCCGGGGGCAGGCGGGGGGGTCCAGCACCAGGCCTGGGCACCTTGAACGGGGGCGTCAGGGCACCCCAAGACTAGGGTTTGCCTTCGATGTCCCTTTCCCCGTACTCAGCAACGTGAAGCAGAAACTCTGGCCGCCCGTCCCTGACCTGCACCGTGCCCTGGGCAGCTTCCTCCAGGAGAGCAGCAAGCACGGCCAGGTGAGGGGCTGGAGCAGGGCTGAGGCCCTCGGGGGCAGCTGGAAGGGCAGCTGGAAGGGCAGCCCCCACCGCCCCCGCTCCGTGTCCCCCCAGGCCAGCGCCTTCGAGAAGCAGCCGCCGGAAGAGGCCGTGCTGCCCTGCCTGCTGGAGGTGCTGCCGGGCCCGCGGGGCGAGGCGGGCCCGCCGCCGGAGCACGCTGGAGGCCGCCTGGCCAGCACCGACATCGCCAACCAGTCCTACCTGCTCATGAGCGGCTGGGAGCCGCGGGGGGCCGCGACCGCCCCCGCCCCGCCATAAACGCGCGTCCCTACACAAACAACCCGCCTGCTGCTCCTTCGTCGCCCCGCCCCCAACTCCGTTCGCCCCGCCCCCGAGCACGATGGCCCCGCCACCGCTGTGCGGATGGCCCCGCCCCCTGCACCCGCCCCCAACGGCTCAGCCAATGGCGTTGCGGCGCGCGGCCGTCGCCAGGCAGCGCGCGGCCGTTGGGTTTGAAGCGACCAACCGGGGCCGCGTCCGCGCGCGCTTTAAAATGCCGCGGCGCGGGCGGGGCCGGCCAAGGGTGACGGCGCGGCGGCGGTGAGGGAGCGGCTGGGCCGGGGAGCCTGCCCTGGGCATGGCTGTGGTGAAGTGGTCACTGAGAAACGGAGGGGAGGAGGGGGGGAATGTCCGTTAGCAGAGAGAGCCCCGAGGAGCGGCTGGAGGGGGTGTCGGGGGGATGAAAAGGGCCCCGAGGAGCAGCTGGAGGGGATAACGGGGGGATGGAAAGGGCCCCGAGGAGCGGCTGGAGGGGATAACGGGGGGATGGAAAGGGCCCCGAGGAGCGGCTGGAGGGGATAACGGGGGGATGGAAAGGGCCCCGAGGAGCGGCTGGAGGGGATAACGGGGGGATGGAAAGGGCCCCGAGGAGCGGCTGGAGGGGATAACGGGGGGATGGAAAGGGCCCCGAGGAGCGGCTGGAGGGGATAACGGGGGGATGGAAAGGGCCCCGAGGAGCGGCTGGAGGGGATAACGGGGGGATGGAAAGGGCCCCGAGGAGCAGTCGGGGAGAGCCGCAGGGGTTGTCCAGTGGTGGGGAGGGCCCGTCGGAGCGAGCTGACGCCGCCCGCCCGCAGGACCATGGCGCAGTTCCTGTTCGAGGCGGACCTGCAGGGGCTGCTCAAGCTGGACACGCCGATCCCGAACGCGCCGCCGGCGCGGTGGCAGCGCAAGGCCAAGGAGAGCGGCCCCGGGCCCAGCCCCCTCGGCGTGTCGCCCATGAAGCCGGCCAATCGCTCCCACAGCTCCAGCAAGACGCCGTCCAAAACACCCGGTGAGTGGCGGCAGAGGCAAGGTGGGCGAGTCCGGGATGCTTGCCTGTAGCCACGAGGCTGTGGGCTGTGCCAGGTACCCTCGGCGGCCGGCGGGTCAGCAGGGGCCCGGCTGCTGGCAGTCACTCACCTCCTCCCCAGCTGAGCTCCAGGGTTGGGTGAACTGATCCCTCCGCTGAGCCTTGCTGGCACAGCTGTATGTTGGGACAAGGGTGGGCAGGACTGTCTGCCGACAGCTTTCCGTGGTGTACCTGTTTTTGTATCCTCCCCTTATATGTGATCTCTGGAACTGTTGCACTAGACCCAAGTTGTCTCCTGGCAGTCCCTAACCAGAGCTTGGGAGCAGGGGGGGAAATATCAGTTAGTTGTGGCTGGATGGCACGAGGTCTGAGAGTCCTGCTGGTCTAGAACTTGAATGGTGGGTGTGATGTGGAAGAGTGCTGGGTTTGCTCTTGTGAAAAGTCTAACACAGGCTGTTAAATAGTTGTAAGACAATATTTATGTATGTAAATACAGGGAAATCTGGATCCAAAATTCAGAGCACACCAACAAGGGCTGGGGGGGATCGCTACATTCCCAACCGCAGCACTATGCAGATGGATATGGCAAGTTTCCTCCTAACCAAAGAGAATGACCCTGCTGAAGAATCTCCTACCAAGAAGGTGAGCATGTTGCTAAGGCACAATTACTTCAACAAGCACTTCCAAACACTTAATCCTTCCTGCCCATTTACAGAAAAGTATACTGTAGTTTCTATGCAGTGGGCACGTGTGGCTGACAAGACCCAGCCATGACTACTTCCAGCTCTAGGCTTCAGGAGCCTGGCATGCGATGGAAGCTGTAGAGCCTGTCACTTACTCTATGCTGCCTCTGGTAGCAAAATTGGCTAACAAGGCTTTAAAATATAGCAGGCTACAAAAACACAAAGCTGTGGGCCTATGCACAGTAAAACTGCTGGTGGTAGCTATTCTAGGACAATGTCTACATGGGGAGCAATTCTGGAATGTTTTACACTGTGTTTCTGAAATCTGTTTATGAAGCATTTGGTCCCTTGTGGCTGTGGCTTTTCCCACTGGCAGTGACACTGAATTTGCCACTGTATGAAAATGTGAGCAGGACAATGTGCCAACATCTGAGGGAAAACTACTTTGACCTGCCTGTGGCTGACTCTTGCAGCACTGTTTGTACACCTCCTGATTCTGGGAGAAGGGGGCTTAGGTGTATGTTTTAACTGCAGCATTAAACTTTGTGTTTCAAACACATTGCACTGAGAGTGGTTTGTCCCTGTAGGAGCAACAGAAAGCCTGGGCAGTGAATCTGAATGGCTTTGATGTAGAAGAGGCAAAGATCCTCCGCCTCAGTGGAAAGCCACAGTACGCTCCAGAAGGTATGACACAGAGTCCATGAGTCGAATCAGCTGGGGAGATCTGGTCAGGGGTCCTGTGTGGTCACAGGAGAGATCATCTGGCTTCTGAGAGCTCCTATGCACACTAGAGTTTCCCTTCTTAGGGTTTCTGAGGTTGAGGGATAGCATAGCAGTTACAGTGAATTTATTTAGGAAAGCTGAAATGACTGCCAGCTGCTCACGTGGACTGGAGGCGACAAACCTTCCTGAGGTCTGCAAGAGCTTCAAACTCTCTGCTGTGCACTTTCTAGCCGAACTGTAACTAAACATAATGGGATACAAAAAAACAAGTGTTTCTGTGACTGAAGAAAGTGTAGCTCACCCTGGTTCAGCAGTTCATACTGCCAGAGGTGCTTAGCACACTGCACTCTCTTGAATGTCTCTCTTCTCTCAGGACTTCATTTTCACTGGAAGGGATTCCTAGTTGGATGAGCAGCACTAGGTTGGAAGGAAACAGTAACTCAGGTCAACAAATCTGTTCCTCCGCACACAGGCTATCAGAATAACCTGAAAGTGCTCTACAGTCAGAAAATGACGCCTGGATCCAGCAGGAAGAACAGCAGATACGTTCCCTCAATGCCAGACCGGATCCTGGATGCACCGGAGATCCGCAATGACTACTGTAAGTAGAATGCAGTGTTGGGTGCTGGGCATCAAGAACATTCTGCACTGGCGTGCAGTTCCTAGGATAGTGTAACTGGGCTGTTTGAATTACTTCATGCACCCAGACTAGCACAGACCACTTCTGGAGTGTCCCTGTGTAGCCTTCTAGGAACGGTGGTCCAGAGTGCCCTGTAGTTGACTTGGGTCAGGGTTACCTGACCTGAATAGCTACCCCTTACTTCTGTGTGTGTGTATGCACATGTGTACACACACACATCTGGTGCAGGTGGAAGACTTGGCATCAGCAGTGGTGAAGGGCAGGGCTCTCCAGGTAAGCATGGTGTGACTTGTGTTGCTCTTCCAAATTGTAGATCTGAATCTCATTGACTGGAGCTCCCGAAACTTCCTGGCAGTGGCTCTGGACAACTCTGTTTATTTGTGGAATGATGTCTCTGGGGAGATTATCCAGCTGCTGCAGATAGAGCATCCAGATGTTTATGTTTCCTCTTTGTCGTGGATCAAAGAAGGAAACTACCTTGCTGTTGGCACAAGTAATGCTGAGGTCCAGGTGAGTGCAGCAGTAAAACCAAATGTGCTGTCTAAGGGTTGATGGAGCTGTGGGGCATGGGGACAAAGGCTTGGCTAGCACAGGAAGGATGCAATGCACCCAGCTTTTCTTGCCTGGTAGGGGTGGAACTGTCCACAGCCAACTGCAGCATGCAAGGCAGAGTTTGGTTTGGGGGTTTTCTGACACCTGGAGTTATCTTCTGTACTATAGGCATAAGATACAAATTTTCTCTGCTCCCATACTGAGAAGGCTGAATGCCAGGTTCCTAGGGCATAGCAACGGGGCTGGGGTTCATCCTCCAGAGAACTTACTGCTTTTCCTCTCTAGCTATGGGATGTTCAGCAGCAGAAGCGTCTCCGAAACATGACCAGCCATTGTGCCCGCGTGGGATCCCTCAGCTGGAACAGCTACATCCTCTCCAGGTAAAGCACTGGGTGGGTCAAGGACAGTGTCTAATTATTGCAGATTCCTATCCCTAGATCTATGAGTAGTGTGGGTTAAGGATGGCAGAGAGGACTTTCTGTTCTGGCTTGGGCTTCTTACTCAGCCTGTTCTGTTGGGACTGTGCAGAGAAAGCCTCTCTTCTGTACTGCCCTTTGTGCTGAAGCTGTGAAGAGCTTGTGTGGCTGCTTCACTCACACCAACAGACCGGTGATGCTGGTAACGCTGGTTGAAATCCAGTGGCAGGTACAGCAGTCTTGCAACAACACAGAAATGGATTTGGGTGAAAATGTGTCAGCCTGAACCCTGCAAGTCTTTTCTTCTCTCCCCAGTGGGGCACGGACTGGCCACATCCACCACCACGACGTCCGTGTGGCTGAGCATCACGTGGCCACACTTGCTGGCCACACACAGGAGGTGTGTGGGCTCGAGTGGTCTCTAGATGGCCGCTACCTGGCCAGTGGTGGCAATGACAACCTGGTGAACGTCTGGCCGTGCGCCCAGGGGGGCAGTGGAGACATCAGTCCTGTACAGACCTTCACGCAGCACCAGGGTGCTGTCAAGGTGAGCGCAGGGCTGCCGTGGGCACATGGGCGTGTGCAAGGCAGACGTGCAGCACTGGCTGTGCCCAGGTTGCCTCCTGCATGTCGTAGAATGAACTCTTCTCTCCCAGGCTGTGGCATGGTGCCCGTGGCAGATGAACGTTCTGGCCACTGGAGGTGGGACTAGTGACAGACATATCCGCATCTGGAATGTGTGTTCTGGCGCCTGCCTCAGTTCTGTGGATGCCCATTCCCAGGTGAGACATGAATTGTCAGCTTGGAGCAAACGCCTTCTGGCAGCACACCTACACAGAGTTGCTGGCTCCTGAGGCCCAGAGGCATGGGAAAGGAGGGGACCACGCTCAGCTGTGGCTGGTGAGCATCAGCACAAGCAGCTTGTCTTACCTGTGTTACTGCCTCTTCTCAGGTCTGTTCTATCCTGTGGTCAACAAACTACAAGGAGTTCATTTCAGGCCATGGCTTTGCACAGAATCAGCTGGTTATATGGAAGTATCCATCGATGACCAAGATTGCAGAGCTGCAAGGTAGGCTGGGCCCTTTGCCTGGGGAAGGGGGGCTGCCAGAGGCTGAAGGCAGATGCAGTCCTTGGTTTGAGCCTGCAGCATCATTGCTGCAGGACGGTATGCAGGGGCATGCTGCTGGATGTGAGGGATGCCCATGGGCTTCTGAACAAACACTGTTTCTCCAAATGCATGCCTAGGGTCTGAATTGGTGCTGCCACAGCACACTGGGGGGACAGCTATGCAAGCTGGGGGGACTCAGGGGGACACACAGGAGTAAATGTGCACAGGGTGACTGCACAACTCCTCCTCAGGTCATACTGCCAGGATCTTGAACCTGACTATGAGCCCTGATGGTACAACAGTGGCCTCAGCAGCTGCTGATGAAACACTGAGGCTCTGGCGCTGTTTTGAGATGGACCCCATAAAGAAGAAGGAGAAAGAGAAGGCAAACAGTGCCAAACCCAGCATTATTCACCAGAGCATCCGTTGAGAGCACAGGGTTGTTGTGGGGAGGGGGGTACTTGGTTTACATGCTGTACAGTATTTTAAATGTTAATAAAGTGCTTTAACTTGACTTTTTTATGGAATTGGATGGAAGAAGCTATGGATCCCAGAACCAAGTCCCTCCTCCCTGTGGTTTGGGATCTGGGCAAAGGGTGGAGCCCTTGTTCTTTAGGGCCTGCCTGTTCTGTTTACAGGCAGACAGAGCATAGCACAGCCATACAGCCCTAGGATAAGGATGCCAGGCAATGGCTGTACTTCTCCATCTGTCCCAGCTAAGGTATGTATGTCACCTGCCCCATCTTGATGCTGACCACGAGCACAGCAGGGTTGAAAGCAAATAGCTCTGACTTGCTTCAGTGATCCACTGCTGAGCTGGCCCATGCCTCAGGCAGGGCCCTCTGCCCAGCTCGAGCCTGCTTTGGTGCCAGCTGGGGTGGGGAAGAGCAAGGCTCAATGAAAGCATGGTATGGCTGTGGCCCCAGCTTCTGTTGTGTCCTGTCTCATGACTGGATCTGCAGTGCTCACCTGCTCCAGAGCAGTCTTTGGCAGTCTGAGCTGTCATGTGCACACTAGTTTGTCTTGTTCTGCTACAGGCAGCCAACACTGCCTGCTTATGGTGCTGGAGTAGAATAGCTACTTCTGCAGTGGTTTAGTACTGAAGTTAAGAGCCAGTTGCTATTGGAAAAAAAAAAAAAAAGGGGAGGAGGGGCTGGAAACATACAGTAACAGCTGTAATCACCCCAAAGGCCAGAAAGGGGCTGGCAATGGCATAAAGCCTGATGCAAAACAAAGGGTTAGTTTACATTGCCACAGCCAGCCTGTATGTCATGCAAAAGACTCACAAAGGACCACCAACTCTGTGCACAGCCCTTAGTCACGTATTCTTCCAGCAGCCCTATCTCTGTCCTCCCCTCCAGCTGAGGGGAAGCCCTGGTGCCAGGCTGGGGCTGGCATGCAGGGAAGCAGGCACCAGGGCTCAGCTAACATTTATCAGAGCTTGACTCCCCCACACTTGGAAAAATGCATTTTATCCAGGCTGGGTTATGCTGGTGCAAGTTGCAGGGAACATATTTGAGCCTTTACCTGAGCAGGAGCCAGCACAGCCATGCTGTTCTGCACGTTGGAGCCACAGTGTCTGAGGTTGTGGGGCTGCAGCAGACCCATCAGGCCTGTCCTTCAGCTGCACCAGCACAGCCTGGGGCTGCTGGGGACACTGTGCAGCTGATTAGCACCTTGGCCTGTGCAAAGCAGCTCCACAAAGCCTGTGCCTCCCATCAGCCTGTGATTAGCTGAGGGTGGATTATTAACTGCTTTCACCTTCCCCTCAGCACAGTACCATGCTGTACCCGGCACCAGCTCTGTCTCCAGAGCTTTAAGCCAGCTGGAACCTTCGAAGGTGGGCACTGGCAGCACCAACTTGTGCCAAGGCCAGTGAGGGTGCACCCCACACCCACTACTGATATGGGGGGGCACAGTCTCAAAAAACAGCCTGCAGCAGCTGAGCCCAGCACCTTCCCAGCAGGACTGCTGGTGCATCCCTGCTTGGCTACCTGAGGAAGAGCACAGGAAGTCCAAGGAAGATGCTCTCCTTGGCCTTCACACACAGATCCCAGGGCAGCAGCTGTGTCTAATGGGGAAGCAGGCAGGAACCCAGATGCAAGGTTGGGCTCCTCCGCAGAGCTGTGCTGCTGTTGTGGAAGCCCTGCCCCACACCTCTGCACTTTGGTGCTGGGAGTTAGCACAGACTTGCCCTGTAGCCCCACAGCTGATTAAGCCTTCCCACAGTTCTTGACCTGGAAGGAAGGCTTTATATACCTAAAAGCTGTTGCAATTTTTTCACTCCCATGTAAGAGCAGCTCAGCTTTCTCAGACAGGCAATACAGGCTCTTTCTCCTTAGCACATACCCTACTCCCAGAAGCTGTGCATTACACAGCCCTTGAAGGTCCTCTGAGCACTACTAGAGGGTCATGGAATTGCAATGTCTTTGGCCCCTACTGGTCCTACTGCCCTGGAGTGAGGAGGAGCAGAGGAAGGAGTTGGGCACTGATCCAGCAGGCCCAGTAAACACAGCCCTATAAGGTGTGAATTCAGTTCACAGCATGACAGCATATTAATTACCAAGTGCCATGGCCAGCCCATAGAAGAGCACAGCTAACTGGAACAATTGGAGGAAGGGAGAGCAGAGCACATGCAGGGAACAGCCCATTCTAAAATACCAAGCATAAGTAGTTTACAGTATTGCTGCTATTTTGGGCAAAAGCAAAGACAGTCCTGTGTTTGCCAAGAGCCAACTGGAGGGGAGAAGGAGGCTTGACAGGAAAAGGTCTATCTCAGCCGGACCATCAACAACAGCTCCTGAAGTGGTGACTTCTGAGCACTGAACTAATGTTACACACCACTTCAGCATGAACTGGAACAAGCTTTCATGCAAGTCCTTGCTCACAGAGAAGCAGTAACACTGGGAGAACACCAGACAGTGCAGCAGCCAAATCCCAGTTTATGGCTTCATATGTACAAGGGCACTGAGGCCTGTAAAACAGGGTGATACCATGTACAGTTCAGGCATATTAGTCACACCAGTTCAGGTCACTTGAAGATGCTTTCCTACATTTCAGAGAATGGCCTTGAGGTGTACAGCAGCCCAGGTAAGATCAGCAGAGCTTCCTCTCACACGAAGCCCTGCTCCAGGGCTTTGGCTGGACATCCACTAAAGCCCTCCTACCCCACAGCCAAGCCCACAGTGAAACTCAGCATTTGGAGGCAACTGCTCTAACACGTTCCTCCCAGCCACCAGCTGCCCAGCCAGTACCCCCTCCTCTTCCCAGGCCTGAGTCACCACCCAGGCTGCCCAAGAGGGCCCCAGTCATAGGGTGATGAGAAGGCAGCTCAGCACCCCAACAGCACTGAAGGGACACCTGAATTAGACAACAGTGCAGAAAACAGAGCCCAGCAGGTGAGAGGCACTTCTGCAGCAAGAGCAAGGCAGCAACAACATAACCCTCCCTCTGACCACCCTGAGCTACATTGCACACAGATCCATGCTGCAGAGGCGTTCACAGATGGCAGCAGTTTTTGCTTCAGCAGGTGCAAAAAGCAACAAACTGCTGTTTCCCAATCACTCAAGTTTCCAGGGTCTCTATTCCCTGTTCTGCCATACCTCAGCTCCCCAGGATTTCTGAAAAGCAGCAGCTTCTCCTGGGCAGGTGG
Source organism: Manacus candei (assembly GCF_025592945.1). Taxonomy (NCBI): domain Eukaryota; kingdom Metazoa; phylum Chordata; class Aves; order Passeriformes; family Pipridae; genus Manacus; species Manacus candei. The sequence continues at coordinate 117,917 of NW_026138053.1, forward strand.
CCCAGTGCCCAGCCCTCACCCACACTCCACCCCAGCCATTCTTTGACAGGGTGGAGTCACTTTCACAACAGAAGCCTTGACACACTTCCTGCCCTGAGCACTGCTCTACCAAAACACTTGGAAACAATCTGCCATCTGCTTCATCAGCACACAGCTATCACTCTCCCCCCCAACACACAAACCTGCTACACCAGCTGCTTCTCCCAGCCCTGCCTCCAACCACACTGGGTAGGACCAAGCACCTGGAACAGCTTCTGTGTACAATGAGCCAAGAAAACAAGAGGACAGAGCCATTTCTCCTTCTGCCTGTTTATTTGTGATAGAAGAGCAGCCCAATCTGACAGGGCCTGGCTCCTTCACCTCATCCTCAAGGCCATCAGCATGTTTTGGTTACAGCCAGAGCAGGTGACAGGCACCAGGCCCAGGAGAGCTGCTGCACTGCCCTGCTGTAGGGCAGAGTACACCTTCCAGGCCCAGCCAGATCCAAAGAGGCAAGAGGTGCTCACTGTTACACCACAGCAGGGCATGCTACAACCACCCTCTGCTGTGTTCATGCTAGGCCAGAGCAGGGCTGGTCCCAAGCAGCAGAGCCCAGGAGCTGATTCTAAGGGGCACTTATTGCTCAAGTCTTGAATTTACAAGAATGGAAATGGTCCAAGACTAGGCTGAGCTTGGTCTCCCCCACTCTGGAGCAAGCCACCAGCTGCCATAGAGGATCAGCTAAGTGTGGCTAAAGCACACACTGAGTACCCAGCCCAGGCACAGAAAGGCAGAGCAACCTGGGCTTATCACGTGGGGGAAGCCTTTCAGGATGTCACAGCCCCTGCTATGTACTAGGCACAGGGCATGTGTACTGTACTGGGCAGGTCTGGGCCCTCAAGTCCCATATGCACTGCCCCTACATTCTCCACAGCCACACCTGGGCACAGATGTGCCAGAGCAGGACCCCCAGCTGGGCACACAGGGACATGCAGCACTGTGGCATGGAACAAAGTGGCACAAGGCATTGTAGAGCAGGAGCACTCACACTTGAGCTGGCAGTGGCAAGCAGCCAGGGACAAATCTGCTCATCCACACAGGCTCTTGTGAGACAGGGAAGAGGAGAGGGCACCAGGACAGGAAGTGGTCTCTTCTTTTGGTCCTACTCAGAAGGAAATGGCCCCTAGGCAGAAGGGCCAGATGTAGGCACTTGGGGGAAGTTCCTTTGGAAACACTGGAATGGGACTGCAGCCCCACAGTTGTGATGCAGGCAGCTGCCTCTCTGCTCAGCAACACTGAGAAACAGCACAAGCCCTCCCAGGAGCAGGAGAAGTGGCCCATGGCTGCTCAGAGCAGAGGGGCTGGGCATGCAGACAGAGGACAGCAGGGCTGGGCACAGGGGTACAACAGTCTGTAGGCACTTGACTTGGCTAGTGGCACCCAGGAACAGAGGGACAGGTCCCAGCTGCCTCTGCCCCGGGGCTCTCATTGGCTCTGGGAGCGCTTTGCCCTCTAGTTGGCTTTGACCTTGCCATTGGTGACAGTGCCATTTTCATGGATGCTGCTGCCGTTGTGCTGGGCTGCTTGTTGAGCCACCCTGGGCAACCGTTTGCCCTTGGTGTAGGACTGGTACCAAAAGTTGGAGAAGAGGATGAAGAAGATGGTCCCATAAATCCAGATAAGGTGGATGAAGATGGGGAACTGGTACTGGCAGTTGGGCATGAAGTAATACTGGGAGATGTGGACGGAGACAATCACAAACTGTGCCTGGGAGCAAGGCAGAGCAAAAACAAGTTATCCATGGGTCAGGGAACCCACTAGAGACCTTATTTCTATATGAAACCCACAGGCTCCTTTCCCACTCTGAAGCAAAGGTCCTTATGGTGAGGCACAGTCAGCAGCAGCTGGAAGAGGCAGGCACAAGTCTCAGGGCAGCATGTGCCTCTCACCCTCCCAACAAGGCTGCAGCCCAGGGGCAGCAGGCTGAGCAGCACAATAACCAGGCTGCTAGAAGCTCAGAGTGATATACTACAGAGGAGACAACTGCAGCTGCTGGCAGCACCTTTCAAATGTACAAGGGCTGGCCTGTCCCTCACAACAACAACTGCAGTACATGCTCTGCTCCACTGCACAGACTCACCAGCTGGATGGCCGTGATGTGTTTCTTCCACCACAGGTACTTCTGAAAGGCAGGTCCTGCTGCTGAGAGCCCGTAGTAGAAGTACATGACAACGTGCACCATGGAATTGATCATGGCATGGAATGAGCCCATTCCCCCTGTTAAGACAGACTTCCATTAGTGCAGGTCAATACTCCACAGCAATCAGCACTACAGGGAGCTCCTAAGAGCCCAGCAGGGCCAAAAACCCCTTCTCAGCATGCCAGGGTAACCCCACTCTTTCCCCCAAGCCATGCACCCAGACAGTTTCCATCTTACCTGGACCAAACTTTGCTCCCCACCACCAGCTCCACGGCAGAACAGAGTGGTGGAAAAGGTGCAGGAACGTGACCTGCTCATTCTTCTTCCGCAGGACAAAGATCACCTGCAATGAAAGCCCAACAGCATCAAGGACCTGCAGTCCTGTGAGCAGCTAGAGCAGGCTGGGCCACTAATTCAGTGTCTGATCCCAGGGATGCTTCCCCCCCCCTCCATGCTCACTGCCATCACTCTAGGTCACCTCACAGCTTCCAGAGCTGTAGCATGCCAAGAGAGGCCTCAGCAATATCCCAGAGTGGCCCCTTTGGCAGTGATGCCAAACAGAAGCACCACCAGGTCAGACTGGAAGGGCTGCAAAAGCACCTACCCCCAAGTGCAGTGGGCCTTAACTCCCTGCCCAGCAAGTGAGGACAAGGCCTTCCCAGCAACTCACTCACCGTGTCCGTCAGTTCGATGAACTTGGAGAAAACAAAGAGCCAAGCAACACTGACCATCTGTAACAGAACAGGTTAACATTAGAGACCCACCTCAGCCTGAACATGTCCAGTGACCAAAGGTCTTCACACAGTAACCCCAGGGTGCAACCAAGAGCCAGAGCCTGCAAATCCTCTGTCTCGGGAGAGGCAGGCGGCTGTGACCCTGCTTTCCAAACAGAAGCACGAAAGGCCATTCTCACCAGGAGAGGGATGAGAACTCACCCTGAGGGCCTTGGGGTCCTGCGAGAAGTCCACAGGGTCACATCGCCAGGTGTACCCAGTAAGCCACCCTGCCATCAGGAACTGCAACAAGAGCATCACTGGGGTGAGGCCCAACACATCACCCACTGCATGTCAAGCTCTGCACAGAAGGGCAGGGAACAGCCTGAAAAAGGGCTCCCCATCACCCATGCAGCCTGCACACACTGCTTTATCCATGCTAGACCACGCTGCCGACAACTCACCTCATAGACTATGTAAAGTGAGAGTCCCACCAGAAAGAAGTTGTATAGCACCATGAACTTCTTCAGATTTAAAGGCTTCCTGTTGGCCATTAGCCGGGGACCCAAGGATAGGACAAAGTAGACATATCCCAGAAGGATGCCCATCACAAGGAATGGGGACTGCATCAGTGGATAATCAGCGATGCGGGGGTCTGCGGAAAGAGCCAGGGTGCAGAGCAGTTAGTCCTCACCCCAACCTGCTGCCAGCAATGCCACTGCCAGAGGGGAGGCAAGGACATGGCAATCCTGTTCTCCTAGGACAGGAGTGCAGGTAGGGAAGCAGTCTGGGAGCAGAGGCTGGTGAAGACAGCCAGACTCAGCAGGGCATAGCCTGAAGCCACACTACAGGGCAGCCTGGAGATCCACAAGTGCCCCAGAAGAACTTGCACGGGCACTGAGGCAAGACAGCCTCATAAGAGGCAGCACAAAAACCCCAGAGGTGCATCTGTGTAAGGGTGGAGGGAGAATGCAGCCAGACTCGGACTGCTTCAGGGATGACAGACCATCCCCACAGTGCCCGTGGCAGTAAGGCACTACCTGACTCTGGGCAGAGCCAAACACTCACCTGCTTTCTTCATGAAGTCCTGATACATGGTCACAATCCCCTCCATGGTGGTGGCAGTATCTCTGTGGAAAGAGGCAGAGCAGATCAGGCAGCTGTTTTCCCAGGAGGGCAGGCTGCAGAGCACAGCCCTGCAGATCAGCAAATTTCAAGCACAGCTTCAGAGAAACAATCATGTGTATCTGGCCAGCGCTGCTCTCAGCTGATCGCACACCAGCATCCACTTTCCAGCTGAGCCACATGCCCCACACTTCTCGCTGAGCCTGGTCCTGTTTCCCCAGCTCTGCTGGGCACCTCATCGTCCACCACCAGCAGTCCTTCCAAGGCAAGATCCCAACGTTACAAGACAGCTAGGAAAGCTTCCAACTTCAGCACTGTATCTCCAGTTCCTTAATCTTGCTCCTGCTGTACAGGCTCAAGTATTATCACTCACAGCCACCATGACATTGCCCCCAGCCCTGGCACCCATACCCACTCAGCACACTGCTCTGCCTGACCCTGGTGCAAGGTCTCCAAGGGAGATGTGGAGCTGGCCCACACCCTCCACAGAGCAGTGCCTCTATAACCAACTTTGGGCTCCTGCCCCCTGATCCCCCCCACAGAAGCAGCATACCATCCCTGGCAGACCCACTGCATGAGGAAGGAAAGCCAGGGGTTCAGAAACAAACATCACTTTCTGGTGTCAAAGTTCCTGATTTCACATCCTTGCAAAAAACCCTCTAACAAGAAACTACTATCACATAACCCAGTACCTCAGAGGGCGCATCCTGCTTGGCAATGGCATTTCCACTCCCCTTCCAGATAGCAGAAAGCCACAAGAAAAGGACAGGCTGCAGGGAGAGGAACTGGCACTCCCCACACTTGGTGAGTCTCACTAGGAGCACACACCAGTGATCCAGGCAGATGCTCTCCAGAAAAGCAGGAAGGGCCCAAGCTCTTACTGCTGCAGGCAAGATTGAAACATCCTCACCCATTTCCCTGTACTCCCCAACCTCTCCCCAGCCCACAGGACACCAGAGCAGCAGGAAGAGAGGCAGAGCACAGGCACAGCCTCACCTGACTCACCCACCTGTGAGGGAGGCATTCCCCACAGCTGCTACCAGACACTCCACCTACCCCTTCCACCAGGAAGGCACACAGGAATCACTGCCCACACACGGGCCTGGGGAAATGGGTGCCCAGCCCAGTCTCCCCAGGAGGTATATTGCTGCCACCACCAGGAATCACACAGCCTCCTCCCAACCATAAGGCTGAAGCCAGAGCAGCCTTCTTCCCAGTTAGGTCTCAGCTGGGAGTATTCAGCAGCCACCGCCACCTCAAGCCCTCACCAGCCAGCACCAGTATCGCTCCTTCAGCTTCACTGCAAGAGTCAGAGCTCAAAGTCCTCTTTGCTCGAGGTAGGATGGCAGCAGACAACCTGTGCAGTGCTACCAAGCACCTACATGACAGGCACTGCTGGCAGTAATCCTCATAGGGGCCCAGCACACACTGTTCTGGCTCACTATAGTATTCCCTACCATCTTGGAGGCAGCTGCAGCAATAGGACAAAGCCCACTCAGGACTGATCCCCACACCTCAGGGACATCAGGAGCAAAACAGATTCTCACCCTCCCAATCCAAGGTTTCGAGGGGTTTAATACCAAGCAATACTCACTGGTAGTATCACTGTGATACTAGTAATATTTAAAGTCCTGGACACTGCCAAGATAATCCACTGTCCACATGCAGCAAAGGCCAGCAAGAAGTGCAGCAGGAGCTATGGCATCCTTGAGAGCCACTCACAGCTGCAGCTGTGGGAAATGCAGTAAGTACAAGTCCTGAAAGTTGCTGAGCTTCATGTTGCTTTAATGGCTAAAAGCAAGCTCCAAACTTGTCTGTCTAGTTTCAGCTCTCAACCACTACATACAGCTACACCTTTATTTGCTAGATTGAGGAGCCCTAAAGAGTCAGCTCCCAGCAGAGGTACCTCACTATTCAAGCTCTGTGTTTATCTTATCAAGGTGAATGAGTCAGCCTTACTACAGGTCCAGGGCAGAGACAAAAATCCTGCAGAGTACTTGCCTGTTTTGGGCAGGCTAGGATGAGGAGATAGTATCAGTCACCTTTGAGCTCCAAGCTGCATCTCACACTGCAGGGAAACACTCCAGCTCAGGCACTACAGATCACTTTGCTGACTTTGATGCCACCAAGGCTCTAGTACAACAGGCCAACTAGAACCCCAGCTCAGAACAATTCGGGGTCCATGACAGCTAACTACCCAAGCAGTGGGAGAAGCCCATTTCAATCCAGCACTAGCACAGAAGTCCCCACCAGTGCAAACAGCAACAAGCCCCTGTTCTTGCTGTGTCTTGTGAAGGACCTCTGTCACTGCTACAGCCACATGTGCCACAGGAAGATGGGAGGCATTGGACTTGTCCTGAACACAGACTCTGGGCAAGCACCAAGACTTCTACCAGGGCAGAACCAGCAGAATTATGCTACAGGCCCTTATGAAAAGGACCAGTGCATTTTCCACCGCTTCTCTAGGCAGAACAACATCCTGCTAAATTCAGCTAACAGAGCAACCACGTCTCCAGGGAAACCCAAGGTTTTCAGGTCTTTGCAAGAGCTGGCATCCATCCACACTGCCATGCTACATGGTCCTGCACCAGAGAGCAGCCCCAGTGTGCCCTGCTCAGTGAGCAGATGCAGGTATGTCTCACCCTCCTCTGTCCCACCAAGGCAGCCACTGGCCTTGGGGTGCTGACAGTTGAGCTGCCAAGGGGCAGTTGTAGGGCAGGCTCAAGGGTTACCTTCACTAAGAAGGGGGATGTGAAGTGCACTGGCCTGCCTGAGCCATGACTGCTCCATGCCAGCCTTTCTGCTGCAGGCAGGAGTTTTCCAGCACAGAGCAACAAGTGGCCGGGAACCCAAACTCCCTTCTTACGTCCCCTGTGCACAACACCAGGACTTGATGTCCCTCTGCACTTTGATAGTGGTTTACCATCCAGACAGCCATCTGCTCTTACTGTACTCCAGGCTAAACCACACTTCACACACTGCAGCAGGTGTTCACAGTTCACTGGTTTCATCTGTCCTCTCTGCACATGGGAGACACTTGCTTTCCTCTAAATCCTCCCAAATCCTGATCCTCTTAGGCAAGGAGCTGGGAGGAGATGAGGAACCCAAAGCTGAGCCTTGAAGAGCTGAAGAGAAGTCAAGCAAACAGGTCTAAGCATCCCAAATCATCAGGAACCCTAGGGGCCCAAACACACCCTGCACAATACATAGAGACCTTGCAACACATCTTCCATCTCTCAGCAACAGGGAGTCACTTCCCCATCTCAGAGAAAAAGTTCCCACTATTTGCAAACTAGAGTATCAGGCCACAATCTGTCCAGTAACCAACATCAAGGATTAAGTACTTGCTTACACCAAGCAATGTGTACACTGCATATTTCCAACAAGCTATACAGCTAATTAGTGCAACTTCAGCAACAACAGCAAGGCCCTTTATGACCAGCCCCAGTCAGACAACAGCACTGTCAGAACCATGACACTGACAGAGACCAGAGCTCAATGCAGTTAGTTTTGTTAACAGCCTTGCAGGGCACATATCTCCCCACGCAGCAACCATCTGCAAGCAACAGACTCTGCCACAGACATCCAGCATTCCTACTCCTCAGCACTCGGGTCAGAAATCAGCCCTGTAATAAGTGTGAAAGCAAGCACCCTTATCTCCCCACTAGTTTAATTAAAGGCAGCACCAAAACAGTCTGGTAGGTGGCCACAGAGCTGCCACCCCAGGGAGAGCTGGCACAGGGCCCTTGTTCAACTGGCTAAAGCAGGCCTGGCCCCTGTGGGTCTCCCAAGGGAGTAGCAGCCCTCAAAGGCCAGGAGATAATCAGTTGGCCAGATGTGAAACCAACTCACATCCCTGATCTACAAGCCAGCATCGAGGCTTGCTGCCTGATGCAGCTCTGAGCTCCACAACCTCTCAGAAGAGGCATCTTTCTCTCCCAGCTCCCCATCATAAGCACCTGCCCAGTTTTCCAGAACTCCAGAAAGTCACTGTGGTGTCCAGCAAGGCCTGCACACAGCCCCATGTGCCCATAGACTATGTCTCCCAACAGAGCTACAGGGATCTGTGGTTCAGAAGCACCTGCCAGCAGCTGCTGCTGCAGAAGAGTGGGACTGACTAAGCCAGGCTGTGGTAGCAGCAGACAGGGCTGTGTACTGCAGACACAAGGCTGGCACCTCAAGCCATTACCAAGAGCTGACAGTCACAATGTCCACAAGAAAGCTCCACAAGCTTTCTTAAGTTTGTGCACAAGAGAATCCTGCAAGATTGGGAACACAAAACCATATCTGCCCTAAACAACACACAAGCAGCAAGGTAGTTGGAGCAAGGCAAGAGAGGAAAGTAGCCCAGACAGCCATAACCTGCAAACCCTTGTTCTTTATCAACCCTGCAGTGGGATCATTGTAAGACTGAAGTTTACAGGGAAGCACAGAAAACTCAATTTGGACCTCCTCTGTCTGCCTCTGTGCCCAGGTAAAAGGGAGGTGGCCTGTAACCAGGCAGTGCACACTTGCTTCACACACAGCATCTCAGGACACCAGCACAAGCAGCAGAGAGCACTCAACAGGAGAGCTATATTCAAGTACACCTGCAGTACTGCTAATGATTTCAGCCATTCCTTGAAGACTCAGTTAAGGTAGTGTTGTCCACATACTCCTAAAGTCATGTTTTTCTCTCAAAAGAAGTCACAGCCTAAAGAGATGCCTGGCACCAACTCACAGGGCACAGAAGGCAAGTCTAGCAGGAGAGAAAGAGCTTCTGTGTTTCAAGTGCAGAAACCCATACCAACCAATTAAGCCAAAGCAGGAAAGCAGCTCTCCTCAGCTCTGAAGGCTTGGGACAGACTCTGATCAGAGTTTGAGAACAACCAGTCCCAGAACTCAGTCCACAACATAACTAGAAAGTCTGCACAGAAACTTCATGCTAGCACCACCAGATAAGTTTTCCTACTCGAATCACATCCATTTGTCACTTCCTCTGGCCCACCTACTTCATGCTGAGTGTCAAAGGCCATGGCTAACAGCCTAGTAGTGCGTGCTCTGAAGTCAATAGAGGATGTCTGTGTTCAGAGAAGGGGATGAAAACTCTCAAACCCAGGACATGTAACAGCTCTTGCAAGAGCTGCCGTTGCAACTGGTACAGGAGTCACCCTGGCTGGGTGCTGCTCCTGGCACACCGGATCCAAGTGGCACAAAGTGACCTGCCTGAAGCTGAGCAGTTTCCCCATCTTCACCAAGTGTGTGTTAATACCCTATCACTATCTCACGCTGCAGTTGTAAACCCTGAGGCCTTTGGACAGCATCCTACAAACAAATTAAGCTCTCCCCTTCCCATGCTTACTGGAAGCAGGGAAAGATTAACAGGCAAGCTCTGCAGAGCCTGAGCAGTCAGTGTGGCACCTCACAGGCTTCCAGGGAAAGGAAGACACCCATTGCATCAGGTACTGGTAATCTTGTACAAAAACCACAGCAGGTAATCAGACTTCAAGGTCCCACGAGAGCATGCATTACAGCAAAAGGTCTATATGCACAGCACAGTTTTTTCAGGGACAGCAGCTCCTCAAGCTGTTAAGAATAGGCTTACTACTTATCACATTCAATGCTGGTGGCTGCATATTCAGGGAGCTGATATCAGTAGAGATGACAGCAGGCAGGGAAAAAGCAGAGAAAAGGCAACATCAAGCAGAAAGTGTGACATAGCAAGGAGCAAAGAAACAAAGGGTGAGATACCTACACAAGTGGAAAATAAGGTATTTCCTTTCTGAGCTAACCATACTGATCTGTGTCCACTCCCTCATGCAGCACCAGATGAAGGGGGAAGCAGGTAGAGATGGCTGGGCTCCCTCTCTAAAGTGGTGGCATCCAGCAGCCCCCCAGGGTGCAGAGAGAGCACAATCAGGAAGGACAGAACTAGGCAAGTGACAGAGCAGGGCAGGCAGGACTAGATCGAGCAAGGCCAACTTCTAACACCTGCATCTAAAAACAGGTCAAGCCTTCTAAAGCCCTCCAGCAAAGGAACAGAGTACCCCGATGTGAAGGTGGGACAGGCTGTACCACAGCATTCATCACTGGGTTTCATCATTATTCAAATGCCTCAATACAAGGCTTCACCTCCATTCTCACAACAGTGGCTGTAATCATGACACAGAAATGATTACTGTGCTCTGCCCCTTTCAGGCCTGTGCGTTAATTAGACAGTCCCATCAAGACCAGATGGACATTAAAGTCTACAAAGCAAGATGCAGAAAGGAGAGACTCACAAAATCCCTCCAACAGCTTTATCTGGACTGTTTAAGAAGCCCAAGTGTGAACTCAGAGCCACTTCTCAATGAGACAAGGGGTCACTGCCTGGAACTCACCGTGACATCAGCTTTGGGCCCCTGTACCCTCCACACCAAGAAGGCAGTTCAGCCACACAATCACCTTCTAACAAGAGAACAGGATGTTTTCTGACAGTACAAGAGATGTTGGACTCCAGCACCTAGAGCCCAACAGCATAAGGCTTAGTAGAGACCACCTTTAAGAGGGTTCACAGCCATTTAAGCACAAAAAATGAAGCATGAGGCATGATGATCTCAATACAGGTATAGATGGACCCCTCAAAGTCAGGACTGTTGCTTCTACTGCTGGTCCTCTACAGACAGGGAAAGCCTCTTAGGATTAAGTAGAAATGGCATGAGTTGTAAATCTGTGTGTGTACAGAGCAAATCTATTAACAAACTATGAGAGCAAAGCTAGCTGGTCTGATCCACAGGGTAAGAGCACTCCTTGCACAGCTGGAGAACTTGCTGCCAGTGACAGCTTACCACCCTGATCCATCCCACAGGGAAGAATCAACCAGAAATTAAAAACCCCATGAGACACTAAGGGAAATCAAGAACCATCAGACCCAGTTACCACCTCCACCATCCTCAAGCCACTAAAGGCTCAGATAGTGTGCAGACACAGGGCTGTGGCAGCCACAACTTGTCATCTCTGAGCAACAGCAGCCCCACAACTCCTGCAGGGAAGAGTCCTGGCTCCTGGGGACCGTCTCCTCCCTGTAGGAGCCCAAGCTGCCTCACCTGTCTGACTGGCAAGAACCAGACTTTCCAGCCCAAGTACTCCCACCATCTGTCCAACACAAAAGCACAGAAACACAGAGCATCTCTTGGGCCATCACAGGCACCACTCCCAGTGTCTCTCTCTCTCTCTCTCCTGTGAGCTTCTCCCTAGAGGAAGGATCTCAGGTTGAGTGTTGACTGTGCTGTTACCTCAGCAGAAAAGAGGAAAGCATTCACTTGTAAGCTTCAAGGACAGTGCCAAGCCAAGTATGCGGCAATGTACCTGCTTCTGACACCAGCTTCAGAGGTTCCTCAGGATGCAAAGCTTTTCTGCACCAGGAGCAAAAGGAGACACTATGCACCTTCAATAAGCTCACTTATTTTCACCACTAATGTGTGGTGAAAGACAGCTCTAGGTCAGAGTGAGCTTTTACTCCCCTAGTTTTAACAGTACTTTCTCTCATATCACATTTCTGCCCTGAAGGACCACAGAATCCCCCCATCCAAAAGATTTTCAGGAAACAGAAGTGAGAATAAAACATAGGGCAGGACTGCAAAGGCCCAGGCTGTGTGGGTGGCATAGCTTAATCCCCACAGCGAGATGCAGCAAGTAGATGCTGCAACAGCTGGCATCATTGCTGTTGCTCATAGGAACAGGCTGTTAGCAGCAGCTCACACCCATGAGCTAGAGGGGCTTCTTAGGAAAGAGATAAGACACAGCAGTGTCAGTCAAGCCTCAAGGGCTCAGCCAGCTGTTTGACTCTCTAAGCCATCCTCAAGAAGCTGCCCAGCAAGTCTGGTGGGAAGGTCAGCTCCATCCAGCTAGGAATCTGCCCTGGCTGCATTCTGGCAGAAGAGAAGGTGGTCAATTCGGGACAGCACAGCAGGAAAGATGCCCTGCTGCACAGGCAATCCTGGCCACCAAGAGGGGAATAGATGCTCTAAGGGAATGCACTAGCAGGTAAAGCACCCGGTGTTATCCCATGCTGCCCACTGAGCACAGGAGGGGGTATTCACCCCACTTCTTCCTGCCTTTAGGACTCCAGAACCGAGGTGGTCAGTCACAGGGAAAGTATCTAACAGCTCCCCTGCAGGAAGCAGCCCAGGCACGGAGGCATAGATGTGACCCCCAAAGCTTCCCCTCCTGCTGCAATGCCTATTTATGCTGCCTCATTTAGTCTGTTATAAGATCAAAAAGAAGAAGCTTTCCCAACTGCCCTCTCGTTACAACAGAGGAACAGGCCCATGTAAGAGACCTACAGACTGTACTGCCAGTGGTTATTAAGCTTGAAGTTATCCAGCAAGTGCAGACCCTTGTGTATGGCCACACCACTGCGAGGCGAGCCCGCGACCAGGGGACTGCTGCCACCAGGAGGGTGACAGTGACCTCCTCCTCTTGCCACCGCGTTCCAGAGCGAGGGCCAGCGGGAGGCCAAGCACCTACACGAGCCGGCACTCAAAGCTGACATTGTGTCGCAGCAGCGGGGGAGGCCTGGTACTGCCACCCTGCCCGGAGGAGGAGGGAAGAGCCATCTCAATGGTTACATTGATGCCGAGGGCCGTGGACAAGAAAGCTCCCCGGCCGCCGGGGGCTGCTCTCGCCCCGCTGCAGCGAAGCCCCAGCAGACCCCAGCCCTCCTGGGCTGCCCGGCGTACCCGCAGCTCTCAGCCCGGTGCCCCCGCCGGGAGCGCCCCGCTCGGCCCCGCTGCCACCCCCGCGAGTGCCCCGGCACAGGCCCCGCCGGCCCCCCCGCCCGGGCGGCTCCCGGCCCGGCTCGGGTGTGGCGCGGCCGGGCCCGGAAGCGGGGCCGCGGCCCAGCGGGGCCTGCGCGGCCGGGAAGGGCCGCTACGGGCCCGGGGAGGCCCCGCGTGTGGGGAGGGGGCTCGGCCACCTTCCAGCGAGCCCCGCGGGCCGCTCCGCCGCCTGTGGGGCCGGCACAGCCCCGCCGAAGCGCCAACGCGGCGGTGCCGATCCCGTCCCTGAGAGGCCGCGCAGCCGCCGGTCCCTGAGCCGGGGAGCGGGAGAACCCCGGGCTCGGGCAACCGGCCGGACCCGGCACGGCCGCCGGGCACAGACCTGCCGGAGCGGGGGCCGCTGTTTGTGCCCCGGCACAGAACAGCGCCGAGGGACGGTCCTTCCACCCGGCCGGCCGGGAAAGCATCCCAACCCCGCACAGAGCGGGCGGCCCTGCCCCAGGGAGGGCAGCCGACTGCGGGAAGGGAACTAACTGCACCCTTCCCTGGCACCATGGAGGGAGCGCTGGGGCAGTGGCATCAGGCTGTGAGCCAGGGAGCACTGCAGCTCCTCACAGCGTCAGGACCCAGCTACTTTAGAAAAAGAAATACACTTCAGCAACTCAGCTTGGACTCCACTTGACTCCCTCCTTCTGACGCGGGTAGGTTCGCACACCTCTGCACTGCCACGAGGATCCACATCGCCACTACGGGCACCCCTTCACCAGGAGGGTGACAGCCTCCGCTAGTGGCAGCCGCACCCAGCGTGGTCACCCCATGTCACAACACCCACCCCACCCATCAGGCCACGGCCTCCCCCGCCGCGCTCCCCCCACGCCTGTGGTGAGGGGACACCACCCGCCTCCTCCCAGGACAGAGAGCATCCCAGCTGACGGCGACACGGACGCACACACAGCCTCCTCCAGCAGCCCCGTCAACAGGTGCCAAGCCAGCACACGGCCTCCCTGGGGCAGGGCCCACCTACCCTGGCAGCAAAGCTTCACTACCAAAGCAGCTGAACCCCCCTAAGGCCTCCCCAGCACCCTTCCGCAAACAGCCCCAAAGTCCCCCCAGTACAGCCCAACAGTCAGCCCAAACCCGCCAACCTGGGACACCTTCACCCAAACTGCCCCCTCCTAAACATCCCAAAGGACCGCTGGGGTAGCCCGGGCACCCCTGGCCCACCGCCACCGGACAGGGCTGGGCCCCGCGCCCTCCTTCCCACGTGCCCTCGACCCGATGCCCGCCCGCACTCACCGCCAGCCGCGCCCCGCTCTGCCGCCGCCACGGCCGCCCCCACCATTAAACCGAGAGGCCCCGCCCCCCTCGCCGCTGCCCATTGGCCAAGGAGGGCAGAGCTCCGCCCCCGAAGCAGCCGCGACCAATCGGCGCGGCCGCCTCGTCCCGCCCGGTCCGTGGCCGCGCCCAGGCCGGCGGTGCCGGGGCCGCGCGGGCGCCGCCTGAGGGAGAGCGGGGGGGCCGCGGGAGAGGGAAGGGCACCGGGAGGGGGAAAGGACCCGCTTTGGGCACGGGCGGGGTGGGGTGCGCAGGGCCGGCCTGAGGGCGGTGGTGACGGCGTGAGGGAGACCAGTACGGGTCCATTAGCAGGTGGCTCCTTTTCTGCCCCAGAGACACCTCAACAGCCATCGCGAGCGTTTGGAAACGCAGGACAGAAGGACACCTCGGAGACCCCGACCACGTGCTGTTTCCAGCACCGCTTCATCCTGCGGTGTCTTCACAGCCACGCCAAGCTGCATCCTAAAAAGTGGCCGGGCCTTGGCTCGTGCTCGTCTGGTCTGAAGGCGTTTTTGGAACTCACTATTCTAATTGTTAGGAATCATCTTCTCATTTCCAGCTTAATTGGATGCACGGCTGGTTAATATCCATTTGCTCCTGTGCCAACGTTGTAATTTATCTCTCATAGCTCCTGCCGTGGTGTTTACACTGCAGTGTATTTGGAGACGGCAGTCATCTCCCTCTCGGCCATTACATGGAAGACTAAACAAGTTTTTCCAGCATTTTCCTACTAGCCTGCCTGTCCCTAATGCCATGGTAGCTCTTCTGACTGGGCTGCTGCTCAAGGTTCCTCTCCTGAAAATGGGTACCAAAGCCAGACTTTGTGCTCATCTAGTAAGAATTCCCCAACTGGATACAGCCAGGGTTGCTTTTGCCCTTCTCAGTCCCATTTTGCAGTGGCAGCTCAGTGTCACTCTGTGGCTGGTTACTCCTGTGATTTATCATCTTCAGATGCTTGCAGCTCGCAAAATCCCCAAAATGCAGTAAAGAAAGTCTGGTAGCTTTCATGCTTTTTTTTTTTGGCGGTACAGCATTCCTTTTCTTTCCCCTACACTGCTAATGCACCACAACATTCTGACTTCATCAGATTGCACCCAATATTTGTGCCAGTCAGTCCTTGAGGAAATCAATTTATAAAAACATCCACAAGTACCTCAGTAGTAACCTTCTGTGTGTCCTGATATGCTCCCTTCCGCAGGCTCTGCTTTCATCTTGACCTTAACCACTCCTTCCTACGTGAAATTCCTGTGCTTATTTCTGTCTCAGCATCTACCAAGGTTCCCAGTTGGTCCCAAGGTTCACAGCTGGTTCACTGGAGTCCATGCAGGACCTATAGCTTTATAGAGACGTTAGGTTTTTTGTTTGGTTGGTTTTTTTTTTTTCAACTGTTAGGTTAGTCAGACATAATAAACCTTATTTTATCCCCCATTTCCTGTCCGAGTGCCACGTTACTCTTTAACTGAACACTGTTAACATCAGACTGTCAGGGCTGAAGGTTTCTGGATCACTTTTTCTCCTTTGTTAAGTATAGGCATCAGTTTTGTTTGCTGTTCTTCACTTCTTTTTCTTTTTTGTCTTCCTTTTATTTTGCACCATTACTCTATTTTTAGTTGATTTGTGGTCCAATTCAGTGGAAATCTTGCTATGTAGTTTGTCACAAAACTAGAGATCACCAGTGGATTCGTTCACACTCCCTAGCACTAGATTCTCTTCCACCTTGTATCTCAGATCTCATAGCTTTCTCCAAGCATTCCTTCTCTCCTCTGGATCCACCCTTGCTGGCAGGCTTGTCACGCTCTAACAATGAGCCCCAAATTGCACAGCCCAGCCTCTTCCTGCTGTTGGAATAATTTTCCAGGTCACTCTCTTTCTTCTGCTCTGAATGCAATTTCTTTCTCCTCTCTCGGTTCTGGGCTCTACTTCCCTGTTGTGTCTGCTGTCTCCACCATTGTTCCTGTGTGGTATTTGCTCATTAGTCTTCCCTTGCTACTGCATCTTCTGTTTCTCTCCTTGATTCTCCAACACATCAAAGAGATTTTACCACTTTATTTCTCCTCTATCAGTTGGTTCTACTTTTCACACTCGCTGGCTTTGATGGGTTACCTTTGTTTGCGTGTTGCCCTTTTTTTACTTCTCATGCTCAGCAGGTTTCTGTAGTTCCTCGGTTTTCCCCCTTCCCACCATATCCCTGGAGCTGCAGCAGCCTGGGCAGGAGCTCCAGCTGGAGCCAGGTCTCTGCTCTGCCAGAGCACCCTGGCTGCAGGCAAGTGGATCCGGCACCTCCTGTTTGAGGGAGTGATGCAGGGTCCCCTCCTAACCCTTGGGGACAGGCCTCCAGCAAGGACCTGACTAATCTGCTGCGTGTTGTAGATCTGGGTTTCTGCCTTCCAGCCTCTTTGGAAGCAGGTAGCACAAGCACACATAGCAAGGAAAATCCCTCAGAAGTAAGGGAGGTGAGGGAGACAAGGCCAGAGTGACATGACCTGTTGTCCACAGCCAGATGTTCCCAAAGTGTCTGGAGAGAGATTTTTATAAATGGATAATCTTCTGCTTCCATCTTGAATCCTGCCTGTATGACCTGAAATCTGGAAGAGAAGCTGTTTGCAGCCAGCCAGGCATGTCACCCTGACTGGTGATCATCTCTGGACCTCTAGAGCAGAGATGATCCTGTCACATGCCTGCACAAGGGTGTCCTGCCTGCACCAGCCATTCCTGCAGCAGACAAAGCCCTACAGGTCATTGACTCTTCACCTGCAGTTCAGGACACAACCTGGCTGTTGTGCTCCTGGTCCCAGCAGCCTGGGCTGCACCAGGCTTCAGTTTGGGAGAGCTTAAGTTCCTTCCTCCACTTCTTATCCTGGAGAACAACACACCATTTCCATTGTAGCTTCAGTGAGGGCCCTGCTGATCCTTCTTGACATGGAGATCCGATCAGATGGAACTGGCTGTGGGTCTCTGTGCTCCTTTCCATTGTTCCCTCCACCAGTCCCTGTCTTCTGCTTTCCCCTTGCAGAGCAAGGTGCACCTCTCTTTCCCCTTGTCTCTCTGCCTTGGTGCAAAAAGCAGGCATGTGTTAATGTAACTTGCTGAAGGCACAATGACTGAAGCCATCATCAGTGCAGAGGATTATCAGACTATCAGATGGGAAGGGAACTTCTGTAGGAACTGAGCAATGGAAAAGGAGTGAAGTTCAATGAGAGGTTATGACCTTAGAGATTAGTAATGATGATTTCTTCTACATGTAATGAGATGTAATGAGTTTCTCAGTACTGCAGCTTTTCTGGTGCCAGTCTTGAGGACTGGCTTAGGTTCACCATGCAGCTGAATAGGGAAAATAGGGAGTTTCAGCCCCCTCAGGGGTTTAAGTTTCTCTGTTTTCTTGCAGAGATAAAAATTCTTAAAATCCTGGCTTGCTGGGGAACTAAAATACCTTTTTGATCACATCTGGTTTATATAGTAAATTTATATTCTTTTATTCACTGAATTTATAACTATGAATTTATTACTTTTAAATACTGATAATCTGAATGGTGAGAGTTTTATTTGGCAATACATTGACATTATGCAACTTGAAAAATCTAAAATATAACGAAAAGACAAAATGAATTCAGTGAAATTAAAAACATGTACACTTGGTCCTGTAATTTTTCAGTAATGTATTTGACATACATGGTTAGTAAATTTACCTAGCTTATTACATTTGGGGAGTGAAAAGATGATTCCCAGATCCTCCTGTCCTTTTCTTTTTAATAACGAAAACCCAGTGATTTTGCATATGATCAGATAAAACCACTGAATGTAAATTGGCTCTCTAATGTTGTTTAACCCTTCTCCCTTTCCCTGAGGTTGGACCCTAAAGCACTATCAACCACACCTCATTGCTGCACACCTTCTCTGTGACTGCGTGACAAAAATCGACAGATTGATTACCCTGGGAATCGCAAATCATGCAAGAAATGCTCCTACACCACCTCTATCTATACTGAGAGGATCAAACAAGGCTTTCATGACCACTAAAAGTGGAGATCGATGATACCACTCTGAACCTGAAAGACCATTAAATGCCATAATGTCACTTTGTGATTTCAATAAATGGAGGTGGGCAGGTAGGTCGTGCCTGAGCATGCATTGCTCCTCTGTACTGCCTCTTTCTGTGGCTGATATCAAGTTTAAGTGACTCATCTTGGGCAAAATTTTATGTGTTATATATGCTGATTACATCATACCGGCAGCAAAGGCCAATTACCCCGTCATTGTTGCCCTCTTCCCCTTAAAGCCAAAAGAAATACCTTCACTCCTGGGGTTCAAGGTTCCTACAAGCCCCTCAAGCCACCAACAAACAACTCAGAACATTTCTGTAGTCAGCAGAAACCCCTGCTGTAACATGATGCTGTCATCATTCATTCATGGCTGGGCTTCGCGAACGAAGATTTGGGAAGGGCTCTACCCACATTTGTTGCAAGCGCGTTGGTGGCTCAAAAGGCCAGTACGAGATAGATGATGCTGCAGTTTCACACTAAAACATCACCTGGAAAAAGGTATTCCGGGGGATGAAAAGGGAGGTTGGAAGCATCACCCAGAAGCTTGCAGGCACTGTGGTGGTGCCCTGGGAGCTTTGATGGCAGACTTTCACCCCGGCGTGTTTAATTGCTGGACTTTGCCTGCCAGCTGGGGTGGGCAGCACATATGACTGCAGTTTCCTGCTGGGACCTTTGTCAGCTGCATAACAGCCTCTCCAGGGTGAGCCCTGGCACCCACCTCTGCAGGCTGGCAACATCACTCCAGCAATACAGGACCCCCTGCCACCTCCACAGACATGCCAGGAGTCTTGGCTCATTCTGAACCTGTTAAAGCATCCTTATTTGTTCCCGTGGCCTGCAGGATAACCTTATGGAATAATGGTGCTTGTTTCAAATCCACCAAATTATGGGGAGGGTGGGGGGGAAAGAAGCAGAGCCACAGCTGGAGCAAGGTGCCCAAGGATACCGAAAGCCTGGAGAAGCCCATTCTTCAGTGTCTCTGCAAGGCAGCAGGTACAGCAGGGCCAGCTCAAGGCCCAGAGCGGACTGGCAGGAGGCTGGAAAGGGTCAGGAGGTTTGGGGGCTTCAGCACATGCAGCACAACAGCAGTCCTTGGTTACTAGTGCAAGAACTGGTGACTATTCACATGCAGTGTGTCGTGGCAGAAGACCATGGGAGTTCTGGTAGCTCTGTTTCTGGTAGGGACCTGAAAACTGCCCTTTCTCCGGGAGCTTTTAAGGCTGTCTCATGGACACATGCTCCTGAAGAGAGAAAATGCAGGTGAGGAAAAAGGCCCTGGTCTTGCTCATCCCCAGAATGCCCTTTCCATCTGAAGTGATCATCTCTGGGAACCTGTCCCAGACTGCCTGGAGCCCAAGAGAGCATCTTGGCAAAGCCAGGTGACTTCTCCACCCTTGGCAGGTGGTTGGGATTACAGTCAGAGTTGGTGACATGACACCACATATCACGCTCCACAATTGTGTCCCAGGGCTGCCTTCCTAACGCTGTACAGCAGTGCCATGCAGCTCCATGGAGCACACAAAGCCGGAAGAAAAACCCCTCCCAAATGCTCCAGGCTGAGCTGGACACTTTCCTGGGAAAACTTTGCCTTGACCTGAAGTGGCCACGGAGTCCCAAGCAGAGGCTGCCCAGGTCCCAGGTGCTGCCCCCTCGGCCATGGGGCAGTGGGGCTAAGCCGGCGCTGGCATGAGCACGCTGCTGGTCACTCTGCAGGGACTAAGCCACAGAAAGGACATTGTCAGAGTGGAGGATTGTTCTGGGGGAACAGGCTGCACAAAGAGGAATTGTTTTGCTGTGAAATGAGGCCGTGTTTAGCTTCAGCCGAGGCTGGGCTTTGCCTGCCTGTCTGGGCTGCGGGCTGGTGGGGGACACTGTCCTCCCTGGCCTGCCTGGCATCTTCTCTGCTTCTAAGGTTGTCCACTGGTGCAGTCAGCAGCACTGTACATGCCCTGAGACCCACTGTGGTTTGGGAGGAGAAAGAAATTGAGGGATAAGAGAACTCATGGCACGTCTGCCATGGCCTTCTGCACCTGCCTGGCATGTCCAAGGGACAGAGGGGAAGGGGAGAGCAGCAGTGGGGCAGCTCCCACAGTGAGGGGCTGCACTTTTTCTCCTAGGGACAGATAAACAGGAGGGAAACAGAGGTATGCAGTAAACTGCTCCAAGATAATGGGCAGAGAACATAGTGGCCTCTTTTCTGGAAATACCTCTCCAAGAAGTGTTGTCGATGGTGAACACCACAAGCTTTCTTGGATGCATGTGTGGGGACAAGCATCTTGCACTTGAGCTCCAGCAAGACACAGCAGGGAGCACGGGACACAAAGAAGCAAAGGAGGGGGAGCTGCATGTTCAAAATGTGAGTTGGAGCATTCCTATTAATTCCTGGTGGTTTTACTCCCTATGTGAGTGAACACAAACAGTTAAGAGCAATGGTGGACGCACCCACAGAGGCTTTCTGTGAGTCATTCCTGGCTCGGCAGTGGCTCGGCAGTTGCTGTGGGGTTTCCACAGTCCAGGGCTGCAGGTCCTGCTGGCCTGGCTCCTCCTGCCCACAGCCCTGTGCTGCCCAGCTCCCTGCCCTGCCTGTGCCCTGCCGTGGGGGGATGCACATGGTGTGTGCCCTCTGACAGCCCCATGCAATCAAATCTGGTGCATTCTGCTGACTGGAGCAAAACAGGCTGTGCTATGATGATGATGATGACTGTGGCTGTTTCTACCACTGTGATGCCCATGGGAACCTAAATATACAAAAACATCCCTCTTCAGCCCCACTTATGCAGAATGTGTTTCTCAGGGGGGATACAAGTCGGTGTGTTAGCTACTGCCATGAACTCTTTAGGCAGTGCTTTGAAGTCCTGCCACGCTGCTGCAGCAGAGCAGGAGACGAGGCGTCTCTCCCACCCCACACAGCAGGACCCCGACTGCAGTACTGCATCAGTACCAAGAATAAACCCCACGTGAACATCCACTGCACGTTTCAAAGCCAAGTTCCTGCAGGAGCAGCACACCTCCATGCTGCATGCCAGGGTGGGCAGAGCCCAGGACTGGCACATGACAGTGGGAGACAGACACGACCCACCAAGGCCACCTGGCAATAGGCATAGAAGGAGCTGGTCTGGAAAAGAGCAAAGGAGGAACATCTGGGAAATGCTGCAGCTTTGAAATAACACCCACAGACAGCAGTGATGCCCCTTTGGCCCAAAGCACAGCCAGCAAATGAAAAACATAATGCAAAAATACCCCGGGGCACAGTCTTTTCTCAGAGGAAAGGAGCTGCCATGCCAAGGGGGACCTCAGCACCACTGCTAATTCAGTGCAGAAACTGCTTGGACATGACAGGAGCAAAGGGAGAAGCCTCACAGCAAGCAGGTAAATCAGTGACAGAATCTGAGCAGCAGTGACAAGATTGCTGCTGCAGGAACCACAGCTCTTGATCCCCTGACCTTGGCAAATATGTGTCTCAGTCAGAAAAATGCATGCAGTAATTTCTTTTCTTTAAAAAATGCACACTAAAAATAATAATAATAAAAAAAAAAAGACACAGGCTTCTCCTTCAGAAGAGCCAGCCAGCACGCTTTGCATTACTCTGATGTCAGAGTTACCCCTGAGGAAGTTGCAGAAGGTTTTCATTAATTTCTAAGTGCAGGTTTCCACCAAGGCAGTGTTCCTGGATCCAGCCAGAGCGCTGCAGTATCATAAGGACAATAAATAAACTGTGGAGTCACATCAGCTTGAACTATTTTTATGGCATGTATTACAAATACACCCAAACATCCCATTTCTCCAGCATGTATTTTTACCACCACAGCGTCTGTGTGACGTACAAAGTGGTAACATTTTCTTTTTAAGACAGATGAAGATTTATGGCACTTGTGTGGAAGGAGGAACTCCATGGGATTTTTCCAAAGCATCTGTGTATTCATTTGTAGGTGCCAGCTGTCACATAGACATGCTCTGCCTCTCCTGGGGCCACCAGGCTCATTTGGGGAGCCCAGGGGAAAGCAGAGCCTGACTGGGGGGCTGCTTCCACCACCAGGCCGTTTTCCTTCCGTTTGTGCCTTTGACTTTCAAGCAGTTTCTGCGTTTTTCAGTGGCCAGTTAAAACCCTCCTTTTGCTGCCGTTTCCACCTATTTGTCTCTCCTCTCTCAGCTGCAGGTGAAGCTGCTTTGGGAGCAATTCAGATGCAAAACTTGGCTTAACACCCTTTGGCAGCACACACCCCATTTATGTAGCTTCTTAGCATCAAAAAGTCCTCAGGCTCTCTCAACCCAACCACCACAAGCCTTCTCCTTTGGTCCCAGATGTTTCTGTCAGAGAGATCCCATCCTAGCAGGAGGATGGAAAACAGCCCTGCAGCCCATGCTGAAACCTGCCTTAGCTGTGTTATGGAGAGTGGAGAACTGCAGAGGGTTCCCTAATTCTCCTGTCCCCCCATCTCTTTGGTTGCTTCCCTCACACCTCCTGTACTTCCCCTCCACTGGAAAGGCTTAATGATGCCCACTTAAAAGATCTGTAGGTTAAAAAAAAACAAACAAAAGTTATGTTTTGCTTGTTCAAACAAAAGAAGACGCCTGTGTGCACATCTCCACTTGGGGACAGGACAAGAGAACAAACAAGCAGCAGGTGTTTGTCGTGCTGATCAGTGGATGCAAAGAGATGCAGGGTAGTGGTGGGAACAGGCTGAGCTTCACAGCTTCCAGAGACAAACTGGCCCAGGGCAGCAGCAGGACAGGCTGTGGGCACCACCCAGCATGGCTGGATGTGCGATACGAGCTGGGAACGGTGCGCCTGTGGGTAGCTGGGCAGGAAGGAAAGGCAATAAATATCTCTCTCCTGCATTTGGGAGGAAGCCAGATGAAGCATTCCTGTCACGAGGGTGAAATGCTTTCCACTCTAACAGTAACTCAGGAGGATGTTAAACAACAGTTGCATAAGGTAAACATTGAAAACTCAGCAGTCTGGGTATCCCGCATCTCAAAAATAAAATTAAAAAAAAAATCTGATTTTAAAAATCCAAGCTATTAATGATGACATTCAGGAAGACAAGGGAGCCTGGAAAAGCTCCAGAGAACAAGCAAGCTGATATTATGCCAGCATTTAAAAAAAGTAAACAGGATGGCCTTGTAAACAGGTGTGTCTATTCGACAGACATCACATGCAAAATAATGACCAAGAAATATGTGATCGCGTTGATAAAGATTTAAAGCAGAGAAATATAAATATCAATCATTAGGGATTACAGACAATAAGCCTTCAGACTAACATGATAATTTTTTTGGCACTGTATGTTCTTAAATATCAGAGAGCAACCTGGCTGGTACAGAGCCATGTGAGATCAAGGAACAAGCTCACGGGTGACCTGGCCAAGTGTGAGGCAGCAGAGGAGATGCTCCCCATGGAGCTGTACCAAGGATGTGTTTGTAGCAGGGAGTGCTAAATAGTGTAAAGCTGATGACCTGGAGGGAAATGAAGTCATGATGGGCAGAGCCTGTTGTCCTGGGAGCCCTTGGGATCCCTGGGGCAGTGGGCCCACACAGTGAAAGATGCCCATTGTCTGCACTAGAGCCCAACTGGTACTGAGGAGGGCCTTGGGGGCCAGAACAAACCAGTGTCCATCTCCGTCACACTCTTGCACCCAAGCTGGGGCCCAGACAGCCCAGCAACACCTGCTGTGCTGGGACTGAGCCTCCTCCTTGCCAAAATTATCCTACTTGGAAGAGAGGAGTTCAAAAGGAATCGGATAAGGGAAAAGAAAGACCCTGAGGGCTCAGTGCAGCAGCACATCCCATGCTCACAGGAAGAGAATGCTTCCCCATGGCCTGCTTGGCCCCTGCCACAGGGGGACACAGCCTCAGCCTCTGCCCTGACCAGCAGGGCTGTGCTTTTATTCTGACACAGTGCACTGGGAATGCTGAACCCCTGTTGGACTTGCAGACCACAGTGACAAGCAGTGGACCATGAATTCCACTGTGAGTTTATGGGTAAAAGGCTTGTTCCTTTTCCCTGTTCAAACATTCAAACACTGGCAGCAACCGGCTAAGAGGTTAAAGTCGTTCTACATTTGAGACTCCCATTCCCACAATCAGAATAGTGCATCCTAGTCCAGTGTCCCAAAGGACACAGATGCATAAGGAGATTTGGATGCGAGTCAAGAAGTGGAAAATGGAAAATATGCCTTAAAGCAAAAGGGACTTTCATCAGTTTCAGGATCAGGAAAGCTTGATCATAATATCCGACTCCTCTCTCTGGGACCAACAGCTCAGAGGCTCACTCCCTGGCTGAGAAGATCCACTCACTGGAAGGGAATTAAAGAAATGCAGCCTCAATCTAAGGTGCAACAAGAAAAATAGTTTTTAGAACGACCTACCAACCACTGTAGCTGAGACACATCAGTTCAAGATCAACTGTTTTCCTAACAGCAGTGCTCTAATTTTCTCGAGAATGAATTCACGGCAGCCTGTGTCATGCAGGAAGTTACACTGGCGAGCCCAGCCAGCCTCCTTGGCTTTATAATCTACGGAAAAAAATCCTGCCTGTGTTTCCCTTCTTCCCGTCCAAGTGTGTGAAAGGTCTGGCTGGCCCCACTGGAGGCGTTTTTGGGAGAGCCAGGTTAGCGTGGGCAGCAGCAGCTGTGCCGTGCCTGCGTCCCACACTGCCCGAATCACCCCGGCGGCTGCCGGCCCTGGTGCTCCTGCACTGGGGCATTTTAGCTTTATAAGGAAGCCAGTCTGGGGGGACAAAGGGAAGCAGCATCCTAGAGCTGAGGCTCCACAAATGACGGGTGCCAGGGATCTGACACACACAATATTCTGCCTTCCTTTCCAACCACAGCAGGGAAGTGAGACAGAGCAGGGCACAGCCATTCACATGGTGCTCAGCCCATCACGGGGAACAGCCCTGCAGGCTCTCACTCCCTGGTCCTCAGGCTCCAGTTTTTTGCACAAACCCCTCACACTGGAACCAGTAATGTGTCTCCTCTGCCCTCACCCTGCAGTCAGTGTGTCCTGAGAGAGCTGGAACCTCCGTGTTGTTTAGGAGCAAGAAAGCTCCCAGCATCCCATCAGTCTGGCTGGGATGGTGCCACTGCAGACTCCACTGGGCTCATTCCTAGCAGAGCATCTTTGCCATCTTATAAGCTGTTTGTGCTTCCAGCTCAACTTTCTACTTCCCAGCACTTTTCAAGGGCCAGCACATCAAAATGGGTCGATAACTGCCCTAGTCACAGCTTTGTGGAAGGTCTTGTTTTGGGAGAAGGGCTCACAGCCTCCACAAATAAGCTGGATCTGATTAGTTCATAGGCAAGCAGTGCAGGAGCAGCTGCAGGCTCTATCTGCTGAGTGGAGATTTCCTCACCCGAAGATTGCTGACAGATGCTATTGAGTAAAACACAGTGCTGGCTTTCACCACAAGTCAAAAAGGAAGTCCAGGCAAATGCAGCAAGAGGCATGACAGTTTTCCTTTAGGATAGTGCTGCATGTACTGATGTGCTCCATGGGCATGCGCCCCCACCTTTAATCTCAGAGGAATCTCTCACTGGGCAGATTATATGTTACAGCTCAAAGGCACAAAGCAAAGACGGCTTCACAATGCCCAGTTCTAAAGAGAAATGGTCAATCCAGAAGTGCCACAGTCCTGAGCAGATTGAAATATGTCTCTGAAGTGATAAATCGATCCTGAAGTAGCTAGGAAACTTTATAGGAAAACACAGAAGCAGACAAGCATGGAAATGAAACTGGATCTAGCTGGGATTTGCTGCAGTATCAGAATACAGAAGCTCTGTGCTTCTGTTCCTGAAGTGCTGCCTTCTTGCCGTGGGCCTTGTAATAGTCTTTCCCAGTATTCTGCTTTCTGGGGAATAGTCAGAATTGGTTTTCAATGCAGGAGATGTTTGCTGCTCGTGTTTGTACCCTGCTGACTCACTCTACAACACCTCTTTACCCATAAACCTGCAGCTCCAACACTCGGCCTCCAACATTTTCAGTGTATTTTAGACTGGAGATGCTCTGTGCTTCCCCAGAGGGAAATGAGAGTTCCTGAGAGATGGATACCAGTGTCTCACAGTGTGCATAACGAGGTCTTTATTCAACAAGAGGGAGTAAAGAAAGAACATACTGAGTGACCAAGCAGAAACAAGGAGCAGAGTGCTCCATGCAGTCTTCAGGTTCTGTATCAGGAAAGGGTAGTTACCCTTCAGGTCAGACCCGGAGAAGATGGGATCAATACCATAACCAAAGTCCTCTGCTCTGGCTGAACAGAGAAGTAGTTGTGTCCTGGAGATGTGGCCACCAGCAGCTCCACACACACCACCCAGCAATAAACAAAACCCAGGGAAGGGCCTTTAACCCCTATCTCCCTGGATATGGTATGTGGCTATGTAAAGGGACTAGTCCTAGAAGGAATCCAAGTGGGGTGGCTGCAGCAGTAACAACACTGCTGTTCCCTGGGTCTGGTTCATCTCAGCTCACCTCTGGTATGGATGCATTGAGGCAGATTTGATGTTTGTTTTTATGCCACTTGGCATTTTTCCTAAAGAGAGGGAAAAAAAAGAAAAAGCAGTGCAAAATCAGCATATGGGAGAACATTTGCTCAGGAGCGTGCAAGAGTCACAACAACCCCATCTGGGCTTTTCTTGTTCCACTCCAGGCTTATCTGCTACAGCATCTTCCAGCTTCTGATCTACCACAATCAATCTCTTCTACAAATTGGCATCTTTCCCTGTTGAGAAATCTTCTTGACAACTCCTGTGTCCCTCTGTTATCCCCTCACATTCTATCCTTGTTCCACCCTAAAGAAGACTTTCTCTTTGTCAGGAGGCTCCTACATCACTGTTGGACTTAGTTTCACAGAAGTTGCTGGCAGCAGCACTCACAGAAGAACCCAGACTGATCTTCACTTCCATTTCAGAGAGGCAAACACAGAGCCTGTATCCCCTTACACGCAGCATTATTTACAGTCAGGGTGTATATTTAAATTACTAAGCCTCTCTGAGATCTCTTCATTTCTTGTAACCACATCCCCCTCTTGGGCATTATTACTCTTTGCTGATACCAATCACACATGGAAGCATGTTCAAAGCTTACTAGCAGCCTACAGTGAGTGTACAGTGCTAGACAAAACTGAAATGTCTGAACAATAAACAGTGATTAAAGAGCAGCTCAGAGGGATATTCAAAGAACACTCCTTCAGTGTCTTCAAATTAAAACAGGGAAAAAAAGGACAACTTCTGGAAGTTAAAACTGTAGTGCAGCAGGACAAGAAAAAAAAAGATTTGATAAGAAAATGCCTAAAAGAATAAAGATTATTAAACTTTCTCAAACATATCCAAAGTGGGTCACTGCCAGCAATAAATGGGCAGGCAACTGATATATCACTTCAGTGCTAATAAGCAATACACAAATACTGTTAGACATTACTCCAAAAGCAAGTGAAGAGGACTGCATGGTTCACCTGCATCTGGGACACTGTGAGCAATTCTGGTGTTCCCAGTCTTGGAAACAAAGAGAAAAAGTGCAGGTCAGAGTGACAAGGATGGTCCAAGTTATCATTTTTACATGAAGTCACAGTAAAGAGAATAGGACTCATAAGCTGGGGGGAAAAAAAAATTAAAAATGGACAAAGGGAGGAGACATGACAGATTTCCAAAACATGAAAACTAGTATGGAGAAGGTGAGGAATCATTACTCGCCATTTCTCACAACATGGGTAAAAAGGAAACATGCAAGAAAATTATCAAGAAAAAGATTTAAACATAAAAAGGATTATTTTAAAAGCAAAACATGCAACAGAGCTGTGGGACGTATTGCTATATGTGTTGTAGAAGTCAAAACTGTAATTCAAACAGGAACTGCAGAAATTAATGGCTGCTGTACCCAGTGGTACAAAAAAAACCTGGCTTAATATCTCTGAAAAATGACTGTTGTCAAGATATACCTTTTTCTTGTATTCTTTCAGCCTCAGCTATGGGCATAATCAAAAGCAGAATAGTGAGACTGACCTTTGGTAAAATCCACTATAGCTGCTCTTATCAAAAGGGACCTTACCCCTAACACAGGCTGGACAGCAGCTCTTGTTACCAGGGTGCTCTGCCTGGGCTACAGAAGGGCCTGTGTTACCATCCTGGATACAGTGTTTATGGGGTCTTTGTTTTCAAATCACAATGGAAATTAATTTCTCTTACCTAAATACATATTTAACTCAGGATTAATATTGTTGCTCAAGTTCATTTCTGAACAACAGTCATTACACGGGCAAGAAAACACCAATTAGGATATCCGATATCCTGAATCGCAATTAACGTTATGACAGCACAGGGTTAGGCCTGTATGTCCCCCAGGCCCAGCCCATTCCTGACAGCAGAGGACTTTTAAGGAGGAATAGCAGAACAGGGCAAGCCTGCAGTGACACCCCTGCAGAATACCACAATCCCCCCCCTGCTGCTAACATACTGTGGCTCAGGGTCATGGAATCAGAGTTGGTTTCTTCAAGATTAGCTGTTGACTAATTTTTCAAACAGAAATTTACGTGCTTACTTATTTTTCCATCTCATATAAACACTATCTACCTATCACACTAGGCAATGCGCTCTACAGTCTAATTATTTCATATTCAGAAAAATATCTCACTTTTGTTCCAAGTTTACAAGCCCGTATTTTCATTGGAGCACTTTCACCAATCCTTCTGCATCCTGGGAGACAGTGAGCAATCATTCCTCATTCACCTGCTGTATACAATTTGGGATTTTACAGGCTTCCTTCTCCTTAGCCCAAAGCTATGGCCAATAGCAGAGAAGGTATCAGAACCACCCATAATATTGTAGGTGTGGGTGCCCAATGGATTTACAGAATGGCCTGAAGATACCACGTGTTCCTCTTCCAGTAATTGCAAACATTTGGTTTGCATTTCTGCCCCAACTGAACAACCAATTGATGTCTTTAGAGAACTCATATCATGGATGTATTTCACAAATACAAGTAACTAGGTTGGAGTCCAGGTGCTGGATATGTACAGTCCAATTTGTACACCCCTGTATTTCACTTTATGTTTCATACAAATGTAGCCTACTGCTATGAAGCAAAGTCCCTTGGTATGGGAAATCCTTCTGACTTTTTACAGACAACTTTTGGGTTTTTTCTTACCTTAAATAACTCATTGCCACCAAACTTCACCACTTCATTGCTTACCCACAACTTAAATTTGACAGGAAATCCCCCCTGCAAAACTACACTGTTATCTCCCTCCATACTGATCCCTATGTTCACTAAGTCTCTTATTAAAATAGTATTGCAGTGGGAGTTAAGAAGCTGAAGCTGGTTGGCTGGGATCCATTTCAACCTCAGCTAATTTTAAGCAGGTATTGCTCCACTGTTGTAACCTGACTCATGTTAAGGCTAGAAAGGAAACTCATACTTAGTTACACCTCAGAGGTGACTGGGGAAGAATCTCTACATCTGCATTTGTCTCTCTTGCTCCATGGATTTCAACTGATCTCAGATAAGCAACTTCTTTACCTGGCTGTCCTGCTGGTGTCATCTGTACTCCTGCCAGCATTGGCTGCTGCTGAGCTGGTGCCCCTGTCATTGGGACCTGCTGGATGCCTGAAGCCCCTGCAATGATGGCACCAGCTCCTGGTTGGCCTGACTGGACAGATGCCCCTGAGCCTGGGGGTCTCCGGTTTGACAGCCCTTTCCCAAAGGCCACAGCTGCTACCAGTGCATTGGTATCTGCAGGGTTGAAAGTCTGCTTGTTCTGTCGTAAACCTGCAGAAAAAAAAGTTGTTATTTTCAGAAGTTACTTTTAGACTTAGCAATCAAAGTCTAAGGAGTAGCATAGCTGCTCCTGAATTTACTTTTTAGCTACTTTGGTTCGTGTAATAGAGATGAGTTTTCTTACAGGCTCTCCTACAGGAGTCTCAGCAGGGTCAAAGAAGCTGCAAAATCCAGGGACAAGGGTGATCCAAGAGCTTTTTCACTGACAGCAGGGCATAATCTACTCAGGGAAGGAGGACAGAGGGAGCTAACTCCTCCATGCCCATGAGAAGTTCCCACTAAAGGCTCCATGCTCAAGCCTACAGCAGTTAACAAGCACTGTGTTTTAGATAAACAATGGCAACATCCCTTTTGAAGGCTCATGAGCAGCATGGTGTCTGCAAGTTTTTCTGCCACACATGTGCCCAGTTATACTGTTAATCCCAGAAACTAGACAGAACCTGTGCTTGGGTCCTTGCTTACACTATGTGTGTGTCAAAGATAACGATAAAAACAATGCCACTGCCTTTAGGAGTTGTGCACAGCACTCCTGGGAACAGTAAACACAACCAGAAAAGGCTGACCATGAGTCTGATGCACCCATCATCTAGAGGGCATCACACAAGAGCCTGCCAACAATGTAGTCTCCTTCAGAACACAGCTAAGGGGTTTCCCATTCACTGGCACTGCATTTTCACATCTATTTTTATTAATTAAAGTTGATTGAGAGGTTTTCTTGGCAAATACTTACCACTTCCTCAAAGAGGGATATGGAAAAGGGTTGGGATGACCTTCCTGCCATGCACAGGTCACACAAGCAGGACACATGACACCCACAGGATCCCTTCTCAAACTAGGGACAGCCAATCTTGTATCTTCTGGAATGCTTTTGTTTATGCTGCTCAACCTCAATTCCCATACTTCAGCCTGTCTGTTATACCTGTTTTGCCTCTACTCTCTGAAGCCTGCTGCTTGAACCCCTGCACCCCACTTCCACCTCAGTGACATACCTCCACTTTCAGATTCACGCTCCTCCTTACTGATTTTCTCCAGCAGATTTGAGCACATTTTGTTCAGACTTTGGATCTGTTTCTGCAAAATGAAAACTATCAGAAACTGCCAGAATATCTCCAACTCAGCACAAATCAGCAAGGAGAATGAACAAGCTTTCTCTTCCCAGGGTCTGTATAACCAACTGTAAGAATTTTGGTGGCCGAGCCTAGGGAGCCCAGTGCTAATGCACACGGGGCACTATGGGGATGAGATGGCCTCCACTTCTCTGACTGGTCCGATGGCACCTCCTGTGAACAGCCAGAGAGCTGGATACCCTGGTGAAACTGTGGAGGAAACCAAACCTCAGCTAGGGTCAGCTGGAGAAATCTCAGACAGGAAAGGACAAAGCAAAAAAAAATAAACTTTCAGATGGAAGGGTGAAGGAAGCAGAGTTAAAGGGCATTGTGTACCCTAGGGATAAGAGGCAGAAGTATCAAGCTGTTCTTTACCTACCTGTGCTGCATCAGGGCTAATTCGAGCTGCATCAGTGATCAGCTGCTTCTCCTGCTCCTCCACCTCAGGGTCGGGCTTAGTTCGGAGATGGTCAGGCACCACCTCATGGCTGAACACGGGCACACGCCCCTCCGTCTGCCGCTGCAACGTTGGACAAGCCTCACTCAGAGCCTCTGCCTCCAGCCCAGGGCACAGGCCATGGTGCTGGAACAAGGCCAGCATGCTGTGCAGAAACCTTGATCTGGGGAGCATTAGGAAGTTTTAACAACTTGTCTAGGAATTTGCATTGTGCCTGTTTAGTCAGAGCAACATATTTATGAATAGAACACCTCCTGTAAAGGGCATCCAGTGCACGTGAGGTGAAAATCCCTCAGCAAAGCAGCTCCCAGACAGAACTACTCGCTGCTTTTTCTTTCTCTACACCCAGGGCTGAGGAATGCCCAGCACAAGGAGTGGCAGGCTGGAGCAGACACACAAGCACTTTCTGATAATCAAGGGACACGTCTTACCATGATCTCCTCATCACGGTCTGGAGACAGCACTAGGGGGATGATAACCTGGTTTCGCAATAGTGGGGTCTTCTCATGCTTTAGCACTTTATTCAAGGTGTTCAGCTGCCCCGAGAGCAATGCAAAGCTGTCCAGAACTGATGGCCTGGGAAAGCAAATAAAGAAGATAAAACATGGAAAGGTATGCCACAGGTAGCTTTTCTCTCTTCTTTGTTCAAATGGCTGAGAAGTGAGGAAGTAACACTATTACTCCTCAAATCAGTCTACTCCAGACAGTGAGCAGTAAAACCCAGGGTTGAATATGCAGATGTGGACAAACCCCAGCCCCTACTGCAAATGTCTCAAATGTTGCAAATAGTTCAGGGATTACAAGCAGTACCATTGGAAGTGTCAGTTGTTTGGGATTTCAGCAACATACACAGGAGCAATTCTCTCCTTACCACTAACTCTCCCAGTGCAATTCTAGAGCAAGGTCTGAGAAATAATTTAACCCCTAGGCAGTACAGCCAGGAGAGACAATATTTATGGCTTGGCGATTTGCTAAGCAATAATGAAGCAAAGTAACTGATAATCTTGTCCCCTTCAGCTTGTTCCCACAGGGGGATTCACCACCTCTCCTGCCTTCTGCAACATTAACTACAAATGTTAATGGCCTCTGAAGCTTTCTGCAATGGTAGACACTGTTTAAGATACCGTATGGTTTACTAAGTTGCAGCTATAACATCTTTATGCTCCACCAGGAGGAGAATGCCATCTTGCAAGTCTCTCAAACTGTGTGGTGAAACAGAACTAGCAAAACACAAAAGCTCAGTTTATATCAGAGCCAGAAAAAGCCAGAGAAGGTCAAAAAATGCAGAAAGAACTATTGCTCATTTCACAGTGCATGTGGGTCTCTAAGATATTTCACTTGAGAACTTCCAGTCACTGCAGATGACTCTATTACTCTACAGCATGAGACCAATGGATTTCAGCTGGTTTTCTGGTGGAAGACAGGTAGTGGTTCCTCCAGCACAAATATGAAAAGCAAATTTAAACCTACTGACACTAGGCTTCTAACGGTTTCTAACTAATCCTTTGAGCCAAGTCTGAACAGCTTCAGTGACCAAGCACCCCCAGCTCCAAGAGACACCTTACCATGTGAGTCGGTCGTACTCGTTCTCCAGCTTGTAGATAAAACTGACCAAAGAGTTCTTCAGGTCGGCCACCTGACTGATGAGCGCCTCCAGGGTCAGCTCCAGCTGCTTCTCCTCTCTCTAAATTAAGGTAAGAAAGACAAAGGATGAGGACAAAGCTTAACATCCTCCCAAGGTATTGTGAATCCACATCCATGCATCCATAATCCAATTGGTCCTACAGCCAGCCTCCTTTCCAGAGGAAGCAAACAGAGACTCCAGAAATAAAAATCCTATGGTTTCACATTGATCCCCTTCCCCTTGGGACACTTAGGCAATAGACTTGTGCCTCAGACAAACGCTTGGCCAGCTGTGCTCTTTAAGATCTAGATGAGCATAGTGAAGACATCATCACTTACATCTGCTTTTTACCACATCAGGCAAAGTCATCAAAGTTAGCTCATGCCACCTTTGTGAGCCATTTAAGCCAACTCAGCTCAAAGTAGATTAGCATTCTCTCAACTTTCTCTGACAGCAGCTGTGGGCACAGCGATGTCTTAATCCAAAACAGCCTTTGCAAAAGGAGTACCAGGTCCGTGGCCTAAAGACTCCAGTTTGTGCTCTTTACCTCATTTACCTTCTTTCTGCCCAAGTGCCACCTCCAGCTGCCAAAGAAACTGGCAGCTGCTACCGTATTTGTGCCTTACTGGCTGCGGGAGGCCCTGCTGTGACACGGAAGGTGTCATACCCACACACACACCTCACCTCCTGCCTTTTGCTCGGATTACATTGTTTAAATAATCTTTTCCACTGATAACCCCATCCGGGTGAGGGAGGACGTTGACAGATAAAGTGTCAAGACAGGGGATCTGATGTCAAAGACACCAAGGCATGTTCTTGACTCTTGCAAAAACCTCCTAAAATCCTATCTACTCTAACTTACTCATACTACAGTATTGCGCAAAATATAATTAAAGTCCCAGCCCTAACGAACTGCTCGTGTAAGTTGAGAACTGTACAATAATAATCCATGAGGAGGGTGGGACAAAGCAATCAAATAATAGAAAGGGAATACCGATTGGGAAAGCAGATAGAGTGACTCAGGCTGCTGGCATGCTTGCTATTGGGTTTGTTGTTGCACTGCTTAAATACACTGGACCAGTGTAAGCTTCACAGGAGAGGTTATCAGGCATCTCCCATGTTCATGAGAACACAATATCATTCTATTTTATTTATATTCTGACAAGTCAGTAATTATTGACAGGACTTCATTTTAGCCACCTTAGAATAACAGCTGAGTCGACCTTGTTAAAATTTGATCCCCCATCCGTGGAGTGGGCCCATGGAAGGGATTGCTGCTGGCTGTCCCACCTGGAGACAAAGGCACCCTCCTCCATCTTGTGACTGGACTAGTCAGTTCCTGTCCAATTAAGAAATGAGCCTACAACTGTTTGTGTGCACTGTGTTTGTGCAAGAAGATTAACTACTGCCTGTATTACAAGCTGGGCAGGTAGCCCGTGTTTTACTACAGGGGTGCCAGGCATATGCACCCATAACAATTCCCCTGGCCCGCTGCCTGTGCTTATCCAAGAAGCCTTCAAGATGAATGAAATCCCATTGCACATGGCCTGCTCCAAGCCTCCTTCTTTCCCAGGCTCTTCCCAAAGCCATAAGGAGCTGGAAGCAGACGTAAGCAGTGCAAAGCAGGCGTACAATAAGACTGACCAGTGATTCTAAGGAATGCCGTGCCTGCCTCTTGTGCCTCTCACAGGGAATGCTTTAAGGAGTTTGTTAGCAATGCTAAATTGCCCAGAGGTAGTAAAGATAGGGCTTATTGAAGGGGTTTTTGTTGCAGCACCTGCTGATAGGGAGCAACTGAGAGATAAAGGTGAAATTCAGAGTAGGTAAATGTAAGCAATGCATTCGGCAAAACAAAGGGGGGAAAAAATCATGACTGGCAAAACAAAGGGGAACACCCCCGCCCCGCCCAGACTTTCTGTACACAATGACATTCTCTGAGCTGATAATGTTGTTACTCATCAACAAGATCTTGGGATTATCTGAGGATAACTCGTGAAAACATCTGCCCAAGGCTCAAAAGGCAGTCAAGGAAGTGACCATAGGATTTATTAGGAAAGCAACAGAAAGCTAAGCATCCTTATGTGACCGCATAAATGCATGCCTGATTTGCATCTCGAATATTACGAGTCACTCGTCCCTCCAGCTGAAAAGGGATAATGTAGGAATACGTACTAATAAAGGCAACAAGCATGATCAAGACTATTCACAGTTCTATAAATGCATCAATTAAAAATAGTAAAGAGACTGGTACACACAAGGAGAGAAAATGTAAAAAAACCCTATAGATAAGGAATTGCGGGACAATCCATTTTAACTTTCTTTTCGGGTAAGACAACCAGGAGACTTGCACGAAGCCAGCAGGCAGAGGTTTCAAACCAAAGGAGGTAGATCTTTACAGCCTGTTAACCTGTCATTAACTTCGGCAACTCTTGCACATTATGGACGCTACAAATTCACAGCATTTAAAAAAAAAAAAAAGTAACCAGGTCCTCCTCCCATTGATGAAATTTCATTCGAGGCTATTCAACACAAGGGACACGCCAGCAACAGTCTACACGGAATGACACCCAGCAGCGTGTTTTGCTCTCACGACTTCATTTGGGCACCGGTGGCAAAGCCAGGCTGGTGGCAAAGCCAGGCTGCTGGGGCAGGGGGGCCTTTGGTCTGAGGGCTCTCACCCGGGCTGCAGCAGGGGCTGAGAGGGGCCGGTGCGCTCAGACAGCCGCACGCACCGCCACCCACCCCACAGCCGCGCAGCAACAAGGGAGAGGCCGCTGCACGGGGGAGCACCACGAGCTCGGCCTCCCGCCCGGGCTGCCCCGGCCGCGGCTGTGCCCGGTCCCTGCGGAGCCCCCCGGCCCCGCTCCCCGGCCCTCACCTGCATGGCGGCGCTGGCGGCGGCGATGGCGGCGCTGGCACCGCCCCGGTGTCCCGGGAGAGCGGCGCTTCCGGGGGCGGGGCCGCGCCGACATGGCGGGGGCCGAGCGGCCCGACGGGGAGGTGGGAGCGGGCCGGGCTGGGCTCGGCGGGGAGCGGGGCGGCGGGGCTGGGCTCGGCGGGGAGCGGGCCGGGGAGCAGGGGCTCGGCGAGGGCTGGGGGTGGCGCGGGGCCCGGGGCCGCGGTGGGGAGCAGCGGGGCTGCCCCGGTAACGGGGCCGCAGCAGCCCGGGGTGAACGGCGCTGGCCGGGCGCTCCTGCGGGGCTGACCTGTGATCCCGCCGCAGGTGGAGGAGGCAGGACACGTGTTCCTCCTGATGAAGAAGGACTACCGCATCTCCCGCAACGTGCGCCTCGCCTGGGTGCTCAGCCGCCTACACCAGGTCATCCGGGCCGTGCCCGAGCCCGAGCTGGTGAGTCGGTGTCCGGGGCTGGAGGGGTCGCCGCGGCTGGTGCTGCGCCACCCGGCAGCGCCTGGACCCTGCAGAGCATCCGAACCCGGCTCCTTTCTCTGATTCTTCCTGTGACGTGGATTCTTCCTTCTCTCATTTGCTTGTTCTGGCAGGTGAAGTCGGAGAATGAGCTTGATGTTCTCAGCATCCTGCCTAACGGGTGGCAGCCGGACGAGCCCGTCCAGCCCAGGCCCTATCTCCTCGTGCCCTCCACACGGGTCACCTTCCTGGCCCGCCAGTACCGATTTGTGATCGAGCTTGATCTGAGCCCTTCCACGGGGATTGTGGTAAGTGCAGAAACTGCCTCTCCGGGGTGTTCTGCATGAAAAGGCTGGACTCGTTTCTATTTGCTGAGAAGACTTATTGCTCTAAGCGTCAGTCTTAACTTTTGCAGAAGTTTTGCTTTTCCTAGGAGGGAGCTGGGAAAGCTGTGCTCCTGGCCGAGCAGCTTAGTGGCAGGTCCTGTTTCTCCACTGGATGCTCAACGTGTGATTTTTGTTTATGGGAGCTGTTGTTTTAATCCAGCTGCCATTGCAGAAGGATGTTTGCTGCTGGCTCTGCAGGGTGGGACAACCAGCAATGAGATTGAAAGTCCTAGAAAACAAAAAAGCTGTTCTCTTTCTCTGTTTCTGCAGGATGACTCAACGGGGGAGATAATTTTTGATGAAGTGTTTCATACCCTTTCCCGATGCTTGGTGGGATTGTTAAGACCCTTTCGTATCCCTGGTTCAGACATTATCTACCAGCCAGAGATCTTTGTCACCATCCAGGCATATTCCTCCATCATTGGCCTGCAGTCCCACCAGGTGAGGTTCAGCCTGTCCCTGGGCTTGGCTCAGCTCTCTGTGCCAGGGTCCTGTGAGGGCAGAGGAAAGCAGGGGTGTGTGGCAGCTGGGCTCTGTGATCTGTGATGCTGCAGCCTCGTCTCACTAGAATGTGGCCTGGTGTGGTGCAGAAGTGCGTGTGAGCAACTTCTCCTTTCTGGGCAGAAGGCAGAGGTTTTTCTGGAGAATGCTGCCCACAGGCGTGACCTTAGAATTGGGCCTCAGGGGATATTTGCCTCATGTTGAAAGTGTGCTCGTTGATGTTTTGTTGTTGTTTTTAATTTCTGTTGATTAATTCTTTTTCCTGTTATAATTAGCTTGAAGGATCCAAGCAGAGCCCATGTGCCCAAAAGCTTGTCTGCCTGCTCCAGCTGTGTAGCAGTGGTTAATTCAAAAATAATTGCCCCTTCCTACAAACCTTCTTCTCTTTGCATTGCTATGAATATGCTGCTGCTTGCTGGAGGGAGCAGCCAGCTCCAGTATTGAGATTATCAGTGAGATTTTACTTGTGTCAGGGTAGGTCTGTTTAACAAATTCAAGTCTGGTTTATGGTGCCAGTGTGATTTTTGAAGTTCATCCTTGATCTCTTTCACCTTACTGTATTTTCACATTACTTACACATTTCTGATGGCGTGTTTCATTCTTATGCTAATACCAGAGAAAGTGGGTGGTAACAGGGGGAGCCTCTTAGCCTGTGCGTGTTCCCGCCCTCTTCCTGCCCTGCCCAAACCTTCTGCCAGGGTCTGTGTAGGGCCTGAGGAGCGTGGCCTTCACTTTGGTCCATTCTTAGGTGCTACCAGATTAAGCGTAGCAGGAACTTCTCCATTTGCCAGTGGTATTTTGTGTGTCGTCTTGTCCAGCAATCTTGCAGACACCATCCTGCTGTGCCTCAGTATCTCCCCTATTAACGCTATATTGGGCTACATCTGTAAACACAGGTGTCATGCCTATCAACTTGGGGAGTTTCTGTGGTGGCAGGTTCACTCTGTCACATCACTCAGCCTCTTCTGTAATGTCCAGTCTAATTTTTCTTTTCTTTACTTCCTTTTGGAAGATAATTGGATCAGTCTATAGGTGAGTTAGATTGGAACAAACAGGCCTTCCTTAGAAACATCAGACCAGAGTTAATGGCTTCTAGCAAGGATCCCACATCACTTTGTCCTGACAGCTGCTTATCTTGGAAGAATGCAAATGAAGTAAAAATTTCTTGCCCAAGAAGGTTTCCCAAAGTGCAATGTGAGCATCTGCTGCAGAGTGAACTCCAGATGCCACAAGACACCACTGCTCAGGGGCAGTTGGCTCTGAGCAGGAGCAGAGAGAAGTGGCCTGTGTTGTACCTGTTCTTTGTCAGGGATGTGTCTGAACTTCACCATAGGGAGCTGTGTTCCTGTGTGGGGTGGTGCTATAAAACCTTAAAGTGATGACTGATGTGTGTGTCCTTGGGCCAGGTACTGTTCCAGGGCTGTCAGCTGGATGAGACGAAGCGTGAGGCCTTTCTGCACCAAGTTTACACACAGCTGTGTGCCTTTGAGAACAAAGTGGCAGAGATGCTCCAGCAACAGTATGAACCCAAACCTCAGGTAAGGAGGGCAGAGGTAGTTGGGGTCTCCTGGCTCCCTTGAGATCTGCGCTCTGAGGCCCCTCTGAGGTGAGGTGGCAAGAGGAACAGCAGGGTAGGTCTGCAGAAGGGACAGCTGAGGAGTTGGCAAGATAATGTTGTGGGATGCGCTAACGAGACCTTAACTGAGGAAAGCAAAACCAGTGTTTAGAAGGACTGATGAGAATGATTACTTTCCCTAAGATTTTTGTGCAGTAAAACAGCTTGACTTGCCTGACATCATGGGACAAATGGTAGGATGTGCTTTCTCTCTGAAGAAGATTGTGGGAGAGGTGATTATGCCCATATTATTAATCTATAAATAGCTGTGAATATGCCCTTAACCCTTGTTACATTTCATGACTGAAAATACTTTGTTGTTATGATGAAAACTAACCATAAAACTGGTGCAGTTTCTAAAACTGGTGCAGTTTCTAGTACTCCTTGAAATCTGTGGCAAATGCTGGTTAGTAGCCATGGATATGTGTATCAGGAAATTAATGAAAGCATCATAGAAAGTTTGGGTTGGAAGGGACCTTTAAAGGTCACGTCCCTTGACCTGCTGGCCATGCTGCTTTTGATCTTCTTGCAGTCAAAGTCCTAATTGGCCTGTCTGAGGTGATTTAATTCTTATTTAGTTATTAGAGTTTGAGCTAAAAGGAAAAAAAAGTCTCAAAATCAGATGAGCAAGAGGCTACTGGTGGTGTGTTGCAGTTCCATATCTGGAGTGCTCCGAATCTCATATTCCAGCTGAAATTTGTGTGTTTGATTACTAAGACTGTCAGTCCTGGAACAGAAGGAAGATTGGAGGAAGTAAATACCTGGTCTAGTGAGTCCAGATGGTGTTTTTGCAGTGCTTTGTATGCATTCCTGCTTGAATGCAGTGTTTCTCTCATGGTGAACTACCTTATAACTTCTTCCATGCAAATGGGGGAAAGAGACGCTCTTGCAGGCCAGAGGGACTGGTGAGTCCTGCCACAGGCTGTGGGGTGGAGGTGGGAGGCCCCAGGGGAAAGGCAGGGACTGAAACTTTTTTAACTTTTGAAGTTGTATTAGCTGTATCATTGTTAAGGAGTGTCTGAATTTATGGCATCTGGCAAATTAAAGTGATGGATAGATATTTTTTTTTTTTTTTTTTTGCTCACAGCCACAGATTGCTCCCATTTGTGCATAACAAAAGTTTCCTTAGTCCCAGTTTTCTTTTCCCAGCTCCAGTCATCTGCAGCTTTGCAGGGGAGGGTCTTGCCTATTCTCTGTCTTAGCAGTAAAAATGAAGCAATATTTTATTACAGGTTTGAAGTGCCAGAGCCTTCTGGAGATGAGGGGACTATGAACACAGGTTTCTCACTGGTGTAATTATACAAATTTCAGGCTTTGCCTGGGGGATATTTTTCATAGAAGGTGGAGAAGTCTACCTGCATTTGTTTGTATCAACAGTGCATAACGAGTGCTGTTTGAGCAAAGGTAAATGCATAGGCGCTAGACTTTGTCCTTACGAGGCTCCTTGCTCCCTCTGCTGCAGTGAGACACAGCTGTCTCTGCTTCTCCAGCCTTTCTGGGCTGAAAAGAGTAGATTAAGTAGGTGCTGAATAGCTGCAGCTTCTACTAAGTGACAAGGGGAATAAATTGGTATTCACCATCTCTTTTATTGGGAACTGCTTTGCTCTAAGTGACCCCAAAGTGTCTCATGTTTCCTCTTCTGTGAGAAATCAGCTTAGAATAAAGCTCTGAGCATGCTGTCCCGTTCCTCTCCCCTCAAGCAGCCTTGTCCAGCTGTTCTGACGGGCCCAAGTGACCAGGATTTTGAGAGCACCTGGAAGTTAAAGCTACTAGTGGAGTCTGTTGAGGTGCTCCAGGGATGTGGTGCCATGGGACTGCCAGACTGAAGGGTGTTTGGAAGAGCGAGAACTAGAGCTAGGCTGAAATCAGCCCCGTGGGGCCTTGTGGGTTTTTTTTTTAACTTTTCCAGGTGGATTTGTCACCCCTGAGCCAAGAGAGCCCTAGTGAGGGGCAGGAGTCATCCGGGAGGAAGCCCAGCGTGTCTGTTGTCACTGCTGATGTTGGCCTGGTCAGCATGGTCCGGCAAGGGATCCTGGCACTGCAGCTGCTGCCCTCCAACTCCAGTGCAGGTTGGCTGCATCCTCAGGGTTAAGGTTTGCCCAGTTGTTTGCAAAGGGTTGTGTTCCTCCTGCCTTAGGCCGAGGTTAATTTTATAAGGGCTGGTACCTGGACCCTTCTGTTGGGGATGAAATTTCAACATCAGCTTTTACTCTCCACGCTGTGGGCAAACTGTGGCAGTGGGAATGGGGAGGACAGCACTGTGCCACGTGCTGTGTGTCAGCATTGGGGAGTTTGTGAGGAAGTACAGCTGTGACTGTTGCTCAGGACAACCCGGGATGTGCAGAGCTAAGTGCTGTGCTGTACCTAGCCAAGGTGTTTGCCAGCTCCATAATGCCTTGGAAGCTCTAAACCATGCTTGGGATTTTCCTTCTACTTTTGCCCTGCCTAAAACTTTCTCTCTGGTGGATATAATGGGAGATTGATAGCTGCTTGAGATGGAAGATGCTCTAAGATGCTGCCTTATTTACAGGTATAATAATAATTACGGATGGTGTGACCAGTGTCCCTGATGTGGCTGTGTGCGAGACTTTACTCAACCAGCTGCGCAGCGGCACAGTGGCCTGTTCCTTTGTGCAGGTATGTCTGGTACCTGGCAGTGTGGGGCAGAGGGGGAGGCAGATGGATTCTTGTTGGTGGCATTCGCTTCCAGAGGGGAAGAGGAGCCTTCTCTGCCTGTTTGAGTCCCTTACCAGCCCTCTGCCTTGTCCTCAGCACTGCTGCATTCTCTCAGGTGTCTTCTTTTTCCATCCTGCAGGTGGGCGGTGTCTACTCGTATGATTGCAGCTTTGGCCACGTTCCCAATGTGGAACTGATGAAATTCATCGCCATGGCCACTTTTGGTGCTTACCTCTCCACATGCCCTGAGCTGGATCCCCTGAGCCTGGATCTGAATGTGTATCACAAGGCATTCCTGCTATACTCCTTCCTGCGTACTGGGGAGTCTCTGAATCCTGAGTATTACTGTGGTAAGGAATGTGCATGTCCTCCTTCCAGCAGCTGGATGTCTTACAGCACCTCTTTGGGGTGACTCCCCCAGGCTTGGTTATGCTGATGCTCTCCCTTGTCCCCTCTGGGCAGTGCCTTCTGAAGGCTCTGGGTACAGAGGGTCACACAGCCTCATCTGTGACTCCCCTCCTGGTTCCAGGGATTGGGAGGACCACTGTTCCCCTTTGTGTGGTCTTGGCTCAGCAATCTGCAGTTAGGCTCACTGTGTTGGAACTTGGAGAAGAGGGGTCAGAAGCTCTTGCCCGCCCTTCCCTGAACACTGGTTAGCTCTCAGGTGGGGACATTCTGGAGAGCTTCTCCTAGCTGGTCTTGCAGACATCAGTTGGGATTGGAAAACCAGGCCCCTGAGAACCATCCCAAATGCCTCTCTTGGTTTTTCTTATTTTGTGACTGTTACTGACTGGGAGTGTGCCAGGACAGATTAGTTTAGTTACCAGTAAAACATGGAAACACCCTTTCGTGCCCTGGCGCTGTGCTGGTGCCATCTGCGCCTTCTGTAACTTGGCAGCAGAAGCCACACACAGTGGCAAG
This sequence comes from Manacus candei, assembly GCF_025592945.1. Taxonomy (NCBI): domain Eukaryota; kingdom Metazoa; phylum Chordata; class Aves; order Passeriformes; family Pipridae; genus Manacus; species Manacus candei. Next base: position 160,466 of record NW_026138053.1, read on the forward strand.
TTTGAAGAGAGCTGGCCTGGGACTTGGAAATGTTGAATTTTAAAAAGATCAGCTGTTAAGGGTTTAAGCTTAAGGCTTCCACATCCAGGTGCTTTTAGATAGCACCTAGGAATTCAGGTTTTCCAGGGAAACTGGTAAAGCCCAAAAGCTTGCTGTGCAACTGTTGCAGCAGCTGTGCAGTTTCTACCCGTCTAGGTGAGACGTAACTCCAGTCTGTGCCTTGTCCAAAAGCTGTCCCAGAGGAACCAGGGCCTGGCACCCCACCTCGCCCCTCTCCCAGGCCTCTTGGCCACACTCGTGAACCTGTTTGCTACGTTGCAGAATCAGGAGTGGGTGTGAGTGGTGCCTGAAGGATGTGTTGTTCTTCAGGCCAGCAAGGCGAGTGTTCCTGGCAGCTTTTATAAAACACTTCAGGAGGCACGTTGCCATGGGGCTAGGCCGAGGGGAGCTGCTCCCTCACAAACCCCATCTCTGCCATTTGCAGTGTCCCAGCACAGGCTGTTCAACGAGCACCTGGTGTCTGCAAGCAGCAACCCCGCGCTGGCAATGCGGAGGAAGAAGCACACGGAGAAGGAGGTGCACGCCGACCTCGTGAGCGTGGTGTCGGTCCGGCTGCGCGAGGGCTACAGCATCCGGGAGGTCAACATCACAAAAGGTGACTCTGCTGCCTTGGGAGCTGGAGGCTCGGATAGGACTGTCTTCTCAGCTGCTTTAGAGGGGAGTACAGGGTCTGCCATTTCAGCAGAGTGGCTGATATTGTGGAGGAAGGAGCTGTTTTCCCCAGACTCTGTTTTCACGGTGCGGGGCTGCCCGGTATTGCTGTGCAGTTATGCACCTGCCAGGCTCATCCTCTGTGGCTGTTAGTGCCAGGGGAGGGACAGACAGTGATGCTCTGTGTCTTGGAAATGATTCCCCACAATTGCAGAGAAACTAATGACAGAACTTGGGTTTTCTGGGAGTTCATCTGTATTTCTCCTTTTTTTTCATCCCTTTCTAGTCCTTTGCTAGATGCACTCCAAAATGCTGATGTGAAGTTGAGCACTTTGGTGCAACAGACTTAATGTCTCCAAACTACAGCCTTCCAAAGGAAGAAATTCCAAAGGCTGTTGTTAGGTGAAAATGTCAGACCAGTCAGGACCATGACCAACTCAAGAAGACCAGAAAACCTTCCAGTGATCCTGTTCTCTTATCTGACTCACTAGAGATTATGGCACCTGGAGTGTGGGAACTAGCAGCTGACTAGGAACCTTGAGGGGTTTTTGAGTATCCTAAGCAGTGCCAGGAAATCCTACCTAACTTTCCATCTCCAGCTGTGACTAGTGGTAGTACTTTAACTGAAGGGGAGATGGAAAAATCCAAATGCAAGCTTATTAGTACAGACAATGTTTTATATCAGGGAGTCAATGTCTGTGATATAACTCCAAAGTAATTCCAAACTTGCCATATGATGTTTTCTATGAATTTACTGTGGTCTACCTTAAAACCATGTAAATACCTTATACCACTGCTCTGCTTGGAGGATTGTCCCAGGGCTTCATTGCTCTTTCTCTACCTTCCTTTCTAAACTTCCTGAGACCAAATTAGACCTGTGTGAGTTTATTGTCTTTAATTAAGTTTATCCTCCTTCTCTGGCTTACACAAACATATTTAAGAACGATGTCTTTCTCCACGTAACCTCCCTTTTGGCAGGTTAAGCAAGCCCATGTTTCACCTTTCTTTCGTAAGGGCAGGCTTTCTGTTTGTTTATTCAGGTTAATAGCACTCATTTTTTTTCCCCTTCAGTTGTTCTCTTTTCAGTTTGGTCTCATACTTCTCAAAACAGTTGATAAGAGTGTTGTAAATGTGGTTTTATCGGTGCCTTGTTCAGCAATGCTAATAATTCCCTGCTCCTGAAGTAAAATACCCAATGTGATGGACTGGGAATCACATGAGCTTTCTCCATGATTGCATTGTGGTGTTATCACAGAAATCCCTGAATCTCTCGTGCACCTTTTCTTCCAGCTGATGAGTCCTTGGGATTCTTTTATTGCCTTTTGTTTGTTTAATTGTCCCTAAATGTGCCATCCTTCACATGATAGTACTCTGAAGTTCATCTCGCTCAGTTCCCCTCACTGTTCCTCTGTGATGACTGGGAATTGCAGTTCTTTTGCCTTGATGCATCTTACAAACCGAGTGGATCTAAATCACCTCTTTTTTTGGGGGGGGGGGGAAGGTTGCTAACAATCAGATTAGGTGGGATAATTTCTAAAGTTGGTCTTCCAGGAATCTCCCTAATTTCTTGTTTCTGGAGTTTTCAGTTAAAATTAAATATCTGCTAAATTCTCTCAATGAGACAGTTGTTCTAGTAATGTCTGCAGATTTCACTAGCATAGGTGTGGCATGAGATACTTCCCTTAAATCCAGGCAGATTAGATCCATTGCCTTCTCCTTGTCCAGGAATGTCTATGAAACAGTGTGACAAGTCAATTCCTGTCCACACTCAATGTCTTTTATCCTTCTGTGCACCAGTTCACTTACAGCTGGAACATCACTGGATAAAGAGCCTTTCTCTTTAATCTGGCAGCAATGGTAAAGTGCTCTTCTTGGTGACTGTGTAGTCCTACATGGAAATGCTGGAAGAGCATTCACCAGGTGTGAACCATTTGAAAAGCAGTCAGACAAGTTCATGGATCCTTTTGCACAAAGGTGTAGCTGCAACCTCTGGCTCAGGGTATGGTAAAGCAGCAAATTCCTGTGTTCTACAGGTATCAGAAATATCAGCAAATGTTCACCATGCCTCCTGCACTTTCTTTTGGGTATCTTCCTGCTGTCTTTTACCCCCTGGAATGCTAAATGGATTTGCCTTCTGTTTTTACAAGAGCAGAAGAGCAGCTGCACTGGATCAGTTACTTTCTGTGGTGAATTGCTACGGGCAGGTGCGCAGGGAGGAGTAAGAATAGGATAAACATACATGATAATCTCTGTTCTCCCTTCCTGTTTTCCTTCCCTTTGAGCACTCTCTAGCTCTTTGTAGCTCAGGAGCTCCTTGAGCCAGAAATACTTTCTGTGTATTTTTTAGGAGGAATTTAAAAATGAAATGTCAGAGATATCAAAAATACAGTGCCTTTTTCTATGCAGCCTTCAGAATAGTAGCAGATAATGTTACTCGTGCTTTGGAAAGGCTAAATGCTCTGGGGAGTTGCTGGCTGTGATCAGAAAAATTGTTGAACAGTAGAATTTACCAATGATCAAGCGCTGCCTTTGCTAAGGAAAAGCACGTTGCTAATCAGGGCTTTCTGGGTCATTCTACAGAGAAGTGTATAACAAAGAACAGTTAATTAACCTGAATTGCCAAAACTTGCAAACTAAAGGTTAAGGAGCCAGCTGGCTGTGAAGCAAGAGGAAAGAGTGCAGTTGTCGACTTTGACACTGTTGCTTTTCTCCTTCACTTTACCAAAGGCAAAATAGAATAAATAGCTAGCTTTGTGCTCAGAGTTGCCTGGAGAGGTTGTTTGTGATATTTATAAGTGCTCTGGTTACCCTCACTGTTTAATTTTTAGATATTTAGGTATTTAGGAGGCAACTATGGTTAGTTAGGAATGCAGAAATGCTTGTGAAAGGAGGATTGGAAGGTATGGAAGGGAGAGAAGCTGTGGGGATATGGTGTGTAATGGAGCCCAGATCTCTTCCTTTTTCTTTCTGGGACAGTGTCAGGGAATTTCCCTCTTAAACAAAAACAAGAAAAAAATTCTCACTGACTGTTTTGTGTTGCTGTGTGTTGAGCAGAGCCTGGAGGACAGTTTTCAAAACATTGTCTTCCTCTGTGAATCAGTCCAGCCCCAAAAGTGGCTGGGCACTAGCTGGTCCGGAAGAGTGGCTGTTCTCAGTGTCAGGAATAGGGAAAACAAAGTGAGCTTTCTGAAAAAACAGAGCTGGACTTTATGAAGGAAATTAAAGTAACAAAAAGTTTTATTAACAATAAAGTCAAGAACCAATAGATTGCTTTGCAGTAAAAAAAGGCTAAATATTCAACTGGGTATTACTTCAAACTAAGTAAATATTTTTCTTGTGTTTTTAGTTTTGCTTGTGTGGTATTGTAGGAGAGAAGCCAGGATGACTAATGGAAACAGAGGTGAAAGTTGGAAATATTTTCATTAATGATCTAAGCAAAAAATGTAGGAATTTGCTTATCATGTTTGCTGTTGATGAAGCGGAAAGGATTTGTTATGAGAACCAAAATATTGTGCAGAAAGCAGTGGGTGAACCCTAAAGCAATAAAAGTGAGGTGACAGCATGAAATGGAAAGAGATGAATTTATAAATTCTTGTTTAGCCTGTCTGATGAACTAAACACTCTTCATAGGAAACAAGAGGTAGTACAACCCCAGAAGATGCATTTATAGTAATGCAAAGCACCCATTGTGGGAAAATATTGGTGACCTTAAATAAAAACCTAGTAATCTCTCAGATGAAGTACAGGTAAAATATAGTATTCACCTCTGATCATCTTTGTTCAGGAAGGATGAATTCTTGAGGTGCAGGAAGGTCTGGGACTGTAAAGGGGAATGGATGTTCTATCATACCCAGCTGACACTGGGTAAGGATTTCTTAGTGCACGCTCCCTGTCAGTGTTATGGAAATGAAGCTTCTCAAAATAAAGATAATTTAATCAAAAGAACAACTGAGCATGAATTTGGCATGTACTCTGGATGGTTTCTTCTACACAGTGACAGAGGAAGAGGACTCTGAGGGAGCCTCCCAGCAGGGACCATGGGAACAAAAAACTGGCTTTAAGGAGGAGTGCAATCAACCTGTGGAGGGGATGGCATGATGTGCCTTCGACAGCAGCAAATGCAACTCTGCAGGAAACAGAGCATCCAGGCTGATGATCTGTTCGGATGGTTTCCAGCACATCCAATCACTTATCACACAAATGCTGCAAGTCTGGCAAACTACAGAGCAGGCTGGACATCAGAATGGATGATTGAGCAGTCGAAATCGCAGCGTGGTCATGTGTTTCCCTGGGATGTTGCAGTACAAATACACCTGCACAGTCAGCAGGAGTGTGACAGTTCTCTGCTCTTTTGGCTCAGCAAGGCTTGGTGTGTCAGGTGTTTGTGTTAATCTTGATAGAGATGCAATGGCTCGCTTAAAGGAAAAGGTAAAAATGTACAGTTTGAAGAACAGGTGAATATTCGTTCTCAACATCTTAACTTTGGGAGGAGAAGGTAAACATGGTGAGAAGCTGTGATGCTTGAAGTTCTAGATTGCATGAAATATGGTCTATGCAGGATGAACAGAGGTTATTTCAAGAATTGAGCCTCACCTTCCAGGTTGTTCATGATTTGTGCCCATTATGTCCAGATATCCATGTTTCTGCAGTGGGATAGATTAACTTTGCACAGTGCAGATGAGAAAATTGATAGCTTAACGAATTGTTCATAAGTGCAAAGCAACAGTTTTCTTGGAAACAAAGATAAAGCTGTGAAGAAGAGCCCATTGCAAATGTCAGCACCTCCTCTGAGTTTGTTTCCTTCTCTAGTGTAGATATAGTACATGTACATTTAAAGAACTGAGAGCTCTTCACCAAATACTACTGTGCAAGCAAAGCCTCTCTTCATTGCAGAGGAGAGAGAGTGACTTGGTGAAAGCAAACAGTTGTTAGATTACTTTGTTCCCCTCATAGTGATCAAATGATTCCATGGTACTCAGGAATCCCTGGTCAGAGGTAAAAGCTCAGATGTGTATTCAACAAGCAGCTGAACTTACTCTTCTGCTCCCGTGCAGGTGGGTCTCAGCTGGAGGTCAAGCTAGTGCTGCTTTGGAAGCATAACATGAGGATTGAGTACTTGGCTGTAACTCCCTGGCCCCTGGACCCTTCGAAGCGCAGCACGTGGGTGGAGGTGACGATGGAGGGGAGCTATGACATTCTGCATGACATCAGCTGCACCATGAGGAAGCCCATCACCAGCCTGTACCGCACTACAGTCATCCGGCGCTTCTGGAACACCTTGCAGAGGTGAGCTGCACTGTCCCCAGCAGTTTCCAGTGTAACTAATTCCTTCCTTGGCATGCTAAGACATGGTTTATGCAGGTGGCCATCCCAACCCAAGGTCCAAAAGGAATGTGCTCTGAGGAAGAGGCATGACTGGCAACAAGCCAGAAAAGACTGGGACTGGTCTGTCACCTGGTTTGTGAGAATGGTTTGTGGTGATGGTATTGCTGCTCCCGAATCTGGATCCTGTGTTGCAAACCTTACCTCTGACTGCCATCCCATGGAGGTCATGTGTTCTTACAGCACACCCTTGCAGCTGTGCTTTGTGGTCACACTGGGAGCAAACATGTCTAAGGCTGAAGGGCCATTGGGTTATAACCATTTCCTGGCCAGGGTGACCATTACTCCCTACTGTTTGGCAGATTCCTTTTCTAGCACTTCATTTCCAACTCTGATCATCCTCCTTATATATTAGGCTATTACACTGGAACCCCTTTAACATGTTCATGGCATTGAATCCCAGCATTGCCCAAGAAAACTCCATTGGTGTGGATGGGCTCCCAGTCCCAGTGAGTGCTGTGTGTGCGGGCCTTGGGCTGGCTGGGGCAGCAAGGGGGAGAGCATGGGCTTTTGGGGCTAACTGCCTCTTCTTTTTCAGCATCAACCAGACAGATCAGATGTTGGTTCATCTGCAGTCTTTTGACACAGTCCCAGAACACTTCACCATTCCCGAGAGCACCAAGAATGGCGTGCCCCTCTTCTACATCCCCCCAGGCTCCACCACTCCGGTATGTTCCCTCTCTCTCCTGTTTAATGTGGGATAGGTTGTACCACATGCCTACTCTGTCTTGCATTTAGGTTTCATTTCTTGCTCATCTTGTCTTCATCTTGTCCTGCTCAGTAAGTGAGTTCAGGTGTAGTGTGGAGAACATCCTGTGCCATACATTTTCCCCTCTGAGACATCACCCTATGTCTTCATTGCTGCAGCTACACCTCTGAGCCCAACAGCAAGTCTCCCAAGTGTGCTGTGAAGCCTTCTCCTGGAGTGATGTGGTGTGTGAGACTGATGGGGAGGCTGACACACTTACTTTTGCTGTGCTTTTTCAGTGGATTCCTCATAGGTGTAGAGTTGCTGCTGGCAGTCTTGTGTGCTGGTGTAGCTCAGTACTGTCAGATGAAGATACAGGATGTGCTGAATAGTTGTTTAATAGGCTCATTGCTCTGAGCACTCACGTGGAAGGTGCAAGAGAGATACTTGTCATCTGCACAGCAGAAACTAAACAAAATATGAGCTAATGGTTTCCACTGCAAAATTCAAACCCATTGAAGCTCACTGAGCAGAAATGCCAGCATATTATCTGTTCCCTGCTAGCAGTGTCCTTGGCATTGATAGAAGAGGACTAGCAGAAAAGCTAGGGGAGCTTTAATTTAGGAGAACTATCCCTTTAATGTTATTATTTAAGCCCTTCTTTAGTTTTGCCGAATACACTTTCCCTCTGTAGAGTTATGTATCCCACAGTATATCTGGAGCCTCCCTTCTTATGGCTAACCACCGCTATTTCTGTGTCAACAGAGTTGCTGTAGTTGGTGGAATCAGTGTTACCATACAAATATATTAGAGTTGCCCAATGCCACCTATTCTGGCACCCTATTTGCATAAGTACTCTCAGTTGAGTAATCTCAGTGTTTAATTGCTTTGCTGACACAAACCATATATCCCCCTCTCGATCAGAAAGCACACCATTACATATGCCATCTTTTTCACAGTTGATTTACTTGATGCTAAGTAGTCAAATTCCTAATTAACTTGACATTTCATGAGCCTAATTTATTTTTGCTTACATTGAACTGCCTGTTTCAATGTGAACACACTTATTCTGCTCAGAGGAAGTCACCCAGAGCAAGGGATGTGGCCTTCTAGGTGTACACAGCTCAGCTGCTAGAGAAATTCCCGCTCCCTCTGGGTGGAACCAGACACTTCCCTGCTGAATATTGTCCTGTCACTTTCTCAGGTGCTGTCCCTGCAGCACAGTGGGTCTGACTCAAGCCATTCCCAGTTTGCCTCCTACTGGAAGCCTATCCTTTCCATGGATGCCAACTTCTGGCAGAGGTGGCTGCACATGCATCGTATCGTCGTCCTTCTGGAGCATGACACGTATGTAATGGGCAGGGCTGAGCTCATGTGCACTGTGTGGGCCAGCCTGGGAAAGCAGGTGTCCAGTTCAGCCCAGTTGTGCAGTTGTGGGTACCTGTGGCCGAGGGAAGAGCCTCACTATTGGGTGGATGGTGAAGGCTTGTTTATCTGGGAGGTATGGTAGGGTTGGTCAGTCATCTTGTTTGAGAGTGGGGGCTGTTCTCAGGAGGATAAATTGTTTCTCAAGTACCTCTTGGGTTTGGATTTCCTGATTGCAGGCCGGGGTGTGGGACCATCCATTTGGGAGTTTTTGTTTGCTGCTGGAAAACATCTTTCCCAAAAGCATTGCTTTCCTGAGGAGGGTCCTAGTTGCAGAGTTATATGAATAATAGTCATATATTGAATGGAGGGAGATAGAAAGGATACAACAAGGGATGTGCTCTCTGCAAGGTGGAGATCCCTGTGGCTCAGGCAGTGTGCACAATTAGGGGAGGTGCCTGTGCACTGTCTGCTGTGGAGGAATAAGGCTGTTATTCCCCCAGTGGGGGGATGAGTTGCAGTGGATGTAGCAAAGCCTCTGTGGGTTCTGAGGGAAGAAGAAAAACTGTAGTCCTGAAATGACCTTCTGCCCCGCCCTGCAGGCCTGTACCCAAGCACCTGCACACGCCAGGCAACAACGGCCGCTACAGCACCATCCAGTGCCGCATCTCCCACTCGGCACTCACGTCCCTGCTGCGGGACTGGAGCAGCTTTGTGCTGGTGGAGGGCTATTCCTACGTCAAACTGATACACGGGTGAGTGGCTCTGAGGCGGTGCCGCGTGGCCAGAGCGAAGATCTGGTTAGACCAGTGTGTGGTGATGGGCCTGAAGCAGATGTCTAGAGGAGAGGATAAGAGCTAGACAAGTGGGTGTGAAATCCTGCGATTTCTAGACTGGTGCAGTTGTGTTCCAGGCACAGCCCAGAGGGAGAGAGAAACCAGCTGGGGGGTTTCTGCCTGTCAGAACTGATACTGTGAAGTTGTGTGGGCTGTTGAGCTCTGTGGACCAAGCCTGTACTTGGTCTGGCACAACAGAGCAGCATGATCCATGCTATTTCAGCCCTGTCTTAATCCCTCCTCCCTAGCTCTGAGGATCTTACACCTTCCTCGTTTTATGTGGTACGGATCATCTCCAAAGCTCCCTGCATGGTCCTCCGGCTGGGGTTCCCCATTGGCACACCTGCACAGGCCAGGAACAAGGTGAGAGCTGGCTGTCTGCTTCGTGGGGTAGGAGCAGAGCACAAGAACTTCTGCATGTGGGAATTGTGGGTAGATCACAGGCGTCATTGTGGGCAGGTACGCTGTAATAAGTAACTACTATGTTAAGGCTTAGATGAGTGTGAACGTTCTGTAGCAGAAAGGGTCAGTTTGGGCAAACTTTCTGTGTTAAGTCTGTGGAAGATCTAAACCCAAAGACTCGAAGATCAATAGAATAGCTGGTCACATGAATGTTTTTCCCATTGCTTATTTCAACTGCGGGGCTCAAAATGACTCAAAGGTTATCTGGCCCATCCTTGTGACAAAAGCACAATCAATACCATCTCTCAGGAACTTGTCTGACTCATCAGTAAAGACCTCTGTGATGAATGTACTACATGTTCCTTGGGCTATCTGTTCCAGTAATGGTGAATTGCTTATGCTGTACTTAATCTATCAGGTAGGGAGGAGTTAAGACTTAAAATTCAAACAATGCCCCACATGAGCAGTACAGGGACAGAAAAAAAAATACCCAGGGAATGTTTTCAGGAGGTAAAAGTCTGATTTTAATAACCTTTTTGTTAGGGCAGAAATGGTCTGCCCTAGTCAGATGGAGAAGGTGGGGTTATTGTGTGGACTGTTTTTCCAGGTCTAATGGCTGAGACAAGTCTAAGTATTCTTAAGTAAAACATAAGTATGAGAAAGATGGCCTGCTATTGAACTATGTGAAGTTTTTATTATAAACAAGAGGTTTATCATTAAACCTATATCTTTTATCTTCATGAAAGAGATCTTTTGTTTGTCTAACTTAGTTTTAGTGTTAGAGATTAGTCTGAGGAGAAGCTGACAAACATGGGAAGGACCATCTCTTTCTGAGATAATGAACCACTAAATGTTGTAGTGTTTTGGAGGATCTGCCCTCTCATGTCTTTTGGGGATCCAGGTTTTGGGCACTGGTTGCTGGGCCAACATGTGGGCTGCTAATGCCAAGTGAGAGGTTTTATGAAGGAGTTCCTTCTGGCAGGTGTAAGTTAATATCTATTTCATGAAGAAAGTGTGAGATGGGCACCATACCCTGCAGCTGTGGGCAAGCTCCAGATCATTGCGGTAGGAGCTGTATGTAAATCATAAATTGTATCATACATAATCCTTTTTGGTTTGTTTTTTTTTTTGCTTGCTGTAAGGCTGATCATCTACCCAGTGTGGAGGATGGCAGTAGAATTTAGCCTGCATTGTTTAAGGGAAAGCAGTTTTTGTGCTGAGCTATTCAAGTTTCCAATGTAGAAGGGAAGGGAAGCACCTGGTACAGTCTGACTTTCAGAAAGCTTTTGGTGAGACTTCATATAAGGCACAACTGTAGAAGGAATGAGGTGTCATAAAACAGAAAGTGTCTCGGGGGACAAAAGAAGTAAGTTGTAAAAGTGCTCTGTTCTCATCACAGTGGAAGCTGTTTATGGTTTTTCCAGTCAAAGGTTAGGGAACTCATTTGTAGAAAGGTAGCAGATAATGAACTGGGAATATGTGCAGGTGGTGCAAAACTATTTCAACCTTGTGCTTGGGTGACACCTAAGCAGCACAATGGTGGCTGGAAACCAGTATTGATAACTGCAGAATAGTGCACCTTGGATTTGAGAGCTTAAACACCATCAGTGATCCTGTGATATCAATATGAAACCATGAAGGGGACCCAAGTGGCAGCATTGTATGGAAAAGAACTCTGTTCGGCGTTTAGATTTGGGGATGCCCCTTTCCTTGCAAAAGACATAGTAATGATGGGGAAAGTTACTGAAATAATTAGTGTTGAGGAAGGAGATGAGGAGCTGCTGTTCTTCGTTTGCCTACAATGGTAATAGAAATTGAAATGAGTTGAACAAATATTGTGAAAAGAAGCCTTACCATGGAAATTTCAAAGAAAACACTGGGCTATTGTGAGAATCAGGTGCTGGTGTGGGTAGAACCATATTCAGAGCTGCTAAAAGCTAAAAAGAGTAATCAGGAAGTCATTGTGAAAATACACTGAAAAAAATTAACCTAAAAAATAACCTAAACTCCTGAAACCTTTTACCATAGGGGTTTGACACATGAGTGTGATCATGGGGGAATGCATAAGACAGAGCCAGGCTGTTTCCCACAGCTGATATGGACTAGTTTACATTTACTGTAGGCTGTTGAGGAAGAGAGAAGAATGAGAGTGGGTGCTCGGACTGCTTCTGCAGAGGAGCTGGCATGCAATTAATTTGTTTTTCATCTGAGTTTTTGAAAGGCAATTTCTTCAGCCTTGAAATCATCTTTGGGGTTTTTTTGACCTTTCTTTTGCTTTTAAAAATACTTGTAGTTGTTAAAATATGGACTGAAAAAGCCTTGTGTCATCTTGATCTTGCTAGTGCCTCAGAACTAAAATGACCTTTAACTCCTGCTGTCCTGTATATTCAAGGATTGTTCTATTCTTTTTAGTCAGGCTCTTGTTCTGGATGCTTATTTTGAGTAGCTTATGTCTCCAGACAAAGTTGGTCACGTTTACCTTTTGCTTTTGCCATGACAGATAGTGGAGGAGTTACGGGACCGAATCTTGCAGCTGCGCTTTCCCCACAGGGTCCAGAGCAAGGAGGCAACTCCAAAAGCAAAGAGGAAAATGTTTGGCAGTAGTTCTCCCTCCAAGTCTCCACCTGTGGCTGGGGCCCAGTCAGCCCTCTCAGACAGACCCTGCCTTGTTGTGCTGCACAAACCATTGGAGAAGCTGCTTATCAGGTAGTGATGGGGATCCAGACCATCAGCACAGTCTCCTTGCACTGGGAAGTGGGAAAGGAGAGGGTCTGTGGATGGTGCTGCCAGTTTTAGGGTGAGAGTGCTGTGAAGCTGGTGCTTGTTGTGATGGGGTTGTGTCGTGTGGCTGTGACTTGCAGCAGGGTTATTGCTGGACTGACTGATTTGTTACTTCTAATTAAATGTGATGTAGAAGTAAATTTAGTTACTGCTGTCTGAGCAGGATCCTGTGCTGGGCCAGCCATGTTCTGCTGCTGGAGGGCTCTGTCCTCGGCCCAGCAAGTGGATCTAGACAACTCTGGCCCTGAGTAGAAAAAAAAAAAAAGGATTTTTTCCATCTCAGCACACCACACTTCTGCCCTCTCCAGGTATGAGAAACTGCCTTCTGACTATAGAGCCCCCTTCATTCTCAACCTGGAGCACCCCCCAGTGTCTGGCCCACTCACTATGGTGGCCAATCGTACTGCCTCTTCCACCCTGGCCTCGCTGTCCCGGTACTTCTACCACCAGCGTTGGATCTGGAGTGTCCAGTCAGGGCTGGCACCAGCTGTACCCATCACTGCTGTGGCCCAGCTGCTTTCCACACTCACAGAGTAAGTTGCACACCTGAACAGGAGTCCTTTCTCCAACTAGTCCAGGGGATGCAGGTAAAGCAAGTTGGATCTGAAACCTTATTATAGAGAACCCCTTTGCAGAGTGTTTGGTCCTGAACACGGCTTCTAGAGCTACCTGAGTCAATGCTTTACCCAGCTGCAGTTGAGGAAATCGGAAGTCCTGGAAAACGTACCAAAGGGCAGGAGGGGTTACTGTGCCTGGAATATACTGATCTTCACACAGGTTGTTCTGTGTGGTGTCTCACCTCCCCGTTCCCTGCGTGCAGCTCCCTGTCTTGGGAAAGAGGGTGTTATGGGGTGAAGGGTACAGTCAGTCTTGTATTTAAGGCTTGCAGCATGGGTGGAGAAGTCCTCTGACAGAGGTCTGACTGTCTCTCTGTTGCAAGGGTTCGTCTGTCAGAGGGTTTTCACTTTGCATCCAGTGGGGATGGAATTATCAACATGGTGCTGGAGTTGCCCATACAGGTGAGCATGGGTGCTGTGGACACAGTCCTTCATTGCTGGTTATGGGGTGGATTCACCTTCCTGTGACAGGATTTATCACCTGCTTCTAGCACACACCCTTAACATGTATAGGGATAGAGTAAAGCAACTTGTGGATTGGGCATTTTCATGTCTTCATCTGCAGTTAAAGAGCTGCTCTGCTGGTAGGGATGTGCTGTGCTGGAGGAATTCTTGGGGCTGGGACAGGCTCCCTCTCTCCACCAGTGCTGGTGGAGCTGGATGATGGGCCTGTGTTGTGTTAGGGCGTACTGGGTAGGTCGATCTGTTGCTGCTGGCCAAGCTCATGCAGTGTCTCACCTCCAGATTGATGGCTCCAGTGAGAACAGCAGTGACAGGGAGAAGCACACCTGTATCGTCCAATACATCCTCTTCCCACCCCACTCCACCTCCACCAAAGACAGGTGAGGCTGTTCTGCTCCCAGGGAGGGTTGGCAGTGGAGTCATGGCTCCAGACTTGACTTTATCTAGTACAGATAACTAGTTGTCATGGACTGATCACCAGTTAGCTGGGGCTTTGCCTATAAACCTGCAGTGGGCTGCTGGCTCTGTGCCATCTCACAGGACTTGCCTTTTGTCTTTCCTCCAGCTTTTCCACAGATGATGACAATGATACAGAGGTAGAGGCCATTGAGGTGGACACAGAACTGAACCTGGTCACTGAGTGCTGGGTAGAGCCACAGAGTGGCCATGTCCACAGTACTGCTGAGAACTGGAAGCACCTCCATGGCTTGCCCTACCAGAAAATTCCTAAAGCGGTGAGTCCTTGAAAGGGGAGGGGCATGGGCTCTTTTGTGGAGGGAGAAGGGTTCCTTGTGAGTGCACCACAGCACTGCAGGTGAATATTGAGGGCCAGAAGAGATGGGAGTGCTGTTCACAGAAGAGCTTGACATTTCTAAAAGAGGAACGAGCCACTGGACATAAAAAGTTTCTGTATTGCAAGGCAGTGGATGCAATGCTGTTTTGGGATAGCTGGAAAAATACAAATTATTTTGTGAAGAGGGGAGCAAGCTGGACCAGAGCAGGGACTGCAGGCAGTCCTGCTAACACTACTCCTGAGCAAGGTGAAAACAGGCTAAAGGACTGGTGGAGAAGAAGGGAGCAATGAGTGAGAATAGGGCAAGTTAGGGGGCAGGATTATGGGTGTTTTCTCTCCTTGCTTTTAGACTGTTTTCTCCTGCATTTGGGGGTAATAATTCTGCTGCATACAGCTGAGCCTTGACTGCTTATTGCAGCTCTATCCCCGGGACCTTGCGTGCATTGCTACCATGCTGACCTTCGAGTACATCAGCCAGTTGTGCCAGAACAAGGAGTGGGTCTGCCCTCCTTCAGACACCAAAGCTGCTGAAGGTGAGTCCAGCATCCATGTCCTAGCAAGTTCCATGGAGCAAAGATAGCAAGGCTCTGAATGTCTCAGGACCTGTAGAGGTTTCTGGAAGGTGGAACAGGTATTTTGACAGCTTTTTAGACTGTGATGGCAGTGAGTCACTTTGTTGCACTTGTGCTAATCTGCCAGAGAAACGGCTTCATCCTGGGAAGGACAAAGAAGCACTGAAGCTTTCTGCCTAGGCTGGAGAGGTGATGAGGTGACCCTGCTTGAGCAGAGCTTGGTCCAGATGACCTTCCCTGGGAAGCAGGGATACATTGTGCCCACAGGCGTGTTACATTCCCACTTCTTATTGCAGATCCAGACATGGGGCCTGGTTTTCGAGTGCATGAGATCCCATTCCAGTTCAACCTCATGAAGCTGTTGCCCAGGTGCCAGCAGGTTGAAATGTTCTTCCTAATGCTGACAAAAGGTAGGTGTCTCTTCACCTGCTGCCTCCCCTTGTCCTCCCTCTGTGGCTGTGGGCACCCTGTTCCACGTGCTTGTCTCCCCGGGCAGTAGGTGGGAGCACTGCCATGGCTCTTTCAGTAGCTCTGTGCTGTTCTTCCTGACTCTGCAGCCCCAGGGCTGCCCAGCTGTATTGCTGTATTTCTTGGGATGATAATTTGGAGGAGTTGCTTTTGAAAACATTAAACTTAGACAGTTGCTCTGTGGTGGTAGTTTCTTGTCTGTACCCCTAGCATCTCCAGAATATTTATAGTAGCAGGGTGAGTCAGTGTGGGGTAACTAATGATGCTAAAACTCCAGGGCCTCCTCAACACCCTCCAAGTCAGCCTTGCAGAAATGCTGGGGGAAACTCCTGTTTGGAAGTGTTGCTTTGCAAAGGGCTGTCTCCTGGGGTCCTGGGCAGGTGGTGCCTGTGGAGATGCTGTCTCTGAAGCTGCCGTGGTTCTGTTTTGGAGCAGAGAATGAGGAGGTGACCAAGGACTCTTCGTTTGTGCCCAATGAAATGCTACTAAACCTCTTCCATGGCTGCCTGCAGCATGACCTCAGTGACCGGGAGATCCCCATGGCTGATGCTGATCATGTGGCTTTCATGGAGCAGGTTCTGCAACGGGATCGTGATGGCCATCAACCCCCCTTCACGCTCCCAGTGATCAGAGGTAAGGACCAGGAGTGTGACAACAGTGACACCAGGAACTGTGAGGTATTTCAGGAGCCTTGCTTTCAAATCTCATCCTCAGCTGGTGTTTCTCAGGTTGGTTTCTCTGTGCTCCATTTCAGAAGAAAACCTGAAAGCTTCTGGCACCCTGGAGCAACAGGATACTTCTGCATTCTATCATGTTGTTGGCAGCAATGGCACCAGGGATATGACTGGCTCCACAAGTACTCTGCAGGTACTGCTGTGCTGCTGTCCTTCTCCTGAGCCCCTTCAGAATGCAAGGCAGCAGCTGTTAAAGAGTAGGAGAGATAGAATGGCTGAGAAAGATTGAAAGGTGGCTGGTTTTCCCCACATTTGGCAGCAGTTTAAGCTGGAGCCTGTGGCTGAAGTCAGGCAGGAATCTGGAAGGTGTGTGGATAGTTGCACTCACCATTGGCTTAGCCTGTTACAGCTGTGCCTGTTACTGATGCTGTGCCACACATTGCTCAGAAACCATGGGCAATCACTGCCTGGAGGTCAGAACCAGCCCCAGCAAGGCTGGCTAAGATATCTTAATTGTGCTGTTCTTCCTGGAGCCAGGCTGCTCCTGGAATGTGCAGGGCTGACCTTTCAGCACTGTGCCAACCAGCACTCATGGAAGAACTTGCTCTGTGTAGTTGCTGTGTGCTGAGTTTATCCAACTTCTGCTCTTTCCTCAGAGCCTTGGCAACACAGAGCTGCCTGAGGATGACGTGACACTGAGTGACACGACGGGGCCCTTTCCCCCTCAGTGGCGATGTTATGCCAAGCTGGTCAACCCACAGCATGTGTTCCTGACCTTCCTGCCAGCCACCTTCTCAGGTGAGGCAGCAGTGCCAAGCACCTCCTCAGGAAAACCGCAAAAACAGAATCAACTCTTGTAGGATGGAGAGAAAACTGAACAGCGGAGTTCAAACTCAGTCTTTTTGCACCATATGGCCAGGAATAGAATAGTGCAAAGTGCTGAATGTCCTGCTCTTCTCTCCTTGGACATGGTGCTGCACTCATAAGGTTTTTGAGTGATGTTGAGTTGTTTGCTAGCTGCAGCCATTGGTCTGGTTTTCCAAGGGGGTTGTTAATGAATGGAGTAAAAGGACTGCTAATGGCATGGTCAAGGAGAGTCCCTGCTTCTGGGTGTTGGCACTGGTCTGGCTTCCCCTGAGCCACTGGTGAAGGCTGCTAGGCTCTAGTGGAAGTAGTCTGTGAAGCTGCTTCTACACACAGAGAGGTAGCAGGGGCATCTGCTGTCTTGGGAATGTAGGTTGAAGGGTTAAGCTGTTCTCACTGGACAGAGGGTGATTTTATTTTGTTTTCTTCCAGATGTACAGAAGCTGATGGCTTGTGGGTTGGACAAACCTCCAAAAGATGAGAGTCGATCTGGAGAGGATCCCCTGGGACCTGTCTGTGCAGAGCGAGTCAGGGCTGAAGAAGGGGATGCTGCAGTGCCATTGCCTACCCTCAGCATAACACCAGCCCATGGTACCAACAGCACCTTGCTAAACTATTAGTAACCTTGCTATTCTTGAGCATACTGTTGAGCAGATAGAGGTAGGAGGAATCTGTCAACTCTTGCCTGTCCTGTCAGCTCCTGCCTGGCAGTCAGCAGAGTCAGGACAAGGGGCACAGTGATGTTCATGGGGAGATGAAGGAGTGTAATGTGAGTTGAGTGCCTGTGGCCCAAGGTTGGTTCCCAGTGGGCAAGGAGGTTGCAGGTAGATAGAAACTACTAGGAAAGGCAGTACTGGGCTGCACTGGAAAGTCAGTGACTCTCATGTCATGATCCAGACCGGCACTGTCAGCAGCACGTTGTCTTAAGGAGAAGGGCACAGGTCTGAGTTTTGTATGGGATTTTATTGCACAACCCTGGTGCAAGTCAGCCAGGCCTGCAATGGGGATAGAGGGTTGTGCTGCTGCAGGAAGTCGTGGTGGTGATGGTGAACAGTTATGGCTGCGAAGAAGGGGATCAGGGTGGCCAAAGCACTGGGTTGAGTGGCTGGGTGCTGGGTGAAGGAGAAGGACCCCTGAGGTTTGAGTGGTGAGAAGCTTGAAAAACCAATACCTTCCTGTAGGTGCTTCTGTGAGGGCTGTGATGCCTCAGACCAGGAGCCAGGAACCCATCAAACGCCCTTATCCGAGGACTGTTTCTTTTGCAGAAGGGAGCCGTGAGCCTGGAGAGCAGAGTGGCCCTTCACGGAGAGATATGCATATCTCCTTCTGTCGCCAGAGCTCCCAGTCTGAGCTGGGCGAGTGCCGCCGATTTCGCTGCCCCATTTACATCTACAGCTGCTCTTTGGAGCTCTTACGAGAGCAGCTTGTCAGCCCCCGGGCACACCGTCCTCCTCGGGACATCTTTTTCAGGTAATACCAACTATACTTGATTCCTGGACAAGAAACAGAGGAGTTTTCCTTGACAAGAGGCTGGCTCTTGGCTTGGCCTCTCTGCCTTGTAGCAACCACTACCTGTGTGTGCCCTCAGGCCCTGCTTTGCTGGTGTTAGAGATATTTGTAGTCTAAAACGTGCTTCGTTGGCACTAAAGGCTGTGGTTTGTCTTTTCCAGGTCCCAGTCTCTGGAACGTCCTCCAACTGCTGCTTGGCTGGACCACAAGCACAAGGAGTTGGTGAGTTACTGCACACTGCTGCAGGAGCACTCCCACCAGTGCTACGTGAAAGGTGAGCAGTGGTGCAATGGGACCTGAGGCAGGCTTGGGGTTGGGGCTGGACCCTGGATCTTCTTTTGAGAAAACAATGTCTCATTTTCTTTGTGATCTTACACTGAGCAAAGAGAGGAGTTGTGGGACTGATGTCCCACCAGGAGGGATTTAAAGATCCCTCTGTGCATTCCCTATGGGCCTTGCAGAGGCTGTTCCCAAACCTATGGAATGCTGTAATGGGGGATCCCTTCTTTGATGCTTTCCTCTCACCTTCAGGGTGACAGATCCCCTGGGCACTCTGGCATCACCCAAGCCCAGACTAACACATAGCATTAAGTGCCCTGGCCGACTCCTGTCTCCCAGCACCTGCACTGACTCCACTCTGTGCTGGGCCTTGGTGAAGATCCATACGTGGCTATTGCCTGACTCCCATTGCCTCACATCAAGCACCGTGTTTGACCTGTAGGGCTGTTCAAGAGCCTTCAGCAGTCACACAGCATCAGCTCCCAGGACCTGCTTACTGCCATGGACTACTGTGAGGAGCTGCTCCAAGAGATTGATATCACCAACTTCCTGCTGACGGTGTGCAGCCATGTCCGCTCATTCCGAGAGAGCCACCAGCATTTCCATACACACTCCAAGACAGCCAGCTTCCAAGTGGGCAGCATAGAGCAAGAAGAGGATCAGAGCTCTAGGGAACGAGGTGTCATGGTCTCTGAGTCAAGGTAAGGGCACAGTTCTGTTCTTAGCATTGGGCTAGGACAGATCTTTCTTCAAGCATCTTTTAACACCTGCTAGAAGGAATGCTGTAGGGCAGAGTCTAACAGAGCCACATGGAAGAGCAGATATTTCCAGTGAATACTCCACTAGGACTTCCTATTTTTTATAATCTCTGGTGACATCCATCCTTTCACTTTCTCTTATAATCCAGGCTCATTACTGTCCCATCTGGCCTGAGCTGGAGGGCAGTTTGTCTGCAAGTAAATCTTAGACTTGTTTCTGGAGAAATTATACATTTCCTACTGCTTGACTCATTTGAGTTTGATGTTGACTCTGATGAAAATGACAGCTTTGTTATCTTTTTCTAATTATTAGTGTCACTTTTTTTAATTAAAAAAATGCACAAGAGAAATACCAAGGCAGAATTGAAATATGCTTGATGATAAACTTCCGCCTTTCTATTCCTTACGGTATTTAAGAGGTATGTATCACCTCTGGAAACTTAAGGAAGGAAAAAAGTGCTATGCCTTAGTGTCTGTCAAAGAAACACTTTGGCCCTTTGTCCTCTGCACAGTTCCTTTATGTGCATTCACTAGCATTTGTTGGGAATCCCCAATCCTATTTCTTCTTATACTGTACATGGTTTTGAAGAACATTCAGTGTTTGAAAGGTCAGATGACTTCTTCAGGTACTACTTTCCCTGAGAAAAACTGTGGGAACTTTTTTTTGTGTGTAAGATACTACAAATCACCTATCCCAATGCAGGTTATATAAACTTTACTGAAGGATGTACAGCCTGTGATGTGTTGCACCCAGATCGCCATCTTTACCACTAATTTGGGTACCTGGGGAGTGCTTTGACCAGTCGACATCCCACTCCTTAGATTGCTTTTTCTGAGTTTTAGGGACTGATTCTGCCATGAAGCTGCTGAGTGACAACAGGCCTGAACTTTGTGCTCCTCTCTGTGCCACCAAGACACTGGGTGCTGGCACAGTGGTACTTGTTGTGAGGTGCCCTGGACTGGGTGTTGGTAGTTCAGATTGCTGCAGACCTGTCCCTGTACTCAACCATGTGTCTCTGTTTCCCAGGGAGGGTGTGTAGTGTGGTTTACAGACATGGCAGTGGGATCAGCATGGTTAAGCTACCTCAGGCCTGGCTTCAGACAGCCTGAGCCCTCATCTGGGCATGTGGGTGGCAGGTTTTCTGGGGCTGTGGGATTGGGTGGCGAGTCACATCGTGTTAACACAGGTGAGGTTTGGGTATCTGTGAGGTGAATGCTTGCAGGATAGAGAACACATACAGCAAGTCTGGTTTCTCAGTTTGACCTGTCTGACCTGTCCACAATCCTGTCAGTGTGGAAATGGAGGACTACAGTGAGCAGGACTCCCATAACGTTGCAAGCCCCACGGAGGAGCCAAAGAGCAGTGTGGGCACCAGCTGCTGTTCAGAGTTTCCCCTCTCGCTGCTGGAAATTGGACAGCCCTGCCAGGCACACCCAGACTTGCATAAAATTATCCAGGTGAGGAATGTGCAAGCTTGACCTGGCTCCAGCAGGAGGGTAGAGTAGGATGTCTGCTTCACACTTGGGATTTCTCTTTTAGGAAAAATTCCTGGAAATTGGAAGTTTACATTTCAAGCCAGTGCCATCAAATCCTCACTATTTCTTCTATTGCCCACCATCAGCCAAGAAAGAGGTAGGCATGGTGCTGCCCTGGTAGGCACCTAGTCCTTGTGGAGTAGCTTTGCTCGGTGTCAGTTCTGGATTTGAGGATGGCAGACTCGTGGGTAGACTTAGTCCGTGGGGTGCCCATCAACAGCCTGCTTCACTGCCTGGCATGGTTCTACTATCTGCCCTTTCTCTCTCTATCTCAGGAAGAGGCATCTCGGGATCCGGCAGACAGGAAAGGCAGTGAGGACATGGAGGGATCAGAGGCAGAACTGGCAGCTGAAGAAGGTAAAATTTGCTTGCTCTGTCTTGGAGAAGAAAACGTCTGTAGTCTTGCTGTGGTGGTGCCTTTCAGAGCTAGGCTGTGTCTGGTGGGGTCTTTGGAGATGTGGACCTGGTTTGCTAACAGGGAACCTATATCAACAGGAACTGTGTCTGGATGCTGCATTGCCACAGAGAGTGACCCAGAGCTGGAGGTGGAGTACCGTGAGAAGCTGGAGCATGAGTTCCCAGACACAGATTCCCTCTCAGACTCCAACACGGTGAACCAGGATGATGACTCCTTCAGCGTGCTGGGAGGGGATTCACTCAATGAGCAGGAGTTCCTGGAGCAGGAGATGCCCCCTCTCTTTGTGCACCTGACCTGCTCAGTGAAGCTGCGTAGCCAGCACAGCTCCATGCCTGTGCAGTCCCTGCCAACTTGTCTAGGTAAGAGCAATCCTTGGGGCTTCTTTCAGGTTCCTGCTGGGTGAGCAGCCCCTGGAACAAACATGCTGTGTTCTAATCAACAGTCACTCTGAAACAGCCCTCCCTGTGCAGAGCCCCAGGGGTCTGCCAGCATCAGACAAGGGCTTTTCCACCATGTCTCACACTTGCTATGTGGGATTAGTGATGGAGGGTTGAAAGGATCATGGAAGATGGTGGCCTTTTGGAGCCTGTCCAGGTGTGTGGGACAGACACCTCTTGCAGTCTCTGTACTTGCCACCAGGCTGTGTATGTGTGTAAGCAGAGATGTTTGTTGCTTGAGTCCCTTGGTCTGTGATCTCTCCTCAGGGGAAGTTCTGGGCTGCCTGGAAAGCTGCCAGGGCTTGAACACCATTGATCTGGGGGACCTCTGTGTGACCCTGGACATCTTTGTGCTGACACTGCCCCTGGAGATAGAAGTTGTGAACACAGACATTCTCCACAACAGGTAGGTGGAAAGAGGCCAAGTCACTCACCCACCCTCTGCCTTCCTTTCCCAGAAGGCCATTCTTGGCTCATTTCCATATGCTGAGACTCATGATTCTCCTCACAGAGCCTGCCACAGCCTTAAGAAAACTAAAATTTTTTCAAGATAGGCTCACCTTCTGTAGAGATCCTTTTTCCCTTCTCTGGAGCCAGTTTATCTAGTTCTGTGTCTGTTTATCCTCTCTGGCTCAAAAGCTGGTGCTCAGCCTGCTCTCTCTCCTGTGACAGATGCACCTCGGAGAGCAGCGTGTCCTTCACACGCTCTCCAGGGCAGCCGTCCTCTTTCCGCTCAGATGAGGATATCATGCACAACTTGGAACGGCTCCCGTCCACTGGAGATGAGAGGTATGGCACTGCAGGTGTGGTGAGCCCCTCACAGGTTCCCTTTGCTGCCTGTGGTGGCTGCATGAATCAGAGAGACTGGTTGATTCTTCATCTCCTCTCTCCTAGGCACCCCGCCCTTTCCAACCTCCCTGGAGTGCACAGGCAGGCTATAGAAGCCACTATGAATGAGGTAAGACAGACTTACCTCCTTCTTGCTTCCATCTGGAGCAATGTGGCCACAGCACACAGCTGCTGTTCCACACTTCCTAACCTGCTCCAAGCTGCAGCCTGTCAGCAGAACTATTAGCCTGTCACACAGGCTGTTAGCCTTGTGCACCCCAAAAGTGTGGGATTACCCTGACGAAATTCTTACTGCAGTTGGGGTGGGACAGGCAGAGCTCTCTTCTAAATGCCTTTTCTTAGGTATATTCAGGAGATGAGGGATGTGGGTGATGAGAAAGGCTGCCTTCATCCTGTTGGGACTTGTATGAGAATTGGGGCAGCCTTGCAAATGCAGGTCACCTAGGTCTTCCTCTGTGTCCTTGCTCTGCTCAGATTCGCTGGCTCCTGGACGATGAGATCGTGTCAGCACTGCGTCACTCACAGGTCATCAGCACCTCCATCCTGCACCGAGTGGCCACCCACATCTATAACTCCAAGGGCCGGCCCAGCTGCCACAGCGAGGTCGTGCTGCTCCAATTTGTCTTTGGGCCTGAGCACTCTCTGGAGAAGTTCAAGGAGGTAAAGAGAAAGCCCCGAGGCAACGTCATACGCCTTGCTGGCAGGATGCTTATTCTTCCCTGTATTGCAGGAGTTCAGAAGAATGACTCTGCCAGGCTATGTGCTTAACGCAGAGGGCAACGACTACCACTACGTCTCCATCAGCCGCCTGCACTCCAGGAGGGCAGCTCCAGACCCTTCAGGGTCACCCTGCTTGCAGCAGCCAGCTGAAGGGCAGCCCAGGACAGCCCTGGGCCAGGCAGGCCAGGAGGGGAGCAGTGAAACGGAGGCAGAGGGCTCGGAACTGTTACACCACACAGGCTGTGTCCTCCCAGAAGAAGCCCGGGATCTCTGGGAGTGGCCAGAGAGTGAGACACGCACTGTGCCAGACACAGGAAACCCTGCAGGTGGAGGCAGCCACACACAGAGTGAGGTGAGAAACCCTGGGTGGTCTGTAGGTGGGAAGGTGTGGGACACTGGTAACAGAAGGTAGAAGAATGCAGGAGGGTGATGGGACTTTTTTTAGTGCCTGTTTTTCTGGTCATTTTGTGCAGGTTCCAGGAGACATGTTGAGACTTGAACAAAGCAGAGCACCAGGCCATGACTCCCTGGAAGAGGCAGCTCCAGAGACAACCATACAGTCATTGCCATCCTCATCCTCTGAAAAGGGAAACAGTGAGAAATCACCGTTGGTGACACCATCTGCAGCAAGCCTGACTGACTCTGTGACACAGGGCAGGGAAGGTAGGAGCTGCAAACATGGGCAGGATGTACCTCAGCCTTAGAAACTTTTAAGAGAAGAACCCAGTTCTGGCTGTGGCATGCATAATGTGACTGCTACTCCTGTTCCAATCCCTAAATACCAGAATTGGTACCCAGGACCGTTGGTCTCTTCCTTGCCAGGATGCTGGCAATTCAGTGCTTAACAGCACCTGGGGTGCAGCTGTGCTGCTGCACTGATATCCCTAGTGACATGCAGTCCCTGGTGACTTCAGTGATGGCTGTGAGAGCCCCACTCCCCAGCACTGCCTCCCCATGGCAGGCACTACCTGATTGTCCTGTGGTGTGATGTTTCTCCAGCACATGGGACGTGTGAAGGGGCTTAGCAAAGACTTCCATGATCAAACCCCTGTTCCCCTTGCAGGCTCCAGCAAGCAGCGTCCCAGCCGCGTGCAGAGCCTCGTGTCGAGCCAGGGCAGCATGGACTCTGACCATCTGGGTGAGTCTGCTGGGCCAGGGGGGACCAACAGTGTGCAACCAGACACTGGTAGTGACACAGGAGTGCGGAGGTGCGGTGGGACTGTGTGCCTGGGCTGGGGTGAGCCCTGAGGGCAGGGCTTGTGAGTGGCTGTGGTGCCCAAGGAGGAGGCCTGGGACTGAAGTGAGGATACCTTGCAGGTTACGATGGGGGAAGCAGTGACTCAGAGTATGAGGAAGCGCTGATGAGCGACCAGGAGCCCAGGTGTCCCCTTATGCCAGATTTCTGGCTCATCATAAAAATCCATCAGGACCGAGTGGAGGTGTATTACCACACACGGTAAGGAGGGTCCCCTGTCTGACACTGCCTCTCTGTACTGTGACCTTGTGGCCACTCACTCATCTCTGGACAGGATCTCCTCCCTGCCCAGTGTGAGTGGGAAAATGCAGGACTAGACTCTGTAAGGGGAAAACTGCTACTCTTTCCCACTGCGTTCCTGCTCCCACCACACAAGGGCAGGCACTGTCCAGGTGCCCTGCTGACCCCATTCTCCCTTTCTTCATAAAGCAGCCTGAGTGTGGAGAAGGCAGCATCAGCAGAGTCAGAAGAGGAGCAACCAGGGGAATGCCAGAGTCTCAACCAAGTGGTGGTAAAGAAGATCAGTGAAATCTGCAGGGTTGTCAATCAGGTAACAAATCTGCAGGGGGCACAAACAGAGTTGCCAGTCATGAGATGGCTTAAATTAGGAGGGACCTCTGCAAGTTGTCTGGTCTGGGCTCAGCTCGAAGGAGGTCCTGGGGAGCCAGTTCAACTGGTGAAACCCCAGGTTGGGAGTCAAAGGAAAAGGGATTCAGTCTGGCCCTAAGCCCTTCTTGCTGTCTTCTGCGGCTGTGCAAGCAACAGAACCAATCTTTCCTCATCCTTTGCAGCGCTTGCTGCTGCAGGACCTGCATGACAGCCACATATGCAACTCATTACTGGTGGCAGAAAGTGAGGAGGACATCTGGAAGAGTGAAACGCCCTATACTTCATACAGGCAGCGTGTCATGCCCACAGATGGTATGAATATTCCCTTGGCCGTGTCTCAGTGGCAGTGCTACTACCTGCCCATGGGTGCCTAAGAAGATGTCAGCTTCCATGCTATGGCCCCAGCTATGTCCTGTGTTCTTTATAGATTACTCTGTAGAGGAGAGCTACCAGCCCCGGGACTATCTGGCTGCCACCATGCAGTTCATGCCAGGGCACTTTGCTTGTGACGTGGTGTGGAGCACACTCATCCACGTGCATTCACGCCTCAAGATGGGCCCCAACATGGGGGTCTCGCGAGGTACGTACAACCTAGGTTCCCCCTCGTTTTGCATGTCAAGAGTCTGGCTTCTGGCTGGATTGGCACAGCAGAGAAGGGTATGTGGGATAGCTAACGTCCCACATTGCCCACAGCTATCCAGGCACTTCGCTCGGTGCTCAACGCCTTCTCTGTGGTGAACAGGAAGAATATGTTTGTCTACCAGGAACGTGCCACTAAATCTGTTTTCTACCTCCGGTAAGAAGCCAGCATGACTTGTTGGCCTGACCCTGTCCTGCTGTGTGTGTTACACCAGACTGAGAGCTCTTTGGGGCAGAAAGTGTCTGCCCAGCCTCAGGGACCATGTTGTGACCCAAGCAGCAAATATCTCATCTCTGATGAGTCAGAGTCACATCAAGCCAAGCTCTTCTTGCTCTGCCTGTGCTAAGTCGTGACACTGAAGGGAAAAAGATGGTTTTTTTGAAGGAGCCAGAGAGCAGTTTTGCCACTCCATATCCTAAGGACTAGTCCCCAGAAAGTGCACAGGGGAGAGCAAGGAAGATGCGGATCTTCTGTGGATGTATGATGCTGTTGTCTTTGGGAATGGAGGCTGACATGCCCTTCTCCTGTATTCAGGCTGACTGAAACCACCAACAGTGGGAAGGTGTGGGAAGCAGAGAGCAACCTTAGTCCAGCATCTCGCTCGCTGGCACTGACACGCAGCCAGGAACCCATTTACACTGAGGATCTAATGGTGAGTCTGCTGCTCTCTGGGAGTGCATGGGGGTGCTCACGGTCGTGGGAGGGGAGGGAACTCAGTAGCTCGAGGAACCCAGATTATATGTAGGATAAAACTTATATTGGAGATTTGTGGAGTGGGGCAGCAGTGGGTGGCTTCTGCCTGCCCTTGCTGACAGCCTGGGACAGTGATGGATCTAGAATTCATATGGAAACTGGTTTTGCTTCTCCAGGGTTCTCGTTCCTCTCTGGACACAGCCTCGTGCCGTAGTGTGGACTCTGCCCGCCCTGTGGGACAGATAGACAGGCACATCCAGCTGATGGTCCATGGTGTTGCCCCAGCAGGTAAGTGTAACAGAATCTGGCAGCAGACTGGCTGTGCTGATGTAAAGCAGAGGAATAGAGTTCTGCTTCCTGTCCTCTTTGCTCGAAGAACAGAGGAAGTATCTCTCTCCTGAACAAGCTGCTCTTCTTTAGCCCAGACCTGCTCTCTGTTCTGTGTGGGTGAAAATGTAAGGAAAAGATCCACAGCCCACAATGAAACCTCCTGCAGACTAGGTGGCGTATGCCAACTTTCCCTATGCAGGAGTGCATTTGTCTTTGCCTACTACACCAGCAGTCTTTTACGATCATGAACCAATAGAAAAAGATATCTGAAGAAATTGATGGTGGGGAAAGTCATGTTCCCTGTGGGAAGTGAGTATGAGGGTGGTACATCCTGAATAGGGAGGGAGGGATGGCTCTGGCCATTCTTACTGGATGAGGTGAAAAAGCTGCTTGTACCTCTGCTTACTTGTCAGGGCCCGAGATCACAGACGAGCTGGTGAAGGTGCTGCGCAGGCGCCTGGATGAGGCCACCCTGGATATCATCACTGTGATGCTGGTGCGGAACTGCAAGCTGACCCCAGCAGATGTGGAGGTACCTCACTGCTTATCTGCTCTGGTCATCCCAGAGACCAGAACACTCTCCTACATTTTGACCTCTCTCAGCCTCTCCTGCCCTAAGGAAGACCAGGACAATTTGCTGCATCCTGTTCCCTGCTGCAGTGCTTGGTCAGGCTGGTGTTCACTGAGATATATACTGTGTGGGTGCCAGTGTAGGTGGGAGATCCCCTTTGCTGGGTTTGCAGCATGGTAGGGCTTCCCTGTGAGTACCTCTGGAATGTCTACCCACATCTTGGTGCTGTCCTGTGCAGGGCCAGGAGCTGGACTTCGATGATCCTTGTGGGTCCCTTCCAACTCAGGATGTTCTGTCTCAGGGCACTGTGTATGGGTTCTGCCCACCACACTCGCCCTTTGCAGAGCCAGTTGGCATAATTTGTGTCAGTATTAGAGCCCCAGGGCATCCTGCTAGTCCCAGCTGAGTTTTAAAACCTTCTGTGTGCAGTTTATCCAGCCCCCTGGGACACCACCCACAGAGGTCCTGCAGTTCACGCTGCCGCCTTCGGCCCTGCCCTGGCTGCACGCCGTGGCCTATTACCTGCGCCAGAACCTGCTCATCTTCCTGCACACCCCCAAGTACACAGACAGCAACGTGGAGCACCACTTCAAGGT
The DNA here is from genome assembly GCF_025592945.1 of Manacus candei. Classification (NCBI taxonomy): domain Eukaryota; kingdom Metazoa; phylum Chordata; class Aves; order Passeriformes; family Pipridae; genus Manacus; species Manacus candei. Next base: position 188,281 of record NW_026138053.1, read on the forward strand.
GAGGAGGGCTGGGAGTTGGGACAGCAGTCTGCCCAGCCTCTACCTTTTGCCAGAGGCATTTGTTTTGGCAGCCTAGACACCGTGTTCCCAGCTCTGCCATGTAGGGTTAGGGAGAACCTGACACTAAATCTTGAAGCCTGGGGGAGTTTTACAGGGCTGAGCACATCCTGATTAGCCTGGACAGGCCTTGCTTTCATACAAGCGATCACTTCCTGTGCAAAAAGCAGCAACCACAAAGCTCATGCCCACAGTCATCTCCCAGGAGCATGGGAGATCATCGCCTTTTAAAGCTGGACTTGGCTCCTTGCATGGTTCCCTCAGATCTAAGGACTGAAACATCAGGAATCATAAAAATTTGGGAGCAATTACCTACTCCTCAGCATGGCCATAGCAAAGATAGAGGATGAGGCCAGATGTATAGTGCCACATAACTCTGCAGAGAGCTGTAAGGGGTTTCCTTCACCCCAACAGTGGCAAAGGCTGTGTTGGCAAGTGTTTCGAGTAGGTCTGGATTTGCTTGCTGCAGGTCTGGGGATGAGCTGTGCACGTACATGGGCCTCTGCTTCCAGTTAAGGCAAGTTCCCTAATCTCTGTCAGTATTCCTCCTTGTTCTCCTTAGCATTACTTCAACCACAACGGGAGCATCCCTGACCAGGATCTCTATCTGTACAACAAGCCAGGTGGCCAAGGCACTGGTGGAAAAGGTATCGTGCTCAACTCTTCTGAAACAGGGTGTGGGGCTGTGCCCTGGGGAGCTGCTTCCCATGCTAGAGAGTTATGAGTGACTGAGGAGGGCCAGTGCTGTGGTTGTGTGTTCCTCTGATGGCTGGAAGGTGGGTGAGGTGCGTGCCTGAGGGACTGCAAACCTCTGTGTGTGTGGTGGAACAAACTAAGGCCTCCCGCAGAGCAACTTGCTAAACTTGACCTGCTGCTGCAGGAAGCAGCTCTAGGTTGCAGTAACTGTGGGGCAAGACACAATGACACCTCCATGTGGAGCACAGAGAATCCATGGGCTGGAGGGGACAGGGAGCAGGGACAGTTGTTGCAGGAGCCTTGCTGCAGAGGGAAAGCAGGCAGCGTGTAACTGAACATGGGCTGTGTGGCGATGTTCTTGCTCTTTTCTCTGGAATGCTGGAAGAGGGATTGGATAGGACCCATCCTGCAGCAGGCTGTCATGTCATTTTTTGCCCAGGCCATGTGTCTGTCACCTGGCCATTGTGTGTCTTGTGCCCTTCGTGCACTGTTTGAATGTTCTTCTGTTGTGTAGGTACCATGTCGGACCTTGTGCAGCACCTTTTTCCACTCTCCCACTTCCAAGGTAGCACCTGTGGCTCCAAGTTTTACTCTGGGTCCCTTTCCCATGCAGCTCCCTGGCCCTTCTGGTCCCTGCTGTTCTTGTTTTCCTTGTGTTGTGGCTTCAGCTCTGACTCCTCCGTGTGTTTGTGTGTGTGTGTCCATTTAGCTGAGCCTTCTATTTCTTGCTGGCTGGATAAATGAGCAAACAGAACCTGCTGCCCTGAGGTGGCAGCTCTGCTATTCCCAACTGCTGGGGGTCTGTGTGCTGCCCTGTTAACTTGCAAGCAGTGACCTCCAAAGTACTGCATCATTTTTCCCACAGGTCCAAAGAGGCATCTCTTCCCTGAGGAAGACAAATCATAGTGTTTCAGCTGCCATGGCACCTGAGTGTTGGCTTAGTCAGTTAAGGGGCTTTGAAAGGGAGTAGGAACACCCAGGGTTACAGTGTGAGGTTTGGACCTCACAGCTGCTTCCATGCTGCTGCTTCCCTGGTGCCCTTGCCGTTGAGCTGGGCCATGGGCAGTCAGCTCTTGTTTGTTGCTCTTTCTCCTGTGTGGCCCAGGGCTCATGACATGTGGGCTGTGAAGCAGGAACCACAGTGCTGGTCTGCATCTCTGAACTGTCCTGGTGTGTGTGTGTAGGGCTCAGCATAGAGAGGCGCCAGGCAGGGTCTGAATTTTTCTCTGCAGTGACTCCAGGCTAATACCAGACATCAGCCTGCCTTGTCCCCAGTCCTGCTGTTGGAGTGCATGGGGAAGCACCTGATCTTGTTCAGGTGTACAGTGAGGAGGGGCCTGTGAATGTTTTCTGCGACAAGGTGTCATGTCTGCAGGGACTCGAGGTTCTTCACAACCCGGAAAGGGCTGCTGAAGAGTATCTGGGCTCTGTACTCTGCCCCTTAAGAGGACAGGGATGGTGAGCCCCATCCTGGATCAATCTGCATAAAGGTCCTCCTGGTGCAAATGGAGATACTTTCCTCTTGCATATGGGACTGGACAACCCAGGAATCTCCTGCAGGACAAGGCAAAATCTGCTGTGATTCTACAGGAGTAAGATTCTCGGAATGATGGGGACACCCTGTGCCAAATGCTGTGCTTCTTACCCTGGCTCCCCACAGGCACAGCCACCCTCTGCTTCCCTGGCTGCTTCCCCTCCTGTGGGCCCTGCCTGCCATGTGACACTGTGAAACTTAAGGGGACATGACGATCCCAGCTGTGGGGTGGCAAGGCTGTAGGCAGGCATTGTAGAGGTGTACTTGGTGCTGGGCTGATGGAGGCTATCTTGGGCCTTGCCCTGCAGGAATCGCGTGCATCGCACTGACATTTGTGGATGAGCATGGCAGCCCCACTTTGCTGCCCCATGGGGAGAGGCCTGACCCTCTGAAGCTGCTTTCCTTCTCACCCATCGTGGGCCTGCTGCAGGACACGGACTTTGAGAGCCTCACTGCAGTCAGCAGACACCAGCCAGGGGCTGACACCCTGCCTTCAGGTAGGCAGTGAAACAGGCCGCCCATCACCTGCTACCTCCACATCCCCTGGGGCACCTAGGAGGGCTGGTGAAGGCAGGGTTGCAGAGCCACACAGGACTTACCCTTTCCCCACAGAACCCTGCGTGCTGGTACGCCTGGATATCTGGGAGAAGGGCAACATCAGCCTGCTGCAGCTGTCGGAGAAGCTGCGCGGGGCCCTGCGTCACGCGCTCTGCGACGCCGTCATGGAGTTCCTTGTGCTGCCAGCCCCGCTCTGCGTGGAAGCCGCCTGCCCCCTGAGTCCTTCAGACTTAGAGGACCTGAGTTCTGCGGGTGAGAGCCCAGCCAGGATGGCCCTCTTGAGCCTCCAGCCAGCCTTGCTCCTCCTGCCTGGCCTACAGAAGCTTGTCTGTGCTGGGGGGAATCAGGTGGGCAGGCCGGGAGGAAGGAAGCTGCTCTCCCCTCTGCAAACTGTGCTGTGTGATGTCTTGGGGAAGAACCATCACAAACATTAGTGTTGCAAGAGGTATAATCTGCTCCCCAAGACTGAATCCACTTTGCTGGATGTTACTGAGGGCTCTCTCCCTTCTCTCCAGCCAGGCTCTGGCCAGACACAGTGGGGTACACGGGGACACCAGCAGCTTTGTAGTGGGAGGCTCTGTGGAGTCTGATTTGCTTTGTCTCCACAGGAGGCCTAAGGAGGACCATGTCAGAGACCAAGGGCCTGGCCCTGGCCAGTGGTGGGGCTGGCAGGAGCTGTCCTCCACCCTTGCACTTCACTTCTACACCTTCACCCAGCTCTGGAGAGCCAGTGACACCCACGAGCAAGCTGGGACGCCGCAGCTTCTGGGACATGCTGGTAATGTTGTTGAGGGACCAGTGAGGAGCAGGGCCTGTAAGTCTTCAAGGTGTGTCAGGCCAGGAGGAATGGAGATGAGTGATCTGGCTGGGGGTGGGAAGCCAGGTGGGCAGTGGGGACCTTGAGGTCAGGGCACTGGCTAGGCTGTGTATGTGCACAGGACTGACTTACCCCTTTCGCCCCTAGAGCAAGGCAGAGTCCTCGGAGCTGGGCAGCCCCAAGACTACTGATGACATTGTGCTGGAGAGGCCAGAAGAGGCTCGTACGAGGCGGCGGCACAAGACTGAGAATGTCAAGCAGCACCTGAGCCAGGATCGGGCCACAGCCACAGCTGAACTGGAACAGGCACAGAGGCAAGCACAACCTGCAGGCTGGGCAGCCAGGATGTTGTTCCCCCATCTTCTGTACATCACTCCACAGCCAGACATCCTGCTGGCTCTATGTGTCTCAACCCTATGGACCATACTCCTTTTCCCTGTAGCTTCTCCCTCACACAGACACTTTAGGAGAGCTGCTTTCCACACACAAAGCTTCAGCCCTTTTTGCTGGAGTACTTCTGGGAGCACAACTGGTTCTCACTGCCAGAGATCCCTTCTCTGCACTGTGGGGTCCTGTGCAAACCCTGATACCCATATGCCTACTGACCAGGAGTGACCCAGCTCAAGGATTGTATCAATCCAAAAAGGAGGCTCCTGGGACTCTGTTTTGGAGCTGGGAGGGGGCTGTTGCACTTTGTGCCTTCACTGCTGTTGACTGATCTGGTATAACTGTGCTTACCTTCCCTCTTCCCAGGCGCCGAACCTGCCAGCTGGAAGAAGGGGATGTAGGTACCATGCACCCGCTCTTCAATCAAACCTGCCAGCAGTGGATGGCATTCATGAACCACCTGGGTACGTGTCTCAGGCCCCAGCTCCTCTAGGTGGGCTGGGAATGGGCCTTTCTGCCCAGAGCTCTCAGGATAAGTCCTCATATGGCACCATCCATCTTCATCCCTTGCTGATACCTACCTGGTTACACACCCTGTCTGTCCCCAAGCCTCACCAGAGTCCCATGGGTCTCAAGGCCAGTGTCAGCGTTAGAAAGCTGTGACAGGAGTCCTGGCATGTGTCAGTGCATCTAAACAAACCTGCTAAAGCCTGTGGCTGTGTCTGCCATGCTCCCTGTCCAGGGCCTCCTGGACTTGGCTGCAGCAGCTTTTGAACTCCAACAGCCAGCTGTGGTTAGCTCCCAGATGAGCCTCTGCAACATACTCTGGAACTGTGAGGTTCCATGGCAGACCTTTACTCTTACAGGGAGGGAGAAAGAGGAGGAGGGATACCCTTCATATGGAGGGATTTGGGTTTGTGTGGCTGCCCTGGTTGCTGCTTTCTGATTACCTTTCACTTCGGTGTTTGTACATCCTCTCACACTCCTGCTGGTAGAACCCTCTTCTTCCTCTGATGAGGAGTAAGCTAGGGAACAAGGAATAAGTGTGGGAATAAAGCACTGTGCTCAGAGCATACAGGGAGTTTGGTCAAGGGCCTACTTTTGGACCAGAGCCTGAAAACAGCGGTTATTTCAGCCTTCTTCTTCTCCATGTAAGGTTCCTGTTCTCCAGCTTTCCCTGCCTCAGGACCTTAGCCTTCTCCGTTGCTCATGTGGGCAGGATGTGGCTCTGGGGCAGCTTGACATCCAGTCCTACAGTACTTCTTCCATGCAGGGTGCCCATCGGTGCAGCAGTGCTCACTGGAGATGGTTTCCCGTTTCCTCCTGCCCTCCATCCTAGTGGAAGTGGTGAACCTGGTCACTGCCCTGGCGAGCGACACCACTGTCAAGGTGTTTGAGCAGATCTGGTGAGTTACGCGATGCACCGGCGGCTGTTTGGCACTAGCAGATGTTGATCAGCTGTGCCTCTACTGCCATCACTCTACATGTCAGCCACCTTTGGGGTTCTTGTTTACAGCTACCATCGAGGCACTGCCTTTCTGCCTTATAAGCCTGGCCAGAGTGCCACCCCTCGCCCTGGCACCATCAGACACTTCATCCTGCTGGGACGCAACTTCCAGCAGTGGCGTTGCAGCACAGAACAGGGTGAGTGCCTGGCCACGGTCCCCAGGACTGCGTGCTGGGGGCTCTTGGGGTGGGACATGTATGAACAGGGTTCCCCTCTTTGCTGGAACAGACTCTTTGTGCCCAGAGGTGGGCAGTGGATTGTCTGGTTTTGCCTCCTGAGACTTTATTCTTAAATTTGCTTGTAACAGCTTATTTCAAGATGAATTGAGAATTACTGTGGCAAAAGATCCTGTCATGCCACTTGAATGGCACGTGGAATGTAAGGGCCAGATGAACTGGTACTGAGGGTCATAACTCTGGCTTCTTGCAGCTCACAAAGGGCTCCAACGCTTTGAGGCCATGGAATTCAGCTCAGCAGAGAGGGGCTCTGATCCCAGCCTTGTTGGTCGAGACCTGGTGCCCCGGCAAAGGTTCCTCTTCATGGAGATCATTGACAAAAAGGTAGCAATGGTGCCTTTGTGATGTTGCTCCTGAAAGGCTGTTCCCAACTGGCCCAGGGAAGGAAGAGTGCCTCTGCAGGCAGCCAGCCTTCCCTAGGCAATAGTCCTCCAAAGGAGCTGTGCAGGATGTCTCTGTGCCACAAGCAGAGCTGCAGGTTTCCTGCAGCACTCTGGGAAGTGCCAGGGACAGCAGCCCTCACTGTCTCTGACTTCAGCTGCTGTGCTGTGGGTTGTACCTGCCCTTTCCCTGCTCACATCAGGCTGGACACTGGTGCTGCCAGTGCAAGTACCTCCACCACTGCTGTGGCTGTTAACAGGGGGCTGTAATTGAGCTGTTACCACTCTCCCTGCCCCAGCATTGTCATCTAAAGCTGGCTGCAACTGCAGCAAGTACCACCCAGAATACCTGGCGCAGCCTGTGCCACCATGCAGGCCCTCTCTGTGCATGTCCTTTAGCCTTCCTTCCCCTCCTTTCTCTCCAGATGACGCTCTACACCTATAACTGGTCCCCAGACCTGGGGGCCAACCTGAACTGCTCCCTGACTCGCCTGCTGCAGTGGCAGAATGCCCGGTCCCACATCGTGCACTGTCTGCTCAGCCAGAAGCTGGGACTCTTCCACCACCACTGCTTCATGGACACACCATGGCATGAGGACAGCAAGCAGGTAGGGCAACACACCAGGCAGGATAGTCCTTTCTTCTTCAGGAGAGGCCTTGGCAGTTTGTTGGGCTGAGGGAGGTTGCAGGCACCTATGTGCTTTTGTGTGCTTGTTAGCAGGGCATCCCCAGGCACTCATATATCTCACTGTGACCATGTCCAGCCGGGCTGTTGCTGTCTACTCTTGGCGACAGAGGTGGAAAGGGAAGCCAGGTCCTGCTGCTGGCAGCACTTACTTGTGACTGAATTATTTAGGGTGAAGGAGGCTGGGGAATGGGCTTCCCAGTGCACCATGCTGGGCTTAGGCCTGCTCTTCTTGGGACTGGTAGTGGAGAAGGCTAACAGAGATGTCTGCAGATAGCCAAAATTGGGTTTACTCTGTTCTTGTGGTTTCTTGCTCTAAGGCTGGCAGTAAGGAGGCTTTCATGGCTGTGTCTGCTTGCTTAGGAGCCAAATCCTTTCCTGAACTCCACTTTGGAGGTGGATGCACTGATCCGGAGCCCGTGTCCTCCACCTAGCAAGGAGCAAGGCCGGCTGAGCAGCTCTGCCCGCAGCCTGCCATCTCTGCATTTCCATCCTGATGTGGTGCCCTTTGACGAAGCTCTGCGGGACGTTACCACCATCAAGCGCATACCCCACGGGCCTGATGTGGGACCTTTTGATCCAGTGGCTCAGCATGGGGCCCAGTTCCTGGAAATCAAGAGCATGGAGAGGAAAGGTAAAGCCTACCTCATCATCTCGCTTCTGGAAAAGGGGCTCAGAAGGAGCAGAAGTTTTGACAGGGAACAGTTCTCTGTGGGAATGTGGGAATGTGGCTCGTTTAGGGTGGGAGTGAAGGAGAGTGGCAGTACTTGTGGCTGTGGCTTGATGCTCTTGTGACTGCTTTCTTTCCTCCAGAACTGGAGAAACAGATGAAGATTGAGAATCTCTTTGTCACCTGGCAGCAGAGGTCGGCACAGTCCAACATGCCTATCAGTGTGAGTGCAGCCTGAGCAGGGGATAGCTGGGCCTTCTTACAGCACACTGGGAGCACCAGCTTCCCTATGGCAAAGGGGAGCACTGGAACCCTGAGCAGGGTGTTATGTTGGGGATGATGGTTAGCAGTGGAGCAGTGCTCTCTCTCCTTGAACTTTTGGGGTTGCTGGGCCCTGACACACCACACTTGGGCATGGTACCTCACTGCCCAGCAGTGGAAAGGCTGTAAAGCAGGGAGTTCCCCCATTGGATCTCCATTTGGGCAGCAGTGCAGTGTCATGGACAGCTTGTTCCCAACCTTGATGAGGGGTGTGTGCTGTAACTGTGCTCCTGTTGTACTGTGCAGCTGGCAGACCTGGAGACCCTGAAGCAGTCCTCACGCCTGGTTCACTACTGTGCCACCCCTTTGCTCTTTGACCCAGCCTTCCGGCAGCAAATCCAGACAGACCAGCTGGGCAAGGTGGAGGGGAAGGTGAGTGTCAGCAAGCACCAGTGGGCTTGGGCATTGTGCACTGGGACAAGGGATGGCTTTGCAACCTTTTCCCAAGACAGGGCTGCTCTGACCTCACTCCTGCATTACAGGATGAATTTGTGCTCTATAAGATGGAGGCTGAGAAGATCCTTGGATCCTCAAAGCCTTTCTCCTGCAGCCACACCATCCCCGGGGAACCCTGATTTTCTTTTCTACCTAGGGAGTTCAGGACTGAGTCTAGTGAAGCCATCGGGCAGCACTGTCTGGTACTGATCTGTTGGGGAAGCAAAACTTCTCTCATGCATTCAGCAGCCATGCCTGGTAAACCTTTCCTGGACCCAGAAAATAGCTGGAACAGTTGAAAGCCAACCACCTGAATCCTGAGCAGGTTGCAACCTGACAGACTCAAACTGGTGCAGATCCCACACCGGCTGTTCACAGACTATGTGTGTGTCAGAAGGGAAGAACATGCTGTTGTAATTTATCAAAATGTCAAAAGGATTCTGACAGGGTCTTTAAGCAGAAGTTGCTACAGAAATTGAGCACTCATGAGTGAAAGTATCATCGCAGAATGAAAACTTTGCTTTGTTTTTGGAACAGAGCAAAATGAAAATTGGTTATTGAATTTGAAGAGCCTGGCAGCAGGGGTTTCAAGGTGGTGTATTGGGTTCTGTGCCTCCAGATCATTTATTGGTACATATGAGATGCCCAGTTTTGCAGTGCAGTAGGGCTGTTCAAATGGGTCAGAACAGACAAAGACTGCAAGGAACTCAAGAGGTACCTGAGTAGCCTGTGAAATGAAAACTATTGTGGGAGCTGGGACCTGGTTCCCAGTAAAACAGAGCACACTGTGGCGAGAAATTTGAACCCTCCTGTATTGTACACTCACTGAGAGCCTGTACAGAGCAGACATCTCTGTATTGAAGCTATATTGTATCTTCTGACTTCGAAGTGGGTTTCTTCAATTTGTGAACAGTTGGATACAGCAGACATACTGGTTAGAGTACATCAGAAAAGGGTGTTAGTATAATGGGTAATATTCTAATAAGTTTCTAAAATACTTGTGTAGTGATGTCTTCATCTGGACAGTGTGAGACCAAGCATCTTGTGGCAAAGGCACTGAACTGGAGAGACTTGGAGAAGGTCAGAGAGTACCTGGAGAGATGCCAGATAAAGGGACAGCTCTTGTGGTAGGTGGAACAGATAGGCAGAAAGGCAGATAGAAACACATAACAAAGGCTTGAAGTAGAGAGATGAAGAAAAGAAACCTTAGTCTCTCACAGCACAATGAAGAGGAGTATTTAAGACATCCAGAGGAGAATTCAATATGTTTACAAGGAAACACTATTCCTTTTTGGTGCTACTGAACTCCTAGTAAATCTTGAGAAGTCAGCAGGATTCATAAGGGGATTGGACTCATACCATGGCAATAGGGGCTGAAGCTCTGTTGAGCTTTGCATGAAGCAGCTGTGAGCCAGTAACACTTTGTGAAAGCTGTTCTCTGGCGACAGATGTGAATTTTCTCCTTCTGCCAGGTCACCTTTTCCTGCAGGCTCTTGCAGTGCTATTATGTCAGTCCATGGCTGGGGAAATCTTGGATCTTGCATTTTGGCACATGCGGTGGCAGTGTTTGGGGAAACAGCTGTTAGTGCTCTCTGGCAGAGACAGATCTGCCCTCTGCTCAACCAGGGCACCTGGTGTCATTTTTTGGGGCCAGTCACAGCAGGTCTCCTTAGGAACTTATTTTCCCTTCCAGAAGCGCCACCGCTCCAATGACTCCACAGCTTCGGGGAGAGACCGGAGCCACAGCTGTGACTCGGCGGAGTCGCTGCCCTGCAAGGTGAAGGAGGAGCCTTGGCTGCAGGAGATGTGCAATGCCTTCTTGCAGCAATACATCCAGTACCTGCAGAGCATGGGCTTCATTCTGGTCCAGGTGCGGCCGCCCTCACCTACCACTCGCAGGTCAGTGACATGCTGGGAACTCTGCTGTTGGAGAAGAGCCAACACTGAGCTGTGCCCTGGTGTGACACAACAGGAGATCTTGGCTCCCTGCTCAAGGCTGTCTCTGCTCTCATTTCCAGTAGCACGAGCCGGATCCGAGCTCTGGCAGCAATGGGTGTGGAGGGGAGAGGGTCCTTTTCCTACACAAAGCCAAAAACCGAGGGGAGCCCAAAGGTGAGTGTATGTTTGTTACAAGGGTTGGAACTAGGATGGAAGTCAGGCTGTGGAGTGGAGCGGTTCTCCTGGTTGACTTCTGAATCAGTTTCATGCAGAAAGGACATGAGAGGGCAGAGAAAGCACTAAAGCCAAAAAAAAGTCTGTCTAGGCCAGCATCACCTTTAGGATATTGGGTCAGATGAGACCTCCTTGCCCTCCTGTGTGTCTTTCTGAGGTCTGAGAGAGCCTTCCTGAGTCTTGGTGGAACTAGGGCAAACCTCCCACCCCTCGAGTGGGTTCGAAAGAGGAACAGGGTTACCTGGGGTCAGGACAGCTGCCTTTGGGTGTGATTCTGAAGGTTTACCTGTCAGAGAATCCTCAGCATCTATGGTTAAGGGCAACTCTGAGACAGAAGGATCTTTAGTTAAAGTGAGATGAACACTGAAGTGGAAGAGGTTAGAGAAGAAAAGCCTGGAATGGCTCTACTGTGACTCATGTCTAAAGAAGTGGCAATTTGGGAGGAACAGGTCAGAGCTCTACCAATTCTCAGCTAACCTGGAAAGGGATTGACTTTGCTGTCTTAATCAATACAACACCTACACACCAATCAAATAAAAGTGTTTGGAGCCAATTTCAAAACTAAAAGGAGTGTTTCTTTGAGCAGCAGATAATGGTCATCATCAAAAGGTTTTGTGAGCACCAAGAGCTTACATGAGTTCGGTGAACATGAGCTTACAAGACAGAATAGGCAAGTACCTGGAAGAGGAATCCACTGGAGTCTCTAGGAAGGCAGAAACCACTTGTGCCTCATTTGATCACCCAGGATGATGGGAGCACATAGCATTTACTCATCTTTTTTGATATTTTATTGGCACCTGCCTTTGGCTGATGTTGGTGCAGGACTGTGGATAACACCTTGCAGTTAAAATGAGAAGAGAGCAGTCTGCTGGAGCAACTTAAGACTGAATGAACTTGCTGGCAGCTAAACTCTGTGAGTCTAGACTGGATGTCTGTGATAGCTGCTGTGTCAGGTAGATGGAATGGTCTGGGGAGACCTCAGCAGGGAGTGAGGTTCTGTGGACAGTATCATTCCTTGGGTAAGTGTCCTCAAACTGTAGAGACTATAGAGACACCCTGTCCTGAGCAAGCAGGAGGTGATGGGGGCAATATGCTTGGTGTGCTCTCTCAAAGGCTGTTTTATTAGGTTTGTTAGGGTTCTTTTCACTGTCAGCTCTGACATGTTTGCTCTCCTCTCTCCAGTGAGATTGCTCAGTTGGTGAGGCTCCTCTATTTCCACCTCTGCCACAGAGCCTTGTGGCAGCCTCACACCCTGGTATGCCAGAGAGCCTCTTCAGTTTTGTCCTTCTCTTCACAGAGCACAAGCCCTGCTGTTGCCACCTACCATCTACAGAGAGCTCTTCCAGGTGGGATTGTGCTCATGGAGTTAGCCTTCCAGGTAAGAAAGAACAAGAAACAAAGTATGATCTCTGGGGGTTCAGGGACAGTCTTCAGAGGTGACAAGGGGAGTGACAAGGAGTGCAGCAGGGACACACGATTCTTCGTTTCTTGTCCTGCTTCTTCCGTGGTCCTGCAGGACTGTGGATCAGCTGAGGATGATTCTGCAGGGCTCAGAGCAGTAAAAGTTGCCTGGAGGAGGGGTAATGAATGGCTCAGCACTAGTTAGGGTGCTCTGTGCTCAGCCACACGTTGGCTGGTCTGGCTTGGTTCAGGCAGGAGGGGAGACAGAACATGGGGCAAAACTGTCTGGGACCCAGCCCAGAGGGTGAAGCGTGGGGACTGTGCTCCTTCCCTGGAGAATCCCAAGGTCTGTTCTGTGCTCACGTGCTCTCTCCTGCAGGGCTGTTATTTCTGTGTGAAGCAGTACGCGCTGGAGTGCTCACGGATCCCCATGGGCCAGTCTGTGAACTCTCAGGTAATGGCTCTGCCAGCACAGCTGGTGCTCCTCAGAGCCAGGAAATACTTTGGGGGAGGCAGTGATCTCTGGAACAGAGTGGGCATTTGAGGTGTAGAAGGTTCTGGAGAGTTCTGCTCCCTCTTTATGGAAAAGGAGAACTGGACAGAGCCTCATGCTCTCCATGGCTTGCTGCTTGAGCAGATCTAGAGTGCTGCCTGTCCCTGGGGCACTGGGTGGCTGCCTGAGGCTGGCCAGCCCCAGCCTGTCTGAGACAGCAGGCATGCATGACCATAGTGTCCTTTCCAAGGTGGCTCTGTAGCAAGGCTGCATCTTATCTATGCCAAGAATGTCTCTTCTAAGCTTAAGCCTGCCAGGAGCTTGTCTGAGGGTTTGCTGAGCATTTCCTGGAAAGCTCTCACATGCACAGGGCAGTGTTACCAGGCTGCATCTGGTATTGCAGGGAACATCCAGGCTCTCTCTGGCCAATTTTGGGAAAGATTTTGCCTGGTTTTGCTGTGGGATGGTCCTAGGAGCAATGGGCAGGAGGGGTGGGACTTGCTGCAGGGGCCTAACCAGTCTTCCCATGTGCTGGGACCAGCCCACAGTTCCCCCAGGTGGGGCAGTCGAGTTCCTCTGCCCCTTCTCTCCCCTTATCCCACCCTGGGCCTGTGCAGGACAGGCTGGATGCATGAACAGGGCTGGGCAGTGCCTTGTCTCTCTTCCCACTGCTGTGCATCTCTCTCTTACAGCCAGAGCTCACAGCAAGAGCTGCATGGGACTCAGCTCTGTCTCTGAGTCCACAGTATGTCCTCTCCTCCCACTGCCATGCTGAGCATGGCAGGGCCTGCCAGTGCAGGGCTGACCGTCCCACTGGCTGTGCTTCCACCCTTCCTGCCCCAACATCTGGCTGCACGAGCTGCCTCCTGCCTCCTGTGCCAGAGCCTTCTGTAGCAGTACATACCACAGTGGGCAGCACAGCTTGGGAGGAGGATGGGGTGGGCTCCAGGTGCTGGCATGGGGGCAGCACCTTTTGTTTCTTGCTCTTTGACCCATCTGTCCTGGAGCAGGGCTGTAGGCTCCTCTCCGGGCTCATCCTGGCTGTGCTGTTTGCCCTCTGGCTCATGTAGCAGCAGTGCAGGTGATGCAGAGAGTGAGGGCAGCCTGTTCTCCTCCCTGTGCCTTCTACCTGCTGTTTTTCCCTGCTTGCCCTCCTCTTAAACCAAGGGATTGTGATGTGAGTCAACTGCCCAGGGGTGTCAGAGAGCCAAAAACCTGTGGGTTCCTGGCATGAGGGCAAGGCTGAGGCCTTCACCAGTGCTGTGCCCTTGCACAGTAGCTGCAGTTGTGCTGGGAGCATGGCCAGGGGTGAGTGTGTGAAGGCTGGTGCTGGCCCGGTGAAGAACCAGCACTCTGTGCAGCTGGAGATGGCCATGTGCTGGAGGGATCCTCTCTGGGCACAGCTGTGACACAACAGCCACTGCTGGATCTGGCTTCCCTGCAGCAAGCCTGGGTGCCTGTTAGTTACTGAGCACAGGGCATTAGCTACTCTTGCCCATCTCTGGGTCCAACCACTCCACAGAGGCCCCTGTGCTGCCTCCTGCTCTCAAGGGACATTCAGGGAGTTGGTCTTTGCCTGTAGCTCCAGAACTTGCTGGGGCTTCAGCCCTGGTGTGTCCTGTACCCCTTGGGGATCAGGCAGTGCAGAGCAGTGCTCAGCTGAAAGGTAGCTGTGTCTTTCTCCACAGCCGTGTGGCTTTCAGCTCAGGGCAGGGATGAACCTCAAGCCAAAAGGGAGGCAGTGCTGATTAGTCTGTGCTGCTACTGGAGACCAGGAGTGGGGTCAGCTGTGCAAGGAGCCACCAAGCTGGATCCTGTGAGGCCAGTCCTGCAGGTCTGCTATTTGCACTGTGCACTCGGCTTCTGGGCTGCGTCCTGCTCTGAGCTGGGGCAGCTGCACTGGCTCTGCAATGTCTTGTGGTCAGCAGGGCTTCGCAGGAGGATGTGAAGTGCCTGGTAACATTCCTGCCTTGACTCCCTGTTCCTCCACAGCTCTCAATGCTCTTCACAGAGGAGTGTGACAAGGTGCGGGACCTCATGCACGTGCATTCCTTCAGCTACGACTTCCACTTGCGTATAGTCCACCAGTATCTGCTGGGCTCCCACATGACCCTCCGCCAAGGCTACCATCTCACCAGCTTCCTGGAGGATTTCATTGCCCACCACCCCGATATCCCCAAATTTGGCCGTAACCACGTTTTCCAAGGTATGTAGTTCAACTTGTAATTGACCTGGGATTGACTGCCAGCCCATAACTTGGCAAAAGGTTTCCAAATAAACCTGACCCTTGGAGTATTCAGGGAGATGACAGGGTAGGGGTGGCATGAGGGGTCAAGCTCCAGGGGAAGTCCTTGCTGCCTTGTTGTGGGAGGTGGGTTGTTCTGTCCCATGGGGTAGTTTGTAGGACACTGCTCTGCCCAGGTAAGAGGCATGGAGCGTGTCCTGTGACAACAGTGTGTTTCTCCACTGGCCCAGGCACGTTGGCCCTGCCCACCAACATGATCACTGCACACCAACTGTACAACTACATTGCTGACCACGCCAACACCTACCACATGAAACCCCTGCGCATGGCCCGGCCAGCCACGGGCAGCGACAGCAAGAAGGGAACACCAGGCACAGAGCAGAACGAGTATGCACTGGTCTCTATTTGGAACAGGTGAGTGAGTCTGCTGCAGGTTCCTGGAGCTGCTGGAGATTGGTGGCAACCTGCCAGTCCTGGGGACACTGCCCCAGGGTGCATTTAGTATTTCCCACAGCACTTCTGAGGAGTCCTGCTATGTGGAATTCCCCATGCCCAGTAGTTCTGTTGTGACCAAGAGCTCTGGGGTAACAAAGTGAGGTTCCCTTCATCCTGATGTGCTTTTGCTCCCAGCTCGGGCTCCTACAAGGACTCTGAAGGTCTGCGTCATCATGATGACTTTGATGTGTCCCTCCTGGTGTGTCACAGTGCAGCACCATTTGAGGAGCAGAGTGAGGCAGAGAGACGCATGCTCCGGTGAGCACTGGGGGCCCAGGACACCAAAGCTTCCTGGCTGGGGAGGAGGGCTCTGGGAGGGGCTGGTTCTGTCTGGGACAACACAGACAGGGTTGTTGGTGTTGGGGGAGGATCGCTGTGGGGACCTGGGCGGCATGGTGCCTGTCTTTGTCTGGGCAGAGAAGCACCCTTTCTGTCAGGGACAGAGAGGCCTGTGGTTCCTTTGCAGCACAGCTGAGAGGGGAGCAGCCCTTCCCCAGGTCACAAGTGTCTCCTTGCTCTCAGTTTGCGTTTCTACGTCATCATGACCAGCCAGCGGGAGCTCTTTCCCCGGCTCACGGCCGACATGCGACGCTTCAAGAAGCTGCCACGCTTGCAGCGGGAAGTGCTGGAGCCTGTGGTGGGCCGGGCAGCCTGGGAGGCAGCGGAGCCGGAGACAAGCCTGGGGCAGCAGCCACCAGCAGAGCGGGAGCTGTGGCAGGACGTGGAGGACAGCAGCGAGTTCTACACGGGGGGCACACAAGTCAAACTGGGGCCAGGGCTCTTCTACACCTCGCCGCTCTTCCCCTTGCTGGCCTCTGAGGTGGCCTCAGCCCAGAAGCAGCTCAGCAGCATGGTGCAGCTGGCCAAGTGTCACTGCCGCAGGGACAATCTCTGGAAGCGCCTCTTCCTTCTGGAGCCTCTGGCGTCCGACAAGCTGAAGCTGGGCAAGCTCTCGCTGGTGGAGCTGGAGGAGCTGCTTGATGCCGTGCATGGGAAATCCATTGCGGATGTCGACCCCCAGCTGGTGAGCAGCAGGGATGGAGTCACAGTGCACAGCAGCTGCTGTTCCGCTTGGGACAAAGTGGGGTGACAGGTGAAGGACCTGCAGGACGTGTCTCTTCCTGCTTGGTGGGAAGGTAGAGGCAGGAACATAGCTCCTAGCTGGCAGGGGGAGGGGGAGACTGCATGGACCTGTCCATGGAGAGTGAATAGCTGTCGGTCAGCATGGCTCAGTTGGGTTTTGAGGGATGCATCTGATTCAGGGTGTGAAGGCTGCTGTAGCATTATGTCTGCTGCTGCCATGGCTTGAGGGAGGCTGAAATCAGCCCTTTTCCATGCCCGCAGGAATGCTTCCTCACCATGACAGTCTCCTGGTACCAGAGCCTCATCAAAGTGCTGTTGAGCCGCTTTCCCCAGAGCTGTCGGCACTTCCACAACGCTGAAACCGGCACCCAGTATCTGGTAGGACCCAGCCCGTCACCCACCTGCAGCCTCTCTCCCTGTGTCCTTGTCCTGGGGTCTCTGTCTCCTTTCTAACGTGTGCTCTGACTCTCCTGACAGGTCGTGCTCAACCAGAAGTTCACGGACTGCTTCGTCCTTGTGTTTCTCGATTCTCATTCAGGAAAGACGGTAAGTACATGAGAACAGAAGACCAGCTATGTTGGCTCAGGCCAAGAATCTGTCTAGATTGATCCAGCAGTGGCCAAGAGCAGGTGTGCGTGAGAACAAGAGCAGGTCAAGAACCTTGTAACACCTCCCTTAAATACTTTCCCAACATCTGAAAATCTGTAGCTCAGGCCCATCCTGAGCTAGAAGTGTCCTTTTCATTTATTTAATAGCCCTCCACAGCTTTCCTTTGGTTAATTTCTTGCATCCATGATTTCCCCTGGCTTGCAGCTCCACGAGGCAGTTGTAATCTAGGTGAACTCTCTGGCTTGTTTTTGAAGCTCCTACTGTTCTTTCCATGTGATGCCCTTTTGTTCTTGTATTAGAACAGAGGGAGCACTTGATCCTCTTTTCCTTCACAGGATTGCTTTTGGATCATTCTCTCAGCTGTCTCTATTCAGGCTGAAGAGTCCTTCTGTTTTCAGTCCAAACCAGATCATACTGGGTCTGGCTGGGAGGGGTCACCAGTGTTGTGGGCTGTTCCTACCTGGGCAGAAGGGAAGGGGACCCGCACTGTGAGGGTCCCAGTAAACCTGCAAGGACCTTTGCCTTCACTGGACTTAAGGGCAAAAATACTTTTCTTTCAGCTGTGCTCCCAGGCAGGGTGCAGGATGGGTCACAGGAAAGGCAGCTCTGTGTGAGAGCAGGGCATCTACAGGAGGCTTCTGTCCACAGTGAGGCTTTTGCAGAGAATGCAACATAACTGATCCCTTTGTAAATAAATCATGCTCCATCTCAAAAGCAGGTAGGGGAGACAGAAGAGGTGGTGCCTGCTGGAAGGCTGCTCAGTGCCTCCTGCCACCTAATGGTCATAGTGTCACCTTGTGATCATTGATATGATACACCCAGACCCTCCATCCCGTCTCCTAGTGACTCCCATCTTGTAACAGAAATCCTTTGTGTTCCTCACACTGTATTTTGTGCTTGATCCCATTCCTGTGGCCTCTCAAAACTCTCTCAGGCTTTTTTTTTTTTCTTGCATTATCCCAATCCTCTTTTGTATTAGTGCCTCAAATTTTATCAGCACATTCCTCATCTTTGTACCAGACTCATTAAAGTACGAGGCAACGTGAGTCCCAAAGCCTGTCCTGGAGGAACTCCATTTGTAACCTCTCTCCAGCCTGCTATTTCCCCTTTCAGCACTGCCATCCTCACCTTATAATTTCAGTTAATTCCTATCTTTTCAGCTTACCTAAATTTCCCATGTGGCACCACATCAAATCCTTCCTGAAGCTTAGATAAGATGTACCATGATTCCTTTGTCTAGAAATATTACCTTATCAAAGAGAAATTTAGCGTTAGCACATCACTTTGGTAACACTGAGCTGCATTTCCCTCACGGTTCTTTCTCTCCCAGCCTGCTCTGAAGCCTTGCACACTGTTGGAGCTGGGTTCACAAATCGCTTTCTTTTCCCTCTTAAGTGATGGTGGTGCGTTTTCTGTTCTGTAGTTACCCAGCTCTTCTCATGGCTTTACCAGTTTGTTAGGGACCCTGGCTACTAGATGTGCTGCATTTCAGCTCTGGAGAACATCCAGTCCCTGTGTCTTGCCTCCGTGATGCTGATCTGAGTGCACTGAGTCACTCACAGGCTTCTTCTGTTCAGGTCCTGCAACCTCTCCTTCTGAACCTTGTTCCCTGCTTCCCTCTGCCATTGCCCTGCCTTGTCAGTGCAGTCACTAATCAGAATGGAGCAGGCAGCACTTATTTTTAGGATTGCAGTTATTACGTTTAATCTCCTCCCCTTCCCCGTTAGTTGCACTCCTACTCCTACTCTTTGCCTTAGAAGAAGAAATTTCCCTCCAATTTCCCTGAAAGCCCCTTATTATGTGGAGTCAGTGGGTTCCCCTCCTCTCCTGAGGCTGCTGCTGGGGTTGGTATAACTGCAGATGCATGAGAGCAGGGACTGAGTGGGCAAGTGCTTGCACCTAATTTCCACCAAAAAAATTGAGAGGAGGCTCAAACATGCTCTGTCACAGGAGAAGGCATTAGTGCCATTGGCATTTTGGGACTTCTCCCAGTATTTGCCTAAAACTGCCCCAAAAAAAGTGCTCACACACCTGGACTAGGGACTGCAGAGTGCTTGTTTGAATCCTGTCCCCTGACCCTCTCCTCCCTCTCGGCAGAGCCTCACCGTGGTTTTCCGGGAGCCGTTCCCAGTGCAGCCCCAGAACAGTGAGAGTCCTCTGCCACAGCTTGTGTCAACATATCACCACCTGGAGTCAGTTATCAACACTGCC
Source organism: Manacus candei (assembly GCF_025592945.1). Classification (NCBI taxonomy): domain Eukaryota; kingdom Metazoa; phylum Chordata; class Aves; order Passeriformes; family Pipridae; genus Manacus; species Manacus candei. The sequence goes on from NW_026138053.1 coordinate 207,273, forward strand.
TGCTTCAACCTCTGGACGGGCCTGCTCTAGCACTGGCACCCATTTCCTTGGTGCAACACATGTGCCAGACCTCAGCACGGCTGTGCCACGGGTGGCGATGGGGAAGAGCAGGTCTGTGAGGGGACCTGTGCTTGGGCACTGCAGGCAGTGCTGCCAGTGGCACACGTGGCTACTGAACTGAGGAGCCTGGTGGGCTGGTGTGGCCCTCACATGCTGTTTTTGGTGGGTTTGATACTGAACGACCTTGAAGCAAACCACAAGGGCAGGAGCTTGGCCGCTGTGGCTTGGCTGAAGCAGAGCGACTCTCAGGGACATGGCTTTGGCATCTGCAGGTGAGTTCTGCCTTCTGGGGAGGCATGGAGGAGCACACACAGCACTCTGGGCTTTGTGAGGAAAGACTCCTGGACTTCAGGGCTCCAGGCAGTGAGGCTGACTGCTTCTGGCCCTTTGTCTTCCTCGGGAGAGCACTGGATGGGACAGGAAAGGTGAACTGGACCATACAAAGGTTTTATGGAGGTGTACATTTAAGCCATTGGTGTATCTGTGAAATAAACTGAACCAGATCCCTGCTCAGTTGCTCTAGGCTAGGATGTGGAACGCCTCCTGTAGGGGATGCAGAGCAGCCCTGGCTGGGTTTGCACCGGAGATTCTTACTTGCTCCAGAGCAGGAGCAGCAGGGCAGTCAGCCCCCAGCCTGTTACCTGGGTTCAGGCAGCCTGGGAGGGTGCTGCTTGCTTCACTTCCTCCCCTGCTGCAGTCAGTGCTGGGCACTGGCAACAGCCTTGAGAACTGCAGTGCCTGGAAGCCCAGAGCATTATTCCCACAACTCCAGGCGCCAGTTGGAGCTGGACTGAGAAAGCTCACACCCTTCCCAAGGATTGAATGCTCCCCTTAGTGGGGGAGACTGGAAACCTCTCCCTGGACACCTCTGCAGCCTGGAAGTGAAGGTTCTCTGTGTACCTGAAGTCACCTACAGCGGTGCCTGAGCCATCCCTAAATATGACATGCTACAGATGGCACTGGTGTAGATGGGGGTCCAACTGCTTGGGCTGACCCAGTACGGCCTGGGGAAGGGAAATATGACAAAGATGCTCCTAAAGCCACTCTAGGAATCATCCCACCTCAGTCCTAGAAAAGACACGTGTTCCTTTGTTAAGCCATTACTTTGTCTTTTATTCCCGTGGTTTTCTAGTTTTACTCAGCTGCCTTGCTGGTCCCACCATGCTGCAGCCCTCGGCTCTCCCAGTAGGAGCGCAGCCAGCCCAGACCTTCCAGGGTGTCTCCTGCAGTGACAGACAAGGTTTCCTGCTGCAGCTGGAGAAGCTGGAGCAGCTTCTGTTCAGGATAGAGATCTCATTCCCAGGTAGGGACTCTGAGACCCACTACCTGCCACCCCCCAGGACCTGCCTAACTTTGCACAGTACCCAGCCAGCTGGTCCGTGCTTGGCCCTGACCTGGGGCTCAGACCTGCAGGCCCACTCACCTTTGGGAGCATACTCGCACCCCACATAGCCAGTGTAGCCAAGGGACTCCAGGAGCTCGAAAATGTAGGGGAAGTTCAACTCCCCAGGGCTGTCAGGCTCATGCCGCCCTGGCACCTGTGCGATCTGGATATGACCTGGAGAGGGAATGGGAGAGGCCGTGCCCAAGGCAGCCCTGCCTGGAGCCTTCTTTGGGCATGAGACAAGGTGACCCAAGAGCAGCCCCACACCCCCAGCCAGTCACAGCAGAGCCTGGGGCAGGAGAGCTCCATCTCAAAGCCACTCCTGCCCCATGGCCATAGAGGAGCTGATCTGGGTGCAGGGCATTACCAATGAGTGGGAAGTATGTGTCCAGGTTGCGTGACAAATTGCCATCCATGATCTGGCAGTGAAAGAGGTCCTGGGAGGGAGAGAGGAAGATGGAGGATGCAGCTGTTCACCAGTGAGCTGTGCTACAGGCCCCATCTCTCTCTCTCTCTCCATGTCCTCAGGAGAGGATAGCAAGCCCCTAGAACTCCTCTCTGGGCCTGTGCAAAAATTCCCTGGTGGAGGGTGGACCATGGAGATCTTCAGTGCTGACTCACCAGCTGCAGCTTCAGGTTGGGCCGTCCCACCTTCTCCAGGATGGCAGCAGCTAAGGGTGCAAGAAATGAGAGACCATTGCCCCCAGGGTGGAAACTTCACAAAGCCCTGAGACTCCCCTTCATCAACTGAGCTCCCTCAGTATCTCTAGGCTGGTAAGGCAACCTCCTGCCTTTCAGACTTTGGGGATCCTTCTCTTCCTCTGAAGGAGTCTCTAGATGTCTGCCTTACCTTGGTGCGGGGTGTTCAGGTAGTAGCGAGGGTCAGTGATGCGGTTGTTAATAGGCTCCACCAGTCCAATCATGTTCTCCTGTAACACAGTAATGTCACCCTATGGAGCACAACTTCCCTATGCCAGGCTGCTGGGGTGTTCCTGGGTACCCTGAGAGCTGCACCCACAGAGCAGGACACATTCCCCACTCACCTTGGCCAGGAGGTCAGCAGCATATCTGAGATTCTCAATGAAAGTGGTTTCCATCTCACCTGCCACTGCAGCCCGGTCTGCACCCAGGGGAACCCGCCCAGCCATCACATGGATCCTAGAGACACAGAGATCAGCCACTGGCAGCAATATATGCTGTTCTGCCTCAGTACACCGAGGGATGACTTTGAACCTTTTGCCTGACAAATCTCAGACCTTGATTCTTCCCTCTTTCACCAGCTGCCTCCAGCTCTTTCACCCTGAGGTTGGTTGGTTTTGCTCCTAGTGCTGCCCCAAGGCCAGCACAAAGGGCAGCTGGCATGCTGCCTCTGCCAGGGGCAGGCTGCACACCTGTTCTCACTGCTTGCTGGCTGTGAGCAGGGAGGGGACAGCGGCCCACACTGGACTGCCTTGCCGTGAAGAGCTCAAGGGCCAGGCAAGAGCAAGGCTCTTCAGCCACTGCTGGGGGAAGGTGAAGAGTGGAAACAAAACCCTTTTCACTCTGCCTGTACAAGCAGGGGCCTGGGCAGCCTCTGGCCTGCCCAGTCCTTGCCATCCACGGGGCTTTGGACTGAGTTTCAACAGGAAAGAATGATGCAAAGTAAATGCAGTAAAAGGGCCCCGTTGGTTTTCTGAAGGGAAGTGTGTCAGGCTAATTGCATCTCTTACGGTGTCTCTGCTGCCTCCAGGCACCGTGGCCTCAATAAAGCAACTGTTGTGGTGTCCTGGGGGCAACGACTGGTGTAAGTGGGGAGGAAAAAGGGAGGATTATCCTGGGGACTGCTGTGCGGAGGTGGGGAAGGGAAGGGTCAGACGAGTGCCTGGCAGCTCCCGGAGAGGACACTGAGGCCGCGGCCCCGCACAGGGGGGTCTGCACCGCCCCGGCTCCCGCCCGATGCAGCCGAGCAGGAGACGCTGCCCGGGAGAGGCTCCGTGACCCGGCGGCTGGAGGCGCCGCGGGGCAAAGGGCGAGCCCCGCTCGGGCGACGAGCTGGAGCAGGAGGGCGGCACAGGAACCCCCCGGCGGCCGGAGCGGGGTCCCGGCCGGCACCTACCTGTGGCAGCCCACCGCCCTGGCGTACTGCACGGCCGCCGCCAGGCCCTCCCGGAACGCGGCCTCCCGCCCGGGCACGGCCGCCAGCCCCAGCTCGCCCGCCTCCGGGTCCCCTGCGAGAGAACGGCGGGGTCAGCGGAGGGTCTTCGCCGCCCCGCGCACCCGGGGAACGCGGCCGTACCGGGGGGCATGTTGAGGAGGGCGATCCGCACCCCCGCCCGCTCCGCCGCCGCCCGCAGCGCCTGGGCCGGGCAGCCCGCCGGCCACGCCGCCTCCGCCGCCCCGAACCCGGCGGCCGCCGCCGCTTCCAGCCGCGCCGGCAGCGCCGGGAGCTCCGGGAACAGCCACGAGAGGTTGGCGGAGAAGCGCAGCGCCATGGCGAGCCGGGGGCGGGCGGCGGGCGGGCCGGGGCGGTGCTCCCGCCTCCCGCTCGGGCAGCCCCGGCCCGGCCGCGGCGCTGCGGGGAGCGGCCCCGTCAGCGGGGCAGGGCCGGGCTCCGCCGCTCCCCTGCAGCTCTCGGCCCCGGCGCCCTGCCCTCCGGCCCGTGCCCGCGGGTGAGCGGCCCCGCGCTGCCTGTGACACGCGTGGGGGTCCCGCCCTCGCCGGAGGGGCTGCGGGACGGGGGCGTGCGGGGGGCACAGCGCGGCCCGCGCCCGCTCCGGGAGAGGTGTTTTTGCCAAGTGTTGGCCCGACACACGCAGAGCGCCCTGTTAATTGGTTTCCTGGGGAGCTTGTCTCTGACAGTGTCTCATTATGCAAGAAACGCTCTCTCCTTTGTCCCATGTTCTGCATATTTTACCATAAAACGTTCATCTCCACTCCTGCAGAGCTGTGGCTCCGGCGTGCGGGAGTCTGTACTCATCCCCGTGTTCCCACTCCCCATCCCGGTGCTCCGTGTGCCTCCCGGCGCATTCGCAGGCGGCACGGGTGGGCTGTGCCGTGGCTGGCAGAACGGGCACCGTGAGCCGTGGACATTTTGCAGCCCCTTGGACTCACCCTGCTCGTGGGGACTCCATCCTGCCTGCCCTGCATGGTCCGGCTCCTCTGTGACTGCTGCAGAAGCCCTCTGCAGCCCCAGCCAACTGCAAGCCCCAGGAATTCGCAGTGTTTGGAGTGCTCTCTTTGGGAGAGCATGGCTGGGCAGAGGCCAGCCACAGCAACAGGTTTTTGGTGGGAGGTCAGGGCAGTGCCAGCCAAGAGGAAAGCAGTGATGAAGTTACCCACTACAGTCTCAACTCAATTAAAGCTATTGATTAATCAATTAGAAAAGGCTTGGCTCAACTTCTGAGTAATAATCCAAACTGTCCATCGTAGGGAGTGGTATCCATGTTCCTAACACGTGTGTCCCCAGTGCATGTCCCCAGGACGCAGACTTCTCCTGCCTGCAGCCACCATGCCAGGGGAGCACTGCACCTTATAGGTGTCCTGCAGGTTCCCTCTGTGGTGCATGGGGGTTGTCGTTCCCAGGAGGTGCCTGAGTGCAGGTGGGTGGGTGGCAGAGCTGTGCAGGCATGGGGAGCCCCAGAAAGAGGAGTGGCACCTGCCTGGCCTGGGGCTGCAGCTTCACTGGATCCTTGCACCTCAGAAAGGTGCTTGCTGAGGCCACGCACCACTCCGGCCCTGGCAGTCCTGGCCGGATCTCCAGCACAGCCCAGGCACCTGGCAGAGTCAAAGCCCAGGATTCGGTGGGTGGAGCAGGAAAGCTTTGCTGAGAGGGTGTCAGTGAATAAACACAGGGCTGAGCCCCAGCATGTGGGTGACCCCAGCAGCCAGATGGGAACGTGGGGAGTCCTCACGCAAACCTGCCCTGCTGATGGCAGGTGAAGCTGCTGGGCCCAGTGCTGAAGCATTAATGGCGTCTTTATATCCCTGGTAATATATTGCATTGATTTTCTCTTGTTATAACTGTGGTTCCTGCATTGCAGGACAGTGTTTTGTCACTTTACCTTGACAGGACGCAGTGGATTTACTCCCCGCTGTGGCACTTGCAGCTCTGGGGCCTGTGCCCGGCACCCGCTGTTTGGGGATATGGTACAATGAGCGTGGGGTCAGACAGGCACCCATGTCCCCCAGAGAGATGAGGAGGGGGCCGAGCTGGTGTGGGAGGGCAGCTCAGTACCAAGCGTCCCCGCTGCTGCAGTTTTATTGGCCCAAAGAAAACGTAGCTCCTGCACATTTTATTATCGAGCTGACATTTCGTTGCAGACCCAGCTCTGGCCTCTGTGATGGCCAGGGTGGGGAGGTGGCGGGTGCTCCAGCAGCCCAGCACGGTGCCTTGGGTGCCACACAGTGCCAGCAGCAGCAGCTGAGCCAGCCCCCCACCGAGAGCCCACTGAAGTGGGGGCACCAGTCCTCCCTGTACCATAAATCCGTCAGCACATCGTGCTGCAGGGAAGGTTTTATCTCTCTCCTTTATGAAACATGTTTTAATTTAAGTTGACATTTCTGTATTTTAACTACCTGTCCCAGGCTCCCCAGTGGCTCAGCTGGAACCTCGGGGGGCCATGAGGAATGAGGTGCCATGGGCTGGGGTGGCTGTGTGGCACTATCCTGCTGACACTTGTTACCCCTGTCCCTCCTGGGCACCTCCAAACCTGTCCCATCCCTCTGCACCCTGTGGCTGTGCGAGGCAATCCAGGGCTGGGGCTGGGAGGGAGCACTCCAGGCATCCCTTCCTCCCAAGCTTTATTCTGGTCTTAAAGCACTCCAATATTTTGCAACCTGGTTTGGGTTTGGGCTTTTATAGGGAGTAAATTCTAGCCTCTTTTTGTGTAGAAGAAGGCTGGGAAAAATAATCCACATGTGACCCAGCATCTTGCAGAGGCAGCTGCTTGTATTAAATCTCTTGATTTTTCACCAGACAGTCTTCCTTAAACCCATCCCCTCGGGATGCTTAGGGACCAAGAGATGAAAAGCCTCTCTAGCAGGATCCAGCATCAACCCAGCCATGCCTCCCCACCTATGTCCCCACAGCCAGTGTGTCCCCTCAATGGCCATGCCCCCAACCCTGTCACCCCCGGCCCCTGCTGGGGGTCCCTCCCAGCTCCCCTGTGTTGGGGCAGGCTTTGCTGAGTGATGTGACCTGGCCAGCTGCACCTGTATCCCAGCTCTTCTTGCCCAGAATCCAACCTGAATTTCTTGGACCTCCCTGTTTCCGTGGCCCTGGGCACCAGTGGGGGTTTGGCTCAAGAGCCTGGCACGAAAGGGAGGCACCAGCCCTGGTGCCATCTGGGGACTTCTTGGTGGGATCGTCACTCTGTCAGGTCCTTCTCCACTTCTCAGGTCCGTGCATACTGTGCAGAGTTAATTTGTTAATTAGTGTCTTTCTGCTGCTGAGCCACCTGTTTTGCTGCTGTTGAAGTCTGCTGTGCCCTTCGCAGCCACCTTTGCTGCTCAGGCGCCTCAATGGAGGAGGTGACTTACACCTCCTAAAATGAAGGAGCTGCCTGGACTGCTAATAATGGGGTGCAGCAGGGCTGTGCCATAGCTGGGGCTTGCCCTGGTGCTGTAGGGTTCTCCTCTCCTGATGGGACTCCCTTTCTCCTCCTCTCCCTCCTCTTGTTCCTCCTCCTCCTCTTCTTCATGTTTGTCTTCTTCTATTTCTTCTTTCTTCTCCACTCCTTCCCCTCTGTCCCTCCATCCCCTCCATATCTCATCCCCTCCATCCCCCTAACCCTCTCTCCATTCTGTCCCTCCATCCCCTCCATTTTTCTGGTTCCAGGCACTGCACTGCACATGGGAGATGCAGGGGAAGATGGCAGTCCCTCCCAAAGCTGTGATGAGAGATGCCTTAAGGAGCTTGTTGCCCCTCTCAGACCTCGCTTTCTTACAGCCTCCAAAAACACTTGTGTAAAAGAAAATCTATACACCATGTTATGGAAAACAAATGCTCAACCTTTGCCAATTTATGGCTGTTCTTCACCAGGGAGAATCTGACTGGGTGGGAATGTGATATAAATCCCAGCAGAGTCAAAATGAGGACTGAGCACCCCTGTTTCCCTGCCACTCCCAGCACGGGTGGGCCCTCCATCAGCTGGCCAGGATTTTCTTGTTATTCCAAGATTTCACAGGAAATTAATGAGGAGGCCAAATTCTCCTCCAGTTCTTGGAGGAGGCCAGGGCGGGCGGTGCCTGGGCCCGCTGAGCTGGCAGATGTTGTTTAACATTCCCGGCAGTAATTAATAGATGGTTTCATCACTCTTGTACAATTCAAGCTTGTCGTCCTGCTTCTCTCCAAATACAGAGCAGAAATATTTGTTAAACGTGGCTGGTGTTTTTGCCTGATCATTAGTGCCCGAGCGGCTCCAGCCGCTCCAGGATTTATTGCTATGCCAGAATTTCTTTTGGCCTCATGATGCTGTCACCATCCTTCCCTCTGCTGCCAGCCCCTCCTGTCGAGAGGCTCCCTTTATCACTTTCTTTGTGATTTATGTCCTGCTGGTTACACCCTCTCCTTTACACCATGCTTATGGATTCCTCCCTTTTCCATTCATTACACTGCAGCAGGATGGGCTTTGGCGAAATTGTCTCCCTGACCAGGGACACCCTGTGGAATTCAACCCAGCAAGGGTCTGCAGGGATCACTCCCACCACCCAGCACCCAGGGTGGGATGCAGGGGAAGGGTTCCCCTGGGGATGCTTCACCCCACAGTGTCTGGGTGGGCTGGTGAGGCCGCCCCAAGCAGTGACATGTCTAGGGACACAGCCTGGGCTGGGCACAGTGATAGCAAGTGGTGGCTTGGGGAGCAGGAGCAGAGCTGCCTTGAGGGAAGTGGTAGCCCATTAACCAGCATCACCAGCACCCAAGGGAATCACTGCAGAGACAAATTAACTGGAACCTCCCAGCTCGTCATTAGTTATTAATAGTGCATATTAGTTATTAGTTAATAATAGTTATTAGTTATTAATAGGAGCCTCCCAGCTCGTGGTTCACTCCCAAGCAAAAGTAAGCACGTTTCACCCGAGAGTGCCCTGCTCATGGCAATGGCCTGTCAGTCCCCATGCCCAGAGTGGGGACATGGTGGGGACACAGGGAACAGGCACTCGGCAGGGCCCCAGTAGCCAACCTGTTGGGGGACAGCAGGGCTCAGGGAGGGAAGGGGATGCTCCCACTGCTGCCCATCTGGCTGAGCCGGGCTGGGTTCAGCCGTCCCCTTCCTGGAGGTGCAGGGATCCCATGCAGCCCTGCATCTCCAGGGCACAGCCAGTCCATGGCTCCCACCCCCTCCCACAGCCCCACGAGGCTCAGTGACCAGACCCACCTCTGCCAGCCCTGGCACACTCCAACCCTGTGCCCCACGCCGTGGGGTGCAGGAGCCGGCCCATGTGGCCCCCCTCCCCAGCATGGTCCACTGCAGCCCGGTCACCGTGTTAAGCCATCTCTTAATTAATCAGGCTGATTGTAATGTGTTTTTAGGGCATTAAAATTCAATTGTGGAATTCTCCACTGGCTAGGCTCGCAATGAATACAGAAGTTTGCCTAATTAGAGCTGACATGCAGCCGGCGGGAGAACCAGACAAACGGCCCCACCAGGGCTGCCCGCCTCGGGCCCCTCGCCTGGCCCCCAGCACACCCACCGCTGCCGCTGCGGGGACCAGCACCGGCCATCCCTGCCGTAGACACCCACCCTGGGCATAGGGAGGGCAGCGATGCTGGCCCTGGTATCCTTGGGGACAGCCCTTGCCATGCGCCTGTGCCAAACCCCTGGCCGGGCACCAGCCAAGAGCGTAAGAGATGTTTCCTTATCGGCAGCATCAGGTCTTCGCTGTCATTACCACGGCAATTATCATCTCATTTGGAGTCTTTAGCTGCCATAATCTGTCTCTTGCACTGATTTATTCCGCAGGTCTCTTCCCCAGACGTGCAAGAGGGGAAAGAGTCATCAATAAGGAGGCAACGAGCTCCATCTCCCGGGAAAGCCTTTCCCCGGCCGGAGCAGAGAAGTTGCCCCGTGGCTGGAGCATTCTCCCGGAGCCGAGCCGGGCTGTCCACATGCAGGGCATGGCCAGGGCCAAACTGAAACTGCCACCTCCCGGCACCAATCCGGAGCTGCTTCACCCAAACCTGGTGCATGTTTAGTATTTCAGCTGCTGTTGGCAGAGGCTGAACTGGCCATGCACACAGGTGGGCTGGGAAGCCTCCGGGGACAGACAGAGGGATGCTGCAGCTTCTTTGTCTTTCTCCTGCTCCCAGACCGGGCTGTTGGTCAGTGTTTGTTGTCCCTCTGATTGCTCCAATCAGTATATTCTGTCTCTGCCAGCCACCAAGAGCTTCACTGAGACTTTTCTCACCTGCATTTGCCGACTGCCAACTCACACTCGCTGCTCCCAGCAGCCCTAGGGACAGTGCCAGCAGAGCCTCCCAGGCACCACGAACTGCCAAGAGAACAGGTAGAGTGAGGGGACAAGGTTGACAGGAAAGTGCCAGGTCACTGCCAGCCCTGAGTGGGCTCATGCTGTGGAATCACCCGGGGGCCACTGCCTGTGGTCACCACAGCTCCCTGGGCCAGGGTATCTCTCCTGCCTGGCTCTGGCATGGCTATGCCAGCAAATCCCTGTTCCCCCTGCCTGGTCCTCTGCCTACTCCTCCATCCCAGCCAGCAGGGAGCTGTGCTGGCCAAGTGCAGGGCAGGCTGGGGCTGTGCTGTGGGGCTCCAAGATGGTGCATCCCTTGGGAAGGGCCCTGCAGTGGCAGGTGATGCAGTGGGAGCCATCTGCTCACACTGGCTGGCCCCACTGCCCAGCTCTCCCTGGGCATCACCCTGGAGCAGGATGAGGGTCTCCTGTCTACCATGAACCTGCCCAGCTCTCTCCATACACTTTGTCTGTAGGGGGCTGCCTGGGGCAAGTGTGAGGTCAGCAGGACAGGGGGAAGCCACTGGGTCTTGGCATGGGTAGGAAGCCACTGCCCAAGCTCCCACACCATGGCTGAGCCCAGCACAGTGGATTGGAGCAGGCAAGGTGGCAGTGATGCCATCGTTCCTCACAGCTCCATCCCAGTCCGGTAACTCGGCTCCCATCCACCGCTGCACCCACCACAGCTCAACCTGCCTAATGGAATCCACTTACATGCAAAATCCCCAGAAAAAAAGCAGTAATTAATGAAGTCCCTTTCATTACCGTTATGCAAATGCGATTAATTTCAGCTGTTATGAATATGCAAATATTACAATTATGATCTAATTGCCAATGTGTGTAGGGGAGCGGGCAGAATATCAAGTCTCAGACCAGGCCCCAGGAGCTTTGGGGTGTGGAGCTGCTCCAGGACGTTGCAGGCAGGAAGGGAAAACCCAGCTGAAAGGGCTCTGCTTGCTTCTGTGGGCTCAGCAGAAGTGTGTGTATGGGGCACACGCAGTAGGAGGGACATGTCAGCCACCACCTGCCCGTGCCATGGGTCCTGTATGGGCCTGCTTTACCCACCCACAAATGCTCTGGGGGAGACTCTGCACTGCATTGTGACCCCTAACTGTTGTGCCAGGTAAGCCTGCACCAGAACTGGGGCTGAAGGACTCCCCAACAACACTGTCCCCCCACCCCCAGTCCTGTTCAGCCTTATAAGACATTCACACTGGGCTGCAGGCAGGAGGAGGAGAAGAAGGAGGAGGAAGAGTAGAAGGAGGAGGAGGAGGGAGGTTACCAGGCAACGCAGTCCTGCAGGGCTGGAGGGCAATGAGGCAAATGGCAGTGGGAGGCAGAGACCTGCCTTGACCCTGCTCCCTCCCAGCTGAGGCCATGGTGGCCCCATGCCGGCACACTCTGCCGCCGCTGTTAGCAAGCCCCAGCTGTGTGTCACCGTTCCTGCTGCACTCTCAGAATGGAGCCATTGTCACCCTTGCTGCAAGGGGATCCTGTCCTCTGAGCCAGCTGGGCCCCCAGCCCTTCACCCACCATCGAGTGGGAGGTTCGGCGTGCCTCACCGCTGGGGATGCTCTGGGCTCCTGCTGGGGCTGGGGGCACCAGTGCTCTGGTAGGGATGCAGCAGGCAGGTTGGGCTGTGGGGATCCCCTGCGTGGGGCCACGGGGATGCTGTGTTTGGGACTATAGGGATGTCCTGCGTGGGACCACGAGGATGCTGTGTTTGGAACTACAGCGATGCCCTGCGTGGGTCCCGCTCCCGCCGGAAGGCAGGCAGCAGTCAGGGGCCGGGCCGTGCAGCCGGCAGCCAGCAGGCTGTGCTCCTGCTCCCCACAGCACTCGGATGTCACCCGGGGAAAGGCCACCATGAGGGCACAGCCCGACCGCCGCCTCTCACCCCAGGGCAGCCCGGCCCGGCCGGCGGCAGCCGCTGCTCAGGGGCAGTGCCGAGCCGGTCCCAGCTGTGCTTGCACCTGGAAAAAGCACCTTCCTCGAGGCAGAGCAGCCCATACCTGCCCCAGCGGCTCCCAGCCCCGTCCTGCCATCCCTGCCCGGGCAAGCGCCCCACCCCAGCGCTCACCCCCGGAGAGCAGAAGAGGGGTCCCTGCTCACCCTGGGTCAAGGCTGCTGGCCAGTGGCCGTGATCCGTGCAGGGGCTTTGCTTGTCACAGAGGAGAGGTGTGCTGGCAGTCTGGGGAGACCCTCTTGCCTTGGGTCCCTCTGTCCCAATAGCTCTCATCCTGCCACCCCCAGCCCCCCGCTGCCAGCCTTGAGGCTCCTGTCCCACTGGTGCAGGGGGAGCCCAGGCTGCCACCCCAGGGAATGTGGCAAAGAGTGGGGCAGTAAGGGTACTGCCAGCCCCCCATGAACCCCGGCACCTGCTTCCACAGCCCCAGCAACCCCATCTCCACAGCCCAGCGAGCCGGATGGCCCTGCTCTGGAGCTGGAGGGGCTTTTCTCTGCCCACCACCATGAGCCTGTTTTTCACAGTGGCAGGGACTGGCTGGAATACACATCATGTGCCTCCAATGTGGGGACAGCAGTGGGACTCCTCCACTGCTCACACTAATTTTAGCACCATGCACCTTACTGGGGGACTTCTCACGCACAGGGAGGAGAAACCGAGCAAGGCAGCAGGTAGCAGTGTGCCTGGTGGCTGGTGGGGACAGGCAGCTGCCATGCCGGCACTCAGCAGCACAGCCTGGGCTTGTCCCCAGCCCCAAATCCCCAAATCTCTCTGGCCTCTTCTCATGGGGCTCACCTACAAAGAGGAGGAGAAGGAGGAGGTGGAGAGGCTCCTCAGAGCTGCTGCTCGGTTTCCAAGGTGATGAGACATAATGGCTGTTCATCCCGGCAGGGTCATCCCTCTGCACTGGAGCCCTGGAAGAAGGGGCTGGGGAGCAGCTGTAGCCCCCAGCCCTGGCATCCCAGCTCCTCTCCCCGTTGGGACCTGCTGAACACCCACAGCCCCGTCCCCACCGGGGCCAGCCCTGCTCCGTGCAGGTCAGTGCAGGCCAGGCACTGCCCAGGGGCACAGTTTGCCTCACACAAGCTGTTCCCCATCGGTCGCCATCAGTGCCACAGAGGGAGCAGAATGTTTGATTCCTCCACAGGCCTGCTACCATGTCCTGCAGATGCTGGTGGGGTGCCTGACTAGGAGTGACCCCCCCCAAGATTTCAATCCAAGAGAAACACCATTGCACAGTGTTTCTCCCCCATCTCTCCAGGGTGGTGTGGGCACCCATGGGTGCTGTCACCATGGTGTCCAGTGGCCCTCTGGTGACTTGCAGCAGGTGCTTGGTGCTCCATGCCCTGGGGTATGGCCAAGGTACACAGGTTCAACCCCGCTCCCTGCGATGCCCCTTGTGTTTTCCCAACTAATTGAATTCAGAGAGATTTCTTCCCAGCAGTGCCAATCGATGACCCCTGTGTTATCAGCCCCCCCCAGGCCCTTGGGATGGATATGGGCGAGGGGAAAAATTGAATTTGCAGCCATTTTCATTGGGATTTAATTGGGCAGTCTCACCTCGTTGCCTTAATCCCGGGTGCTGACGTGCACAGCCGAGACAGCAGCTCCCATTATTTATCACTTTTCAAATATTTGCCTCTTTGCAGTTGTGGGAAATCGATGCTCCTGCCTGTGGCATGCTGGGAGCGACCTGGCCGGGCGGACGGGCGACCAGGGATCCATCAGCCACTGCCATCGCTATCGACAGGGCGATTGGGGTTTAAGAGGCACTTTGATAGCAGAACCGGCACACATTAAGTGCTCGTCATCAGGGGATGATCATGACTTATTACGGCTAATTCTCCCTGCGCAGAGGCAGGGCTGCAGGGCTCTTCCTCGCTAATCACCACACGGCTCCATGCCGAGGCGCCGGCGTGAGGCTCCCGCCGTGCTCCCTGGGGACAGGGTGCTGTGTCACCCCCTGCACTCCTGGTTTGGCCCTCAGTGCCTTCGGGGGTCCTTGTCCCCAAGGTGATGGGTGCTGCTGGAGGACTGGCGGTTTTCTCTGCCCCCTCACTGCACATCCAGCCTGAGGCAGGCTGAGTCCCCGCTGGGCTCCTGCCAGCCCACATGGGATGGTGTAGGGGCTGCAAAGCTCCTGTTGCAGCCACAGCTGTAGGTGCCTGCAGAGGGGCCAGATGCCTGTGCTGTCCCTCTCCCCTCTTACTGAGCACCCCCAGGCCTCAGTGTGGGCTGCATCTCCCCTATCATGCACCATCACCCCCCTCAAGCCATCAGCAACCTGGTCCCTGGGGGTCTTCACTGGACAGGACCAGCATCTGTGAGAATGGCGGCACTTGCCAGGGTAACCCTGAACAGCTGCTGTGCAGCCCAGGGATGGGGACAGCTGGGCTACAGGGTGTCCACCTTTCCTGCAGGCTGGAGCGTAGGGAAAGCTGTCTTCCTGAGCTCACTGCAAGTGGCCCTCAGTGCTGGTGGTCATGGTCATGACAGCTTGGCTGTGGCCGCAATGTTTGCTTCCCTGGGTCCCTCCTCCCCGGGATGCTTCGGGATCCCTGTGCAAACCTGGGCAGCTTCCAGTTCCCTGGCAGAGCTACTGTGGGGCAGCCCGTGAGCCCAACACCAACGTGGGCTCTAGCTGTGAAACCAGCCAGATTAGTGTCATCCAGCCCTGTCACTTGGAAGGTGTCCAGTAATGAGCAGCCGGAGAGAGAGGGATCCTCGGTGGCAGCAAACAGACGCTGCTGTCACCGCGCAGTGGCTCTGGCACACCAGGGCTGCCAGCTCGACGCTGGGAGTGCAATCGTGGAGACATTTCCCAATGCAAGGGATGGGAGCAGCAGGTGATCCTGTCCTGTCCCCTCTGGGGGGAAGGGAGTCCCAGCCTGCAGCAGCACTGGGGCAGGTGGGGGATGCTCCCGGGTTGCATAGAGGACAACGGTCTTGGGAGATTGGCCTTGCTGGCTTGGGGTGGGCACACCCAGGAGGAAGGGCACGTGGACCTGGGAATGGCTCCATGCCTGGCGCCTGTGATCTTGCTAGCATCCATCCATCCATCCATCCATCCGTCCATTCCTCCCTCCCTGTGTCCCTCCCTTGGCTCTCTCTCCAGCCTGGCTTGAGCTCATGTCCTGGACTGTCCCATCCTGGGCCCACACTGGGGCTGGCTGCTCTGGCAGTGAGGACCCTGCTTCTAATTTCCAGCCTAAATTCATTCATGGCCAGTTCAAACCCATCTTTCCTTTGCCAGTGCTGTGCTCCAGCCTGGCGGTGCTGTGCCCTCCTGGGTGCTCATCCTCCCAGTGTGCTCAGAGAGAGAGAGCCCAAGCCCTCCAAGTCCTGGGGGATGCAGGTCTCCATGGGGACATCCTCAGATGAACAGATGAATGTTTGTCAGAAGGCCTGAGCCCATTTCCACTCCTCAGCTCCTTGTCCTGTGCCCCCAGCCAGGTCGTGTACCCTGCTGCCTGCCCTGGGGTTGGAGGTGTCCATTCCCTGTTCCCATAGCCACCCCAGGTGTGGGTCTGACAGGTTTCATCTGCTTGTCCTCATTGCAGTGGGGGCTCCCTGCCCTCAGCCCCACAGGTCACCCTTAACAAGGCACCTAATGAAAGAAAGCGGTCAAGCCAGGCCAGTGAGGCTGGTGAAGTGCTGCTGACCACTGGTTCACATGGCCTCAGTGCCACTGGCACCAGTGCCCCCAGAAGGGTTCCCCTGGGCAATGCTGCTCATCCAGTGTGAGGAGCCAATGCCATGCCAGAATGCTCTGGAAAGGGTGCAGGGGCCAGCTTCCCTCGCTGCTGCTGCTGCCGTGTGGGAACCCCTTTCTAGAGATGAAAGATTCAGTGGAGGCTGAGCCGGGGTCTGGGGCTTTGCAGGATGGAAACTGGTTTCCATGTTAAGCGCTGGGTTTGGCTTTTTTAGCAGCCTGTTTATGGGAACGGAACCGCCCCGGCGTGAATTATTCATGGCCCCTCGCAAGCTCATTCTCAAAATATCAATTTCTCCCAGTCATGTCAAGCAGCACTTAAGCTTAAAAGCCTTGTTAAAATGAACCGCTGGCCCAGTGAGCCGGGGAGGGAACGGGAGCAGCCAGGAGCAGAGCTCTGCAGGGGGGCCCTGCCCTTGGCCCCTGCACCCACCTTCCAGGTCCTGGGGCCATGGGGCAGGAATTGCAGGGGGTAATCTGGCATGGGTTGGAGGGTTCACGTGGGGACGTCAGGCATCAACCCAGAGGGGAGCAAGGAAGGTGACTGCAGTGTCTGGGACTACCTCAGGCTGTCTTCCGGGCAAGCAGCTTCCCAGGCAGAGGGGACACGCAGGTCTGCCTGCTCTGGGCATCACAGTAGCACTTACAGAGACACACGAGGAATTAATCAGGTGGAGGAGCAGGGACAAGTACGGGCATTAGCAGAGGGAGCCGCAGGAGTGGGTGGGAGGGAGGGAGCTGCTGCAGCACAAACCTAACCAGCTGCGGCCGCAGATGCCACAGCAATGCTCTTTTCCCTTCAGGCTGCAGCTGGGACACTGGGACCCCTGTGCATTCACATGGAGCCCTGCTCAGCAAGTCACCCTCCCTGGCTGGGGACCATCAGTGTCAAACCCTCTGCTCGCCTGCTAACCTGGGGAGGAGGGCAGGGCAGGCAGGGTGAGGGCATCTCTGGCTACCCCAGCAGGGCAGCCCTAAGAGGCAGCAGGGACCCTGCAGGCAACAGCTGGGCTGGAGCAGCACTGCTGGTAATTACTAATTAAAATGCAGATGCTCCCCAAACTGCAACTTTTAGTTTCTCTAGCAACTGCTAAATCAAAAGCAATGAGGCAGGGAAACACCAAGCGATGCATTGGGGGCCATCATGCCAGTGCTGGTGTCAGTGTAGGCAGGGGATGATGGTCCTGCCCTGGCACACTCCAACCTGACCCCAGAGCTTTGCATGTCATTTCCAGCCTCGCTGCTGGGGACACAACTGGTGGGTGCCCCATGCTAGACAGGGGGCTGAGCCTGTGGGGGCCAGCAGGCAGCGTCCTGCCTTCCCCCTGCTTCACCCTGTGCAATTCCCTGCAGCCCATGGGCAAGGCTGGGTTTAGTCCTTGCCATGCCCGCTCTGAGCCACCACCTGCTGCAGGTTTCCTCAGCCCCATGAATCCCTGCCAGGCCAACACAGCCTGCCTTTGCCCTGCATTCACAGTCATGTCAGGGGAGCGGAGAACCCATGGCCAGACTGGATATCCCAAAGCAGGGATGGGGGCTAGTTTTCCACGGGAACTTCCTCTCCTGCATCTGAAGGCAATTGCTTGCAGGAAGGCAAAAAACTCAGACAAATAGAAAACTCACAGGTTAATGTGCCCTGCCCAGAGAACTGTGTTAAAACTTGTTTCAGGAAGGAGGACACACAATTTCTCCTTAACCTGCCACCTAAAAATGCCCCAAGTGTCACCCCTTGCACTGCAGCTTACTCTGCTGTGCTTGTCCTGGCACCTCAGGCTGTGATGCTGCAGCAAACCATCTTCTTCCTCACTGTCATTTATCAAGTCTTCCTCACACCAGCAAAGTTTTTTGCAACCTCACACTGCCTGTTGCTGCAAAGAGTAAATAGTTTTGGTCCCCAGGGCCTCTCCTTGGCACAGCCCTTTTCCTAATGCTTCCCCATTAACAAGACCAGTTAGGGAATCTGTCCATGAGCAGGTTTTTAATCCATCTACTGTGTCCTCTTAATTCCTCATAAAACAAGGTTTTAATCAAAATGTCATGTGGCAATAAGTGGAAGCTGAAGAGAAATCCATGGTGCTCTGACGGTGCTGCTGTCCGTGCTTGCCAGGCTCTGCTCCTGCCCAAGGAGGCTGTGGGTCTGTTGTACATGGCTGAGGTGGGATACACAGCAGGTGTATCCTGGCTCTTTGACACGACCCCAGAAGAACCCTCAGTCATTCTGCTGAGCTCAGCATCTCCCCACTTGGTCTTTGCTTTTCACACCATCCCTTTTTCTTTGCCATCCTGGTCCAGAGGGAAGTGGCTCTGCCTCCAGCACATATTTCGGGCACAGCTCCATTTTCTCCTCTTTTGTCTAAATTAATGGCTGAAGGACTCATCAACAAGACACCTCTGCAATGGGGTGATCTACCTGCACCCATAGACCTGTCTCTGCTGCACCCGTGAGGTTCTTGCCGCACTCCCTCCTGCTGCAGGGCTGCCCACTGGCATCAACAGCACCAAAGCAAGTGCCAGAGGGGCTGCCCAGGTGCCCTGGGTGGGAGGATGTCAGCATGTGACAGTGTGATCATTTCCATGGCAACAGTATGTGACAGCGAAAGCACTGGCTGCTGCTCCACGGTGTTGGTGCCGGCGCTGGGGATCGGGTCAGCCCTCAGTGTGTTCCAGCCGTCAGCGTGTTCCTCCCGGAGGGAACAGCACGGCGTGGGAACCTTCTACCGATGGTGGGATGCAAAGGGCTGCCATGAGCCCAAGTAAGCCCACAGCTGGTCCCTGACCAGCTCTGTGGGCGTGGGGCAGAGCCGTGCCCACGGCTGGCTAGGTGGAGGCATGTGCGGAGCCAGGGACACTTCCCCTGGGTCCCCTTGCCCCACAGGGAGGGCAGAAGCCACTCAGGATTGAGGCAACGCAGTGGGTGCCACAGGTCTGCTGCCAACATGAACCCCCATCCCTGGAAGGCACAGGGCAAGGCAGCATCCCCATATGCCTTTCATCCTTCCCCAAAATGAATGCACCTACATCCAACACTGAGCACAGCATCCCTGCTCTGAGCAGAGCCAGGAGGAGTCAACCGTATGCCCTGGTGCGTGAGGACCTGTCAGCCCTCACTCCACCCACTCTGGCAGTGCCACAGCCCACACTGTGCCCAAGGTGAGCACCCACGGGGCAGGGGCTGGCGCCAAGCGTGGCAGGGGCTTCATGGCCATCTGGGAACAGGACAGGCAGAGAGGGATGGGGGGCAGGTGACTGGCACGTGAATGCTCAGCCTTGCTTCCGTCCCCAGCACGCCTGTTGCTCAGAGAGACCTGCCAGGGAGACTGGAGTGGCCACTTAATCTCCCCATGTAAGTTTAATTAATGGGCTGCAGCACTCATTCTGTGCTGCTGCCTTAATTGGTACAAGCTGCAAACGCTGTGGAGCCTGGAAAAAAACATTTGGAAATGAAAAATATATTAAGCAGGAAACAGATCAATGGTTCTTAATGAAGCTGATTCGGGGCTGCCTGTCATCGAGGGGCCGGGGCCTGGGAGGCACAGCTGCTGCCCAGGCTCCATGGCCCGGGCACCTGCCCTGGGTGGTGAAACCAGCAGCCCCACTCCTGTCCATAGGAGAGTGGTCTGGGCTGTACCTGCTCTGTGTGAGGCTACTGGACTCTTCCTTTACGTTTTGGGGGACTGCTTGAGCTCTCCTTGCTACAGCTGGAAAAGCCAGCCCTGCTCAGCTGGAGCCCCCTCTCATCTCTACACAGCTGAAAAGACACCCCCAGGCACAGCTGAAAAATCAGCTCTTCACATCAGCAGCCCCTAGAACAGCTGTAAAGACCACCAAGGGCACAGCTGGACCAGTGGCCCTGGCACGGCTGGAAGGATAACCCCAGCACGGCTGGCCCACGTGGGGCTGCCCCAAGAGCATGTTCAGCCCCAGGGGCCTGGAGTGGGGTTGCTGAGGGCTGTGGGCAGCGCTGGCCGTGTTTCATTGTGGTCGTTTAATTCGAGTTTCTCCCTTAGCACGGGGCAGGGGTGTGGCTGGGCTGATCTGCCTGAGGGGGCCAGGGGGGCTGAGGGGCTGTAATTGCCTCAGCTGTGCACAGAACATTAGCTGCGCTTCCCAGATATTTACACAGGGGAAAACAAAGTCATAACTCACCAAATAAATAATCTCCCAGGCGCAGCACTCAGGGAGCAGGTGCCCCCTTCACTTGCACAGCCGCCCCAGCACAGAGCATCCCCTGCCATCCTCTGGGGGGTAGCAGGACCCCTCAGGCCGCACACTGAGGGGCAGAGAGGTCACCCAGTGAGCTGGGGGTGTCATGGGTGCTGGGATGCAGCAGCACAGTCCTCTCCCCTGAGGACAGAGGAGTAAGAGACCAGTGACAGGATGTAGGCAGCTACATACTCCATCTCTTGTGCAGATTAGGACAGCTCCTGGTCCCCTCTCAAAACAGTGGGGTCAGGGGAGTCCTGCAGGTGTCCCACATGCCCAAGAGCACCCATTGCTCAGAGTGAGACCTATAAATCTCCCTGAGCCCCACGTGGGAGAAGGATGCCACATGGGAAATGGAGAACTCGGCACTGGCCTGTTTCACACAATACATTTCATTTAATATTTGGCATTTCACTTCATCTACTTGACAGCCGGCTAACAAATTAGCACGGCATGGTATCAATAGCTCCAGACTGTGTAGATTAAAATCTGTTTAACCAATAGATCTGAAGAATAAAATAGTGAATGAGAGCAGCATGGCTGCAAGGGCTGGGACTCTGCTGGGGCTTCTGCACAGCTGGGAGCAGAGCAAACTGTGTTTAGGTGACATCCAAGAAGGCTCAGCCACCAGGTGACCAAGTGGGAGGACCCTGTGGCTCCCAGTGCTGGCAGGAGCAAGGAGGACGCCAGCATAGCTTGGTCCAGCTGCAAGCAGGGAGTGTGTGGGGATAAGCAGCCCCTCGCTGCCCCTCAGCTGACCGGCTCATCCTGCAGTGGGCTCGGGTCTGCAGGGACCACTTTGATTTCCTGATGCTAAATCCCAGCCCCACTAATGTGATTGCTAGCAGCATGCGGCCCCTAATGGGGAAAGTACCCTGCAGCCTGCCTGACTGCCTGGTACAAATTGCAAATCTTGTTACGGGGTTGTGTCCAGATTTTCAATGTGATAATCTCTCCCCTGCTCAATTACACCTCTGGCTCAGTGTCCTGATGGTCCCCAAGAAAGGGTTAAGCAGCTGCACTCTGCTGGGGGGCAGAGATGAAGAGGACAGCTGGGAACCCCTCTACGATGGCCCTGGGCCCCCAGAGCTGCCCTTTGGTGGCAGTGGCCTCATGTCATCCCGGGTGATGCCTGGCCAGGGGTGAGTATATGCCAGCCATGCTGCCCCACACATGGCCCCTGCCCCATGGGTCTGGCTCCTGGTGCTAATCCCAGGGCTGGGCAGCAGCAGATGAAACCCAGCTCTGCATTAGTTTCCCTCCTGCCAGGCTCGAGCAAGGCCATTCTGCTCCTGGTCAGCCATGCGTGGGCTGCTCCTCCCGGCATCTAGTTAGAAAGAGGGAGAAAAAAAACGGATAAATAATTTAAAACATGAAATCCTTTGCACCTCTTTAATGCACTTTCAAGGCCCGGCGTGCCCATTAACTAATGAACCACATCAAACACGCTCTCGCCTCACATCTCACCCTCCTCTCTTGTTTGGCTGTACTGGCCTCTCCTGTCTCACTGTCCCTGATGTCCCAACCCTTCCCAGGTCCCCTGGCATGTCACCAACAACCCTTTCCCAGCTTACCTGGACAGACAGTCCGAGTGCAGCGCTGGGGTGCCCATGGACTTCCCATGACGTTCCCCTGCTGTGGGGTCTGTCCCTTGCTGCTCCTATTGTCACTGGAATTACTGGTGAGTGCTGTAGTGGAGGGATGGTGGGACTGTCACATTTCAGCTGACATTACACATTCATTACTCAGTATCTTTTGAGCATGTTACGGAATTAAGACCACGTAACTACAGGGATCATTTTCCTTCTCCCACCTCCAAAACGCAGTCGCCCCGCAACAGGGTGTAATAGCTGTTTAGCAAAACACGGGGATGTTACTCAGCAGGAAGAGAAGGATCCCACTTCCCCGAGAGGTGATGGATGCGTAAGTGTAAATTACTCGGATCGAGTATTTAACTGCAAAAGTGGTGGGCTGGGGCATGGGGGTCGTGCTCAGCCCCCCCATGGGTACACGCTGCTCTCAGCTCTGTCACTGCTCCCCAGCCTTCTCGTCCCTTGGGAGCCACCCCTGCTCCCAAGGGATGCACAGCCACGTCACCAGCCTGCCCTGCTCCCGGTGTCCCAGCCTGCACGGGCCCCCTGCCTCCACTGCAGGCAGGGCAGCAGGAGCAGGCAGAGCTGCTGCCTAAGGGCAGCCCTGGGCACAAGCCCGCTGCCTGCAGTGTCACGGGAGAAGTGGGGTTTGGTCCAAACAAAGGGGTGTTTTCGGAGGGCTGAAATTAAAAACACAAACCCTAATTTAAAATTATATTAGGCTATCAATTACTCCCCGAGCGTCCAAGGGCTCTGCTGCCAGCATCAAATTGCCAGCTGTGATAAATGGTTATATTGGAATTTCATAAGGTCTGAATTATTTGCAGATAGGAAATTTTCACAGATTAATTAAAATTTTGTATCAAGCTGAAGTGGCTTGCAGCAGTCACCCTCACTGCTGGCCCAGGGCAGGGTCAGGACTCTCCTGAAACATGTCCTCGGGTTGTCCCTACTTACCGCTATGACAGAGATGTCCCTGTTGGTACCATGGGAGCATCATGAAGAAAAATTCTTTGTGTTCAGCAAATTGGCAGAGACAAATATCAAAACTTGAGTGGCTGGATGATTGCAACATGTTTGGCTTGAGCCAGGACTATCCAGCATCATTTCTTATATTAGAGTTCTTCTAATACTTCAGTAAAGAGTGGGTAGAAGAAAAACCACTCAACAGTTTATTCAGATTTTCAAAAGGTCTTTCTACAAGATCCAGCACAGGAGGTTACTATAGAAATTAAGTTGTCGTGGAGCGAGAGGCAAAGTATTGCCATGGATCAAAGGCTCACCAAGAGAGACAAAGCAGAGGAGGAATAAACGGGCAGTTGTCATCCCAGCACAGGGCAGCTGCGGGGGCCTGCAGGCTCTGCCGTGGCTCTGTGCTGCTCAACACATTCATGGGGTGTCTGGGGAGAAGGAGCAGCATTTTGAGAGACACCACATTGGAGATGTATGAGGGTTTGGAAGGCTGTTGGATGTGGCAGGTGTGGTGTGAGCACACAGGTCACAGTAGTGCCACTGGGCCACGCTCATTGAGCATCCCTGGGGGCCAGCACAGCCCCGTGCCCCAGCAAACCACCACAGTGCTGAGAGCCCAGGGGGACACAGCTGGGGGTTGAGGGAGGCAGTGGATGCTCCAGAAGTGGGGAACTGAGGGCAGGGCTGTTGGGCAGCTGGGCAGACCACCCTTCATATCCCTGCTCCTCAGTCCACACTGTGACACTGTGGTTATCCCAGTGTGGATGCGGTTTGGGGCAAAGCCAGCCCTGCTGGGCTCTTTGTTTTCCTCTGGGCTGTAGGTGTTTCTGCCTTTCCCACAGCCATCTCTGACTCCACATCCCTGGAAAGTTCCTTCCTTGCTCTGGCAGCGCTGCCCAGCCCTATTTACTGCTCTGCTGTCATTAGTCCCAGCAAGAGTCCTGTGGCTCCCTCCCTCCCTCCCTCCCTCCCTCTGTCTGGCAATGACCAGCCAAGACCAGGGCTGGTGTCCTAGCCCTGTCCCTGCTGTGGTCCCCATGGCCACTGCTCTGGTGGGAGTTTGGGTGACCCGTGGGGCTGTGGGGCTCCTGCAGGTCCTGTGTGGGTCTGGCACTCGCTGCCTTGCCAGTCAAGTCATGCTGGTACTTGTCGGACGCCCCAAGCACAGGCAGCAGCAGCAGCCCCTTTCTCCAAGCCCCTGGGCTGCTAACAGGACATGCTCCCAGGACTAGTAATGTCCTGGGGAGATGGTCTGGGTTCAGTTTAGTGAGCAGACAGGTTGGCAGTGCCATACTGCCATGCAGTGCTGTCCTGTCCCTGGAGTCACCCTCTGCCCACCAGTGCCCGGGGTGGGAGAGGCTCAGCAACCAGAGCTGCTGCCCGTGGCCAGCTCTGGAGCAGAGCCACAGGCCCCCAGGCTCAGGGCACACCTCTGTCAGCCCACAGCACAACAGCAAGTGGGGTGCATCCATGGATGCCATAACCCCTTGCTCCTCCATGGGATTCTTTTACATGTGTGGCTCCCAGGTGCAAGGAGGGAAGGGGGATTTACACCCTGACAGGCAAAGCCAAGCAAGCAAGAACATGATGGGTGACTCTGAGTCACACACGCCCCCGGATCCTGTCCAGAGAGGTGCATGCACGGGAGGAGAGGTGGGGTGTGCTCCGGAGAGCACCCAGCCCACCTGCCCCACGCAGACAGAAGGTCAATGGGGCTTTGGCACATGGCTGCCCCATCCTATCTCCCATCCCCACGGGCGACCCTGGCAGTCAAGGAGGGTGCAGGGCCAGCACTGGCGCCGAGCTCCCCACTTCTCCCCCACCAACAAGAACCTGTTCAGCAGGAAAGGGGCCCCATGGTGCCTATGTGCAGATAAGAGAGGGAATGTAAACACCCTCCTGGCTCCGGCATCTCAGCTATCTGAAGTAGCAAATGCCTCCAGAGCAAATTCCTCCCACTCTGCCTCCTACATCAACTGTGGGGGCCTCCTGCCCCGACCTGCAGGGACACGTCCACCTCTTGCTGTCCTGCAGCCCCCCCTTTTCATTCACCCCACGTGTCTGTTTGCCTCCTTCCCCTCTGCCTGACTCTTCCCTGGCTCTCTGGGAGCCTCCTGGGTCAGCCCATGATGTCACCTCATTCATCCAGCAGCCCCATTAAGGGTGGTGGTGATCCCCTCCTGTTCTGGCAGCCTCAGCCTTCAGTTCAGACCGGTTTTGCCAGATGAAAAATGTCTGACATGCAACCCTGCCAGCGGTCAAGGAGCATGTCTCACTGATTTCAGCATTTCTCACCAATTTTGGCACCTGGAGAACAGGCATGCTGAGGCAGGAGAGGCCTTGGAAGGGGCTCAGAGGCTTTCAGAGCACCCCAGTACAGGGCACCTGTCTGGTGCTTTGGCTTGTGTCAGACCATAAAACTCTCCTTCCTCCTCTGAAATTAGTAAAGGCAGCTGCCTTTCACCCACTTTTTGCCTTGTGTGGGCTGGGGAGAGGGGGCATGCCTTGGGATCATGACTGGGTGCTGTGGCAGGGATGGATGCAGGCAGGGACAGATACAGGCAGGGATGCCGTCGGTGGGCTGCAAACCAGCAACACCAGGAGAAGCAAAATGCACCTGGGAACATTTCCTGGCAGAGTACCTGTAAGGTGGAAAGGAGAGGGCACCCGAGGGGGTGTTGGGCCACAGCAGCCAGGAGTGCTCAAGCTCACATCACAGCATCCCAAAATGCTGCATCTGCAGCGAGAAGCTCCCAGACAACCTGTTGATATGGCAACCCTGCATGAGAGAGTGCCTGTCCCACTCACCTCTGCATCCCCCTGCACCCAGCATCCCCCGGAGCCCTACAGTGTCCCCAGCCGGCATGGTCCCCAGGGGCCACAGCTGGGCCACAAAACTGGTATTGAGGGGGTGAAATACAGTCAGATGATGCAAAATGCTGCACACGGTGGAAAAACACCTTCCAGCATTCACTCAGTGCAGGGCTTTCAGTTGCCATTCAGATAAGAAACCCCGTGTCCCTGTGGGCTCAACAAGGAGTGGGATGGATGGACGGATGCTGGAAAAAGAACAGAAACCACTCCAGAAGTGGGTGCTGGTGCAGCAGTGGCATGGCCTGAGCAGTGCAGTCTGTGGCTGCCCTGGCTCAGCAAGAGAGACCAAGCATTATCCAGGTGAGGTGATGAGCTGTGACCAAATTTTGGTTGAGAAGAAATTCAGTAGCCCTGTTTTGGCCCTTTTTCTGCGTGTGACAGTGCTGGCAGTGTCCACTGGCTTCACCCAGCCCCATTTGGCTGCTTTCCCATCCACACTCTTCCACGTATCCACCACTGGAATCAGTTATGGTGGCAAACATTGCTGTGCACTTTGGACATCAGTTCGTAGGTTGCCATCAATTCGTAGGTTGCCAGCACCAATGCTGGAGGGGTATGGGTTCTCAGGTGTGGGGAGACATCCCGGTGGCACCACCAGTGGCCTTTGGGGCTGCCTTTGGAAAAGGTGGGAGTCACTGGTGCTGGCAAACTCTGACTCTTTAAAATCAAGCTGTGCTTAAAATTAAATCTCTTCGTTGATGACTGAAGTTTGATGGATGAAAGGCATTTCTCCTCATTTCCAAGTGACTTTCTGGTGGCAGCTCTGCCACTGGTCTCCTTACCCTCACCAGGTGCCAGCCCCAAACATGGTGATGGCCAAGCTGCCCTCGGGGATACACAGAGCGCCCTCACTGTAACCTCTGGGAAAGGTGAGCACATACTGCAAGCAAGGAGTTGCTCTAAGATGTAATTAAACCAGACAAGGAGCAATTCCTCACTGCACAGAGCTGCGGTGGGCTGCTTTAGAGTGTGATCAGATCCACCTCAAGAACCGCTGAGCCTTTAATCCTACCTGTTAATCCCCTACTTGAACCTTTCTCTTCATTTTACAGGGACTTTGGTGCCTCATCACAGCAGGGTGGTCTCTTCAGAGGGACCTCCTGAAGTTTGGTGCCCTTTTTCTAAGGGCCAGAACCAGTTTTAACACTGCTGCAGAGGTTTCCCTCTGGCACAGGGGGACGGGGCTCTGTGCCCGAGCCCCAGCACAGCCCCAGCGTCCACAGCAACGCTTGAGCTGCTGCCAAATGGCTTTCCCTCCCA
The DNA here is from genome assembly GCF_025592945.1 of Manacus candei. Taxonomy (NCBI): domain Eukaryota; kingdom Metazoa; phylum Chordata; class Aves; order Passeriformes; family Pipridae; genus Manacus; species Manacus candei. The sequence goes on from NW_026138053.1 coordinate 233,744, forward strand.
GTGGGCTTGTTTCCTGCCTCACTGTGACTTGCTGTGCCCAGCGTTACACACAACCTCAGGTATGTTCTGGTAGCTTGGGAGCACTGAAGGAGCCACACGGATGCGTCCCCCAGGAGTGGGTCTGCAAAGCCAGCACATGCAGTCAGTGCCGATGCAGCACATCATAGCCCTGGCACAGGGACCACTGGCCCATGCCAGAGGGCTTCTCCTTGGTGGAAAAATGAGTTTGGATGATAGGTAGGATGGCTCCTAGCCAGTATGGTTGGTTGGTGGACCCCAGCTTGGTTTACCCTTGCCCTCCTGCAGGCACTGGGGGACTGCAGAGAGGGTGACTCTCCTCAAGAACCATCCAGAGGTGAAGCTGTGATCCTGCTCAGAGCTGAGAGGCAGGATGTGGGGGAGGAATGCAGGCAGGGGGGCCCCGGGCACAGCCCATGGGAGGGGATGGCACCACGGGGATGACCTTCAGGAGCAGTGGCAGGATCAGCTGCCAGCCCTGCTGTGGGAGGGAGAGCGAGGAGGCCATTAGGAGTGTCAGATGTCTGCGATGCCATTACACGTGGGATGCCTGTCTCCACACCTGGTTAATTATTAATGGGGTCCGTGTTGCTGCTGAGGGGGACACAGCCAGGCTAACCCGTCCCCGTCCCTCTGTATGGTGACTGCTGCCTGAAATGATTCTCCAACCCAAGCACGGCCTTTCCTGCAGCAGCCTCCACTGCCTGTGGCACTGCAACAAGGCAGCCCTTGGAGCAGGGAATCCCACATCCCACGGAATTGCTGTGCCACCAGCCAGGGACAAACACACGTTCACAATAACGCCTCTCTTTTCTCCCCTGCAGACTTGTGCCTTTTTTCTCTTCTTCTCTCCTCCTGGCTTTGCCATATGCAACAAGGAGTAAATAAAGAACACTGATGCAAAAAAAAAAAAAAGAGGATCAAGCGAAAGGCTGGGAATCCTTTCCCTTCAATCTCACTCACACCGGCCCCGGGGCTCTGGTGTTCCCTGAATTTGTGGTTTACAGGGCTATGGGTCTGCCTGCTCTGCACTCTTGACCCTGCAGCTGGGAGGGACCAGAGGTAGCTAGGAAAGCACCATCAAACCCAGCAGGTGTGACAGCAAGGGGATGCCGCTTCAGGCCATGAAGGGGACTAGAGAAGGGGGGTAACTTGGAGCAGCACAAGGGGTGGATTGCACTCCAAGAAGCACATTCAAAGCACCATTTGAGTGTTTAACAGCATTTCCCCCAACAAGTCTCGAACAAGCCCCAGTCTGACTTTCAGCTGCAGTTTGAGTGGCTGGTGGAAAAAGAATAAAAGATTTCTGAATTTCAATAAAAGTCCCCTTATCTCATCCTTCTCCATCAGAGCTACTACTCATTCTCTGCCTTCCAGCCTCAGTGATTTATTTATATGGTAATGGCCTCTTCAGCCCAGGGTCAGATGGGGAATTCCACTGGTGCCAGACTGCTGGCTTGGCCTTGAGGCAGTGGGCAAGGACTGGAGATTTGCCCCAGCCCCCTGCCAGCAACAAGGCTCAGCAGGGAACCGGGTTGGTTGGCGAAGGTGAAGGCACAGGGAGAGCCCTGGCAATGGGCTGTGGGGTGCCCCAAGGCCACCCATCACACCGGTGTGTGTGGGATGTGTGGATGGCACGAGCCTCCCCACGGTACCGCTGGAGCTTGGCGCTGAGCGCTGCTTCTTCCCTGCTCGTGCCAGATGGTGACTGGTGCAGAAAGGCAGAAATGTTTAGTAGATATTTCTGTTCTGTATTTGGAATGAAGCAGGAGGATATATTCATCTCCAGATGATACTGTGGATGGAATATAAATCCTGCCATCTGTAACAATGGGGGATGTGAGGCATGATCTCCTCGAATTCAGCATTTGCAGATCACCCGGACAGCTGATGCTCAAGAGTCTAGAAGGAACTAGCTCAAGCCAACACCACGGTTTAGCAGATCTTAGAAAAATGATCAAATTCCAAAAGACTAGAGTAATGTCAGTGTAGTTCCAGTGCTTAAAAAAATTTAAAGGCACAGCCCAGAGACCTGCACATCAACCAGGTGATTCATGTCTTTTTGTGAGGTCTTTTTTTGGACAGCCTTATAGGTCTGATTGATAAAGGCAAATGTGCCATTATGGCAAGTGTGGATTTCCTCAAAGCATTTTGCCTATTACTACATGACATTTGGATTAAAAAAAACCCACGCTACAGAAGAAATTATCAGGGCATACACTAGATGGACTGAAACCTGTCTCAGACTGATCTCACCATGTGGTGGTTACTGGGGAGACTTCAGAGGATGGAGGTGTCCTCAGTGGGTTCCCTTGGAGAATCTGTTCCTGTTACAATAGTATGTATGTTTTTATCCTGTGGTCAGCCTGACCATAGAAAAGCTGTGATGGTGAAGTCTGCAACCACATGCAAACCAGCTAAATTTTAATATGGGTGCATACAAGCAAAGGCATCTGGGAACAAAAACTGCAGCCTGTATCTCCAGGATGAGGCTTGCAAACCTGTGACAGAAGGTGGCTCAGGAATGACTGCAGGTTACTGACTCTACATGAGCTCTCATTTCAACAGCATGCTGAAAGCAGCTAACATCTTTCTTGAATATATAATGGGAGAATACAAACAAAAGCAGGGGAGCACCTCGCCTCTGTTCACATTACTGTTGAAATGATTACTAGGGAAGTTATTGTCAACTTCAGTGTCCAGAATTAAAAAGGTCACCAAAGTTCAGCAAAGGAAAGCCATATGTACCACCCAGGCATCAGAAAACAAGCTCTTGTGGAGGAGTGGAATGGTACAAACTGCTCAGCTTGCTGGAAAGAAGACTGAGGGATGCTCCAACCTCAGCCAGAAGTGTTACTGACAGTTCAGCAGTCTCCGTCTTACAGAGGAGCAACAAGATCTGAAGGCTGAAGCAGCAGTTAGAAAAACTGAGCCTGGAAAGGAGATGCAAGATGCCAGCAGGAGGGCAGGAGATGCTGGATGAGCTAACGAGGAGGCAGCAGTTTTACCAATTTCACAACTAATTCCTGTATGTGAGAAATGAGGTAAATCCAGATTCTGGGGAGGCTCCGTAGCCCTGTTGTGCACAACCCCTTCTGTACCCAGGCGCGCTTCAACCACCCCGCGAACACCAGGACTGCCTGTGCTGGCCTCAAGATGTTCATGGCCTGCATGCCACAGGGGACAGGAGGTGGCTCAGGACTTATTTTGTTTCCTTCTCTCCCTCCTTTCCCAGGATGCTGAGTCCAGGTCAGCAGGGCTGGGCAGCTGCTCAGCACACTGGGGTTGGACACCCTGCGAGGGATCGAGGGATCGAGGATGCGGAGCCCTTGCTGGTGGCTCTGCTCCATGTCCTCCAGGCTATATCCTGACAGTGCTGGGGAAATGCAGCAGTGTCACCCAACACCGGGTACCTGCCCTGTGTTAAGCTGAGCCTTAAGCCTGTAGCAGCACACCTTGTGTGCTGCCCTACCCAAGCACCTCTCCAAGCATCCTGCTCCTCTCTGGGAGATGGAAGTGTCCCATTTGGTGAAAGAATGCTGCAGATAAAAAGCAATGTTTTTTCCTCAGTGCCTTTTTTTTTTTTTTTTTTTTTTTAATTAAGAAAATATATCTAGTTCTTTGAAATAAAAAGTTTGGAAATTTGGTGTGTTATTTCCCTTGCCTCTTCTCCCATCTCTTCCCATTAGTTGTTCCTGCAATGGAGTGGAGCAGAAGGATGGTGGGTGGGGACTGCCTTATGACTTTTCCTTTTCTTGCTGGAATGGGGCCAAACTTCCTCAACTTTGGAAAAGTGACAAGAGAGAAAAAAAGAAATACTAATTCTGGTGATCTGGAATGGCAGAATAAGAAAAACAGGGGCCTGGGGCGGGTTGGGTTTTTTTCCTAAAAAAGAGAAAGAGAGTGGGTAAAGTAAAATCCATAAACACACAGGTGGAGAGAATGTGACAAGAATGAGGGAACATGTGCAGAGGTGTCAGATTTTGAAAACTGAAACAAATTAAGGAAAAGCTTTCACTGGAACCAAGCAGAACAGAAATAAGATTTGTCATGAAGTTGCTTTTCCATTTATCTCTGCTTGGGCAACAGCTAGAGCCCCGTCAGGGGCACAGCCGCACCCCCTCAAGGGATGAGCTCATCCCCTTTGCCAGGGACATCTCCTGTAGAGCCCCTGCACCAGGCAGCCTTCAGCAAGAAGAGGGTCCAAGCGGTCTGGAGGATGTGTCTCCCCCCCTTAGGTCTCTATGTGAGGGTTTCTGAGTCTTCACAGGCAAGAAAACGAGTCTGTGATAAGATTTGGAAACTTAGAGAATTAGAGAGGGAATAAGCAAAATATGTCAGAGCTGTCTCTGCATTGAGGTTGGAAACCAAGGGAATAGTCAGGAGGAATGAGAGGTTCTCATGCATGAAGTCAGTTGTGATTTAACTGGCATTGCAGAGGCCTGGTGGGAGGGTATGTGACTGAAATACCGGTGGGAGATGGTGCAGAGGAACAACAGGGAGTAGCACTGGACTGCCAGCCCCCCCAGCAGGCATGCTGGAGAGGGGGAATTAGCAATATCCACCACTGCAGCCATGGAGCCCTTTTACACCAGGACGGAGCCTTGGTGCCGATCAGGGAGCACATGGGAGGCTCTGACGTTGTTTAGAAGAAAAGCTCATTTTTATTCATAATTAATTGCAATGCAGATTAATGGATGCACATGTGACGGCTCAAACCTTAAAGCTCAAACATAGGACTGTTGAAAACTCAGTGACTCATTAATAACAGACAGACTTGTATGGAGAGGATCATTAACTAAATGAGTTACAGAGGGCTGTGAGAAACTGCCATAAACTGAACCTCAGCCAGAGGCTCTTGGGGTGAAATTCAGCCTGGGCAGCAGGTCGGCTGCTGGGCTGTATGCGGCTCTTGCCTAAAGATGGGGGGGATGAAAAGGCTGGCAGGCACCAGCAGGGCTCTAAATCCCTCTCTGCAGAATAAGCAGCTATTTATGCTGCATCGTTTCCAAAACAAAAAGCTAAAAACTAAGAAAAGAAAGGAGGAATAAGACATTTTCTGACAGGTGGGAGTCCCTATTTGCTAAGTTTTGTTGGAAATGCACGGCAAAAATAATTTCATATTTAGTCCAATATGCCATAAATGAAGCAGAAAATTATTCTCTTTGGTAGTGGCAGAGTCATGCCAGGATGCTTTCTGGCAGAGAGGGCAGAGACAAGACTGCACGTGCAGTGAATGTCAGCAGAGCAAACCCCTCTACAGGGGCAAACACATTCAAGTGAGTGGTCAAACTTTCCAGGGGAAAAAATGAGAAATGAGTGTGCAGCCACCAGAAGTTGGCAATATTGCCAACCACTAAACCCCATACTTCCATCCACCCAAAATACCATATATCTGGTGTTATTTGCCTTCTAGCTTCTGAGAAGGCAGTTGTGTCATGTTTTAACGCCCTTCTCTAAAACTTTGTGGGATATTAACTTATTTCCCTCCACTACAAGATAAAATAAATTGGCCAGAACTGGGGAATAGATGGGCTTATGGAAGTATCCTTGAAACTGGAGCCCTGAGCAGTGCTGCACTGAGCCAGCCCTGCCCTAAGGCACAGGAGAGGGCATGGGGTGACAGGCATGGGGCAGTGGGCATCGGGCAAGGGATGTGGGGTGTTGGGCACAGGCCGATGGACTGAAGAGCCTCCTGGATGAGAGGCACCTCTCTGGCAGCAGGCACCTCTCTTGGGACTGAGAAAAGGCACAAACCACTTTGGAAATCACCATTTGAAAGCAATACAGGGCATTATAGTAATGGGAATTAATCAAGAGCCTATAACAAAGTCTGCTTCACATTTGGGATATAAAAAAGAATAATAACACACAACACTCTTTGTCTTTAAACAAGCACCAGGTAATGCATTTCTAACTATTCTATCCAGATGCACCACTTGATAGCCTCTCCTAATTGTGAACTTAAAAATATTTTGGTTGTAAATGCCACAGGATGACATATAGGGAGATATTCACCCTGTGCCACTCCACACTCTTTGTGACAGTTGAGTCCCATTTTAGTTTAAAAGCTGGTGCACAGAATGTCATTTACATTAAAAAAAAAATCATCTGCAAAGAAGGAGAAACATTTGCTATAATAGGCTCAACCCAGGAGGATTCTCGGATATCTGGCTGGGCTGAGGCTGTCTGGAAAGGGAATACCACATTAAACTCTGAAGATTGGTTACTTTAATGATCTCTCCAAACCAAAAAAAAAAAAAAAAGAAAAAACAACCAACCACCCTCGCTTTTAAAGGGTAAACCAAAAGTGCAACATCATATAGAAAATCTGGGAGCTGTTGAAAGAAGAAAAAATTTCAGATGGAGCTGATTCTGTATCTGTCACTGCAAAGGCAGCTTAAGGAAGGAGATGCTTTGGTTTACATTATTTAAATGCAGCTGCAACACGTGAATGTTGTTCTGTGAAACCACTGTATGACAGGCAGGCTCCCAGCAAAAGGGGAAAAAATCACTGTGAAATGAAGGGCATTTGCTTCAGCAAATAAACTGTGAAGAGACAAGTATAAATCTAACTTCAACAAGATCTTTAATATGCTATTTGGATGTTGTAAGGGTATGAGAATGCCCTTTGATATTAGTCCTGCTTCTGAGATATTTCACACAGTAATTGCCTGCATCTTTAAGGTACAATGTACTGAAGCTATGGTGATTGCTATTTTAAATTGGGCAATGGTTCTAAAAAAGCAGAACCGAAGAGCCAGGCAAGAACTGGAGAGAGCAGACAAGACACTTCAGAATGAACTTTAAAAGGTCAAAATTTGGTCTGGCAGAATTACCTGCACTGTCTCTGAGCTGAGCTATGATGGCTTTGTTGCCAATTTAGATAAAATAGAAGCAATAATTAGAATGTCTAGCCTCTAGGATATAAAGCGGATCTGCAGAGATTTATGAAAACAATATACTATTTGGCAATATCTATTCCTAAATCTATGGCCAGTATTTCCTCAGGAGAGAAGTGCTGCAGTCTGAAATTGCCTGGCGTTGGGCAGGCAGAGAAGTGAGTGGAGAGGCTGAGGGTGTGCTGAGGGAGAGCCTCTTGCCGCCGCCGGGTCCTGTCCAATGCCTGCCTGCCCCAGGGCAGCAGGCAGGGACCCAGAGAGCCAGCTCTGGCCTTGCCCTGTGACAGCCAGGCAGGCATTTGGTATGGGAATGGATCACCAGCGGAGCCTCTGTGGGGTCGTGTCCACCGGGACAGGTGAGGCGTGCACACATTTCCCTACAAAAGGAGGGCAGCAAGCTCCACAGCAGGCTCCTGGCCCCTCCAAAACCCGTGCTGCCCAGGATGTCAGCCTCCTAAGAATACCAAGCATGGCTAAACACAAACACACCGAGGGTCTGGCACAGAGGGAAGAGGCTTTGCAGAACCCTGTCCTGCCAGCTCCACTGCAGCAAAAAGGATTAAAATAGGCTGCAGACTATTCTTTCCTTAGGAAACCCTGCAATTGCTTAAATCTAAGAGGGACAGCACTGCCTTGGGTCCTGGGGAAGAGCCCTGCTCTCGTTCTGTGGGAGTGTGGGACCCGGACTGGTCTTTTCCCTTCAGCCTCTATAACCACACCAATATACAATTGCTGTTGTCAGCATCTAAATTTGGGCTACCAAGTGCCGTAAGGAAGCATGTCACACGTAGGGGTTCACTTAAAATGCTCAGCCTCAGGGAGTGCTAAGCACTGACTCGTTCCCACAGCAAAACACAACAGGCAAGTGTCTCAAGCAGCTCTGGAGTCCTGACATGCATATACTGGATGTGTGCACGTGTCAGATGCCCTGCTGCCTTCGTGTTCCAATGCTCAGCATCTTGTGGGATCCTGCCCATGGTGAACAAAAGGAAATGGTTACTAACATCAAGCTCCAGATTGAATATCCTTTCCTTATGTCCTGCAGTCACTTTGCTCTGTGGTAGATTGAAGCCACCCAGAGATTTCACCACCACTTTGCTGATGAGTGGTGATGGTGAGCCCCACACCTCCCGAAGGCAGAGGGGCATCACGAGTGCTCAGCAATGACTTGTCTGCTTCCCAGGTCATCCCTAGAGATGCTGCTGCGCTTTCATCAGTCCACTCACTAGACAGAGCCAGTGGGTTGGTGCCAGGGCCTCTGTCCTGCCTCTGTGTGGTTGTAAGTGGCTGATGGATGGCTCTGTCACCGGTGGGCAATGACAGCCGGGAGCAGGGAAAATTGCGGTGTGCAGTTGTGCGGGGAGAATCACGGTGTGAACGGCCGGGCGGTGAGCACAGCCATTCAGAGATAATCCACGGGTATAAAATGGCAGACAAGCTAGGAAAGCATATAAAACAGCATCAAAATTACAGGAGATAGTTAGAAAACAAGAAATGAGAAAACAGTCCATATATGCGGGCAAAGCCATGACCTACTCATTTAATCTATCAAGTATATGAATACACCAGGTCCACGAGAAGGCAAGCAAGTGCCAAAATGATGTACACCTGTAACACTGTATGCTTGAACTGTATATTTTAAACATCCTCCATGTGGACAGCTTCACCCTAGTCACACTGTGATGTTTGTATACTAATGTTTTTATTCAAAAACAAGAACAGAAGCACAGAGGAATTAAGGAATAAATCTGAGTCCTCCAGCAACCGAAGGCTGAGTTGGGCTGACTCCAGGGTGGTTTGGGATGGAGAGAATTGCTCTCACCTATCTTCAGTAATGATAATGAAGAAATCAGGGATTCTTCTGCAGGAAGCAGAGAATTTATGAGGGAGTAGCTGGAGAGGCCAAGAGTAAAGGATAAACACAGAGATGGTAAAAGAGTATCTGACAAAAGTCAGCTTACATATTGTAAATCTGCAGGTCCAGACACACTGCACCTGAAAATTTTAAAAGAAACCTCTGAAGACAATCTTGAAAAATAATCTTCCCTTCATTACAGGAATTATCTGGGTCCTGGGAGAGGTCAGTGTGTATTCCACAACAAAAAAAAGTTTGAGAAAACAAGGCCAGAATCTGCCACCTGCCTGCCTGCAGTTCTCTGGCAGGAGAGTTTCAAACTCGTTTTTTTGTCTCATCTCTCCATCTCCTTCTTTCCTGCTTGTCCTTGTTACTGCCTTACCGAGCCTTCATCCTCTGCCCAGGGCTCCACAGCGCTGCCAGGAGCTTGGAGGTGAGGCAGCCTGCCTGCAGGACTCACCTCTCACCTGCATGCGCAGCCTTCCCTCAGTCCTTCCCGTGTGGCAGGAGCGGGAATGTTTGCACTCTACCTTTGCTTTTGCACATGGAGACTTTTCTTCCAAAATCCAAAGGGAACTGGATGCCAGTGGGGAGCGAAAGCTAACTCTGCATCATATTTTCAAAATCCAGCAGCTCACATAACCTACAGCCTTTTTAAGTGCAATCCCTGGAAAATAAGAATTTCAATAACCTCCATTCTCAGGTAACCTGCTGAGCAGCCACACATCTCTCTCTCACCGGGAAGCAGATGTTCTGCTCTTCTCCCCAGCTCTTTCTCATTTGGGAAAGGACTAAGATGTGAGAGAGCTGGTGTGATTTGGGGAGCAAAAGCGGGGGAAGCAGTGGTATGAAGTTTCCTGAGGACGGGGAATCTGCCCTTCACCCAGCTCCTCCCGGTGCACAGCTCACACCAGGGATGAATCACAGAGCTTGCGAGCCGAGCACACTTAACTGTGGTAATGAGGAAGGTGATGTGGGAGGCACCTGGAGCTGTACAAGCAGGCTGTGGTTTCAGGACCTCTACGGTAATTGGAGCTGCTTTGCAGTCAGTTGCTGCACAGGACCCAACCACCTGCTCCCTTCAGCCCAGAGGGACATCCAGACACCCAGCAGGAGTGGAGGTGGGAACTGCACTGCCTCAAACCCAGTCCAGCCCTATGTCTTACAACTACTTTTCTTCCCTTTTTGAACTGATTGCCCTCATTATGCAGCCTGCTTCTTCATCCCCTCTGTGGCCAGTCCTCTCAGGGTTGTTCTTGTAGTGCTATAACTGAGTTAGTCTTCTTAAAGACTGAATGAAAACTCTACAGATTTAAAGAATTTGGTGTGGGCTAGAAATTGGTTGATGAGTCATAGACTCAGTAACCACAAAAATGAAACTTCAAAATTGGGAACAAATTCAGTGACGTTACCACCGGAGACAGGACCGGCACTTGCATTTAAAGTTTCATTAAACAGAGAATGAGGTAACACCATTCATATCAGCATCACCAGTGGGCACCCAGCACAACCTGGGGTGCATCCAAATCTGCCTGGGAACATTACAACCATGGGCTGAATGCAACAAGACCCAGTACTGATACACAGGAGTCTGGAACTTCATAGGGAGAGGAATGCGGTGGGTTGACCCTTACCGGACACCAGGTGCCCACCAAAGCTACTCCATCAGTCCCCTCTTCAGGTAGACAGAGGAGAAGAAATAGAATAAAAGGCTCGTGGGTTGAGGTCTGGGCAGGGAGAAATCAGTCACCAATTCCCTTCTTGAGAAAGACTCTTCTTGGGGAAATTAGCCTAATTTGCTAACAATCAAATCAGTGTAGGATAATGGGAAAAAAAGCTAAATCTTAAAACTCCTTTCCCTCACCCATTCCCACTTCTAAGACTTAACTTTACTCCAATTTCTTTTTCTTCCTCCTCTGCAGTGGCATAGGGGGACAGGGAATGGGGACGGTGGTCAATTCATCACATGTTGTCTCTGATGCTCCTTCTTCTGCAGAGAGAGGACTCCTCACACTCTTCCCTACTCCAGTGTGGATTCCCCATGGGGTCTCAAATCCTGCCAGCAAACCTGCTTCAGCATGGGTTCCTCTCTTCACAGGTCCACAGGTCCTGCCTGGAGCCTGCTCCAGCACAGGCTTCCCATGGGAATATAGTCTCCTTCAGGCATGCCCCTGCTCCAGCGTGGAGTCCTCCATGGGCTGCTGCACTGTGGGCCTCCATGGGATGCAGGGGTACAGCCTGCCTCACCATGGGCTCCAGGGAAATCTCTACTCTGGCACCTGGAGCACCTCCTCCCCTCCTTCAGTGCTCTTGGTGTTTGCACAGCTCTTTCTGTCACATACTCTCATTCCTCTCTCCAGCTGCAGCTGCCGAGTTGTTTTTTCCCCCTTCTTAAACCTGTTACCCCAGAGGTGCTACCACTACCTCTGATGGGCTCAGCCTTGGCCAGGGCTGGGTCCATCCTGGACCTGCCTGGCATTGGCTCTGTTGGACATGGGGTAAGTGTCTGGGAGCTTCTCACAGAAGTCATCCCTGTAGCCCCCCACTACCCAAACCTGGCCATGCAAACCCAATCAAGGAACAGCTCAGGTGCCTGGAAAGAAGTGAGATCAAGGGTAAGGGTGAGAGCCAGGCTAACACCATATAATCTTGCAGTTTAACAGCCCTGAACAGAGCTGATACTGTTCAGCATGGAGGGTTGGGAAGAGGGCCATACAGTAGCTGACACTCAAGTGCCTGCTCCGGTGTCACACCCCAGCAATGCCAGCAGTGCTGCCAATGTTGTCCCTCGCCCCATCCTTTTGTGCACCAGCCCTGGAGATGGAGGGATGGGCCCCTCTTGCACTGGGCTCTTCTCTCCTGCCTCCCCATGGGGAGAAGGATCCATGTGGCAGAGGTGTGGGCAGCACGTCACACTGTGTGTCCGCTTGCCTGAATGCAGGCTGTTCTGAGTTTAAAATATAAAAAGTGTCCCTCAATTTGAGAATCATAGGTAATAGGAATGATGCCAGGATTAAGGCACATGATTATGAAAGACTGAAGGAACCAAGGTTTTATAAATTAGCAGTGTGAAGAGTCAGAGGGGATGTAGTCTTGCTCTATAAATACCTTCAAGGTAACAATATAAATGAAGGAAGGGAATTAGTTCACAGTCTCAGAAGATGGCAGGACAAAGAGCCTGAAGTTAAGGAGGAGAAGCTGAGGCTGGATGTAAAATCCTCTCGGCAGTGAGTATTCCCAGGCAGGGCACTTGGCTCCCTGTGGCATATGAGGCTGGAGTGATGCAGCAGCAGGATGGTGGCAAGGAGGAGCCCATGAGCCTGCTCCTCACCCACTGCTAATGGCTGGCAGATAAAAGTAGGAAAGAAGTTTGAAGCTCTGGCTCACCAACAGAATAACACCTGGCAGAGCAGAGATACAATGAGAGTTGGAGGGTTGGTGTGTTTGCTGTGTCAAGAAGCTGTGCTCCCTTGGAGCGGGGACTGTCTCCTGTCCCATGCTGAGACAGTGGCACAGGGCTCCAGGGTCCCAGTGGGACATGCAAGTTGGGTTAGTGTCTTGTTTGCAGAGCAGCCACTCCTTAGGGAGCTGCCAGGGTGGGTTGGCCACACAGGTACCTCCCCACTCCATCTGGGGCAGAAGGCAGGAGGGAGACTCCAGCAAGACCTACGAGCATTGCCACCTGTCCCCATGACTGTGTCAGAGCAGCTTCTTGGAGGGTTGAGTCCTATGACCACTTCCATAAATCCAGAGCATGTTCTGGTTAGGAGGTAGGTGAGGACAAATCCGGTATCCAGTGCTGCCACACAGTGGTGAAGAGGTATTTCAGAAGGTAATGTCTGCAAAACCACCCCATGGAGCATTTTTGCTTGGAGCCTGAGACAGCCCTGGGGTGGCCTCAGGGGACACCTGGGCAGGTGCTGGCAAGAGCTTGCAGACACAGGCCCAATTTAAAGCTCTTTGGTGGCCAACTCAACTCTTCCCCAGTGGACATGATTCCCTGCAAGCTGCTCCCAAAGGCATGCTCTCCTTTCCACCATTGTATTGGGTGTCCCTCATTGCAGTTATATCACCGTGTTATTATCAATTTTTTTTCCCATTTGATTTCAACCCAGAATTCCTGTTTATATCCTTGCATCATCCAAACCAAACAGAATCCCACATTGGGCTTTGTAGACTTCACAGACTCACAGCTCAACAGTTTGTCCTGCTTTGGCAGCGACCCTAAAAACTGACACTGTACCAACAGAGCAGGTTCATAAAGTAGGTTTTTAAATGCTGGTGCTCAAATAGGTGCAGAAAGGAGCCAAGGGGGACTCATGAGGTATCCAGGTGCCCAACACACATCTCCTTGCAAGGATCAGAGCCCTCCAGCAGAAACACTGACCTGGCAGAGATTTACCTTAAAAACATGATCTCTTGACCAGGCAGAATACTTTGAAATGCTGAACAGGGATGAATCAAATCCAGGACCCCATTTCCCCATGGTCTGAACAACTCACCCTTGTCTTTCCAGGGTGTAGATCACTGACTGTGGGTAGCTCCTGCTCGTGCTGCAGAGGTTCATGACCTTTTTGCATTAATTTTTCTTCACTGGTGTGTACAGCACCCCTAGCTTTGGGATGATCTGTATGCACACAGTGTGCTATTAACACCCCATTGCAGATCATTACTGTAGAAGTTAATTAATACTTTGCCTAAGTACTAAGCCTGTGGCAACCTGCTGGAAGCTCCATGTGATCTGCAGGCCGTAGTTTACTGCTGCTCATCATCCACCCCGCTGGCGTCCCGCTTCCCCCGTTCCCCAATTAACTTTTGAGGTATGACAATAGCTGAGATTTAGTTGACTCCATCATCCAGTGGCTATGAAATTTGACCAGAAGGAATAATTATAGCAAAGGAAATAATGAAGTTTTATATAAAATGCATTAACAAAGTAAGCTTTATATAATATAGCAATGTAGATATTATTATATATAACAAGGAAGAGGTCACACCATAGCCAAGCATGGAGGCAACGGGATCTCCTGGCTAGCACTTGGGTGCTCTATTTCTACATACCAGAGCTTCCCCAGCTCTTTTGGCCCCAAACCACACTGGCACTTCTTCTGCAAGTGCTTCCCCGCCAAGACCCATGAGTCCTTCTCGGAGTCACCGCTTCCGAAGTCCTCATTCCCTATTTGTAGGCATCTTTATTTGTTTTCAGATAAACAATTGCTTGTGCTGAAACAGATATTGTTTACCCTCTCCCGTGTCATACACTGCAGCCTGGCTTGCTCAGTAAATGTTTCTTTGCTGTTCATCACCTGTGACGCCTGGAAGGGCGGCTGTGGGGTGGCAGCCGCCGCTCCTGGCAGGCAGCACCAGCAGTTCATGCCAGTTGGAGGGACCTTCTTCCCCAAAGCAGGAAACTGGCAGCACAAGTGCTCGCTTTCCTCCTTCACCACCCACCTACCCCTGGCAGGCTGGCAAACACCGTTTGCGGGGTTTCCTCACTTTGTCGCGGGCGCACACGTTTCTCAAGACATCTTTGAAGGAGTCTTTGAAGCAGAGGGTGAGTAGTGAGGTGACACACTCTGAAGATGATACAAGATTATTCAAGTTACTGAAATGAAGCTAAGCACAACCAAAGCTGATTGCAGAGAGCGGAGACTGATCTCATAATATCGAGTCAGTGAGTTTTAAAATTAAATTCAGTGTTTGTAGCTACAAAATAATAAACAGGGAAAAGGTAAATTTTACATATAAAATCATGAGCCCTAAATGAGCTGTTAGTATGGTGAAAGGGGTTGTGGAGTCACTGCAGATGCCCCCCTGGAAGCAACACCTCCCCACTCAGCACCAGCCTATAAAGTAAGTTTAAGATTATTAACTATTTAAAAAAGAGTGGAGAGCAAAGCAGATGAAATCACTATTATTCTCTAAATCTACCTTACAGAAAAATCCACCTTAGAGCCGTGACTTGAATACGACACCCAGAACTGATTCCTTCTTTTCTCTTCTTCTTCCTTTCCTCCCTACTTCAAGATCATGCCAACATGCCTATGCTATCAGCAGAGGCACCAGACATTTGGAAAAGAAAGGTTGAACAGTGAAGTGACAAAATTTGTTGACAGTAGTTATTCAAGGTTAAAGGACAAGAATTTACCAGAAGGAGATTAGAAAGATCTTAAAGTTCAGAATGACTGCACAATAAAATGTCACTAAAACCAATCTAGATATCTGCAAAATGCTGTAATGAGAATACTCAAATCTAATTTCAAGTACATGTGCTGGTCTGTGAGTTGACTTACTCCACAGAGAAAAGATTTTGAGGTTATCACATAAAAATGCCTGGAAATGTCATCCCAGTGTTCAGCAGAGATCAGAATAACAACAGAATAACTGAGAAAGGAATACAGACCAAACCACTAAACAGCATCAGGTCATAGCACTGCTGATGCCAGGTGCAGCTCTGGTTTCCTCGTTGGGAAAAGCAGAGAGCAGAGCTGGAAAAGAGGGGAGCAGAGTACCGAGGGTAGTTCAAAACCCCAAATACACAGGGATACAGGAATGGCTGACCTGAACTGACACAGCCGTGGTGAATGTTTAGAAGGTCCTCTATGGCCCAGAAAAGCTGAATTGTGATTTACTCTCCAATGCCTCTTTCAATACAATAGGTTGGGGCACAAGCCAAGCACCCAGATGGAGGTTCAACACCAAGCAGAGGAGATGCCCCTTCACAGGAGAAGGAAACAAGATGAGGAACTTTGCTGCCAGAGGATGCTGAGCATGATGAAGGGTCACAGCATTCAAGAAGCAACTGAGCATAATAATGCTCATCTTTTCTGGTTTAGGAAAAGCCTGAGTTGTGAATGGTGGGAGGAAGGAGAATAGACCAGGAAGGTATGTACTGCTGTTGTGCCCTGCTTGGTCTCCTCAAAATTTTGGTGTGATTCCCCATAACTTTTTTGAGGCCTCTAAGGGCAACAAGTCATGGAACAAAGCCTGTGCAGGCAACGATTACGGTCGTGCATTCCATAAAAGACAGACCTGAGGAGATGCCATAGAAGTCTATAAAATCAAAAATGATGGAGAGAAAGTGATCCAAAATAAACTACTAATTCTTTTTCACTACACAGGCACTGGCAAGCTCCCAGCTGAAATGGGTCACAGGTGTAAAACCAACAAAAGGAAGCACTTTTCCACACAAGATAGATAGATATATAGATAGGTATATAGATAAATACATACATATAAAACTGTGGAATTCATTGCCACAAGATATGAGACACAATCCTGTAGCTGCAAATTTTCTTTTAGAAACTGAAAAATGCCGATGTGTTACAGCTCTAGCTAATTCCTCCCTGACCCAAGTGGCTGAATACGCGTTCTTAGGTTTCTATAAACTCTGTAATGTTCTGCATACGTATTATAAAAAGTATTAAGTGTAAGCTTATGGTTTCTGGTATATTCTTAGCCTTTGTTGGAGAATGCAAATACTATTTTAGGGCATACTGTGAAGAAGGCATGTTGCCAAGACAAGCCTTTGGTGCAGACTGTCTTCTTTCATCTAGTACCAGGGCTTTCCGCAGTTCAGTACTTCCACAGTTCCTGTGCCATCGACAAACTAATGATTAACAATTTATATTTTCCATCTTCTTCACTGCTAAAACTTTCAAAATGTGCATGGCCAGGAACCGATTGCTTTGGGCTCTTTAGTCACATCTCCTCCTGTGAGCGTTCCTCACTTGCCACTGCAGTGCCAAATGCACGTCAGAACTGTTGAGGAGCCACCCTCTGACTCGTTTAATCTTTAGCGTGTTCGCTTGCATGTTTCTAATTTATTAAGGAGAATGTTTGGTATTAGGCAATTAGAAGTCTAGCTGTAGATGGTATTAATAGACTATTACTTTTTTAAATTGAACTTGTCAGCCATTCAAAAATATAGCAAATTAGCTTGGTATTTTCCATCAATTCAGTGGGGGTGAGTTGTATTTGCCAGTTTTAATTCTTCAGCAAAGAGCTGTATCAGTCATTTAATTCTTTTGCTGTGGCTAGTTGTCAAGATGAAGGGCCTACAACTGTGTACCTTCTTAAACACTCAAATACTATTAGTTTTTTAACAGATCTTGAACTTTTCTTAGTTCCAAAACCTCTTGAAAACCAACAGTAATAATCTGGACAGCTTCCTGGATGGTCCTAAAAAATCCTTGATGCAAATCATCTAAGCTACTGATTTAAAAATGGTGCTGTGCATTGCCTTCCATGATCAACGAGAGTTAATTATGTCCCACCATCACTTAACATGACAATGTTATCCATCTTTTCCTCTGAAGACAGAGGATGATGTTTTATAAAAAATTGTGCTTTTACAATTTCATCACTTCTAGTAATAGACCAATATTACCGTTAGGATTGTTTTCATTCCAAATACACTTACCAAAAAAAGGTTTTAAAAATTAATTATCTTAGGCACAGCTTTATAGTTTCATCCTGACTGATTCTCTTTTTAAAAAATGATGAAGATTAGTCGGGATTTCATGTTCTTCTGTGCTGATTCTTAAACTTGTTTGGCTTGAGATTATGTTCCGGCAATGAAAAATGCTGCTAAAAGCAACTTAAATGATAATTTGAAATAAAAATGAAATGGAAGAAAGGATGCAAATGGGTCAATACTGGCAAAAGCTTTCTCCCACTTCTGACCACAGCTTTGCTTTTCAATTCCTCTCTCAAATTCTCCCTACCTGATTAAAAACTGTACACACAGTTTAGTAAACTCATCGGTTAGTTCGGTAAATTGCTTTGGGGAAGGGTGAATTTACTCAGATGGAGGCCACGCAGAAGGGATAAAAGCACACACTGAAATGCATCCACACAGGAGCTCAGCAGTGGGATGGAGGCAGATGGCCATGGCTGGGAGATGCTGGAAGAGGTGGAGATGGACCACGGCTCTCTGAGGAGGAGGGAGCTGGGCACCAACCACCCACCCCAAATATCCCAAACATGCAGTGCCACCCTTCACAATATGGTAGAGGGAAGAACAGCTATTGTCACTGAAATACATCTCAAATAGCACTCACCCCCTTTAAGTGCTCCTAAGTGCCTTTACCAAAATTCTGCTGGACGTTGACTCCTGGATCAGATGACACTTTGAAGCCTTTCAGCAAATCCATCTTGCCATTTTGCATTCTGCCTGGGCATAAAAAAAACACTGACATGTCATAGAGCTTTCCATCATAAATTTTGGAGAGACATAACAAATTGTATTAGAAGGAATTATCTTGGTCAGTTTAAATCAGGAAACACTATTTTTCTTAATAATGATGACCTAAAGATTTTTAAATTTCATGTAATTTACGTGTTCAAGAAATTGAGTTTATTAGCCTCTATATAATATTAATGATAGATTTGGGTTTCCTTTCACCTAAGTTAGTACATTAAATAACACTGACATTTATAATTCTGAAGATGGTCTTAGAAATACTCTCTATGAAATTAGTAGAAATTTTGCCATTGACTTCGACAGGCCCAAGGTTTTACCCCCAGCAATTAGCAGTCATTCTACTGTATAACTTGGCTCCCCAAAGGTCTGCAGAGCTCAGCATAATTATAACAGATTGTGTAATCAGACTGGCAGGACATGCAACCTACAAGAGGAACTACGTCTACCACCCTTTTTAAAAAAAAATCTAAATAAGATATTTCCCAAAAGGAAGGGTAAATTTAAATGAATGCATTTTCATTATAAATGCCTAAAATACAAGCTAATGATCAGCATGAGTTACAAGAAGAGATTCAACAACACATCATGTTTGAAAATATTTACATGTTCTATTTCATCTCTAATGAGGGAGAAGATGATTTGCAGTTAAGGCTGCCAGGCCATTCTCTAATATGACTGGAGTATTCTCTCTGCAAAGAGGGAAATATGAGAGAGAGAGTGGGGGAGAGAGAGACAGAGACCAAGAGCAAGCCCTGTGAGTATAGGACAGAGTCAGTCTTAAATTAGAATTTCTTTCAGCTTTGGGAGTACATCAGACAACCAGCATTAGTTAGAAAGATATTGCCAAGGTCACTGGGCCCTCGGCTCGCTGCCCTTCCCCCTTTTGACTGTTTGCAAACTTGTTAGGATTCTTAATATTCGCTTGCCTTCCTACAAAATGCTCCAGTGCTCTTATTTTAAACCAAACACAGAACCCAACCCCCGGTGTTTCTCTCACTCCAGCAGCACCCCCATTCCCACCCCGGACCGTGCAGCTGAGCCCTCCACAAGCTGGGGGTATGATGCCTGCACTCAGCACCAAGCACAAACTCCAAAACTGGTTTTCAAGGCACAACCCCAGCAGGCTGGAATAGCTGTGCATTTGATGGAATTCAGAAGCAATGCCAAAAAGAAACCCAAAAAACCCCACGAGCCCATGTGCACGCACACCAGGGGGTGGTGAGAAGAGGTTTGGGGAAGGGAGGGAAGCAGATGGGACATTTAATTCAGGGAACAAACTAATTTAAATCTTTCAAGGAGTTTGTTATTATTTCTAGAGTGTTAAGAATGCAATTTTTTCCCCTGCATATAAAATGCAACATCCCTGCTCAGAAAAGCTCCAAGAAAAAAGCCTCGCAATCTAGAATGAAGAGAAAAAGAAATACAGCATGTTTTAATGATATCCTTTAAGAATACTATTATTTATATATTTCACAGATTAAAATAAATAATCATAAATGTGCAGTTGGCATAGGTCTCTTGGGTAAAGGCAAAAAGAGGCAGATATATAAAATGGGTTTACATGCCAGGGTGATTGTAATGGCTCCTTCTGTCAGGTAAACACATAATTAGGATGTTTTCAAATAAATGTATTATGCACATGATTGAAGCCAATCCAGGCTGCAGTATAAATATTATGCCTTTTCTTTTTTTTAAGTTGTATAATTACATATCTACCCATGGAGCTTCTTGCCTGATAGGCATCTATTTATGCAACACCACACTGTGGCTCTTCCACAGGTGCTGAAGCAGATACTTGCTGAACATGCAGCCCGTCTGATTTTTAAAGTGCAATATCTCAGCTTTCTCTCAAAATACCAATTCTGCCTCAACTCCTTTTTGCCTAATTGCTTCTTAGATTTATTGTTTAATTAAAACCATTCTCGGGTTATACAAACAACAAATCCCACTAATGTGTGGGGGTTTTTTCACATACAAATTATTTTCCAAGGGATTATTCATCTTCAGCTTGGGAAAGGATTCCATCCTCCTTGGCTGGGCTGTCACTGCCAAGCGCAGCCTCGTGGTCAAAGCTGTAAGTTGAAGTTTATGATGGCAGCGTGACAAAGCTGTGTCTGTGGAGTCAAAGTGGCAATACTGAACACCATTTGAAAGACTGATGCAGTCTTTAAGCCCATGCAATAAAAACTCTTCTTTACTTTATAGCATTTTCATACGGAGTCTCACAGCATGTCTGGTCATGCACTGGGGAAACATAAATAAGATTAGTGATGAGTTGGATGAAGAAGCACCCCAAGAAGCCTCTGAGGGACGTCACCTTCATGGCATTCCTTTCCTCAGAGCCCCTCCTCACCTGCCAGGGTCCTGTGGGAAGGCACAGCGTGGGGACACACTATGGCACTGCCAACACTGCCTGAAGTGTTGTATGAACTCCTCACCCACAAACCAACATTTCTAGACATCTAATCCCAGCGAGATGCTGCCTTCAGAGCTGAGCTCCAACCCCTGTTTGCCTAGTTTGGACAGTTTGGAAACCTCTGCTAAAATCCCTGCACCTGGAGAAAGTTCTAACTAGACTCCCAAGTTTCAGCAGCACAACTGCCTCTCAGAAAAAAAAAAAAAAAAAAAAAAGGTGTTCAGATATAAACTTGCATTTGGATGTTTTTATAGGAGGAGCAGTGGAAAAAATGAAAAGTTTTTCTGCAAGGAGCATCTGCTGCAGTTCCTGGAACACGAACCCAGCTCTTATGAGGATTCTGGCTGTCTCCAGCCTTTCAATATTAAAGGGCTCTCTAGAAGATTAGAGCTGCATAATAAAAGCTAATAAAGATGAAACTGGACAAATTCAAACTAGAAACTAGGATGCACGTTTTTAACCATGACAGAGTTAAACAGGTTCCAAAGGGATGTAATAGATTGCCTGAAGCCTGAGCCCACCAAAGGCATGGCAGTGGTGCCAGCAGTTGGACTCACAGGTGGAATGCAGGACGCCTTGGAGAGGGCAACTGGGCTTCAGGAAACTCTGTGCTGGAGCAGGAGGCTGGAGAGGGAGATGGGATGATGGGAGATGCTACAAGCAGCGGGTTGGAGATGTAATGCAACCACCTGGAGGGAGGTTTCTGGGGGCAGAACTGCCAACTTCTGTATCCCTGTGACCACCTCCTATTTCTTTCTCCATCCTCAACTCACGTCCTACAGCCCAGCCTCTCCCAGGTGCTGTAGGTGTCCCCTTTTCCCCTATAGCCTTCATGCTCATCTTCCAGTAGCTTCCTCTCCCTCCTGTTCCCCGCCAGCACGTTAGTGCCTCCAGCCTGCTGCGGAGGGGAAGCCTCAGGCTCAGCATCCTGCTGGGGATTTGGAATAGAGACTCAGATAGGAAACAGGAGGAGAAGAGGGTGTTTGTTGCCAGGGTTGGGCTGGGGGGATTGCAACTGTTGCTACCGTGAGGGGCTGCCTCCTGCTCAGAGACGGAAAAAACAGCGGGTGGAGGTGATTCGCTCTCTGGCGCAGAGGTTCCCTCTCCTTTTATCTCTCGGATGCAAGGTGTGAAAAGATCAAGTACACCCCTGGTTTACCCCAGTGCAGACTGTGTTGTGCCCCAATGGTAATGCAAAGCAGCCTCCTGAATTTACAGCTGCTCTACACGACCGGCACAGAACACAGCAACCAAAGCACGCAGCACCTTCAGCCCTGCAGATGGAAGTATTGATAGAGGTTTTAACCTAGGAAAACCTTTTAAAATCAAAGTAGGCACAAAGCAATACCCTTTGCATTAGGCTGTAATTTTACATATAATTTAGGCTGCAGAAAGAAGTGTCAGTTGTCCAACAGCAGAAGCATAAAGGAGTTCTGGTGCGGAAAGCATCCCTGCCTTCCCCCTACCATGGACCCTCAGCCCAGTCTTTCACCTTGTGCTGCTGCCAGCATATGCAAGGCTGCAAGGGAAAACACATCAAGTTAAAACTTTCTTTTCTTCTTTTTCTTTTTTCAGGTTAGTTTTAATCCAGAACTGCACCCTGATTTGGTTCGCACTGCAGTCGCTTCTGTTAATGTAATGGAAAACATGGTATCAGGTGAGAGTAAGATGAAGAGGATGCTTCTTTTGGTGGCAGCACCGCTTTTTCTTTTTCAACTGTTTGTGAAGGTCAGGTGTCTCTGGCCATGCATGGAGGTGCTGCTCACCAGGAAAATGGGGAAAAGCTCATCCCAGTGGCAGCTCTGATCTGTCCCTGATCCCTGGGGATGACAGCAGTAGGTGGGAAGAAGACATGGGAGAGAATGGGCTCATCTTCCTCCCAGTTGCCTGAAGCAAATCCATACCTGACCACAGCATCTGAAGCTGGCTTGTCTCCTCTTCTTTGCAGTTTCATTTTTATGAGTTTCGATTGCTCTAAATCAATCCCTGTGACAGTATATGATGCTACAGTGCACCACAGGAATGCCTAAGGGAACTTATTTGTACAACCTTTTTACAGATCATTTTGTATCTTATGTAAGTGAAATTTTGAGTGGCAGTTCTATTTCATGATCACCAAAATGAATTGTTTGAGAATTTAAGGTTCTTTACCTGCTTTTTAAAAATCACCTGGTTCATTACACCTCTCCTCCTGAACTCAGTTGTTCCTTTTCTTTTCCACTCAGAAGTGGCAGGAGGATAGTGAGTGCAGAAACTGAGTCCATCATTTAAACCAAATATGAATCTGATAATCACACTGTTTTCTTTCAGTGTCTTTTCTAAAGTGGAGTTCTTCCAGTAAATCCACCTTCAGGAAACTAGCTTCCAGCTAATATCTCATGGAATGAAAAGCAGAAAAAAATTATATAAGACTATAATTTTCCTGGTTTTGTGAATATTTTGTACCTTGAAGAACATCAACAAAGATTTTTGTGAAACAGAGCTGTTCATATCAGTCCAGCCCAGACATTCATGTCCTGCCAGGACCAGGAGTTGTTGATGTAGAGGAATGTGCAAAAGTTGACAGGATGTTCTCAGCATGTTCTGTTCAACCTCTAATAATTAAAGACTGACTTGCACCCAAAAACAGAAGACAGAAAACTGCAGGATGGTTTTAACCATTAAACACAATGCCAAATATTCTTGGTATCAGAGGAACGTAGTGCAGAGAAAACATAAAAATTGTGAAAATCTTCAACATAGGAGCAGGGTACATTGAAGGGATGAAAGAATGAAAATTGCATGTGATGCCCCCAGCCTCTCGGTCACAGGAAAACCTCACAGACTGAAACTTTACCCAAACAAAACAAAGACTACAGCACAGCATGCACAGCCCTCCTTCCTGGGAGAGAATGGGGAAAGAGAACAAATCACCCAGGCCTGACATGACTCACATCACTTCATGCATGACTGAAAGGTGCTCAGATACTACAGCCATGAGCCCAGGCCAAGAACCTATTTAAAGAAAATTAGGCACGTGACATGCTAAAGCTGTTAAAAAGACTTGCAGATGGAAAAATGTGGGGTAGAGAAGTAAAACTCTGTGTGAGTTCAGTACCTCTGTTTTGAAGTTTAACTCTTCAGCAGTCTGAGCAACGAGAGCAGGGAGGTACAGAGTGGAGGGGCAGTGCCCAGGGCAGTCACTCAGCCCTGCAAGTGCTCAGTTTGAGAGTGCTTTTGGGGCTGTATGTGTGTGTGTCTGTGTCTGTGTGTCCGTGTCTGTTGTCTGCATGTGTGCACGATGGAATAGGGCTGGAAAGAGAAGTAAGACATACATAAGCCCAGAGAGCTGCTGGGATGAGGGTCGGCAAATGGGAACAGGCAGGTGAGGTTTGGTTTAGGGACAGGATGGGGAGGAAGTCTTGCAGCTCTCTGTAGGGGCCAGAGTTCAGATAAGAGACAGTCAGGAATGCCCAGCCAGACCATTTCATTTTCTGAACATGCCTAAACCTTCAGTTTTGGAGATATGCCATCTCAAGGTGCTTTTAAAAACAAACCCAGACACCACTGTGTAATATTTGCAGAGTGACTATTGGAGTTGGCTTCTTCTGCACTTTGACAGCACAGTTCCACAAAACAGCACTGCAGAAACCATTTATTCCTACATTTTAACAAAGTCTCTACCATGTTTATAGCCTGTTCCTCACTCACTTTATTGCTATTACTTAAACTTGCAGAGAATCTTCTTCGAGGTTGGGACACATTTTCCACATCCATTACTCTGAACACCTTAATGGGAACAGTGCTTAGAAACACCACTGGTATTATCACCACTAAAGCAATTGTATGCTGACAGGCTGCACCTTTCTCCTAGAATCGTGATGGAAAGGTTAGTTAAATTTAGACAATATTTATTCCCTGAAATTCCAACTATCTTTAATAGGAAAAGCTATAACCTCCCTGATGCAAAAAACAGCCCTTGCAGCTGATGTCTGAAGCCTGCACCTGTTATTCCAACAGAGGTGACCCCTGAAACAAGAAAGCCATTCTATATAAACACTGAGTTAAGTGACTTTCCCCATGTCTCCTCAAATAACACCCAAATATCTTTTCTTGTCAAAATCTTGCACTTGTCCCACAGTATACACAGTAAATCTTGACAACCAGTGACTTATTTAAAGGCTGAAGCCCAAAGCAAGAGGTGCTGGTGCCGAAATAAGTTTAACCAGTCACCAGCCTCTAAAATATTAAGCAATAAAATACAAATCTATTTTTACAAAAACAGTGTTAAATGACCTGTCAAGACAGCTGATCCCTGCTGAGTTTTTTTTCTTTGGAGTTGCAGAAGGAACAAATGGAAGGGAAAAAAAAAATCATTAGGGGATCACTTCAGTTTACTTCTATACAATACCTGACTTCTGCAACAGGGCAGCAAAATTCTGGGAAGCATTTAAGTCCTGCTCAAGCTTATGAGATTAAGCATCATATTCTAACCTCTTTCCAAGTGTGAGTCCTGCCCTGTGAGCACTGTGAGGATTAGTCCTGCAGACCAGCGGAGGACTGATGCTCCAGGTTTGTACCTACCACTGCCGGTGTTCACCACACCACAGTCACACCCCCACAGCACCACCACCTTCCCTGGCACGGTGGCATTCTCATGCTGTTCACACAGACTGGCCACTGCAGCCTGGTCACTGCCCAGAGCTGGGATGCTGAGCTTCACATTGAGAAAACTCACTGTTGGCTGTAAGAGGAATAAGTACAAGTCAGCTGTGAAATTCTACCTCTGCCAAGTTCACGGCTGCCTCTCACACTCCAGGCCAGCTCTGGCGCCTGTAATATTTCAATGAGGAGATCCCAGCTTTCACAAACACAGCTGGCAGGCCCCAAACCCCTCTTCTGTGCCCTTACTGCAGGAGACTGGAGCACAAAAAAGCTTCTGCTTGATTTCTTTACAGAACTGAGCTGCAGGGCAGAGTTACGGTAACTGTCCCGTGCCCGAGGACTCCTGAGTCCCCTCTGAGTCCACTCTTGCCATTCATACACAGAAGGCTGAGATTATGTGATATGGGGGCAGTACTTTATTCTTATCACTTTTTCAGGACTAGAGCTCTCAAACACTGAGGTAAGAATATGGGACTCCTCATTTATCGCACCTTGAAAATCTCAGATCTGATCTTCCAAGTTAAAAGGAAAATTTGGTAGACAGCAATTGTGTCAGCTCCTTTGGGAATATAAATGTCAATCCAATATATTTGTCCTGTTTGCCTGTCATCTCTTGCAGCAGAGCTGTGGTCAGGGTGATCCTTCTCCTGGTTATTCTTGCTGTATCTGCTCTCTGAATTGCCTTTTTATCTTAGGTGGCTGCTGTCAGTGGATGCTGTTGCACACAAAACTGAGAGCAGAATCCATCCTGCAGTCAGACCTGAAGTTGATGATACCGTCAAAGAAAAACACTAGCTGTGCAACTCCATAAAATACTAAAAGTTGGTAAGAGGCAAGAGTTCTCTGAGGGAGTAGAAGCTGTTTGGGTAAAATAATTTTTGGTGCTGTGGAATGGTATTTTGGGATACTTGCCTTGTTTTAATGT
The DNA here is from genome assembly GCF_025592945.1 of Manacus candei. Lineage (NCBI taxonomy): Eukaryota > Metazoa > Chordata > Aves > Passeriformes > Pipridae > Manacus > Manacus candei. Next base: position 259,709 of record NW_026138053.1, read on the forward strand.
GAAACATTAAGCCTATGACTTCATCTGCTACTTGGTTGTGAGATGAAAATTTTAGGTGGATTTTTATTGCAGAAAAAGGGTGTGGAAAAGTTTAGTCAGCATGAAAGTTTAACCTTGCTAACAAGGTCTATAAACTTACTGCAAGGATAAGACAATGCCACTCCCTGTCTCAATGCTTTAATCAAAACCCACTCCTGTACACACGAGCTATATTAGTGCCATTATGCTTACAACCCAACCTGAAGTTTCAAAAGAGAATTGGTTTTTTAAGGTCTCTGAACATAGTCTCCAGTATTTTCTTAACTGCTTTATGGCTTCTTTTAAAATGCTTTCGACTTGTTCTGAAAACCAAATATAAAAGTAGGTAGAACTAAAAATTAATAGGGAAAAAAAAAAGGGATTGGGTTGAAATTACGTTTCCAGAAGCTCCTGCTTTCAGTGGTGTGAAAGTGAGGAAGAGAGCTCTCAGCCCCCAGACGGATTTTCTGGCAAGGCTGAAATCAGACAAGAGCTTTGATCCAATATCAGGAATCCCTTCTCTACAGTTGTTAGGAAAAGACAAAAATCAAGTCTACAAGCCCAGTCACTCTGCAAACCTGGGCCAGGCTGGTATTGCTGCCGCTGACTTGACTTGGATCTCAGTGCAAATCTGTCCCTTCCTTCCTGGGTTGCCTCGATCTGAAAGCTTGTGCTTTCAATTTTCTGCCCTGGGTTACTGTGTTCTGAAAGCTTGTGCTTTGCCTTTGCACAGGGCTATAAAAGCCTGTGGGCACTGACAGAGCTTTCAAAACTGTTTGAGTCAACCTGTCCTCTGGCACATGGCACCGGGGCCGGCGGCTGATCTCATTTCCTTGCTCTGCCACTGGCTCCTGTGCGACATTAGCTAAGTCAATTAGCTTCTGCTTGCATCTGTTTTTCACCTCTAAAAGGGGGACAGTAATAATTTCCTACCTCATTGAGATCCTGTGAAGATAAATACATTAGTTTAGGAAGTGCTCAAATACCCATGTGATCAGTGCTCCTCTCCATCTCTTTGACAGCCTGTGGTCTGCCAAACCATGAAGGATTGGAGCTGAAGACCACCAGACCAACTCTTGGACTGGCTGAGCACAGATGTCATCGCAATGAAAGCCAGAAAAACACAGTTTCTCAGGGACCTGACAAGAACGGAAAGAAATGGAGGAGAAGCAAACTCTGGCAGGAAACGCAGAGGGGAGCAGAGACCACTCCAGTAGCAAGTTCACTGTATTCTGTATATTGTTTGCTTTAATTTACACGTACATGATGTATTTTAGTCTTTCCATTACATTCATTTAGGGTTGAAAAAGGACACCAAGCTGATATTTCTGGGACTTGAACACATGGAGACCATGCTGCAATGGATAATTACTCATCTGCAACTCTGTTTTTCTGAACAAGTGGTTACATTTTGGAAGAGTGTTCCGTGAGCTAAGTGCCATTAGTGCTCCAGAGTCTGGCCCTTAGCAGAAGCAGGAGGTCATTTCAATTTTTGTCTTGGTCACTAGTGTTCTCAGGGTCTTCCTCTATCCCATTTTATTCAGTCAGGAGCAGAAAACTTTTCCCATTTAATAATGCCCAAAATCTATCTACACACCAGGAACAAATTGTCCAGTGGTTGTTGATTTTCGTTTGTCTGCTTTTTTCCCCAGTGATCTTAGGTTTCTTGTTTAGTGTGAGGAGCAGGAGGTAAACAAACCATGAAGATTATTACTCATGTTTACATGCTTTGTAGGACCTCTAAGGCATCAGTCAAAAGGGGAGCTTCACTGTGCTAAGCTCTATGCAGAGAGACAGTAAGAGAGAGCATGTATCCTGACCAGATCTGGTCAGCCAGCTGAGACAACCAAGACAGAAAGGGAAAGACACTTGAAACTTATGGGCCTTGGCCAAGAAGCAGAAGTAAATACCACTTTAGCATTGTGATTGCACTTTTATTACAACACTGACATTCATTTCTTCAAAAATACAAGCTGTAGTAAAGCAAAATTAGGGGGAAGTTGTTATCCTCCACCTAAAGATTTCTCAGTCCAGACAATCTAGTGCTATGGGTGAAGAAACTTCAGGGCTGTCTCTCCAAGGCTGCAGTTCCCTCAAATGAAGAACAGAAATGGGCAAAACAGATTGGGTTTTTTTTTAATTATTATTTGGAGCAAAACAGAGTATTCTAATAATCCTGTCTTACAAAGGAAATGAAAGAGTCTTGGGGGTAATATTGAAAAAATGGTGGGCAGTTGGAGTCATGGCCATATGGTCCTCAAGCTGTGCTGTCAAGCAGATCTGCAAATGGAGATGTATTATCTTATAGGAGCATCAAGTTGAGCATTGCATCAGGCACTTGTGAATCAGACCAGGAGACCTGACAATACAATTGACAATTACTATAAAATCAGGTGAGAAACAGTCAGCAGTAAGAACACTCCCTCAAAAAAACCCCAAACCCAACAGCTGGAAAAAGGATGAGCTTCTGACAGGTTCCGCAGCCTACAGATTCCTTCCAGAGCACTTAGCAAGTTTAGCAACATCTGAAACGAGAAGGGAAGTTGTTCTGACAAGTCTTAAAAAAATCAGCATCCGGATCTTTTGATTTTATACCAATTTATTAAAGGCAAGCCCCACTGTATCTATACACTAGCTGGCTATCAAGTGGCATACAGGACAAGGGTATGGGTGTGCATTTACTCTGAAGAGCTGCATCAAAGGGAAGGAACAGCTACCAGGAGCAGTGACCTCCAAATCAGGTACTGCAAATACACACTGAGACTTTGCTTTCCAAAAGGCTTACCACTGAAGTGGCTGGGCAGGCTGGAGCCATGAGAGCTACCTAGATGACACAATGGGGGGCTGTTTGTACACCGGTGGATCGTTCTCAGGGCCTTAGGACTCAGAATACAGCTCTGGTGACAACATGTGATTGTGTCCTGTGCTAAGCAAGACTCTGAAGAAGATGCCCGTGCTTCGAGAAACAGTGCCCCACGACTGTGAAGTCCTCAGACAGGTAAGGGGGTGATAAACCAGCCTCCCCATATTAAATGGAGTGCAAAGCTGCAGGGTCTATTTGGCTCCTGCTATTCATAGCCTTCCAAGTTTTTACATCATGCAGGCATGGAGTGCATGGGGGAGTAACAGAGAATTTTGGGTGGTAGCTGTATAAGAAAATGCTTTGTTTCATGATTCAGATGATTAATGGCTTACGCCCATGGGACAATCATTTACCTGCAAGTCTTGGCTAGAAGCTTCAGGGCATCAAAAGTTTATGAGGCAGCTCTGTGTCAGTCACATGAATCCACATTTGTGAAGGTGTTTAGGAACCCACATCTTTAGGTGTCTAAAGAGATCTTAAAAATCTCTCTCATAAAAATCTCTCTTTGTCTGGCCCAAAGTTTTCATTGTCTCCACTCAAAAGTTCTTAAACATCTGAAAAGATTAGCAAAGGAGCAATAAGCCACTCATCTTCCATTTTTCAAGAAAACTTCAAAAACCTGTTGCTTACACATAAAATGAACGGGGCTTTAGTTGACACGACCCACCTTTTGCCAACATGGGTGCAATGTGAGCTGGGGCTCTGGTGGCTCTGTGAATCCCTTCTCTGGAGTAGGGATCTCCCAGCTCTGGAGCTTCCTGAAGCAGATCCAAATTTCAACACAGAGAGTGGAGCCCATGGGCACTTTGGCAGTGTGGCGTGGCACTCGGCCAGCACCACTTACTCTAAGCTCTGTGGCCTCACTGTGTAATGCACGAAGGGCTGTTTTGCAGCAATATTTGGATACCGAGCAGGAAGGAAAATACCCCTAGCACCAAAGGCTTTAGTGCCAGAGCTTCCTGCCATGTGGCAGGGGTGTGAGACTGGCTTCAGGTGCTTGGTTTAGGGCAGAGGCAAGCGATGCACAAGGAACTGGGCATCACATTCAGAAGTCTGAAGCGCAGAGCTCCTAAGAGTGCTTGAGGTAACAATGCCTCTGGAAACTATTTGGCTCTTACCAACACCCTGGCTGAAGGAGATGAGATGACAACGGCAAAAAATCCTCAAAGGAACACAGTTAACATACACGAGGAGGGATCCTGGAGACTACAGAGGGGGAAAAAAATTAACATGCCGTGGGAAACGCAGAAGTGACCCCAGCACGGTGCACTGAGGAGAACAGCAGCAGGGCGAGACCGCCGAGCACCGCGGTGCTGCCCGCGCTGACGCAACCCCAGCTCCCGGGAAGGGTCGGGCAAGAAGCCAAAGAGCACCAACACACCCGGTGCAGGTGGCCGACTGACTTAACCCTTCCACCGCCTCAAAAGGCGGCAGAAAACCAACCCCCCTCGGTTTCTCCGTTTCTCAGTCCAGCCCCGGGAAGGGCTGTACGGAGCAAGCGAGCAGCTGGAGCAGCAGCGCGCTGAGCGCCCGGGCTGGAACACCGCGAACAGCCCCGCCACGGCCGAGCCATCACGGCCCGCAACAGGTCCCGGCGCGGCGCTCGCCCGCCAGCACCAGGGACGGGGAGATCCGCGGGGAGACCCAGGGCTCTGCTCTGCCTCCCGACCGCCGCTCCTCGCACCCCCCGGGCCACCTGCGGCCTGACCCGGGGCTGAGAGCGGAGGGACGGGGCGCGGGCACGGGGCGCCGCTCGGAGCACGGCGGGGCCGCAGCCCCCTCCCGCGGCCGCCGGCACAGGCGGAGGGCGGCGGGGCCCCCCGGCTGCCAGCCCGGCTCCTTCCGGCGGCGCCGACACAGCGCCCGCCCCGGGCCGCGGCCGCGCCCTCGCCCGCCCCGCCGGGCCGCCCCCCGCCCGCCCCCGCCCACACCTGGCCGGGGCGGGCCCTGCCCGCCGGCTGCGGGCCGACTCGGCGGGCAAGGCGGGCGGCGGCGCAGCGCAGCGCAGGCCGCGGTGGAGCGGAGCGGGACTCGGCCGGGAGCAGCGCCTCGCCTCGCCGCGGGGCCGAGAGCGGCAGCGGGGCCCCGGCGCAGCCGGCCCAGGTGAGCCCGCGGGCGGCAGGTGGCGGCGGCGGGGCGGGCTGGGCTGGGCTGGGCTGGGCTGGCGGCGGGGCGGGCGCGGCGCGCGGCCCCGGCGGGGGCGGGCTGGCGGCGGCGCGCGCGGAGCGCGGTCCCGCGCGGCGGCGGCGGAGCGAGCGAGCGAGCGAGCGGAGCTGCCGGCGGGGAGCGGAGCGGGTTCTCGCGCGGCGCCCGGAGGCAGCATGCGGGCGGCGGAGCCCTGGAGCCCCGGTAAGTGGCTCGGCTGCGGCGCTTCTTCCCTCCTCAGCCCCCCTGCCCGGCTCCCGACGCGGCGGGATCGTCTCCCGAGGAGCCGCCAAACTCCACCGCCTGTTGAGCCCCGCGGATCGCCGCCCCCGAGCGCTGGCCCCGCCGCCCGCCTCGGCCCCGCCGCCGCCCCGGGTGCCCCGCGGGAGCCGCCGTGCCGTCCCGGAGCTCCCCCGCCGCCCGCTGGGGCCGCCACGCGGTTGCCCGGCGGCCGCCGGCTGCGCCCCGCGGAGCCTCCCCGGGTCGGTGGGAGCAGCCAGGCACCTGCCGGCGCCGCGGTGCCGGGGGCGCGGGGCTCGCCGCCGCGGCGTGACCTTCCCGGGCGGGCTGCGGCGCTGGGGGCAGGGGGCTCCGCGCTGGGCTCGGGGGAGCGGGGTCGTGCCCCGCGGGGCTCAGCGCTGAGCGCCGCGGGGCGTCCCGGGCGCGGCGCCCCCGCCGTGCGGGGCGGGCGGCAGTGGCCCAGAGGGTTTCCCGGGGCTGGCGCCGGCCGTTCCGCGGAGGGAGGGAGAGAGGGAGAGAGAGAGGGCGGGAGGGCGCTGCAGCGGGGGGCGGCAGACCGCGCCTTCCCCCCCCGGTGGGGCGAGTCGCCGCCTGGGAGAGCACGGGGCTGCCGGGCGGCGGCGTCTTGGGTGGCGAGAACAAAGGGTCCCCGGCGGGAGCGGGCAGGAGCTCCGCCGCTGCGCCCGGGGTGCCAGCTCCCCACACTGGCGCGGGTGGGGGGGTTCATCCCCTTCTCGTCCCTCTCGGGGGAGCGCGGCCGCAGCCTCCCCGGGGCCAGCTCCTGCCCCGCAGCCGCCCCCGCAACCTGTTGGTCCGCCTGGCTGTCCGGGGGTGCCGGGCGGTACCGAGCGGTGCCGAGGGGGCGGGCAGGGCTCCCCCGCGGGACGCCCGGGGCGCGGGCGGGCTTGCGGGGGGAGCGCGGGCAGCCCCGGGCGAGCGGGAGCCGAGGCTGCAGGCGAAGGCGGTGGGCGGGAGCGCTTGCTTTCCCGGTGGTTTCTGCACCCAGAAACTGTTAAGACCCAACTTCAAGCAGTTCAAAATATCTGGCGTAAATTAAATTCAGTGAAAGAAAGTATTTCCGCGCTGTTTAAAGGAAGATCTCTTCCCGCAGACCTTTTGTGTGGGAAAGATGTGGATGTGGTCTGTTTCCAGGAGACTGACTGGGGCAGCTGTTTTAAAGCGTTTTGGAGTTTCGTGTTTATTTCATATGTAACCAAATGAAGCTGTATTGTCAGTATGAAATACAATATTCTCTTGTCGATTTCGGAACTGAGCTATAAAAAGTGATTTGGGCTGAAGATAACTGGATAGTCAAAGCTTCAGTTGAATATTTGCTGGTTTAGAGATCTCTGAAGGCAGCTAACTTGCACGGGGACAGTGAGCAAATAGAGTTTCCTTATGCTGCTTCTATAACCACCTTTGTTCATTTTTCAAGGTGGATGCTAGGGAAATGACAAATTTAATTTGAGATTACTAAGGTCCTGTGCCGCAAATGACTTATCTCTGTGTCTGGTTACTGGGCGATTGTTCCATGACTGCCAGTTTGTCTTTGAAAACAGCTTTTTAAATAAAGTCCATTGCATTCATTATGATAATGCAGGAAATGCGTGGTTCACGAGGTTGGTTTTATAGATGGAGCAAGTGTACTTTAGTCCTGGTTTTATTATTTCTGCTGTGGTGGATTGCTGTGGGGCTGAGGATGTAGAAGTAATAGATATCCATACGGTGAAGTGCATGATCAGCAGTCTGAACTTAGAAAGCAAAAGGTAAAACCTGAATGGCAAAACGGCCGTCTTGTGATCTGAATGTGTGGTGGGTGACAGTGTTGGATTATTTAAATTCTCGGTTTCTGCCTTTAACCGACCCTCTTAATGTGCAAGTTTCTTAGCCTACGTCACTGACGTGCGTCCTGGCTGTTGAAATAGGATGTAGCGTGACCACACATGCGAAGGGGTTAAAACAGCTTATGGCCAAAGAGTTAGTGCATCACTTCAGATCAAGAGATTTTTGTATTCAACTTAGTTACAAATATTGCCATCAGCCCTTTTCTTTTTGTGTCCGTGAGTATGTCTTGGCTGCGTACTGGTTGGGGCCATCAGCAAAAGAGTAGAAGCCACAGGGCAACACTTTATTCTCATGCATGTTGGCAGTGAAAATGTCAATTTCTGGAAAGTCAAAGTAGAAGGCGTCCTACGCTGTGTATTGGTTGTGGGTTGACAGTTATGCAGGTATTTTTAATTTTATTTTTTTTTAAACCAAGTCCTTGTTTTGGGAATGTGAGGTAATTGTCATTGGCAAAAGTAGAGAAGATAATCAAGTCTTGTGATTGTAAGGAGAAGGATCTAAGCTTGTGGATAACAGAGGAGAAATGTTTTCTTCTTTGTGTCCACATAATGCAGGGCTGTGGGAAGATATGGTTAATGAGGATGATTATTGCTGTGGCTTTCCATAAATCCACTTGTAATGGAGGCTTTGTACAGTTACTTCTGAATCTGTACATTTAAAAACTGCAAATAGCGATAATGGAGTTGGCTAATAGCAGACTGTCAAGTAAGTGCAATCCTTGTGATAATGTTCAGCCATAGATCTCCGTTTAAGCATTACTTTTAAGCAGAAAATGTTTCTTGTAGGTCATAGTATATGCAGTTGGGAGGAAAAAAACCCAGAGTTGTTGCTGCCTGCTCTTGAATCTTAACCAGGTAACTCTAATTGTGCAAAGGGTACTTTTTCTCTCCAGCTTTTTATCAGATAGCAGGAGATGTACAATTCAGTAGATCCATTTGATGTGAATTTAGATAGTGGAAAGGAATACTAATAATAACCAGCTTTAAGAGACCGAAGAGGTCTACCTGAGGTACATCTGTGACTGTGTGCAAATTAAAGTTGGAACTTGTGCCTTTTGAAGAATTGCAAACTTTCCTGTAAAGCACTGGAGCGAGCTGGATGCCGCCAGATGAGATTCTGAGCTGATCTTGTTAGTGGTATTAATCAGAACAACCCTTTCTGTTTCAGTGGGTTTTTAGTGCTTCTTAGAAGCCAGGGTTGAGCGTTAAATTACTCAAGCCTGTTTTGCAACTTAAAAGGTGAAGGTAAGACAGTAGGGAACATTTTAATGTATTGTCTCGCCCCAATACAGAAAGATGTAAAAGTACCTATTATTTTCAAGTCAAGCACTTTGTAGTAGCTACTGGCTGTTTTATATAGTGTTTTGAATGAATGCAGTTTTAACTTATGTACCTAAGAGACTGACAGGAGGGTTGCTTATGTTTATGTTTGGAGTAATTCATTGAGAAATATTTGTGATGCTCTCCATCATTGCTTGCTCTCCTTTAAAAGCAGTGCCTTGACTTTCATCTTTCGTGTGGTCTGTGAGGACTCCTTATGTGGATTTCCTTTTGCTCAAAATCTGACCATAAAAGTAAGCTTTGTTTCTACAGGTCTTGGTGCAGTGTTCAACCCCAAAATGTATGCTTCCTTTCCAGTAAAAAACTTGTAATTACATGGGGTGGTAGCGAACTGGAAAGTATTGCAAAACATATGTAAGAATACTGTCGTACAAACTCTAAAACTGACGAATGACTCACTGCGCCAGTGCTATATCAAATTCTATCTATACACAAGGTTTAAATGACAAGTTTACTTTAGGCAGGGAATATGCAATTTTCTTGTACTCTTTCTTCATCTGATGTCAAGTGAGCTTAATGAAATGGTGCATGTGGGCATACAGGAGGCACCAGTTGTAGAGCTTTAATGAGCAAAGGGAACAAGCACTGCTTGGCTCTATTTGTGAAGATGATAGACATAACTACGCTTATATTAAAACCAAGTTCATGGCACTGATGCATATTTTGAGATGTATGTTTCTTTTTATGTTCCTCATCATCATTTGCTTGTGTGCATTTACTAAAATTTGTTCTATTTCTGTTTTCTATAGGAGAGTGTACTTGTTCTTTTAGCAGTATATGTGTTCATCTTTACATATTCATGTTAGTTGAGTTTTTTAACTGGCATTTTGGCAATGTTTTTGTCAGTATAAAATTCCAGTCACTGCCAAAAATGAAAACAGGATGATGGTCAGCATGGGAAAAGGGCCCATGATTGTAGGTTAAAGAGGAAAAGGCCACTTTGCACTGCAACAACATAGGTTTTATTCATGCCTTTGACAATGTGGTTGTGATTTATTTTGAGAAGCTTCACAAAGCTTTGGAGAGCCCCCCCCCCCCCCCAAAAAAAAAAAAACAACCTAGGACACATAAACAGGCAGTGACATCCTATAGCTGGGAAGCCTGTGTGAACTGGGAGGAGGACAGGGAAGATAGTTGAGTTGGAGGTGTTGGGGTCTCACCTATATGCCTGTGGATGTTGGAGTGCCTGGTGAAACACCTGTGGGGAATCCCAGTCTGCAAAGCTAAGGAACCCAGTAACCACTCAGCACTAGGAGGAAGAGAAACCCAGTATTGACTCAACCCTAGGTGGAAGACTTTAAACTGCTGACAACCTCTTCTATTCATTTCTCATTTAGCCATTATGCCACACAGCCTATCCCTCTGTTAATCATTGTCTTTCTGGGCAGCAGGAAAGATGTAAGGACATCTTGGTCTTCACCTTATGTTGATCATGAGAGCTGTAGTGACCAGTGCCCCTGCGAGTGTTTGCTGTCTGTAGGAAGGTCAAATCTCCTCAGGCTGTGAAAGGAGGCCAGGGAAGGAAAGCTGGAGCGCTTGCTATTTAGTGTCAGTGTGCACACAGTGTACGTACTCCTCTGCCTTACTGGAAAAAAGGGTGAAACAGGTCTTGCTCCTTCAAGGACTGTATTATCTGAGAACTTTAGAATAAAGATCAGAAATACAGAGATAAGTTAGGGTTTTTGGAGCAGAGGGTGGAAGCAGTGTATATAAAAAGCCTGGTTGAGCTCATATTGACAAAATGCACCTCCTAATATCTGGGCTTGGTACTGGGAGGGAGCTCCATTTGGATACTTTCATCAAGTGCAATCCACTGTGTAGCTGAAATACAGCAATACCATTAATCTGGGAAGGAATAGGATGGTCCCATTCTTATTCTTGTCCTGGAAGCTTAGAAGCTTCCAGTTTACAACCTGTCCAAAAGACATTTATTTCTTGGCACAAAATTTCAGCTGCAACTGGCAAGTGGGTAAATACTTTCTTCCAGCCGTACTGAGAAAGAGAGGAATTATTTAGGTTGGCACAAGAAGTTTATAGTTCAGAGTTGTCAGATGAAATAGAACAGAGAAAAAACCAGGAAGGCTGGGCGTGTGGCATGGTTCTTTCCTTCAAAAGCAGTGCTGGAAATCTCGTCATCACTCGAAGCCAAACAAAGCATGCATGTGCCTGACCGTGGTGAGGAATTATCTATTGGCTTCGTAGTCCTCTCTTCCTTACTTTTTGTTTGTTTGTTTGTTTGTTGTTTTTTTTCCTCCTGCAAGTGTTGTGTTTAACACCGAATTGCATGTGTGTACACAGCGAATAACATCTGTTCTATTTTATGAGATCCACAGAGCGCGGTTGCTTTTCTATCCCTCCTGTGTATGGATTCTTCTCTCATGTGTCATCCTTGCTGCTGAAGGCAACCAGGCACTTGAGCTTTTTAATATCTCCTCTCTTTAGGAGCAGTAAGTTATTCATGGGATGGTACTTGACTCTTCAGTTAGATTTCCTCACAGAATTAGATCTTACAGCATTTTAGAAAAGCCATTATTTTTCTAGAGGGTTTTGTGAGAGGTAAAGAAAAGGGATGATGTGCATATCTTTTTCTGGAGGAGTTCTGGTAATTTTTGTATCAACAGGTTTGATTTTCTGCACCAACCTAGATGTATTTTGATAGGATAATTAATTGGGAAAGTAAAGTAGATTTGAGAAGTCTGAAAAATGCTAGTCTATTGTTTAGATTTTAGGTTACATATTTTACATATTTTATCTGGCAGGTATTGTGCTTCTGATCGTTTATCTTGAAAGATAACCGTAGAAGTGGCAAAGAGGATTCTCTTGGACACAGTGCGTTAAGAATTTGTTGAGGGGCTACATGCTTGGAAAACATGAGATAGGGGAAAGGAGGAAAAAGGGAACTTGTTTTTTGGATGGAGTTGTTGCCGTTTTATAGAGTACTGCTTTCTTCAAATGCAGAGGAGTTATGTTTGTTTATATCTTATTAAGTAACATTTGTTTCACCAAATTTGATCAAAGGTTTAGTTGTTGCAGAATCAATAACAATTCTCTTACCTTAAGGAAAAATCTGTAATTTATGAATGTACTGTCCGTTGTATTTTAACTACTTGTACTACAGAATTTGCAAGATTACACAAATTGACTAGAAGATGCATGCAAAATCCAATAATACATTTATCATGTCAAAGTTCAGTGAAATATGAAACAAAATTACCATAAACAAAGAAAATTGGCCTCTTAAACCTATGAACTAGAAGTTGTGGATATAATTTTGTAATATATATTCTCAGTGGGTTTGTTGAGACTGTTCTTGGGCACCACCAAAATTCCTTTACAGTCTTATGTATTCTAACGCCTGTGTAATGTGGTAAAAAAAAAAGGCACTTGTGAACTTGTACTTAACCTGAGGATGAAGCATGTAGGTTTGAACATGCCTTTTAGATATTGACTGTCTCCTCACTGTAGCCTTGTGCATAGGTAGCTTCCAGTTAATAAAATTCAGATTTGAAGAATTACACCTGGGGAGACAAGTATTTCAGCAGATTTTAGTGTTACTGCTTTAATTCTGCCTCTTGAAACAAAGGTAGGATTATAAACTTTTGGGGGAAAGTTTGTCTCTGTTATACTCGTGAGCTGGGAGTCTGTGGCTAGCAGCTCACGTTGGTTTGCATTTTCTCTGGGTTCTACTACATCTTTGGATCCTGTAAAACTAAACTTAATGCTTTGGGTATAGTGTTACAGTAAATTACTTGTTTGAGGTCTTTGGGCTCAAAAAAAAGGGCCTTTTAGAATAGACCATCCATTAGCCTAATTTCCTGAAGTCTGTCCCATTGCAGGGGGTTCATTTTAGCTCAGGTCAGTAGGTTCCAGATCCTACCTCCTCACTAAGAGAGGTCAAGACAGGGAAAGCTTGCAGAAGCCTGTGGCACGGCCGTGATTTGAACGGCTTTTTTTGGGTTGGTGCGAGGTGTAACTCTCTGTTATTCGTAGCTGGAATTTGGATGAGACTGAAGCGAGCGTGGGCTCTGGCTGCCCCCACGTTGGAGTGGGCAGGTGCTGTCCTTAGCACAGAGATAGATGTCTGCCTCCTGACAGCGAGCATCGTGCTTTACTTTGCTTTCTTTTCTTCCCTGGCTGGCCAGGTCAGCGGCCGAGACCGTGGTGGCCTGGGGCACCTCTCACCTGCACACAGGAGAAAGGCACGGAAGTGCAGCGCGTGTTCCTCCACGATAAAACTCCAGCAGCTCTCCAGGAGCAGGCTGTTACTGCTGATAATTGTCCTCGGCTCCTACCGTGGCTCTTACCTGAAGCTTTTTCTTTGTAAACAGGATAATAATAAAGTGTGCTGCTCTACTTGCCTCCGTGCCGATCTCTTTCTTGTGCCTGTGGAAGGAATAAGGAGCATAATTAATTATGAAGAGGAAGAGTTCTGAAGGGTTACGTGGCCGCTGGCTGTCATGCTCTTCCAGTGATCCCCCATCCTGCTGTCAGAAAGCTGGGCATCCTTTAGGACACAGCAGTATTTTACTGAAGAGTGATCAAAGGCTTCTTCATTGGCCAGAACCATCAAGACACATGGGCAAACGTTTGTTTTAAAACGACTTGCACAGAGTTGCTGGGATCAGCAACTTGACTGCAGCAACGCAAAACTGTCTTTAACACACTAGAAATTGTGGATTGTATTTTGTTTGCTTAAATCATTGGGTGTTCAGGGCAGGCAGCCACCACGAGTTGTACGGTGTTAAAGAATACATTGCACAGCAGTTACATTGCTGGAAAGCATTTGTAAATGTAAGTTTGAATTAAAGAGATGTATTTTTTTCCCGTATTAAACTTTGAAGAGTTATGCTTTGAAGACTAGTGAATTTTTTGATGCTCTTAAACATTGTCTACAAGGAGCAGGTGAGGGATCTCCTGACCTCCTGTTTTGCTTTTTTTTCCCCTTTCTTTTTTTTTTCTTTGAGCTATTAACTCTATTGTGTGTTGGTGTTAGACGTTATGAGAAATGCAGACATTCTGGTTTTGGCATTTTGGTGATAGGATGGGCTGACATAACTTTGTAGGTTATAAATGAAGTATGAGCTCTGAAATAGTGGCTTTCTTTGTATCTGAAGGGAGCTATCAGGCTCTTGGATTTTTGTTGCACAGTGTAATTAAAATAAACACTATAATGCTAATCATTTTTGTATTTTTGCCCGTGGGTGAAGTTTTAAATTAGAAGTAGCTACACTTCGGTGAAAGTGGAATTTTTGGTATTTTTTTTTGTTGGCTTTTTTTTTTAATTATTATAATGTTACCTGTTTCCAGTCTAGTGATATTTCAGTGAGAGTGCATAAAAAATATTGCTAGGCAGATTTGTTTATATTTTTATTGTGTACTGTATATTTTAGTAACAATGTAATTATTGCTTTAAACAGAAACGCCTGACTTGAGTGTTTAATTCTGTCAGGCTCAAGCAGTCACTGATGAGGTGATAAATGATAGGTTGTATGTAGAAGTGGATTTGCAGTTATTTGCTGCTTTCGGAAAAAAAAAAGATTGCTTTGTTTCTGTCCAATGACTAATGTTGGAAATCAAAGTATTTCACCAGATGTTTTTTCTAATGACTGTGGTTCAGGGTCTTTTTTGTATGGAGGAGGATTTCGACTGAGTTCATCTCTTGTTTTTGAAGTTTCTCTTGCTTATTAATGCAGCACTCCTCTAAATCTTTTGCTCTGGACTTCTCTGTGGATGGTTTTTCTGGAAGAGTTCCCTTCCCAACCATTCGTGCATGTCTCAGCTCCCTGCTCATCAGGAGGTGGAAAGGCAACAGCATTTTTACAGCACAGGCTGATCACTTCCTTTCATTTGTGTTTATTTCATAGAATTAAACCAAGAATAAGTGTTTTGCTTTATTTGTTGATGTCTGATTAGGAATTAGTGGAAGAAACTGAATTGCGGGTGTGATTAACGGTAGTTTTTGTTTCTAATGTATGAAAGGACTCATTGTCTGAGGCTTTTCCATCGAGCTCTGCCTAATCCTGCTCAAATCACGCTAACAACGGCAGCAGTGCTCGAGGCTCCTCGTCTTGTTTTCCTGGGTACTTAATCATACAGCTGGAAGAATTTCCTCTTTCAAGGGATGGTTGCTTCTGTGCCGAATCTGCTGTCGTGTTGTAGGTGTTAAGGTGGGCATTAGTTTTGGGGGTGCAGGGGGAGAGGGTGGTTCATCCGCAGTCTGCAAACTGATCTAATTTATGCTAAATTTGGGTTGCAAATCTGGGCCTGATAGTTTTGTTAACTGTCTGTCACCTGCCTCTTTGCAGCTTTGGCTGAAGGAGACAAGCTGCCTCATTCCAGCTTCCAGTTCCTCCCAAACTTTTTTGTTAGACCAACTTTCTGTATTTGTTGTGTAGTAGTTCTGCAGTACTACAGTAAAATTGCTCAGTGTACGCTTTCAAAAGCTATTTAATAAGTTTGAGTTTCATAGAAATGGAGATATTTCTAAAGTACATAGCAAGTACAGACAACAGACATGACTGTTATTCTTCCATAAAAACCTAAAAGAAACACAATAGCCCACCCCGTGAACACTAGCCTTTCTTTGCCTTTGAATCAGGTTGTCATTCCAAGGTCTCAGAGTGATTTAAAAATATAAAATAAACTCCCCTGAGGAATCTATTAAAAATTATTTGGTTCACTGAACATGCAGTGCATGTTCAGTCTTGGAATCCATTACATGCCCGTAGAAAGACTTTAAAAATCCTCTGTGACGAAGTTGATCTGAGTTGTGTCCCTTCGGCAGGTGGGGGTGAGGGAATTCCATTGCTTTATTTTCAAAACAGAAGTGTGTGGCATTAATATTGATTTTTATTATAGCTGTTTGCTAGTGCAACTGTATCCAGAGGTCACATGTCAGCTCTGCTTTTATAGTGACAGCTTTCCCTGTTCCTTTAGTTGAAGTCTGTAGTTGTGAAGCTCTGGAAAAAACTGAGAAATGCTGGGTTGTTTTTTTTTTTTCCCTTTGAATTCAATTTGTAAAGCTTTATTACCTAGAATTAAATTCTTATCATGTTGAAATGGTGCATAAATTCTTGTTGAATGGAGACAAATGCTGTTAGAAATTGGTGAAGCTAAGCTATATTTTAATCCTAGATTTATTTTTGTTTCCATTGTCATACATTGAAAACACTTTGCATCTACTTTTCCCATCCATATTGGTGTTTTCTTGTTCTGATAATTTTTAATAGTTAAATCTGGGAGAGACAATGTCTGTTAGATTCCCATTTATAGTGTGGCTGTGTGCCGTGACAAGGGTTATATTTCCAGGGACCTGGTGTAGGTGTTGTCAGTTCCCATCAGCACGTGCTGCTCTTGTGTGCTGAACAGAGTTGTCACGTTACTCAGCAAAACTGTTTTTCTGGAGGAACTTCTCCGTGCTTTCAGCTCATGATGGAGAACTGTGACATCTGCTTGGTTGGGTTTTATGTGTAAATATTCATAACTGCTCAGAGCTTGGTAGTTTTTTAGAGCCTAAAGTCAGGTGAGGACTTAAAGAAAACACAAATAATGGGCAATCCCTCCGGCTACGCAAGTTTATTTGATTAACCCATCTGACCCACAGCGTTCCAGAGCAGTTAAATATTTGGACAGTCAGCAGTCCTGTTAGTCATGTTTCATTAGGTGATGACCTCCTCCATTTCGAGTGTGCTCTGTTTTGCTGCTGTTGCCAAGTCTTGCACGATCTTGAAAGGGAGCCATGCGTGGGGGCACGGCGGGTGCTTTTGGGGGTGTTGCTGAACCAGGCTGGCAGGAGGAGCTGGGGATGTGTGTCACTGCAGCAGCATCATCTGCAGTGGGAAGGGAACCACAGGCAAGGGAGAAAATTGTTAATTGTGGATTGTCAACACTGTAAAGGTTAGCTGGTAGATGAAGTTACTAACCTAAGCAGAAAGAGCAGTGCTGCCCTGAGAAGTGTAAAAGGCTTGTCAAAACCTAATCTAATCTCCTGTGTTAACTGTATATTATAATAATGAATAAATGAAATTGCAGCAAGCTGAGATGGTCCAATTTTAATAACTTTTCAAAAAATTAAAAGGAAATATTGAGCTGTAAGAGGCATATCATGATTATCCAACTTTCCTTCTATGGAACCATTTCTAATTTTATGCGAGTGTATACTAAAGGTTTAAAAACTAATTTGTCTCCTTGTCAGGTGCTTGACCGGTATTTTAATACAAAGGACAGGGTTTTATCTTGAACTGGTCTTGGTTTTCAATGGGTTTTGCAGCCACCTGGAAAATTGTTTGACTTTTTAACTGCTGTGGTTTTGATGCAGTGTCTACTGTAAGAAAGTAAAATTTATGTAAAACCAGTGACGCTTTTAATTGTTGTATTTCCATTTAGACTCAAGGGTAGGGGAGCAGACGTTTATGCTGAAACATTCAGTGTTGCCCTTTTTCTAAAAATCTGGGTTAACTTCATTAAAACTAGGTAAAATTCCTATCCTCTTTAAAATCTGAGGAAAGTAAGGAGGAAATAGCTGCTGCAACTTTAACTTGGTGCATTTCTGGATGAATTGCTGAAGCTGTTCTGATAGAAATATGTCTGGCAAGTTTTATGGGGGGAAAACCTAGTACAAAAAACCAAATAAACCCTCTTGGGATTCAAATGTGGTTTTAAAAATTGTGATTGTACCTTTTTGTCTGTTCTGGTGAGAAAAGAGCGCGATTATGATGTGTTTTCATTATAAAGGTTTTGTGAGTGACTGGATGGGATTCAACTCTGAATTCCTTACTTTGGAGTGTCCAAATTGTGCATAATTAACTTAAAAGTCAGATTTTCGGAGACTCAAATGTTTCACAGGAAAATTAATGAGAAATACAGTGTAATGCACTACTCTTCTCAGTATGGTTTTCTCACCTGAAATTACTGAGTTACAAATACTTCAAATTGAAAGGGGTTCTGAAATGAGCTATGAACAAGTATTTGTGGTCTCAAAGTGAGAAATATTTTGATTAGTGGAGCCACTGCATTAGTTTTTATGGTAGTTTGCTTTGACACAAATGTTAGTTTCTGGGTGTGCTTTCTAAAAGACGTAGTAAGTTTGGCAAAATTTCCGCCGTGTCTTTTCACCTAATTGCTTTATGAGTTTGCATATAATCTTGTTAATTGAATTGTTTTCGCATGATCGCCGAAGCGTCTCGGAATGGGTAAAAAGTTGCTTCTTCTGGACCGGAGGGTCCGTGGTTGGTATCAGCTGGTGCAGAGGGCGTTGGGTGATGCTGTTAGAGGAGGGCATTGGGTGCTGCTCTGTGCCCGCCTGGGGCAACGCACTTGTCTGAGCCGTCGGAAAGGAAAGCAGAGTTGTTTGGTGTCGTATGAAATGACTTGCCCAGCTCGGTTTTGCAGTGCTGGTTTTTTTCGAGGAGCAGATGTGTTTGCAGGGTGGCTCTCTCCGTTAATGGTGTGATAGGGGTTTGTGTTCTCGCCTTGGCTGGGCGCGGATCTGCCGGAGGGGACGATGGTGGGTGTTTGTCAGGTTGTCACTCTGCCTTCTGATGCTGTGAGACCTTCTCAGAGGGGTTGTCTTGTTCTAACCAGTTACAGATAAGTGGAAATGAATGACTTCACAGGAGGTTTAAGGTAAAGGCAAGTGTCACTGTGAAGGTAACTCCAGAAGACCGATCCAGACCCACAGCAGTTTTCCGAGCTCTGGCCGTGACCTTGGATGTGCATGGGTGAGCTGTGAGAGCTGCTGACAAGTTACAGAAATCCTGGGTGCATGTGTGGCCTCTCACTTTATTTAATAGTGGATTTTTTTTTTTCTTTTTTGAGGAGGGATGGAGACACGACTGAGAGTTCCCAGCTACGACACTTTTCAGATCCTTATTTGAAAGTGTTTTAAACAAGGGACATCAGAAGCTGAAATACAAAGCAACCTTTTGAAGTTAAAAGTGGGTCTGCATGAAAATGAACTGCTTGTCTGTGAAAAGAGTCAAGTGTGAAAGGATAGGATGGTTTCGCTAAATGAATTTGATAGTCTGAATAAGTGTGGTGAGGCAGAGAGGAGAATCTGGAAAGGTCAGGACAGCATGTGACTCTAGATGAGGCGGTGGAAAGACATGAAAGGAATTGTGTGGAAATGCCTTGGTTTACGTTTTTCTTTTTTTTTTTTTTTTGTTACTTAGAAGTGATTTATTTATTTTGGTGAAGGTGGTCATAAAAAGGGAACTTTAGAAGCTCGCTGCAGAGAAGCAGGGAATCCGATTCCTTTGGGATCTTGTACCTTTTTCATTCAGCTTTTGTGTGGTTTCGAATAACTGAAAGATCAAAGCCCGAAGGAACTCCTTGTTACACGTGTGCAGTCCCATTTGTAGGACTGCTCTGTCCTACATGCTCTCTGCAGTTGAGTGCTTCAGCAGCTTTTTGTCCCAAGTAGTAGATTTCTTATTATTGCTGTCTCATTTTCAGTGATTCATGTAACTTGGAGATTTTAACTCAAATAATTTGTGACATGTTTTCTAGGTTCCTGCTGGCTGCTTAAAAGTATAGTATATGTTATATTCATTCAGTGCAGATAAATGTGAGATGGTTTGCACCAGTAGCAGGGAACTGTCTGAACTTTTTGTACAAAGTGATGGACTCCAGGTTAACTGTCACCACTCAGGGTGGGATCCTGAGACCGACAGTAGTTCTGTCAAACCACCAGCTCTGTGCTCAGTAGTGATTAAAGATATCAAATCTGATGAAATGCTATGAAAAGAGTAAAGAATAAGATACAAAACATTATTATGCCGTGTCTAAATCCGTGGTTTGTCCATGCATTAGATACTGTCTTATCTCCCTTTCACCTCAAGAAGAATACAGAGCACCTGGAGGAACTGTGGAAAAAAGCAACATAGTCATTAGAGATCTGGAATGGCTTCCATGTGACAAGTGACTGAAAAAAGGTGTGGTTGAAGAACCATGTAGCAGAGATCTGTGAAATAGTGAGTAGCTTGAGGAGGGTTTGGCTATTTCATCTCAGAGTGTAAGAGTAAGGGAAAGTCAAACCACCTTTGAAGGAGGCAGGTTCAGACCCTGGCAGGAGGAAATCGTTCTTCATGCTGCTAGAACATTCTACATGTTCTTCAGGCAGCTAAGCCTGTAGAACTCCTGGCAAAGGTCTTCTGGGGACTACTCGGTAGACAAATGTCAGTCTAAGAAAATCCCCACCAGTGAAAGTATGGAAGGCTACAAAGGTGCTTGGGGGGAAAATGGGGATGTGCTCATCCTATTCTTGTTCTTCTCTAGCCCTGTGCTCAGAAGCTCTGTTGAGACAGGGTTTTGGGCTAGCAGGACCTGTGGTGTGGCCCCATCTGTTTTTATGTTTGTGTCCTGAGCTTTGCTGTGAACTCCATGAACTTTGTGTCCTCAGTTTGCTTAACGTAGGGGCAAGCCCTCTGCAGTAAAGCCTTTTCCGTGGAACATAAAAAAGCTGCAGCTGGCAAAAGCTGAACACAAGAAGAGGGAATTGCTGCTTTCCCATTCCTGCTCCTACTTGCTGTGGCTTACCTTATGCTGTTTTGGTGTTGGGCCGTTTCACTGAAGCAGCAAAAAATTAACTTCAGAGGGAAGGGGAAGAGCTGAGTAGCTTTCTGCTGGTTAGTGGATTAAAGCAGTTCAGAGGTGCAGTGAATGCCCAGGGGGAGGGGACTGCACAGCCCCAGAGAAGGCAGGCAGCAAGGCATTCCCCTTTTCACCACTAGCAAGCCATGAGATAATTTGGATGTCTCAGGGCACAGCACACCCATCTCCCAGCTGTGCAGTCTTCCCATGCTCGTGCCGACTTTGGTGATTGTTAAAGCTGACTTGTGGAAGGCTACAGCTCAATAATACAAAAGAAAACTGTCAAATTCTGTTGCAGTCCTTCGAGTTTTCAGCAAGCTTAAGTAGATCACAAATGGTGCTCGAGGAGGGCTCGGTGCCAGCACTAGTAAGTGGCAGGAGTGCCCGAACAGGCATGAGCAGTCCTTTTTGCAGTGGTGGTAACCTCCCTTGAAAAACCAGACTGCTGCTGCTGTAAGTGTGGAGCTGCCTCCCACAATGTGGGTAGAGACTGTGATGCTCCTTGCTCTCCAGAACATGTAGGCAGGGTCAGTATGGCCCCTGTAACCTTGGGGTGCTCTGGAGTGAAGAGGGCACCAGAGTGTGCAGGTGGGCAGAAGTTATTTATTCACTTTTGCCCCGAGGAAGTGTTTTCCAAAAGCAGCTTGAGGAAGGAAAGATGATAGGAATTAGATCTGCAGCAGAGTTTCTTCCTTAATGTCTGTGGGTGACAGCGTGGAGATGTTGTTTGCCCAGGGAATAGCACAAAGCTAGATTTTCTGCTTTTGTGAAAGTGGATTGTTTTCTGTTCTGTTGGAATGAGTGCTTTTGTGTACAAAATGCTGATTAAGGTCTTAACACATTATTAGTGTGTGCGAAAGAGCAATGTTTGCAAATGCGCTCATTTCTTTTAAAAACAGATGGATTCATTCCTTATACCTCTTCCTTGTGACATCAGAACCCCCCAAAAGGCTGTGAGAAGCTGTGATCTTCAGGACCTTTTATTTTTATTGGATAAGAAGCAAAAAAGGCCACTATACAAGACGAAAGAGATCTGGTTTTAGTTGAAGGGAGTTACCTTGTAAATGTCACAGGCACCTATGAGCAATAATGGTGGAGGATGAAGATTTGTTTGAATTCTTCTGAGAGAACTAGCAGTCGAGATGGATGGAAAAAATGTATTTACTTTTAAAAAGTATATTACAATATTAATAACTTCCCACTATTCTGCAAATATCTTCATCTTTCTAGTTAGATCTTTCTACATTACTTATTCCAAAAGAGATTTACTCTACTGCTTCTGTCTAGTGCTACATGTCAAAATAATTTTTCTTTCGTGGACAGGCCAAGAAAATGTCATGTGGACTTTTTTTCCATTATCATTTCAGTATGGGCAGGTCAGCAGCACTTTATCCAGGACTGGGAAATTTCTCTGCTTTCCCTGCAAGGCTGTGTAAATAGGCATATCTGTGGCCTACTTTCCAGCAGTTCTGTAGTGTTTTAGATTCTCACAAACTTAGATTTTGTATTTTTCAGAAAGCTTTACAATTCGTTTTTAAAGCAGTGCTAATTCAGTGTGTCTAACTAGCTGAAGATCATTAATAGCTTCCCTATTCAGTGCAGTTACACAGTAAAACTCCTTCTGGGGTGATGCTATTAAATAATTCACTTATTTTCCTCAACTTGTTTTTTTTTTTTTTTTCCTGGCAGCCTAGCTTTTAAAATCTTTACTAAAATGTTGCTTGAAATCTTAATCTAATTTGTTTTTTAAAGATTAACTCCATTAGTACATAGTTCATGGAGGAAAATGTTCTATTATGGGAGAAACATACTTCTATGATGGATTTTGAAAACATCAGTATGAACATAGGCAGGAGAGGTGATAATGTCTATAGAAAAGTAGCCCATTTTGTTTAGTTCTTGGAGTGTACGTGTTAGGATTGTAGATATTAAGGTAGGTAAAACAGGCTACATAAATGGAAATGCGTTTAGAGTGGTGGAAAATAAAAACATCTTGATGCACATCTTTTTTGAATTATTTTGGTCATAGTCACAAAAGCTTTCCAAAATTTAAACTATTTACTGAAGGGAGTGGGTTGTACTGTGACTTTGACAACTGTTTATTTCGAGGGAAAATTGGTCCCTAAACTTATCCCACAGCCACCCTATCAGGAGCTACTTTTTGCAGGGGATATGACCTGGAGTCATGGTGTGCTTAGGCATGAGTTATGGGTCCTCAACTTGATTTTTGGCTGAGATTTGACTGGCTTGTTTCATCATCTGGGGAACTGATTTGTGATGAGTGATTCGTGATACAGTCATTTCTTCCACATTGCCTGATAGCCCTTCTTTATTTTACTCCTTGGTTCACTGCCAGAAATAACAATTAAATCCAAGCCTTTAACTGCATTTTATTGAGGGCAGATTTGAACAGAGATCTGATGAGATCTTTGTTCTTTCAGGATCACTGTGGTGTTCTGGATGTTTTCCAAACGTGTTTAACGGCCTTCAGTCTCTTTTTTCCTGGGGTGCATGGTAGAAACTGGCATTTCCTTGAGCTTGGTGACAGTTTGCCTGGTGGTGGTTATCAGGCTGCCAGGACTCTTGTGTGGGTCTGTGTTCACTCCGTTGTCCTCAGCTCCTTCTGGATATGGTTAAAGGGGTTCCCCCATTGCTGCTGGTGGGGCATGACTTTGGTCACGCTGTGTCTCTGAAGCATTGTGCTCCTGGTTACCCCATGGAGATTTTGGCCTCAAAATCTCCAACTCCTTAGCTGTGAACCTGGGAGAGCTCTGCACCTAGAGGAGAGTCAGTCTTTCTTCTAGACTAGGAGTTGTCTCAGACCTCCCTCTCCTCAAGGCCAGGCTTGACTTTTGTTGGAACAATCTGATGAAAGCTGTTCTCCTCTGTGCACCTTGTGTTTCAGAGCAGAAGCTGCCTGCTGTTCCAGGAGGCCAGGCAGCCAGACCCAGTGGGTGAACCTCAAGGCTGGTTGTCCTGGTGGCACAGAGCTCCAGTGCAGTGAAACCCCACAGCTGACATGGACAACAGTACGCACTTAGGGGCTGTGTTGGGAAACAGCAGCCCAGGTGATGTGGCTGGGAGGACATTCTCCACCTGTGCTTTGTGCAGGGGTGTTCCTTGTGGTGCTGAAGGGCAGCTGGTCAGAGCTCCACTTGCCCCATCCTGGATGGCAGAGTGCCTTGGCATGAGGCGTGCTCAGCAGGGCTGTGATGAATCTTTATTCTACCGAAATACACTCTGTCTGGGGCCCTTTGGAGAGCTGTGTGTGCATGTGGCACTGCTTGCAGACACCTGCAGTTGAAATGGGCTTTATGACTTCTGCTCTGCATGAAGGTGGGAAGAGGGGTTGCTTGTCTGTGAGTGGAGTCTTTGAAATCTGCCGGCCACACGTGTGTGTTTGTCCTGGGCTTTCTTGGAGGGGGGAGCAGGATTGGAAGGTGTACTCCAGTCCCAGTCCTACCATACCTTTGTGCATGTGGGTGCAGAATCAGTGCTGGTAAATCTAAGGTGGTCTCACCGCTCCTCCGGAGTGTGCTGTTGTTGCCTGGCCTGTGGGAGGAATTGTTGGCTATTTATGTGGTACTTTGGGTTGATAGTTAAGTTCTCACTCGCTGGTTCTCCATCAGGTGCGCTTCTGTCCCTGCTCTGTGGAGTTGTAGCCTCCATACTTGACACAGGGTTTCACAGCTGCCCCTTCCCACCTGTATTTCTCAATCCAGACTATTTGTAGCTGCCAATGATTTGCTGCAAAGAGTGCTGTGGAAAGTGAAACATTACCCGATTGTATATTTGTTTATTTTAGCCTGGAAAGCAGCATTTGAGTTATTCACAGCACGATGCAAAATATTTATAGTACTTGAAATGCTTGTAAATACATGTTGCAAGCAACAATATAAGCAATGTGAAGCATTTTAATCTATCTGAAACTGCTCCCTAGGTAACTTTTTGGTCTTATCAATACAGAAGACTGACTCGGGGTAATTTAATGTTACTAATTTTTAAAGTAATAAAAATATCATTTGATATACCTCCAGATTGGCAAAAATGCTTCAGTTGAAACAGAAGTTCTTCAGATCTCAAAGTCCAAGAATATTCTATTAGTAAATAACAAATCACTATTTGAATTTTATGTAAGAGCTTTGCAAAAAGAATTAAGAGATGCTAGGAAGGTGGATGGTGATCATCTGTGGCTGGGAAGATTTCACGTGAAGAGAAGCTGAACTCCTTTGCATAAAAAAAAAAGACAAATCAGAAGGGTCATAAGAAGTCTAGAATGTAATAAATTATTTAGGGAATCTAGGTCAGGAGACTGTTCTTGAGTTGTCAGGGAGGAAATCTGAAGCACTTTGAAATTGGTCAGTTCAAAATGAGTGAGACGAAAATCCTTCTTGTGTGATGTGTTCAGGAGGACTGTAGCAGGTGTTTGTATGGGGGGTCAGTTTTTGAAGTTCAGAAGGGGGTTAGATACGGGTATTGGGCTTTGCAGAAACACTTAAAGAAGAAACAGAATGGTGTATTCTCTTTTGTTTGAGCAGTCCCTAACTGTTAGTAGACTGGGATGAAGCTTAAACTGAACTAGGCAATGTTTTCTCTGTTGGAGCTTCTTGCATCTCCCCCCAAGCCCTGTAGTGTCTCAGTAACAGGCTGGTGGTGGCTGGGTGGGCTTCAAGGCTGATCCTGCATTTCTTGTAGGTTGGACATCTTGTGCACCTCTCTGAGATCAACAAAGTGCACTTTATAGACTGTTATGTAAGTAGAAATGAGTTAGAGGACATAACCTTCCCGTGGGAAACTGGCAGATTGTGTCGACTATTTGATAGGCTTTTTATCTGTAGGTAAAACTGTAATGGATTTTAATATTTAGATTAATATTGGTATCTGGTGTGATTTCTGCAGAGATTCCCGCTGACTTTTGTGAACAGTAGGTCAGGTCCTTAATTTTATATCCTATGTTACCTTACTTGATAGTTTCATACCACTGAATGAAAAGGTGTTAGTTAAATGGTAAGCAAAAATCATGTATATTATTAATCCAGAAAGAATTACCCAATTACCATGATCCCAGAAGTCTACCCAAAAATCTTGCCCAGCCAGCAGTATTTTTAGCAGTCTCTATCTCTAAAGCAGGTCACATAGGTTCTTTTTAGCTACAGGTTACTACTAAAATTTGCTTTGTTTTGGGAACACTTCATTCATTTCTCAGAACTGGGGCAGTTACCGAAGGTCATCTCGGAGGAGAAAATCTGTTTTTAAACCTTGAGGTTTAACCTTGGGAAGCGTGATGGCAAAAACTCAGTGTGCCAGGCAGAACTGAGGTTGCAATCACCCTGACAAAATCTGTCGGAGCAAGTGGATTGAACAGAAAGGACAGGAGAAAATACAGGACTTGAAATCTGTGTGGTTGATGCATTGTTATGTCCACTTTGAAAACCCATGTGTCAATTAGTGTCCTTTGTCCTCAAATGACAAAATGGAGTTGTACAGGTTTATCTTACCTGCAGCTATTAAAAAGTTCGATTGAAAAAAAATTGTTGTTTTTGTGATTGCAGAGCAGCAAATTGGTCTTTAAATGGGTACATGGCTAGGGGAGAATACTTATTTCTTTAAAATATTTTGTGTAATCCATAAGTCAAAATAATATATTTAGAACTAGCATCTCAGAAAATTCTCCTTGGAAATTGGAATATTTCTGGCAACGTTGCCACCCTTATGTTTGTTCCTCTTCTCCCTCTTGTGCAGAAGTAACCTGAAAACCATCTTGTATTTGAGAAAACCACCAGCCATGAGATCACAGGACCGTGGCCCCGTTTGTGCCAAACCCATGACCCAACCTCCATTGTGTTGCAATAGGAACGTTCAATAAACATCACTTGGCAAAGCCGTTTAAGAGTTCTAAACTCTTAGTGAGCTCTAAAACCTGAGTGTTAAATGTACTGGCGATGTTGTTCTCTGAATAATGCATGCTCGTGAAGTGAGGTGGACTGGCTGTACATGGCTGGGCTGGTCAGGCACTGTGGAAGGGAATGGGAAAACAGAGCAGACACAGCAGCTGAGATAGTCTGGCTTTCAGTTACATTTTTCCTTCGAAACACTTGACTGAACTTGGTATGCTACAGCAACGGAAGGAAACCAGAGCTCTTGTCCTATGAAGTTTACAACTGAGTAGCCAAAGTCCTGTGACATGCTTCTGTTTTGAGCAGTTCTTTGGCATCCATGTTTGTTGAGATATATCAGTGGTTGAGGGGAATATGTAGATTTGGCATGGAGAGGGGTGGTCCTTGGAATTGTGGGAGATGAGAATTTGGTGCCTGTTGTTTTTTCAACCTCTGTCCCAGTAATGAGGGAGGTGCAGTACCACTATACTTGTGTAGCTTTGCTTTGCTTTTGGTAAAGAAAGCTAGAAATACGAGCTGTGTTAAGGTAAAGCAGGTAATTAAAAAAAAAAAAAAAGGCAGATTTTAACACTGTGTATGGGTTGTTTGCTGCTCGTGTGTTCTGCAAACAAAGTGAATTTACCTTCCTCTTTCTCGATACTGTTCTGTTATGAAAGTTGTGCTTAGAAGAAAATAAATATTTACCTAATCATTTGCTGAGAAATTCATGACCTTCAACCAGCTTGAGAGCTACCTGGACTCACCGTTTGGCCCTGATGTAGAGTTGCTTTACACTGTTTATATGTTCTTACCTTTCTGGGTCCGTGCAGAGGTGTTTGCAGAACAAACCCATGGTATTTTCTGTGAGAGACCCTTAAGCACATCTTCAGCTACTAATCCCATTTATGGGAGCAAACTCTTCTTAAATGATCATTTAAGTCTCTCTCGTGAACCTGGTTGTAATATTTGGATTTAAGAAAGGCTGTTAGAAGGAAGCTTTCAGACACTTATCCCTGTTTTCCTTTCTTTTTAAATGCGTCCTTGTACTACCACATACTAGTCTAAATAAGGCCTGTCTCAGCCCAGTGGTATTTGCATCCATTTTATTACTGCAGACTTGTGTGATTGTATTTTCTGTATTGCTTGCTACCCAAAGTGGGCATATTTAGCTGTTGCATCTCTCTTGCTTGATGTGGCTTTCCTTTTTTTTTGGCATGTGCAGCCAAGGTTTCATTAATCTTTCTTGCTACCGGATCACACTGCAAACCTTGTAAGAATTTCTTGGCTCCTCAGTTTGTCACTCCCACTGAATATTTCTTTCAGATTATTTTCCTGTTGGATGTCTTCGCTGCACTTTCCCAAGGAGAACCTTATTTTTAATTGCCTGCTTCTCAACTTTCTCTGTCCTCGCTGGGGCTTGCAACTACTAAATTTAGTAACATCCACAGATTTCAAGAACACACGTTTTACTCTGCATCATTAACTAAGACTTTTAAGTAAGAGTATGTAAGAAAATTTCTTGCATCCTTGAGAGATACTTTCAGAGTTTCGGTATATGATTTTCAATTTTCTTTTGTTTATGTTTTTTTGTACAGTGTTCCGTCC
Source organism: Manacus candei (assembly GCF_025592945.1). NCBI lineage: Eukaryota > Metazoa > Chordata > Aves > Passeriformes > Pipridae > Manacus > Manacus candei. Next base: position 287,230 of record NW_026138053.1, read on the forward strand.
ACATCAAAACTAGTTTCTTAAATAATTTTGGAACTGTATAATTTGATACAGTCAAGTGGTTTACTGACATCCAAGTGTATTTTATCCACTGTGTGCTTGCTGTGAACTGCAATTCTCTCTGAAAGTGATGGACTGCGTTGGATTTTGCACATACTCTATAAGCCCCATTTCTCATTTTGGTTGGGAGAAGATAATCATCTTCCAGGAGTCTCAGAGGCTGGTTTCTCCTATCTTAATAGAACTCTTCTTTTTGGAGAAATATAATTTGCTTGCTTACATGATAATTTCCTTGTGTTTCTTCTGTGAAGTTGAGGTCTAAATATGTCTTTCATCTATAGATATTCCATGTCTTAAAGGAAATAGTGGCTATATCTACTAAGCTTATTTGCTAATTTGTCTTCACTGGCTCAACAGTATCATTTATTCCAAGGAGTGGTTCTGATATGTGTGTCTGCATTTCCTAAGGCGCTTACTTGTGATTATTAATGCCCATTTTTAATGGCTATCAATTGGTACTTTACTGAGGTAATACAGATAAAAGCATGGAACTGCAGTAGTGAGTATTGCCAGGAGTGCTTGCTGAGAATAGCAGTCCATCATAAGTCCATTTTGTTTTGTTTGTTTGTTGTTTTTTTTTCTTTTCCTTTTTATTTCCTTTTTTTTCTTTTTTCTGTGTTTGAGTGCTTATGTTTCTCACTGTAGGTGTCTGAAATTTCGAGTTTCTTTGTGGTGCTGTTCATACTTGTCACAGCTAAGTATCTGTGTGTGGGTATAGATATATAAAAATGTTTTATAAGTTCATAATTACATTCTAATTGTTCAGCCTTTCCTTTATTTTCCCCTTTAGATTTTAAAAGGTGGTCAGTGTAGCAAGCTACTTGGGTTTTAATTCCTTGTCCTTCATCATTTATTAATGGTCCAGACTATCCTTGTAATGGCCACAAAGCATTAGCTCGTTTTGCTTTTATACTGTGCTTATCTTTCCCTGCAGGTTGTAAGTGGCTTTCTAATTCTTGTTAGCGTGTCCTCCTCCTCTCTTACTGAGACTCACATCTTGTAGTCTCCCGGTATGGAGCCCACATGGATCACATTTTGGTTCTTGCCTCCTTGCTTTTGAGAAGGCCTGGACTTCATGTACTCCTGTATTTTGTAGATCTCACAAGGCAGTGCCACGCTCTGAATCCTTTCTTCCACCACCGTGGAAGAATCCTTTCTTTGACCAGACCTTATTCTGCTTTTAATACCACTTGACTTTTGTTCCTCAAGTGAACCTCCAGGACTGATGCACACCTTGAATGGTGGTTCCAACTGTGTGCCAAATCTGTGTAATTATTTGCCACTAAAACTTGTATTTTCTTGCATCACCAGTAACTTGCTCTTGGTAGGAAACTGATTCAGGACAGTTTCCCTTCTTAGGAGCTCTCCCCTGGGTCTCTGAAGTGCTTCCTGGGATGTTGCTACTTAATTTGCATGTATGCATGTTAATCAACAAGAAACCAATCTAATGGAAGCCCTTCTGAGTGTTGTGTCTGTGCCCAGAGTGTGTTGTTTGGGCCTGGAGTGTTTTGTCATCTCCATCACCCATTCCTGAAGCCTGTGGTGAACATTGGTACTCACTCTTGTTCCTTTCTTCTCCGTGCTGTTCATGTCTTAGTTTCTGTCCTGCATTCTTGCCTTAAACATAACAAACTTCTTCTGAGTCCACAGTTTTTATTCCTCTGTAGTTGGGTAGAACTGCTTTAGCCTTTGTCTTTTGTAGCTCAGATTTTGTCTGATAGCAAAGTGCTGTAGTCTCGCTTATTCATAATGAATTTAATTGCAGTTCTCATCTGTATCATCTCAATTTTGATGCTTTCTGGGTTACTACCTCTTGTTGGATTGGGTTTTTTTCTGCTTGTGTTTTTCCAGATTGAAACTGATATTTATTTTTTCTTTCCTACCGTAATATATAATCTTATAGTCTCTGATGGTAAGTTTCTGTTTTGTAGACTCAGAAAATGTAATTGCAAGGTTTATTCCCATCTCTATATTAAATAAGATACTTAATACAGCCAGACAAAATTCTAATCCCTGTGGCAATGTACTGAACATATTTGTCGGCATGTAGCATAGCTAACTATTTTAGTCCTTCAGCCATTCTTCAAACCACATCACGGGCTTGGTAGTTACAATCATGCTGCTTTGGAGCTGTGTTTTCGGGAGGAGATTTTCTCCCTTTGTCCCTACCTATTGCAAGGAGTACTTTAGATGGTGATCTCCACCTCTGCGTAACAATGAACATACAGGTTAAAAATTTCCTTGCTGTGTGTGAGTTTTTGTGTGTGTGAGTGTGAAGTGCAGAGCTTGGTGGCTTAAAGTTAAAAACTTCTGGTTTCTGTGGGGCAGCATACAGCCCCCAGGGGCTTTCTGGCTGACCTCACACACTAAAAATGACTGGGAGCATTCTGCTGTTCATAGTTACCCTCTTTTGGCCGTTGGTTTTCTTCTTAAGAAAAACCACCACCCAGTCATGAAAATACAGAAATGACAGAAGAAAGGGTTGTGATAAATAGGAGAAGGCTGTATTGCCTCTGCTGCCTGAGGATGCACAAGTTGCAGTGGCACTGACCTGCCGTGTCCTGGGTAAGCTTGGGACCTGAATTTTTCTCCTTCAAGAGTAAGTCAAAAGTAGCATGTTTTTTGTTTAAATAAGGAGAGGAGAAAAAAAGAAGTTTTCAGTTTAATGCAGTGGACCTCAGACTAACTTTGTGTGGAAAATTGTGCCTTGCATTAAGGGCTGTAAACTTAAATTGTTTTTTTCCAAACACTGTATTTTTACTTCCACTACTTTAAAAAAAAATCAAATTGCTGAACTTGGGGAGGTATTTGTATACCACTTGGATTTAGAGTTAGTAGTAGAAGTGTTAAATCAGCTGTAACTCACTCTTCATCTGCAGACAAAACAGTATTGCCCTGGTTTGCTTAGTGAATTCCATTCGTGGTTTCATTCATACACTGTTAAACAACGAAAGATTTATTTTTCTTGTACAAGACAGAAGTTCATTTTTTATTCTATATGAATAACATATTTATGAAAGATGATGAGAATGTTTTGACATGTGGTACGTAGACCTCTATTAAATCCAGCAGGTTTCAACTACAGAAAAATATGTAGAGATAAACCTTGTCCATTTCATGTGAACACTTTGAAACACTTAAATCTTTTAAGAGTTACTATTGCATACTTTTGAGCTCGGTTTCCATGCAAATTCAACTGGGATAAGTTAAAAAAAACAAACAACAACTAGTAAAGAAGAAAAGGAAATAATGCTTAGTGTCAGATGTTAAACTAAAATTGAAAACTCACAAGCAATACAATTTATATGGATACTTTAACCATGTAACTACTCTTTTAAAGCACATTAATGTTCATGGTATCAATTGATCAATAAGAACTGGCTTTTCTCTAGGAAAACAGCTGGAAAGCACAAAAGCAGACCAAATACAAACTGGTTCTGCAAATCGTACGAAGGAAATTAATTCTGTTACTCTTTTAAAAATGAATAATATACATATTGTTGAAGGGAATGGTATCAAGTATTGGTTGGTAATTTTTTAGTAGGTGTTTGGTATAAAAAGTTAGTCAAAAGGTGAAGAATGGATCAGGTGTGATACCTGAAATTAGGATTATGTTTTATGGCTTATCGTCACTGAAAATGTGTTCTCCATAATTTGCTCTTAGATAATCGTGTGCATTCAGAGGTCATACGGTAAGGATTTACTTCTTGAAAGGATTTAGCCAGTTTACAATAGGCAGCTTATATGGTGATACAAAGCCCAGGTGGAAGAGGAGGTTTAGGCATAGCAGAAAGCCTGATTGGTAGAAAACTACATTCCCTGCAAACATTTAGCTCTCTGCTTGAACAAAGATGCATATAATGTATGCGGGACTGTGCCATGTAGGCATGTAGAGAAAAGCTCCAAGTGTTGATTTCCTTATGTTTACTGGGGGGTTGTGGGGTGGGTGCTGTCTGAAAGGCTCACAAAAGGACGTTATTTGGAAATTTTGCTTTGGTTTCAATTAACTTTCCTGCAGTCATCAGTCCCCACTGTCAAGTTTTGCAGGACAGGACCCAGAGCTTCAGCTCGCTGGGCTGTGCCGTAGTGATAGCGGAGCAGGTGCTGAAGTGTTGGTGAAGAGCCAGGAGTGTGGCCCTGGCCGTGAGTGCTGCTGAGAGCTGCAGAACTGTGGTGGTTGTGTGTTACTGGGTGTTACACCCACAGCTCACACACACACACACTGACGTGCAGCCAACATGTGTGTTACTGAATGTAAGACCTGAAAGCTGAGTTGACTCTGAGCCGGGTCAGCAAAGCCCAGGGTTTGAGAACTGTGGGGCAACACAGGTGGCTTTGGAAGAATAGAATGGAATCTGCAACCATTGTCTAGTCCAGACAGCTCATCTCTCTTAAAATACTTGCTATGTTGATTTTTGTGTGAATTTTTGTACCACAGCCATGTGCCCGATAACACTGTGAATGAGCATCTTCTACCTGGTAGGTTACGTATTTAAAATTTGTGATTTACATTGCCTAGGAATATGGCACAGTTTCTGGAGTTTAAAATGTTGTGTTTTTCTTACACTTGTTAATGTGCAGCTTGTGATTTAAGTGTCCCTCTTTCACCTGCAACCCACACTGAAATGCTTCTTCCCTCCTCATCTTCCTGGCTCCCCTGTTGCATCTGTAAAAGAAAGAAAAAGCCTTGCAGGGGAAGGCATGTTTCAATGGAACCTTAGTTCTGTGGTTTATAGCCTTCATCTGTTCTGTGATTGTAGAGATTTGGGGACAAGGAATTCTTGGGAGAGTAAAGCTTCTGTTTTATTTTTCTAAACCTGGGAAAAAAATTATATTTTTGAGTTTTTTCCAGTCGAATAACTCGGAAGGATTAACTTTGCACTCTAATAAATAAAACAGCCAAGCAGATTTTGTCCAAATGTTTCTTCACCAGACATAAATCCTAATCCTGGACTAAAATCTCACAGGCTTGTAGTAAAATTGTTCCAGACTAAAACTTGGCAAAGTAAAAAATCTCTGAAAGCAGGGTTCACAATGGAAATGCTGATGCAAGCATAACTGGAGCATTGCAAACGCGACGCCATAAGAACAGCTTTGCATATTGCTCATGAATAGCTCAGAGGTAAAAGGATTAACACTTCTTAATACTGCTTTGAATTTGCTAGAGTTTTTGCTTGCTGGACTCAACACAGATATTCTGTAGTGTACGTAGGCTTCATATATTCGCCTTTTATTCTGATCCCTTTATTCCCCCCTAGCTGAGAGTCCTTTATTGCTGCAAACAGAAGCCTTTGTTACCTCGAATTTCCTGCATCACCTATCAGAATCTGTCAGGAGACAGAAATTAATACCAGAAATAACAATTTGAGCTCGGTGTGTAGCTATTTAATTTGCAGACTAAAGGAACTTCTGCACATTCCATATTCGGAGAGGAGGAATGAGACTATTGGTGAAGAAGAGGAAAGTCTGGATCTCTTCTAAAATAGTGCACACGCTCCAGTGAGGTTTTAGTACTGTGGGTAAAAAGCCCCATTTAAAAAAAAAAATCCTGAAAATGAAATGCCTTTTATTTTGATGGTGTCACTGAATCTGTGCCTGCAGACATTTAGGTTTCTTTTTGGCTATAGCTAAAGCATTTTTAAGTGAACATGTGTTTGTGTACACTCTGTAAATGTTGATAGGTTTACAGGCTTCTCTCTTGGAAGATTTTCATCATATAAAACTTGCTGCTGCTGCCACTTGAGCCCTTTCGTTTGGAAATGGTTACCTGTTCCTGTGAAAATGAGAGCTGAGGAAATCTTGTTGATGGTCAGCTAAACCAGTTTGGGGTTGTGTGTGTGTGAGTGTGTATGTGTATATACACATATGCATAGATATATAAATATCCTGTTGCTGTTGCCATAGTCACACTCTTGCTGGGCTTTATACCAGCAAGTGTGCAGGGAGGTGTCAGCAAAACATGATGTATTTTAAATATAATCTGAAACACCATCCAGCAGCAAATCAGGTGTTTATTAAAGGTCCCTTTCTCCCATCAAGCTTTCACTTAATTTGCTTTCTCACAAAAGGGAACAAACTTGAAATACTTCAGTGCTTAAGGAAATAATATTTTATAAAAATGGTAATATGCATGATTAAAGATAAAATACAAGGGCTCTGACTGGTGATTATTTACAACAGGCATGGCCCTCAGACAGCAATGGTAAGAAAAGTGAGTATATAGTAACTGTTAATCCACTTGACAACTGATAGCAATAGAAATTATGTTGGCAAGAAAATAGAGAGAGGTCTTGTACAAACAAGACATTATTATTTTCTTTGATTTCTTTTTTCTTTGATTTTTTTTTTATATCTAAGATAAGTGTGTATATAGATCAAAGTAATTTGAAATACCAAAAAAACCCCCTGTAGTCACAGTTGCTGTAATTCATATTGTTGATACACCTTGCTGTTTCAAAACTTGTCTTGGTCGTTTATTACTGGTGGGTATCAGAGGTTTTGATATTGTTAATGCATTTAAGCTTGCTATGGTGCATGCTGTGTGTGGTGCTGGATATGTAAAAGCAAAGAACATCATGGTAGTCTCTAATTTCTTTAGCTTTGAAAATTACCAAATAAAAGAAATGTACATAGTTAAAATTCACAATGGAAAGGAAGATCCTTTGGGAGGATTTGAGTTGGTCTGGATAATTATGAAAGTTGCTGGTTAATATTTTTAATATAACTTCTGAAGCAACTTTTATCAAAAGATCTAGGTGCATATTACAGACTAGTTTAGACTCATAACGTCCTTGTGGTGAGCTGGGCAAGTATTTTCAAGAAACTGATGTCCAGAGATGCTTGCCATGTTTGCCTGTGCTAATTTGGAAAGCTGGGTCTTGTTTATGCTTGAAGTGAATGCAGATTAAGGTAGGGTGTAAGCACAGTAGTCATTTCTGATTAATTAAATGTGCAGAAATTCTTTCTCTGAAACAAGAGTGTCTTGTTTCTGGTTAGCATATCCTCTTTGAAATGGCACTCATTACAGAAAACTGCCCACTCGTGGCTTTAATAAAGAGCTGTTGTGTGAGCAGGAAGGTCCTGATTACTGAAGCTGGGGAAGGAGAATGAGGGGGTTTATCCTCTTGGTCCTTTGGCCTGTCTGCTGGACCAGTCAGTCCAACAAGTGGTCAGATGGTCTTGGGATCAGTGGCCACAAGTCACTGGAATGGAGGCTTACCAGTTCTTCCCAGCGTTTGTCAGGCAACGTATCCCAAGGCTGGGAGGTGTGGTGCCCCACTGGTGCTGCTCTGTTGTTGTAGGAGCAAACCCTTAACAAAATCTAAAGGACTCCTGTTTTCATGGCATGACATCAAGTGTTGCAAGAGAGAAGAGCCTGTATTTTGTGTTTGCTGTAGTGAAACCCTCCTGCAACTCTGCTCTGCACACGTTCTCTGAAAACTGAGGAGGCTTCTCAGCTGTGCGTTGGTCCCTCAGTACTGTGGTAGGCTAGTGAGGTCTCCTAAAATTTATTTAGGAAGTTATTTTCTTTGTCTTTCTCACTCATCTTAAAGTAGCCAATGTCTTGTTTCTAGGTGAAACTTCATAGCCCTGAAACAGCCCCTTCTGATGTCTTAAAACATGCGCAGTTGTTGCTTCTGCATGAAGATGTTGCTCAAGTCCTTGTCTATCCAGGTGTCCACCCAGATATTTAGATACAGCAGCAATACAGGCTGTTACATGAGACTTGCACCTATTGATGGAAAGCCCCACTTCTTATATATGGAAACAGGGAATGTGGTTGTTTAAATAACTTGACGTTGGATTTTCAGCTGAGCCGAGAATGGTAGTTTCATTCTTGCTTATTAACCTAATACAATTTGCTGGTGTGGATACATCAATTTTGTATGTTGTTTTTTTTCCTTATGTGGAAAAGATTTGATTTAAAATGTAGGGTGGGCATGGTTCATCTGCACAGAATTGGTTGTCTTGAATGCGTGTATATAGGTCCTTTCCTAAATGTGTCTACAGCCGCTTTGTGGAGCAGGAGAACCTCCTCTCTGCATGGTTGGTTGATGAGGTGTGTTAAATGTCTGTTGAAAAAAACCAGCAAATTACAAATAAAAATAGCCCAACCCCAAGCTTCTTCCTTTTCTTTCAGTAGTTTTCTCTTGCCTTCAGTTTTGCTGGCAAGTGTCTTGAGTGTCGTGTCAATCTGAACTGACATTGATACACAAATTAAAGAAGCACCTCTCACAGTGGTGTCCTGGGGTGGTCTGGAGGGGGATAACACACACAGCTGTTGTTGGGATGCAACCTGAGACCATCACTGTAGCAGCAGAAAGGAAATGAAAATAAGACAGGAGGAGCAACATACTATTTGAATGTCCAAAGAAAGGCAGATAAAACAGTTGGAGATCAGTACATTATAAATTAGCACCTTCTGGTTTCCTGGACCCTATGAGTGACAGCTCGAATCTGTCTCTGGTGAAAGAACTGTAAAACTTGGGGAACTCAGGGGAAGAAAAGCAAGATGAGTGGTTCCACAGGATTCCACCACTCTTCTGGTCAAGTGTCTGATGTTTCCTAGAGCAAAGTAAGGATGTAAACAGCACAGGCCCTGCTGGCTTGCTGCCCCTCACTGCTGCAGGTTTAGCACTTTAGGATTACTGTGTGCCAGCATGGTGCTTCTGCCAGGCAAAAGCAGCCCCTCTGCCCATCTTGTGATCAAAACGAGAGCAGTGTGGTATGTCAGGTACCACGGGTTGGACATGTTGGTCATAAATTTTGGTGATGTCAACTGCTGTAGCAATTGACCTGAAATGTGTTACTTAAGTCTCTATCTGTCTATATAATAGGGGGAATAAAACTGATGTATTGTATTTTAATGTTAAAAATTTTAAGGAAACATTCTGTAAGTGTAAAGCAGTTCATAATTCATTGGGGATAAGTGAATGTCTTGCTTCTGTGTTCTGAAGTGGGCATTGCTTGTTCATGCTGTGGTCTGTTTTGCTTGCAGTCTTTAGTGCTTGTTTGATCACTTAAGCAGCTCATGACAGCACCCCTCACAATGCAGGGAAAAAGGCCAGTTTGAGGAGCCCTTGTGTAATGTAAAAGATTACAAGTAGAAGATACTACATAGCTCTTTGTCCATGCAAAATCCTGCAGAAATATTTCCAGTGATATCTGTGCACCGGGATCGGTGGCAGCTTATGTGCGAGTGGAAATGGCTTTTGCTTCACGGGTGGTCTGCTTGGAAGGGGCCGTGTCTCCTGGGCAGTGCTTGGTGCCATACTGGTGTCTCTGGTAAATCTGGGAGGTTTAGTGCCTCAAGTGCAGAATGGGAATTATGTTTTGAAAACTTTCAACGTTGTTTTTCATGTGATTCTCAAACACAGCTGATGATTTTTTTTTTATTTAAGAAATAAACTACCTCTGCTCCCTGGGCAAGTTAGGGTTCCTGGGTTTCCATTGCAGCTTTAAGGCTGAAGCTGGGTTAAGACTTGTCTGTGTTGACCAGGGTGGGTTCTGGTGTAGCTCCTCTGGTAACTGTCCTTCATTTGGGATAATTAGTGGGCTTGCAAAGTGGAGCCGGTAAAACCAACTCTCACCGTGGAATAATATGTCCACTGGAGGAGTAGTCCCAGTTTTTCCCACCACTCTTCTTGCAGCAAAAGCCTGTCCAGTGAGCTTACAGGTTGCTGAGGTGGAGGTACAGTGTTTTTCCTGCAGTCTTCATTGCTGTGGGCTACTTTCTCAAATTGAATTTTCTTTTCACTGCCACGCATTGCTTAACAGTATCTACAGGATGTTTTACTAATTGCATGTTTTCACTGTGGTAGTTAGTGTAATTGAAAGCAAAAGTTTCTATCATAATAGAGTACAACTTCTCTAATATTTTTTTTTCATGCTGACATTACATTTTAAGGAGTGCAGTGAAGCCAGTTTGATAGCTGGGAGAAGCTGGAAGTCCAAGTGGTTTGGCAACTCATTCTGTAACTTTGTATTCACAGAAAGCCTCGGGTATGCAGGAGACTAATGTAAAGAACTAATTTTGGAGAGTTGAGATCCTAGAGAGGCTCTGGTAACATTGCTTTTCACAGTGCAGGTTCTCCAGTTTTATTTGGTCAATAGAAGATAATCAGAGGAACTCAAGACCATTAAAGCATAAAATGTCATGGACTCAGGGGTCTTCTGACACAAAAGTGAAGAAGCCTATCCAGAAGAATAGAGAAGGGCAATCTGGCTTGGAAAGGTTAAAATCATGATATCCTGGAGGTTTTTTCCACATTAAATGAGTGTCTTTGTTTCAACAGGTACTTTATTGGCACGGGTTTAGAAAACAGTAAGGTCAGAGCTGTAGTGAACTTCAGAGGATGATTTTTGCTATCTTCATCTGCCAAGTTTTAGTGAAAGAAAGCACAGTCCCTCCTTGTCTTTCATTCTGTGTTTTACTCTTTCAGAGGAAAGCCTTGCTCAACCAACAGGGTACATCACATGCTGGAAGGTGAGGTCTGAGAAGATATCTTGAGTGTGGGTATAGTGTGGTGACCGATAACAGAGAATCAGATAATGACTGCTGAACTGAATAACAAGCAGGCTTAGCTGATTTTTGCTTTTGAATGTGTTCAAGAAGTTGAAGAGGAAGATCGATCCTATTCCTCTCCATTGCTCTTTGGATCCCTCTTTGTTCTGTAGTGCCTCTAGAGACTCCTTGGGACCATGAGTCACTCTGTGTTGGGGTGATAAGTAACTCCAGGGTAAGAATTATTCTGTGTTAGACTGAAGCTAAGGGAAAGTGCTTTAGTATTTCTATCTACAGTTGCCTGGCTGATTCGTGCTGGTCTTGCCCTTGCAGATTCACATACCTGCTGTTGGGTTCATGCTTTGTGTAATCTTCATTCTTACTTCCCACTTCATGACTTGCCATCACAGATTGGATTTTCGTATGCCCTTAGTTCCCTCAAACTGTCTTGTCAGGCATGTATTTGGTATTTGACAGCAGCAGGGCTTGAAAGGGTCCGTGTGATACTGCTGTTGAGAATTCTTACCCTGAGGATGTCAGGCTGCCCAGGAGGTGGCCATCCCATGGCAACCTGTTTGCCCAAACATGCATCTGTTGCCTCTGTGGGGAGATAGATGTCCCCTGTAAGCCCTTAACATAAATGTTTGTGCGTGTGTGAAAGGTGCAAGGCACGCATGGGTGGTAAGTGCTTTGATAAGCCTGGGCAGAGCCACTGCTGCTGTACTTGCCTCATGATGGCTTTGCTTCTCTTAAAAGGACCTCACTGTGCTAATCTTCTTGCATCGTAGCACCTGTCACCTAGCAGGTAGGTGTTAAATACTGCATTCAGAGGGGATTATCACCAGCTCTTCTGCTCTGGCTGTAGAAGAGGAGGACAAGTGAAATTTAAGCTGTTCCATAGGGGAGGAGTAAAAGAGAGTAAAGGGGAATCCAGTAACAGGGTTGTAAAGGTCAGGAGGAGCACTTTAGGAATCCTTTGGGATGTATCAGTAATCCTTACATTTGGGATTTCATATTTGAGATGGATTTTGATGTGGATCTCACAAGCTGGAGATGTGCAGTTCGATGTTACATTGCTTGAATGGATGCAGGCTGTTCATTGCTATCTAAAAAACCCTGTGTTGATATATGACAGTGTTGTTAGATCAATGTGAATTGTTCTGATGGGCCGTGGGAGTTGTGGATTTGGTTGTTTTAAGGTGTGTACCTGTAGACTGGACCATTGGATGACATGGTTGGAATTCTGCTCTCGTGTGACTGTTACTTGGTCGCTGTTGTTTCTCTGTGTACAATGGTGTTTTGAGTTCTTTGAGAAACTCATTTTGTGGAGCACAATAAAGCAAGAACTTGAGCGTTAACAGAAGTCTGGAGCGTTAACAGAAGTCTGGAGTGTTGTATGTGTGTGTAAACTACTGCTACTGTAATATATTTCAAAGCTATGCTAAAAAAAAAAAAGAAAACAACAAACAACAGGAAACATGGGTTGCTATCATGGATTTAACCAACCTAAGACAATTTTCCAGCAAGCTTTGCCTGATCTAAGGCTGTTTATACAAACTGAATGTTTTGTAACTGTCATCTTGAGAGTTACAGGCAGTACAAATTAAAAGTTACTTTCGGCATTGCTCCAACACACAGCAAGCTGGTGGCTTGCTGGAGAGCAACTCCAGTGGAAGGGCTGACTAGCCCAGAGCATCTTCTCTCCAACAGTATGGCCTGTGTTTATCCCTGAGAGCGGTCCTGGCTTCTGAAGTACTGCACTAGTAGACATGTGTTGCCCATGCAGTGATGAGGAAAACAAGGGTAATACATGCTGCAGGGTGTTTCCTATGCATCTGCCCAGTTTTATTTTTACATGGTATATTTATACACATGTGCTATCTTCCCAGTTTAGCTCTAATGCCCTCTAATTCTGGGTATGCAGTTACAAAGAAAGCAAAAATCCATGTAGAGGGAAGAACAAGGACCTTTAAGGCTTTGTAGTGTATAAGAAATTCCCAAATCTTCTAGTATTTTGCATTTTTAAATGAATTAGAGCTCCCTATGAAAGTGTTCCTGCTTGTAAGTAGAAAATAAAACTTTGACTTGAGAACTGTAGCAAGATTCAAGGGAGACTCAAGCTGTCTGATTGTAGGCTTTAAATATCCAGAATGATTCATCCTGCTTTTTTGTTGTCCAAACCTGTAGTTAAAAATTACCATATACTTTAAATAAATTGAAGAAGGGTTACCACAGAAATGTGAGAATAAACTTGAATGACAAAACATCGAATTATTTTCAATTTCTCCTTTATAAGACTACTTTTGCAGTCAAAGAATAATTATTAGTGACCTGCAGTGCTATCCAGAAGGAGTTTGTAATTTTCAGCTGAGTTGACACTGAGGATTTAGCGGCTGCCTATGAAAGAAAAGTGGGCGACTTAAGCAAATTGTGAAAATGGGCAGAATGTGGCTTGGATGGCTACTTATTAGATGAAGACTGGAGCACACAAGACAGTCTAAACAGACTGCTGATAAATTAGGATGTCTCTACTAAGTAGACTGCAAAGAGAAATGACAGTATAACGAGTCTAAGCACTCGTGTCTCAGTTTTTAACCAGTGATTAGTGATGAGCTTAGCCTTTTTATATCATCTTCCTCAGCATGTGACTTTTGCTCTCCTTCTGCCTTTGCTTGCTGAAAGTAGAGAACACCTGGGAGAAACAATAACCTTTCATGTCTGACAGGAAAGAATCGAGTCTGTAGAACCTGAAAATAATCTGGTCACACCTCTGCATCACCCGGTACGAAGCTGTGGCGTTCACTCTGGTATTAAAAGCCCAAGCACCTTTGGTCATTATGGACAAATGCCAGTTTCTGTGCAGCTGAGACAAGCACTTTCCTCTCCTTGAACTGTCTGGAAGGGTAATGTTCAGAACCACCTCTCTTCCTTGTCCCATCCCATCCTGATTACAGACAATATGGGAACTCACAGGTATTATAGGAAATGTTCTGTTAGAGGTAACTACTTTTACAGTATGACCTCTTCTCTCTTGATTTCTCAGAAGCTTGAGAAGAGGAAAAGAGATGAGAAGAGCTGCATGCTTAGTTGTGTTTTCATCTATGAAGGAAGGTGTAGCTGCCAAGGAGAGATTGTGCAGGGCTGTTTGTAGGGTGTAAGGGGATGAGAAAACTGTGTTCCAACATGGCACTTGTATCTGCGGTGAGCACAGGCTGGACCCTTCATGGACTCATTTTTAGCCTCTCGTGTAAAAGTAATTTCCCTATTGCCACTTCATGATTTAGGAAAGAGTTCAGCTTGGTCATCAGTTGTGGCTCTTAGGTAGGACAACTAACTTGTTTTCACCTACCACCCTGGATGCCTCAGTGATGATCTTTCAGCCACAGGTTTAAGTGGTTTGGTAGGTCTCAGCGCTCCATGGGGAAGCAGCAGCTTCTCTCTGCTTCTCCAAGCAGGAAGGGGATGTCAGAGAGCTCTCCATCTCATGTTTGGTGTCTTGGCTTTTTTCTATCTCCCTTCTAAACTACTAAAGCCTGTGTTTTGCAGTACATCATATGAAATCCATATACATTAGTTTCACTGTGCTATTAAGCAAAAACTATTTTGAGACCTCTTCTGTATTTTTGGGTATGGAGTGAGGGAACTGTGGAAGGCTAGTGCTGTGGTTTATCAGGCAGTGCTGCTGTGTTTGTACACTGTATTCAGTGTGAGCAGATGTCTGGGGAGTTGCTTTGACCTTGCTTCTGGGTGGCTTATAAATAGGGAGTAGGAATAAATTATTTCTTCAATTGTCATTGTAAGTGAGATATTAAAACAGGGAGTCTGCGGTTTCTGAGAAATCCAGTGATGGGTGGACAATAAAAAGAAAACCAGTGAGGGGAGAAGAGATCAGGAGCTCAGAATGTTACTTGGGTAAGGGTTTTTGATTGGAGCAGCAAAACATCTGAACCTGGCATATTTTTAATGAAGAAAGATCTGTTTATGATGACAGGATGACTAGAGAAGAAAAATCCTTAGATCTCTGTGGAGTGATCCATGAGTCAGAAATTGCTGGCACTTGGAGAAGCGCTCCTTGCTCAGCTCCTACTCTGTCTTGTGTTTTCTCTCTCTAAATGACCATGTGGTGGATTGAGAGACAAATTCGAGGAGCCCTCGGTCCAGTTCTCAAACAGGACACCTGTCGATGTTACATTTCAGCTGTCCTGGTGGACATTAACTCGTCTCCTGCTCTCTGAGTTTGCAGACTCAGCCAAGACACAAAGAATTGAATAACCCCTGAAGAATGAACTCCTTTGTTGCCCACCGAGGCATAGCTGTGGCATTGTTTTCACCATGGGCAGGACAGTGAGTAATAGCGTCGCAGCTGCTTCACTGAACTCTGTGCTGGAGGAGACTTCAGTCTCCTTGGACTTTTCTTTCCAAAATCATTCACGTGTGGAAAAAGATGAAATACATTTGTAAGCAAGACTTCATTATTTTTTTGTAAATGTGAGAAAACTGACTTTTACTGTGGAAAAGAAATAAATGCTCAGAGTTCGCTCTGTAGAAATTTGGAAGTATGTGGCAAGCAGTCAGCACTAACTTTTTGCAAAATAAATTTTCAAAATGTGGATGGAGCTTTCTTCTCTCACCCTGTGTTCTGCGTCTGGTGTTACTAGTTCAGGCAGAACTTTATCTCTGTTCATCAAGGAGACTGCCCTTGCCTAGGCAGCATTTAGAACTGCTCCATCCTCAAAGCCCAGCAAGGAGTAGGCTGCTCATTGCATTGCCTCAAAGCATTTACCTCACAGCATTCCACTTTTATGTTTGGTTTAGTAGCACCAGCTACCTTCAAATATGTTTTTGCATTGCTCTCAATTCAGTCTGCCAAGAACTCTTGTCCAGTAGAGTTTAAGCTACCTTTTAAGTGTAATTTAGACATAATTATCTCACCAAGATTGTATCTATTGACAGCAAGACTGCATTCATCAAGGACTCCTTTTGAAATACTTTCTCAAGTGGATTCTTCTCTGTTTTGCAAGACCCAGTTTTATATGATGAAGGCAATAAGTGTTCAGTGTCTTTGCACAGTGTGGTCAGCAGTGATCAAAAAAGAAAACATTTATGTGAATTACTATGAGATGAAAAGAAAACGAAGGCATAATTGCATTTTTGTCGTAGTCTGTGGTGAGTCTTATGCCCTGAGTGATGGTCAGTTTTTAGTCCTCCATCTAGGAAAGAAAATGTCAGAGAAATGCAGCAGAGGTGACCAGCAGTCTTCCCAGATCTTCAGCAGAAGAACCTGGAGGCGAGGGAGGGAGTTCATGTTAAAGTTGACTAAGTCCTAGTAGACAACAGAAGGGCAAAGAGTGGGGACACTTC
The DNA here is from genome assembly GCF_025592945.1 of Manacus candei. Taxonomy (NCBI): domain Eukaryota; kingdom Metazoa; phylum Chordata; class Aves; order Passeriformes; family Pipridae; genus Manacus; species Manacus candei. The sequence continues at coordinate 303,152 of NW_026138053.1, forward strand.
TTTTCTCTCTTTCTCCCATGAGGACAGAAGATCACCCTTGGGTTTAAGATTAAATACTTCATCCTGTGTGTAGCTTAAGCTATGAAATGTGTGTTTTTTTAGCACGAAGCATTTGACATCCATTACTGTTGTCATACCATGCCATCACCAGATTGTATTTGGAAGATGAATGCTATTAGTAGTTTGCAGAGCATCATTTAATCATCTTTGTCAAGTAACGGATTTATTATTGATTTCAGGCTCCTAGTTAGCTTGGAGAATTGTATCTTTATGGCTTTGCCTTTCTTCTTCCCCAGAGGACATAGTGCCATTCTGCAGATTTTGTAAACCATCTATGTTAGAAGAACATCAGGGTTGAAAACTCAAACATTGAGTTCAAGCACAGAGAATTTAAGCACAAGTGTCATCTGTTTTGTTTACTGACTGTAGCATGATTTTGTGAAAGAAATTGTACCTAGAAGTGCATTTAGATCAGGAAACATATCCAGAAGAAGCTGGAGTATTCTGATTTTATAATGTGCTCGTTTGCTTGTTTGTTTGTGGGTTGTTTTTTTTTGGCTTTGAAATTTTCCTGTTTTGAATAGCTTTTGCATGTAATATAAGGAATAATGCCATGTAGTTCTTGATTTACAGAGGAAGCAAATATGGAGGAAAAGCAATAGTGCCACTACAACCAAGTATACTAAATCCCATGCAGTTGTCACAAGGGTTGAATCACAGCAGTTCACAGTTCCTGGTGAACAAAGAGTAACTAATAGCATTAGTAGAATTCTGTCATTTATCCATGGACTTTAAGGTGGGATAGCGTTGTTGGATGCCTTTTCTGATTTTTCTCTCTATTGCAAACAAATATATTTGTCTACTCCAAGATGTTAAATGATTTTGTTTAGACACAGTTTCCTAAAAGATGTCTAGTTCAAGGTGAAAGTGTAGAGAGGAGGAAAATCCTGTTCTATTGGTTAAGCTACTGCTGAGAGCATTAGAAAGGCAAACCTTGTATTTTCTGTTTTCAGCTGGACTAGCTTCAGCATCCGGATTTTCTGCCTGAAGTTTTCTCCTGTGTGTGGTCCACTTGAACCTCTTACTGCTTGGATGTTGTAACAAATCACGTTTGCTGACTTTTTGATAAACAAAAACATTGCTCTTCCTGGCGTTTTCCAATTTCTACAGCTACATTTTAAGGTCTTTTAGCAAGTTAGTAATTCAAATAACATGTTTTCTCCTAGCATTTTGTAATGTTAACTTCCCACTAAGAATATCAGGTGATAGTAAATCATGTTCCACGTGGGCCAGTGTGGTTCTCAGCTGTTTGCTGAGCAGCTCAGGGGTATTGAGATTCATCGATCGTGAATTTGCTTTCAGGGTTTTTAGTGGCTCTTACCCAAGTAATGGGAAGAGAAGCATCTTCATTCCTGGTGTCCACTGGGGTTTCTGAGAGGTAGAAGAAATGGAAAAAGGACCTACTAGATCACAGGGCAGTTCAGGTTGTTATCTAGGTGAAGGTGGATGTGTCAGGGGGAGAAATGGAGTAATGGGCACATGGGATCTGGCAAGGTGGGATTGCCAGCCTCCAGCAAGGACTGAGGCAGTGCATGCTCTCTGCTTTGTGTAGCCAGAGGCTTCTTGAAGCCTGTGCAGATCTGTTGGGTCAGTGTTCTGGTGAGTATTAGGGAGGTCACTTTAAAGAGGCAAAAACTTAAAAGTAAAAAAATCTCAACCTGGACCTCAGTTATATGTCAGTGTGCAGACCACCGAGACAGATTTATTAAAGCAGAGGAGTCACCCATTAGCCATTCTGATTCTTTGGGAAGTTTAACATTACAGTGTAGCTGTTACTTACTAAGGAATAACTTACACTTAACAATAACATGGCATGGAAAGCAGAACCCAATCTGGTCACAGCACTGACATAAGAAATTGGAATTCTGAAGAATTCAACTGGGCTTTGCCATATAAGCTGGCCTAAAGTGGACAAAATCCACTTGCATTATTTTATCTCTACTTGAGGCATTTTACTATAATTGTGTAATTTAGGTAGGCTGCATCAAGTCAATAACTTTTACATGTAGCAGACTGTTTTTATTCCAGAAGAAAAGGATGTTTCTATAGATATAAATAGTCCTTATTATGAAATTGCAAAATCACTACCATAGAGAATTTCATTCAGAATGTACATTTAGTTTCCAGAGATAGGATTTAATATTTTGGGGTGTGTTTTTTTTTTTTTTTCAGGAAATATTTAACAATTATAGAAGTTGTTTCACAGCATCCTTTTAAACATTCACACCTCAAAGCTTTTTATCTTGAGAAGGCATTTATTTGCTCAGGAGCGCTGTGAAATTTTCTAGTTGTGCTCTGAATCCTGTGGTTGTGGTTTACCTCCAACCAGCAACTCAGCCCCCCAGAACTGCTCGCTCACTGCATCACAGAGGGGGGGGAGAATGGGAAGAGTCAAAGTGGGAAAACTCATAGCTTGAGATAAACACAGTTTAACAGGTGAAGCAAAAGCTGCGCGTGCAAATGGAAGAAAACAAGGAATTCGTTCACCTCTTCCCACGGGCAGGCAGGTGTTCAGCTGTCCCCAGGACAGCAGGGCTCTGTTGGGCAGAACTGCGACTTGGGAAGACAACGCCATCACTCCAAACCCTTTTCTTCTTTCCCCAGCTTTGTATGCTGAGCATGGCATCATATGGCATGGAATATCCCAGTGGTTGGTTGGGGTCAGTTGTCCTGGCTGTCCCCCCTCCCAACTGCTTGGGCACCTCCAGCCCACTTGCTGGTGGGATTGATGTGACGTTAGAGCAGAAAAGGCCTTGATGCTCAGTAAGCCCTGCTGAGCAATAACAAACATCCCTGAATTATCAAGACTGAACAAATCCAAAACACAGCCTCATACTAGCTACTGTGAGGAAAATTAAGTCTATCCAAGCCAAAACCAGCACACCTGTTCTATCAATAACTCAGTTTTCTTAGCAGGGCACCAGAAGTGATGGGAGAATCAACAGACATTGGTGCTTAATTTTCTTCTTGAAACCACAGAGAAACTAATTTCTGTAATGAAGTGGCATCCATTTTGTTAGGGAAAACATCAAGCTTTTGAAATGGCATTTTATTATCTTGTATAATCTTAGTTTAAATGAAAATTGCATATGAGAGTGCCAAGCACACACAGACGTGCCTCTGCAACTTCTAGAACAAGCTTTCTCTAGAGACCACAGAAAATTACAAGTATGCCATGCTGCCTCAAAGTCTGCCTAAGGGGAGTTTTGCCCTCCAATAAATAAGAGCCTACAGATCATAAATCAGCATTTTATCGTCAACCACCAGGTGACTCTCAAATGTCAAGAACAGGTGCATGATAACTCCCCAATTTCTGTTGATGCCAGTAGCTGCCATCATGTTGTATGAAACAGAATTTTGCAAGAGGCAAATGTCACCTTTCCTAACTATTTCAAGTGTATACTTTGTACCTTTTTAACTGAGACTCTGCAAATCCATATCTAAAATTTGAACAAAAATCTTTGCTGAACCCAATTTGAAGTGTTTGGAAGAGGAGGATAAGCTGGAGAAGTCTCGGTGTTACGGGAGGAGATTCTCAGCTTGGACTGATGCCTAATGACTGTGAATGCTTCAGTGAAGAGCATGAAGAAATTATCTGTTCTGCAGTGTAACCTTGATAGAAGGGGTTATTGAACTCATTTCTCATGTTCATTTGTATCAGCATTTGGAATCTCCTTAAACAAGTCTGGGTAACACCTTGGTAGTGATTTGTATTGTAGAAAGAATTGTTGTGAAAACAGTTTCAGAAACTGGAACTCCAACTGCTGTATTTATTGCTGAGGTGAGAAATTTTTTGTCTTTATTTAAAACAAAACAACCCCCCCTCTGCTTCCACCTTCTTTCTCTTTTTCATTTCTGCCACTCACAGCATCATGTCACTAAATCATGAAGTGACACAGAGAAGAGTTAATTGTGCATTGCTGGCTATCTGATTAAATCCACTCTTCTGCATTTAGACTTTAGTGGATTTATGAAGATGAAGTAAAGGGGAAGAAATGACATGACCACTGAGGGAAAAATGAGTATTAATGTCTTTTCAACAACAGTCTGATGAAATGTTATTTGTTTAAGCTACCTAGCTGTTTCAATTACTCATGAAACAGCATGGGTTGGATGTAATGCTGCTTGGTAGTGCTTGCTAAATGCTTCATAAGTGCTTTAAGATGACCCAGTTTTGGGATTGATATAAGGAACCTGTAATTCTTGAATACAAAAGAAACACTCTAAAAGGCCTCACCAAAGCTGCTGAATTAGGCTGCATTCTCCAGGAAATTTGGCACTGGTGCTTTAAAATGCCAAATGCTTATTTACTTGTAAAAGTGAAAAACTTACACAAGTATCTCGTTAATGAAATAAATAAGTGGAGCAGATCAATAGGTGAATATTTAAGAGGCTTTTTAGATGATTATGCTGCAAAAACTATGCAGGAGGAAGAAATAGCAGGCTTTTGACAGCTAAATGAAGCATCAGTAATGCAGGTAAGCTTGTCATCGAGATTCCTACCCACACGTGAGGAGAGAATCGGGACAAAATTGTTAAAGACTTTTCCAGTCTTCACTCAGAGCCTTTTTCCTAAATCATCAAATCTGACTTTGCTTAAATTTAACGAAATAGAGCAAATTAAAGAAATAAAAGTAATACTGGAAAGCTTCAGAGCGAACAGAATATGCTTTGGAAAGCCTGAGCCTTTGACATGAAGGTTAGATCAGATATAGTGCTCTGCAAATTCAGTTGCTAGCTGTGAAGGGCTTTATTGCTCTTTCTGCATCTTAAGACTTAAACTTTATATGCAGTTTCTGTGGAAGTAGCGAGGAGGGATTTTTCAAAAGTGTAAAAATTTGCTGGAACTTTGCCTTTACTGTGCCAAATCCCAGTTGCCATACATATTGCACATTTGGAGTACGTGAATAGTCTCATCCACTGAATCTTGCTTGATGAATATTTAATAATGCTGAAGTGGTTGACTTTTACAGATCCACACCTTTTCTAGGAGTATTTTGTTTTGTAATGCAGCTCCCATCAGCTGAAGTGGATAAAAGTTCACTGGTGAAGATCATGAGTGCTAGCTAGCATACTGAAACTATTTACTTCTTGGACAGAGATGCAATAAAAGGAACTCAGCACTTTCTCTGTCTATATTTAGCCTACATCCCCCACCTCTGTGGAACAGGTTTTACTTACATTACCTTGAACCTCATAGCTCATTTAGTCCAGCACAGTGCACAATGAGGTCAGCCTTCTGATGTGTGAGGGTTTCATTTTATGGTCACACTTGAGCAGACAACAAATCATGGGTGAACTTTGGTTCCTTCAGGTTCTCATTAGCATCATCGTTCCTAGCAGTGTTGCACCTCGCAGCTGGAGCAGAGACTCCTGTCATGTTTTGTAACCTCCTGCAGCTTCTTGGTGTGGGCTCCCAGTGCAGCTGGTTCCTTCCATGTGGGCAGACAGTAGGGAAGGTGAAGAGGTAAAATAGATGGGTGTTTCTGCAGGGGTGGCAGTCCTGCAACGTGCTGTGATCCAGGACTCCAGAGGCTTTCACACAAAACTCCCCAGCATCTGGGAAATGTCCCTCAGAACCATCTGTCCTGGCTGAAGCCAGGGAGAGGAGCTGGATAGGTGAAGGTAAAATAAAAGACTTAGTGGCTGGAGATATAGACTACTACCTCTCCTTTCCCTTAGGTAGATCTCTGGAGATTTCATTGTTGTTAAGCCCAGAACATAATGTCTAACATCTGTTTTATGCTTTATGGTAGGATCCCCTCATGGTAGAGACTGACTGGTCCTTCCTACTTAAATAGAAAAGGTTTCCTTGTCTCTGCAGTGAATCTTCTGAAACTTCTGCTTCCACTTCTCTAATATTTTAATGTCCATTGTGTTGCTGATGTTTGTCTGTGTTATTGTGTGAAACTCGTGTCTGCTGGAGGACAGCCTTCACTTTGTGGATTGCAGACTTTCTTTCCTCAATGGTTTCAAGATTGTTTTCATGGAAGTAATTCAAATATTTAATTTCTCAGTTTGTGGATGGATCCATTTATTGCAACTGTTGGGATTCTCATTAGTGGAAATTAACACAAGCTGTGACATAAGCTTGGCTTGACTTTTCCACCACAGACCACAGTCATATAAGCTGAAATAACTCATTACTGAAATCATCTGTAGTTAAGAGAAGCTTTCTGTCAAGTGGATTTGCAGAGAGTGGAGCACGATTACAGCCTGGGGAGTGCTGTAACGCAGAGCACTTACTCCAGTGGAGCAGGACGTATGGTGAGCTGTCAACTGAGCCTGCATCTCCAGCTTGATGGCCCTGATTGCCCATCTCCCGTGTGCACTGGAAGATAGGGCAATGCTGTGGTTGGAAAGAGGTTGGTGGTGTCACCTGGAAGGGAGCTGATGTAAGAGTACGTTCTTCTAATGCTGTGGATTTCTTGTACTTATTCTTACAAAATGTGTTAAAAATCTGAAAGGGCTTTAAAAAGGGACAGTGTGATATTGAGGTCTAGAGAACCTGTCTTGCCTGAGCTTCTGTACTTGCTACTGGTGCCCTAATTCCAAGAAGGTTCAGGGAACTCAATTACCACCAGCGTGCAAGTACCTGCACGAGTGGGGAATTTCTGGTGGAGAGCTGTTTAATTTAGCAGTGGATTGAATGATAAGGTCAATTGAAGCAGAAAGAAAAATAAGTTGGGGGCCATAAATACCCTTTTCCAAGGAAGAGGTATTTGCAATCAGGATGACTGAACAAGGGTGATTGAATATAATCACTCTCTTCTGTCTACGGCTGAAGATGGTGCTTGTCCCAGTTCTTTAAGACCTGGGAATAAACTTGTGAAAACTGTTTCTTTCTTATGATTTTTATAAATGGCAGAAGGCTGGGAAGGTAGGTGTAATAATACTGTGTATTGATTTTTCATTTAATCAGTCCTGAAGGTAACTTTTCTGTAGCATTGTGTACTGTTTGTAGATGAGTCTACTCACAAAATGATGGCTAATGTTGTAACATGGCTAGAAGAAGTTACTGTGAACCCTTAAATCTAGTGACGTGGTGTATCCGTGAGTTCAGCTATTTGGATTTTGTTGTAAACCTCTTAGATATGATACAGTGGAATCCTCTTAAACACAAATTCCATGTAGCAAGTGACAGAACATAATGAAAGCATAAACTGTTACACAAATAAAACTGTCAAATGCGTAATGCTGCAGCTATAAGCAGCTGTGGATTTCGGCATGTTCCATGGAATTTAGTGAGCTGGGTTAGGATGCACATTTTTGGGTCAGTTCTAAATTTCACAGAAGAGCTTGAAGCAGTATTGATACTTGCTAAAATAAAATATCCTTGCTTGTGAAGGAAACTTTTTTTGTCAAAATCTTAGAGTATCTGCACTGCTGAAAAATTAGTAGTTATCTTTATATAATGAGTTGCAAAAACACTGTATGGACATAAGGTGATGCAAATAGTAGGCAGGAGATACAACATGTCTTTGTTACAGTGCAGGAGGCTTTCTCAGCCAATGTGCAACAGGGATACTAAAGAATGCTTGAGTTAAAAGTGAATTAAGTGTTTATGCATTAGGCATTTTAAAATGTGTAAGGAAGTATGTCAGCACTGTCTGCAGTCATTCAAAGTGCTTTCCCATCTGTCCTCCTGAGGAGTCTGTGTTATTGCTGTTGGATTTGGTGACCAGCTGGGCTGTGGAAGGAGCGAGCCCATCATAGGTCTGCCCTGGGAGAAGCAAAGGAGGTCCTGAATGCCTCTGTACTCTCTGCTGCTCGTCCTTAGAAAAAGAGAGCAGTGTTTCACCAAAACCCTCCCACAGCTGCAGATCTGGGCATCTGGGGACGAGTTTTTGGCAAGATCCCACCGCTGACATAGCTAAGCGATGTCTTCCTGCTCTGCTGATGTTTTCCGACTTCGTGCCTGGCACAGACGTTTTGGAAAGGATCTTATTCATCATCATTAAACTTGCCCTGCGTGGGGATGAATGATGGAGGCTTAAGCAAAAGAAGAAAGACAACCTGTCCTCTCTTAAACAAGCAAACCAACCATACACCATCCACTCAGGTGGTGCTGGCAGCAGCTCTGGGATGTGCGTTCAGGAGCCGCCGGAGGGGAGTGCGTGGCCTCTGCTGATTGTTCCAGTGGACACCTTCCCACAGCAGCTCAGGACTGGTGTTTGCTGTGGTGTGAATGGTTGTGTCGACACAATTTAAGCATTCTCCTCTTCACTTTGCCTGTCTCAGCTCAAACTCTTCCATGGTGCAGCTGTGTAAATACCTGAGTCCTGCCTATGTGGCCGTAACTGCAGGTACTCCTTGTGTCTGCAGGCAGATACACAGCACATGCCTGCCAGCACTGCTGTAGCTTGGTGAGCCCTTCTTGGCTCAACCTGTGCTGTAAAACAAGCTACCAAAACACCTGAGACACATGACATTTCCAGGTGGGATGCTCACTATGTTATAGTTGGATATTTGTCCTTTGGAGGCTATAAATACAGATTTTCCTGCACTGCGGTGCTTGCGACCCAGAGCAGTGTTTTATTAAAAGGAAGACTGTAGCTTGCTTTAGTGGACCTAAAACAGATTAAATGGCTTTTAAGCAGCCTGCGTTATTTTAACATGGTGATTTTTATTTTTTTCCTCCCCCAGGAGAATTGTTCCTGTGTAAAAGTGAAGTAATGTGGATGACTTTTGAAGGCATGCGGCTCATGTTTTGCATAACGCTGAGTTTTCAGGTGACCTGCTTTGTGACCCAGTATCCCGTTCCTCTGGCAGAATTGTAAATATTCCCAATACAGATTTGCAATGCGGGGCACACTCCTCTGTGCTGCTGGAAGAGTGTTTGCTGCCACCAGAACAGGACAGGTGCCCATCACCCTTGCTGCACTGTCACTGGCAGGAGCTGAACTGCTCAGCTTCCATCAAAGAAGCTGAGGCAAGAAGAGGGCTGAGAGGAAGGGGGAGGTTTTATGGTGGTGGAAAAGCCTGGTCGTTGGCTTAGTTCTGCTTAGTCACTGATTCATGGCAGACCCATGATCTAAAGAGAAGCTTTCAACAAATCTCCCAGAATACTATCAAGGGGGAAGTAATTGCTGGTGCTGCGGTGGTGGTCTTTTTGGAGAAGGAGCTTTTAGGAAACATGGCTCTTCCCATTATCTGTAATTTATGGAGAAGGCTTGTACTGCTCAGCAGACGGGCAGGGATCTCTTCTGAAGTGGAATCATCCTTGAACCGTGTCAGTTCCAATTATGAAAATCAATCACTAGGACTTCATCAAGCCGAACTTTGTATTTTAGAGTTTATAACAGTTACTATCAGCAGTCATGAAGAGAGATCTGTTTGTTTTTTGTAGAATATATTAAGCGTAACATTGATTTTGACTTGAAAGTGTCCAAAATCGGAATTCAAGGCAAATAAAATTGACATGAAGGGATGTGTTTCGCTTGCATTCATAAAGATGGTACTTCAGGGATTTACATGAAATAGAAAACCTTCCGCAGGTTGCATGAAATGTAATAAATCGTGCCTGAAAACACCCCCAGTTTGACTATAAAGGCCTTATCTCACCCATGTAAAATATTTATGTGTAAATGCATATTTTATATTTTTCCTTTACCATCCTTAGGTTGCTTTATACTTTCATAAATGGCATCTCTGGTGTTTACTTGTCGTGGAGGCAGCAAAAAGCCTCATTCGTTTTATTTGATGCTATTACTTTGACTTTTCTCTTGGTTTATTTTGAGTATAAGGAGAAGCAAAAGGCTGGTTGGAGTAAAGAGTCCTAGGGTGATAAAAGCAAAAGTGAAGAGCTGGACATTTTCATGAAGATCTTTGTTTAATTGTGACTTAGCCCTGAAACATATGAATCCACAGTTTTTCGTGTTTTTTTACATGCCACTGTTCTTTTTCTGCCACTTCTACCCTATTTTGAATTGTATTTACTGTTAACCTAAGGGGGATATAACCTACTGTATCTGATTTTTAAGTAATTTGTCTCTGATTTTGTGGTTAAAAGGCCTAGAAAGTTCTTGAGATTTACAGTTGGAGAAAATATTATGATGCTATCTTAGCATTTGGTAGTGGTGTGGTTGCTGTAGGAATAGTTGTGTCCTATTTTAATGTCCAAGTTTCTACAAGTTCAGTTTTGAGTGTTTTCAATAAAATCTTCAAGAATGATTCAAGTCTGGGAGACATTTCAGTGAGTGATTTAAAGCTCAAACTGTTCACTGAAGGGAAGGTGAAAAGGTGACATTGCTGTTGCTTAGAAATACTTAAGTAAGAGAAAGATATCAATTTAGAAGAAAAGGAAAGAAGAAAGCTACAGGAAAAGCCAAATTGATAGTTGAAGCAAGACAATTTGCAGAGAGAACATAGAAAAGGTGTTTACGGGAAGTAATTAGCGGTTGATGCAATTTTTTAAGGGACTTAGTAGATCAAAGATGCGGTGGCTTTAGCAGGTTTTCACCTAAAAATTTGTAGTTACCAATTTTATCACAGCATGCTTTTGGACTTTCTGAAGTTGAAAGGTTTATGAAAGGATTCCCCTCCTTTTCCCCTGTGTCCTTCCAGTGGTGCTTCAGCCCTTCACTGTCCCTCCTCATTGCTTTTGATCTGTTGGTTTTTGATGGTACAGCCAAGGTAACATAAAGGCTGTTGATGCTGGGAGAGGTCTTGTTCTCGCTGCCAGCCACTGCTTCTCTTGTGTGGTACCAGTATCAGCATGTGCTTAGTGTGGTGGTGGTGAGTCACTCCCAGTGCCTAATTAGCAGCAAAAATTAGAGGAGCTTTTAGCTCTTTGCACCAGCTAGATGAGAGCACTGTCACCGCTGGGATAACAGAGGGACCAGTGCCGTTGGAAGTGAGAAATGGGACAGTGCATTTTGGTGTCAGTGATGCATTGGGTTATTTCAGCTGTTTGTGCACCTGTGTTTCCAGAGACCCGGAGCACCCTGCCAAACCAGACATAGGTCTCCAGTTGAAGAAGCGATCCAGACAGTTCTGCTTCCCAGCCAATGGATTAATCCTGTGTTTTCAGCAGATGCTGTGAAATGGATAAATTTAAGACTGTTGTTATGCACTTTGCTTTCCAAATATCCCAGTGAAACATTTGCAGAGTTAGTCATCTAGGCAGAGGGTGGACAACTCCTACTATTCCTTACAGGCATATGATGTGGGAGATGCACGATTACACCCTTGTGGTATCTTTTTCTTAACTGTTTTTTTTTTCAGGCGGGGCGTTGCTGAAGAGCAGAGGGATTTGAGGTTTTTTCTGCTGTCAGACCTTGTCTGTATTTTTATCAGCTCTCTCTCAGAGAAGCTGTGAATTTCATAACTCTAAATCCATGAACTTTGGGGATCCTACTGGTCACTTATTGATATGGTGTCCTTTTGGGACGAAGGACTAATTTTTCAGGCTATTGCAAGAAGAGAACTCCTGAAGCACAAAAAAAAATTTGCAGTGTGGCTATTCTAAATTAAATGTCAGGGTATTGTGGTGGCCTGGTTAAGCTACTATTTTCCCTGGATGCTGGGACTGACCATACAGTGTAAGGAAGAATAAGGAGTTGAGCAAGGGAGAAGAGAGCTGTTGCTCTAGGTCTGGCTGTGCTCCCTGGGCTTGCTGAGACATTTAGACTCCGCTCTTGGTGCTTTGATTTCTAGGCGAACCTGGCACTGCCAGGTGCTCCAGCCTGCTGGTGGGATGCACCTTGTGGAGCTCAGGGTATGCTGATGCTTTGGACCCAACCTGTCTTCCCATGAAGCTGATACACGTGGAATAGTTCCTGAAAGAGACAAAACCATCTGACTTGTGTATTTCTGCATTTTATTGGAAAACACAAGTTGTTGGAGTTCGAGATCACAGCTGGGGGGGGTGTCCATTGGTCCATGACTTCTGTGGGTGTGGGTAATGGTGTAATGTGTACCTGCAGCCTTCTTCTGCCAGGAGATCACTTTCTTTTTAAGGTTGCAGTCCCTGACCCTGTGTGAGTGAGTGCAAGGGGCTTTCAGTTACTCAGGAATAATTTTGTGTTGTGAAAAGCTGATGGAAGAGAAGAGGTTAATGAAACTTCTCAGCTCTCTTCAAAACAAAAGCTCTCTTTTCAGCCCTGGGTTTAGTTTTTAATTAGTTTGGATTACAGTTTGATTTAAAGCAGGTAAAGGGAGTATGAGTTCATGTGATCTAGAGGTTTGAGCATTATGCTGCTATTTGTACTTTTTTGGTTAATAATGTATCCTGTACTAGAAGGATGACTGGTGGTTTAACAGAATTCCTTCCTGTAAAACATTTTTAAAGAAAAACTAGCCTGTTTTTGCAAACTTCATTCCAGATTAGAGTTGCTAGATAGCAGTGCAGAATAGTGTTTTATTGTGAAATTCACTTCTGTTTAGGAAAAAATAAATTCTGTGAAATACCTAATTCAGTGGCTTTACATTTTTTTCCTTCTTCCTCTAAGCTATAGAGGCAGCATAATTTTATATACTTCATATTGAAAATTCATTCAAATGCAGTCTGGATTTATTTATTTTATACTGTCTCATCAGCAAAATATACTTTTTTGTTTGAATGTATTTTATAGATATATAAAAAAGCAGGCTAAAAAGAATGTTCCAGAGGAATTGTTTTATTGGTTAGCACAATATATGTGCTTTTAATGCAATTTAGATTGTATCTAGTGAAAATTGAGCTTGAAATTCTGAAGCTTGTGCTTGTTCTTGTGAATAATGCACGCTTTAAGTCAACACTTTGCATCATTATTTTGAGCAATGATTTAGCCTTGATATATTTCAAAGCACATGTATTAGATAATGTGCTGTATACATACATGGTTATTTATGGATATAAACTTTCTGATTAGATATTAATGTTAAAATATCAAAATGTTTGCTGAAGATGTCTTCCTTGTTCTGCCCTTTAGTCAAAACACAGTGTTAATACTGGATGTAAGAAATGATATGCAGGTACTAAAATTTGCCAGTTTTTGGTTAATCAAGTTTAGCGCTCTGTTTATAACTCAAAGCTTTTTTCCTTCAAAATGTATACTAAATGATATGTAAAATAAATTTAAGAGGATATGTTTTCTAGCAAGCAGTTTATTGTAGTTTGATTGTTGAGAAGGCCCCATTTTTTGGGTATTTAGAGGAAGCTAGTCCTGAAAATGTCTTAGTGGAACAAATTACCTGATTGAAGACAATGCATTTGATACTCTTTGTTTCAGAAGGGGAGCTATTTGTGCAGTCAGAAGGACTAAGCTAGTGGCAGTGTCTGGAAAGCATGTCCTTTGTCTAAATGAAAAAGCCACCCTGAGAAAGGATTTATATTTGGATATTTTGGGAGAGAGCTGCCACCTGTTCTTCTGTCTTTACTGTTACACCTTTAGCTGAGTGTTTCCTTCTCTGTCCTTCCTTGATACACAAGAATGATGAGCTGTTTTGTGGAAAAGGACTTCCCACAGTTTGAAGAAAGGGATAAAAAAGCCCTGTTGCCAGCTTCTTTTGCTAGCCATTATCTGTCTCAGTGGTGTGGAGCTTGTGTGTAAATGCAAATTTAGTAGTTATTGTTTCTTGAGTTACACTTGGTTGTTAGTCATTGCTGAGATTTGTAATGGTGACATTTTGATAAAGCTACAGTGTGCAGATGTGTTCATCTCCTTCCATATGAAGAAACTTCTTTTAAGCACATGTAAAGGACCTTTCTTAATTCCAAATACCATTCTGTAAAAGATTGCTGTGAAGCTGGTTATTTTGTTTTTGTAATGTAATTCCACTCACAGCCTTAATTTCATTTCTTTCTTTATTTAATAGATCTGGGTTGCTGACTAATTATACCTGTAGTGCCCCAGTGCTGTAAATCTTCTATGCTGAAATTAAGACGAGAGTTTGTAGTGTTTATCTAGAGGATCTTCACTGGTCCCAGCAGGATGGTGTATTTCCTCTGCTGAAAATCGTCAAGAGCTGGGATTTACTCAGGATCGTTCTCTGGCAGCTGCTATGCAACAAACTCCCCCTTTGCAGTGGTATTTTGGATTTTGTCCATCAGCACTTTGCAGATAGCTGCCTGGGGAAAGCAGATACCTGGATGGCTAACCTACGGTCCACTGCAAATACTGGACTTGCTGATTTGGAGGTAGAAGCCTTCAATAGTGTATGCAATGTAATTGGAACCTTCCCTTATAATTTCTTGTAATGATTGCTTGCATATGTTGGCTAAGCCTGCAACATCTGACTTTCATAACCCTTCATCCATGGTAAAGCTGTGCAGATACATCATCCCTCGAGGGATAGTGAGGTGTAAAAGGGCAGGGGCTGATGTACAAGCTGACTGACCCATACTTTCCTCTTCTGCAGTGGCACTGTGATCTATGGTGTAGAGCAAAGACATCTTTAACTTTCTGAAGCAGGGAGGACTTGCCCTAATGATGTAGCACATAATTTATAAAGCCTTTTATCCAGAGAGTATGCAAGTGTTTTAAGAGCCACAGATGTTACTTTGTATGTCCGAACTATTCTCTACAGGTGAAGCCAAGGCAATGCTGGTCATGGCCTGAAGTCTTCTGAGGTTGTCCAAGCAGAACTTTGTTTCTCTAGGTAATGTTCTAGGTGGTTTCTACAAAGAATTCGATGTGAGAAGGAGATAAATAAAGTTATAAACTTGCTAGGTGCTAAAATAAAAGTGATGATCTGAGGGAAGTGTTTTGTTAATCTAGTATTTGGGGACTAATTATTCCTGTGTTCTTTATGTTCTAGCTATTTGCTAGGTATACTGTGAGCTGAGCAAAGTGGGGCCAATCTATTCACATCAAATATTTGTCTGCACTCTTCCTGTACCTTTATTTTGCGTGTATGTAGGTGTTGACTGATAGTAAGGAAAACAGTGGGTAAACAGTTCAGTCAAAAAAGCTTATTTATAAAATCTTAACATATATCTAAGAAGGAACCCCCGCCATTGAGCAGAGTAATGAAGTTTAACACAGGCACAGTTTCAATCACTATTTTGGATTAATAGTTGCTGATGGTAGAAAGAGCCATTTCTACCAAAGTGCTAATGCTGCTGAAGGATGTGAGAAATGCTGCTGTATCCACAATGCAAAATAATGTATTTTCCTTTTTTGTTGACTGGAGCTTGGTTCATGAGGAAGCTGAGGGAATTATCCCCAGCCAGCAGCATCTCCAACCTACCTCTGCCTTGCCCAGTGAATCCTGCTGTCCTGTTGTCACCTGTATAGTTATGAAGATGTATGAGACCCCAACCTCCATGTAATACAGCTCTGGGCAGTGGTGGATTTTCGCTTGAGTTGCTTTGCACACCAACGCCAACATGTCAGATGCAGTTTACGCTGTTTGAATGAACAGCAGCCCTCTAGCAGGAACTTTTAAAAACATTACTCAATAAAATTCCATGCAGAGTTGAGATAGTGAAGATAATCCTCCATTTGCTTGTAGAACAGGTGTACATTATATAAGACAGGATGTCACTGGGGATGGTTTTTGAGACTTATGGTTGGGAGGGAAAGAATTTCGCATGGTAGAGCGTGTGCTGGATTTCCTTGTCTTGGGCTAGATTTTAGTTGAAATTCCTGTGTGCTTTGTGGGGAGAGATCTGCTCTGGTCTCTGAGACTGTGCTGCCAGTTTGACAGCTCAAATAGAGATTCCTCATGCTCACACACCTTTTGACTTCTGTAAGCTTTGAAGAAATGCAGTTTGTAGAAGTGTAATTTCTCCTCAGTTCTCCTCGAGCTGACCCAGCCCCCTGGTTAATTTGCTGCTTGCTGTAACGTTAAGCCTCGTAAAACTCAGAATGTTGAGCTCTAAACCTGCATTTGCTATGAGCCCTAGAAGTCAAATCAATAATTGGAAGATCTGTAGTTCCTTATCCCAGAGGAAATGCTGTGCTGGTACGACACGCCTGAGGCTGTCAAGAGTAGTGCAGCTGGGTATCCCTGTTTTGTCCTGGTGTTTGGATCTCCTCATGTGACACCTCAGGAGAGGGTGGCTCTGGCGTAGCCTTTCCCTGCAGGGAGAGGGCAGCAGGAGGAGAAGTGGTCTCTGAAAGAGAGCTCTGCCCTTCTCCATAATAGTGAGATAAAACATATGAATGTCAATGAAGCATCCTTCTGCAGAGTCAACTCTCCCCTTACATCCATGAGCCTTACTGGGTACCAATTCCCTGCCCTCTTATCTGATGTTTTCTCCATAATTACAGGGAATAACGATGTTGAGTTTTTCCTTAAGGCAAGTGTTTGACAGAAATCTTGGCAAACACTTTTGACATTGTTTTTTTGGCATTGGCAGGGAGCATCTGGGTGCAGAGGGGAGAAGTGTCGAGGCTGTGTTTGGGGGCAGCTTGGAGCCGCACAGGGCTCGCTCAGCATATTCATTAGGGGTTTAGTAACACAGAGATACCAGAAAATGGAAAACTTGCCAGTGCCAGAGAGGGAGAGCTGCCCTCCGCCTGCACAGGGCTCTAATGGCTGCAGTTTTGGACATAACCAATTCTAATTCCCACAGAGATGTTTTCTTGCATCAGTTCATATGTGCAGAGATGTGCATAGCAGAGCCTTCCTGTGAAGAGTGGCACACAGCAAGGTCTGAGGTTAATGGATGATACGGATTTATGCATAATTTTGGTTACACTGGCCAGTTTCTGAGTTCAAACCTCTTGCCATTAGAGAATGTCTCTTCCATTTAGCCTAAAAACATGTACTGTGTGGCCAGACAGTGGGACAGTAGGTGACCATGCATCAGCTCATAGACCATCAGTCAAAAAAGACAGTGCTTACATCATTAGATGTGAGATCATTGCAGAACAAAATTGATAGAGAAAATTAATTATGCAGCTTTTATATTAATCCAAATATCTCTGACTGGGATGATAAGTCTTCTAGCACACTTACAAAATTTTAATATATGATATCTTACCTCACTGGAGAAGAGCGTCTCTTGTAGTCTTTTTAAAATTCTGTTGCCTTGACCACTGAGGTCTGGGCTGTCCATGAAGCTGCATTTTGGGAGGTTTGTGTTTCTGTCACTGTTAGCAACACTAATGAATAGCTTACTATGAGGTTGTCTGTTTACTGTGTGGTTGCATGATTTCTGGGAGCTTTTGATTTAAACTTATTGTGGAAAAATGAAGAAATACCAAAGTATTTACCAGAAAAATTATGCGTATTTGTGATGTAAAGTTACTCCCGTTTGAACTTTCCACAAGCTTATAATGATGGTAAGAAGCACTGGAGCACGCAGACAAGTTTTTTGTGGTGACTGGGAGAATCTGAGCTTCAGCCTCTTCATGTTGTGCAGCTTCAGCATTTCCAGGCTGGCTGGCAAATGTGGTGGAGGTAATGTAGCAAGATGGAAGGCTGCAACAGAATCTGTGTCTTGGTATTCTTAAGTTTAGTTTCCATGTGTCGAACTGTTTTACTTTTCTCTATGTAATTGAGCACTGTAGAGATGTGAAAACCCATGAAGTGCCCTGTGGTGGAAACTGTGTTTAACAGTCTTCTGTAGTATGAGAGAGACTTGAGCGTGGTTGAGAATTTTTTGCAGCAGAGTAGATCACAGGAGCTGTTAAGTGCATGAAGGAATGACACCTTCAGCAAGTGCCTGTAATATGTACACAGTGTGCATGCAGGCGGGGGGGGGAGAAAAATTCCCAATTTTACAACTGGCTTGTTTCTGCAATGTTTTAAGAGGATATAGACATTGTGGTGTGTGAAAAATAATGTATGGTTTATTAATTTTGAAATTTTAAGTCTACTCTGAGAGACAGGCACATCTAATCTAAATGTGTTTGCAACAGCCAGAAATGCAAAGGCACATTTTCCTTAGGTGTGGAACGTCACAGATTTATTTCATTGTTTACTCTGGTGTTGATAGATGCTGCAAAGGCTTTAGACATGGAGTTGAAATAGTACCTCTTGTTCTGGGTCTCTGGGGTGGCTGGGATCAGCCCTAATTTGGTTAGAGTCACCATTCTTTTTAAAGTGGCGACACCTGAAATCTGTAATTTACATACTCGCACAGCTTTCACAGCGTTCAGAGACTCCAGGCAATGCTGTCCATCGTTTCCCTGTGTTTTAAAGCCTCTGGCAATAGCCATTAGGTAAAATGCATCACTAAAAGGCGTAACTGTGGGGAATGGATTATACCAAACACTTTACTGCGCTGGTACTCTGGAGAACTGTTGAGGGATACGAAAAACATGGACATTTAGCTGGTGTTAGAATATGTGTCTGAACACTGTGCCGATGGAACGAGCTTTTTAAGGAGAAAAGTTGCTGCTGTTTGTTATTTCAGGTGAATGCAAAACTAAAGTGCCTTAGGGGATAGCTGTGACAGAGTGATGGTTTTGAGCAGGCTGACACTGATGGTGGAGCTCTGTTTTGAGAGAGGATGTCCCCAGTGTCACACTGGGGGAGGCAGCTGAGCCGTGCATGGGGCTGTGGAGTCACCAGTACTTGTTCGTCCTGGCAGTTGTTTAGCTACAGAAGAAGGAAAAAAAGTAAAACCCACGTGGTGTGGAAGGTCGTAGCTTTGCTTTGCTGCTTGGAGATATTTCAGGGTAGCAGCACTGCGGCTGTGCCCATTCCTGGCAGGTTGCTGAGGAGAACTGGGCAAGCCAGGGAGAAATCTTGTTCCCTCCAGATACGGGGACTGCAGTAGTGTGGACTTTTTTTTTCCTGAAAAACCGCAATTGTCCAGTCTTTAGCCAGCAAAGAGAGAAAAGCTTTTTAAGTCATTACATCACAGAATCACAGAATATTCTGCAAGGAGATGAAAAAAAGGGTGAAAACTCACTTTTCTTTGTGATCTTGGACTGCACATTCAAAAAGTATATATAAAACACAGTTTTAAAAGAAACCCAAAACTTGAGTTCAGCCCTAATGTCTCCTGCAAAGGGTTCCTGGCTTTTTATATAGTTTTTGGAACAGCTTTACTTACACTCAAAAATACTTCTTTTTTTCCCCTTTTCTTAATTGCATGGAGCATGCTGTGCTGTGAGCTTTGAGAGTACCCACCCTTCTTGGCCATCACTGTCTCCTTCAATCAGAAGGAGAAAAAAACCAAACCAAAGCAACATCAGGTGTGGGAGACACCCATAAGTGCGTGTTGGGAGCAGTGCAAGGCAGAGGAGCTCATGTGTGGGTGGTGCAAGCTGGGCCAGCACAGCTCCGGATCTTGGGTAGCACCAGCCTCTGCCATGGGAATTGAGACAGGGACATGTTCAGCCTCTGAACATGTGCAGAGGCTGCAGATGTTTCCCCCTGTCAGAATCCACCCTTCACTCCCGAGTAGGAGGCTGTAATAATGAAGATGGGGGAAAGGTGCTCAGAGTGAAAGTGACCTTGTGAACCTTCTCTGCTGACTCATTTGCATTAGCTCTGATGCTCCCTGAAGCCTCTGTGGCCCTGTGGCTCTTAGTAGAGGCATCTGATGGTAAGGTCTTAACCTTTGTTTCCATTATTTGGATATTATATATTATTATATACTCTTGTATAACGAAATATTCCAGGTCATCTTGCATTTCAAGTCTTTTTCCTTCCTTTTTCTCTTGGATTACACTCGCTGCTCTGCACTTCCAATAGCAACCATTGCTGTATCTTGGCACAGCCATTGGGAAAGTTTTGATGGTGGAGTTAATAGGAAAAATATTCTAATGTTCTAGACTAAGTCAAGTAAATTGAGGCTTCGTGCTTTGTACCAACCCACAGCATACTGTTACATCTCCGAATTTCTTAATTTGCATGTGATGTATGTATTTTTTCTCATTATGTTAGTTTTTGTGGAAAGAAGTACTGTGTTGTTGAAAGACAAAGTAAATTAAGTAAGCTGGGTAGAAAATGGTCATCACAAAATGTGTTGGCTGTGTGCACTATAAGTACCCAGACCTCGGATGGTGAAGAAATGGATGACTTGCTCTTCTTACTGATTTTTAAACTTCAATCGGAAGAGTAAAACTGGGGCCTGCTGTCCTTCTCCTTAAACCCTGCTTTCTTTAAATAAAACTCAAATCAAGACGTGATTTCGTTTCCTATTCTGGTGGAGGCTCGTGTAGGCTATTTCGGATGAGTTTGCCAGGATCTATTTTTGGGACGGATGTCCGCTGGACCCGTAGCAGGAGTCGAGACCTTGACAGATCGCGGAGCTGCTTGGAAGAGGTGGTGCTTGCAGGCGGCCACTGTTCCTCTGCCAGCCTTCGCAGCCGATCAATTCATTATTCTGCTGAGTGCCTAAAGAGAATACCCTTGTGGCTGTTCAACGTGGCTCCAAAACAAAAACATATTTTACTCATTTAATAATTGAAAATACA
This sequence comes from Manacus candei, assembly GCF_025592945.1. NCBI lineage: Eukaryota > Metazoa > Chordata > Aves > Passeriformes > Pipridae > Manacus > Manacus candei. Next base: position 323,518 of record NW_026138053.1, read on the forward strand.
TTATTATGTAAGGCTTCGTTGGTACTTCATGGTGCTAGAAGAGCTGTTGTTACTGGGCTTTAACCCCATATTTAACAACCTGCAGGCTGTTGGAAGACGTTGCTTAAACCCAAGCAGTTTAATGACACTGACCAACTTCTTTATTTCTTTTTTTTCTTTTTTTTTTTTTTTAAGAATCAATTATGAATCTTGGTCTAAATACGTTCTGTGCTCCCTCTGCTGGCTCAGCATCATGGATTAGCACTTTGCCTGCTCTCCCCATGGGGAGCAGTGATGGACGTGTGCCCACAAAGTAAGAACACTGGAGCACAAGCCTCATTAAAATTAAAGCAGGAGAGACCTCAGTGTGTCAGAAAGGAAAAGGTGGTTTGGGCCAGGAAACCCATTTTGTATTCAGTGGTCGCATAAGGTTTTATTAACAGAGATAGAGCTATAATTTGGGAATAGTATGTCAATAAAAAAGGTGCCATCTTTTAAAGGTAGTTAGCTTTTCCAAAAAATAAAATGGGAAGCGGGTAGTATTGACAGGAAAATAACATTTTAGTAGTAAGCTTTGGGAAGCTGAAGTTTATATCAGGGTAGAATCATGCTCTTTACATACAATTAAAAGAGCAGGGGAAATTAAATGCATTTTAGGTGTGATTTGATGCCTACAGTTTCTTTTTCCTTAGAAACCAATGATTATGTGTTAAATTTATCTTGGCATATGAAAAAGATGTAATGACTTGCACTAACAAGATAAAGGAGAAGGCAGCACTTAATTTCCTAGGTAATACACAAAATAAAAATGATTTGCATGCTTTCAAATGATTATGCACAACCTTGTTAAATGCTGTGCAATACAAACAAAGAACAAATGAGTTATCCAGATAGGACACCTTTTTGTGACTGCAGAATGCCCACGGAGGGGCAGGAGGCACAGGACTCGTTCTCCACCAGTGCTCAGGTTTTTGATAAGCATTGCTGGCAGGGCAATACACTGAGAAACACAGCGGTGTCAGGAACGTAAAACGGCGATGAAATGTCTGTGTGATATTTCATGGTTACATGATGGCGCTTTGGTTAAGGATGTGCTTGTTCTCTGAATTTAAATTGAGTTGCTCTCCTCTATATATGTTCAGTCCCCCATTGCTGGGTAAGGTATAATCCACTGGTGATGCTGACAGCCCTGCTCCTCCTGTTTTCTTGGAGGGACTCTCCTAGTACCATGTCATTTACTGCTGCTGTTTTACAGGCAAATCCACTATTTGAGATCCCAGAGGGCATTTGGTGTCTTTGCAGGCTACTGTAATGAGTAATGGCCCTAGCAGCAATAGCTGGTAGTGCAGCGTGTACGGGCTGGTGCGGCGCTGTAATGAGGCGTGGAGAGGAGCTTTGTACCCGGCTCACTCTGTCTGAGTTGTCAGTCACTGCTACATCATGGTTGAAACGGTTTATTGAGTATGACTGCCAAATTTTACGCAGGTGCCAGATTAATTCTGATGTATTGTACTTGTAACGGTGACTCTGGACAGTTTGCAGTGTCTCTGCTGGAAGACTGTCAATGGGAATGTATAAGCAGTTGGCTTAACATATCAGTGGTGCTGTAAATAATTTCCCCTGCTATTTTCAAAACATCTCAAAAAGGAAATATGTTAAATAGAAACAGGGAGGGGTTCCTGCTGTGAGCTAGATTCTCTCCAGTTTTGATTGCCTTTTAGATGGGCAAGGGCTGTTCAGAGTGTCGCTGTTGTTCCTGTACCTCTGGAATGTCAAGTCCACTCTACATTGTGTGAGATGGATATTCAGATATCCTGCTGCTTCTCTTGCAAGGATCTTTGTTCCTTCCTCCTTCCCTACCCCCGCTTCCCATTGGCTGAAGTGAAGAAAAGCCTTTATGCCCACTGTCTCTGGCCTTCCCAGGGGAGAGGTCCTGGTTTCTCTCCTAAGAGCTGTATCTTGCTTTTGGCAACAGGTACCTCACAATCAAACTTAGTGACTAGTTCAGACCTCTGGATCTCAAATAATTCACGTGATTTCTTCTGCTATTGCTGTTGTCTCACTTGACACCCGTGCAGAGCTGTGTTCATTAATTATTCAGCTTTTGGTATACTTCTAAAATAGAGTATTCTTTGCCTGAGTAATTTGGAGTGGGGGGGAACCCCAACCCTAATTTTCTAGTGAGTATTAGCCACATTCAAAGGCTGTTTTTTAATACAGAATTGAAAACCAGCTTCTGCTTACACAGTGTGATATTTAAAGCAATCTCTACTGACCATACAAATCACATTAGTTATTTTGCTAGCTTGCTACTTGCCTACTTTGCCATAATTTTGTAGCAAGGCTTATTGATGAGTCTTGCTTTTCAATAGCAGCCTTCCAAGAATTAAGCTTCGAAACTGATCCAGCTTTGCTTTCTCATTTTTTAATCACATTCCACTCCATAGTGGAAGCTTGTTTTATCTCATACCTTCCTGCTGTCCCTGGTGAGGTTGCCTTATCATAAATTCATTAATTTCCTCATGATGTTCCACTGAAATTACTGACTGGTTTGTTTTTTCTTCTCTGTTTTGGTAAAACTTCCAAAGATTTCTAATGAGTTGAGGAAGCATTTTGCAGAAACTGTGCTCATTGTATTTCTAGTCTGACTTTTTTACAGGGCTTTGTAACTTGGCAGTAAGTGGTTGTATTAGGATATATGTGGTGGGAGCAGTCTGGGGACAGGGTAACCTTACAGGTTTCTTCTGCCTTTAACTTTGGAGATTTTTTGATCTAGCTCTGCAAAGAAAATTCAAGTAAAGTCACCAAAAAATATCAGTTTCTGGAAGCAGTAATTTTTCATTTTTTTATTACTATAGCTTTATGGTTTGCTCTTAGGCAAAAATAAGTGAAAGAATAGAGTGCTGATCATGTAATTCTCATGCATTCTGTCTTTGGGACAATGCAGCTACAAATCTCACTATTATTTGTGGGCTTTTTGCGGCTGAAATGTATGGAGTGGGTAATATTCCTGTCTGTTTGTGAAGCACCATTTTTTTACTGTGGGCTCCAATCTCAGCTGGAGATTTTGGTGGTGTTTCTATGCTAGTAATCTTGACGCTGTGGACCAAGCATTCAGCCTTCCTCTGTGAAAGTGTTTTGGGTGAAACCAAGAGTGGTGTTTGGGGTTAATCAACTGAAGATATTTACACAGTATTTGTAGGGAATGCCACCTCTCTGAGTGTAGCAGATGGAATGTGAATTTTTTTTCATATTTGCTGGGGATATGTCCGGATATATCCAATAGTGATTGTTTTCAGTTGAATTACCACAATTATTTTGGAGCATCAATAGCAGTTACTATATGCAGTTAAAAGATTGCAAAGCTTGCAAGCCCCTTAGGAGGGGCTTCATGTCAAGGCAAGTTTTATACAGGGATCATGCATGAAACTTTGTGAATGACTGTTTTGTGGAACAGCTTGATGGAGAGTCCCTGAGAAGAGAATCACATCTTGGTGCAGTTGGTTTGCAGTGGAAGTAGAGTAAAGCCACTGTGACAGCAGCTGTCTTGTACTTGATTTTTAGCAATAAACCCCCCCATCACTGTCATAGGCAACCTCTGTAATGAGAGTGACATGAAAATTTTGAAGATGAGAATTCCTTCGCTCTTTTCCTTTGTAAAAGAAAGAACTAAGAGTTTAAAATGGCCACAGGATGCGCAGTGACTGTTGAATGACAGAGTGTAAAAAGGCTTAGACTTAATGCCACCAATAAAAAAAGGTATCTTTTGAAGGGAAAATCCAATATTGTCAAACCAGAGGTGGTTACTAAAAGTAAAAAGATGCCTCTCGGAAAGAGGAAGCCATCATAAAACAAGGAAACTAGAAAAGGGCCTGAATTCTGGAAAGCTGAATGTAAGGATGAAATAGGAAAGTCTGCTTCCAAGGTTAGCTTAATAGCAATTGTAAGGAAAAACCACTATTAAAACCTTCTCCAGCGTTTGAGAAAGATAGGAAGGAAAATGTGGAAACTAAAGTATTTCTTTGCATGTGAGAAAATTGTAGAGTGAGTTGTACACATTGGAGCCTTTTTCTTGCAGAAGACTTTTCTGAGGAACTGTCTCAAATTGAAGTGTCAGTGGAATAGGATTTATAATTAATTGGTGAAAGGAACTGTAACAAATCATCAGGACCAGATGGTATTAAATCAAGATTTCTAAAAGCATTTGAATGTGAACTTGATGAGCTGCTGACTCTGGTGTGTAACCTATTACTTAAGTCGGCCTTGATGCCGAAGAATAGAAGATTACAAATGTGATGCCAGGCTTTTTTTCATTTTTTTGTAATTTCTTTTTCCTTCAGAGCTTGATGAGTGTAACAGGAAGATGTAGACAGTAAATGCAGAGGGCATATTGTTGGAAACTGTAATAAAGAATAGACTTAATGAGAACGTGGGGAAGAGTCAATATTAGCTCTCAGAGAGGAAAGTTGTTTGAAGGAGCCTGCGAGTATGTGGGTGTAGGCGAGCGAGCTGGCATGGCAGGCATAGCTTTCCAGGAAGGTTACCAGAAGGTGCCTTGCTGAAAGCATTTAACATTTCAGAACTCCCAGTTAGAGCCTCTGGTTGACCAGTTGCAGGTGAGCTGTAGGCTCTGTGCAGTTAAGAGGAATGTGGACAAAAGAGGGTAAGAAAAAACATTATTTATGATTTCTAGTAGTTTCACGACTCCTGTACTGCCAATGGGGCTCTCAGGGGTTTGAATGTGCTGGCAGGGGTACTTTAAAACTCAGAGCAGTCAGACAGGAGGGTGGTTAGTGCCTATTAAATTCCGTAACACGGAAAATCCCAAACTGACAGTTGTTAGAACTGATACAGAGGGATTTTTTGATACTGCTGCTGTTTTTACAGTTCACTTGCTGCAGGCCACTAGGAGAGCAGGGGGCTTAGCTGGTCTTTCAGATCTGGTGTGGCCACCAGATGCTTTTGGCTGGCTTACACTGGCAGTAACTCAGTTAATACAGCAGCGTTATAAGAGGGCACAGGGGGCTGTGCTTCTGTGGCACACAGATGTATAAATACCTATTTTCTTCTCAGGGGTGGAAAAGAGAACATATGGGTTCCCCTCTGGGTATTGTAGTCTTAACTTCACGTTCCTACAGCGTTTGAGGTTATTTGAATAAAAATATTTAAAGGAAAGAATAGAAGCCTTTCAGAACATGTGAGTCTTGTGCATTATGACAAGATAATGAACATCCAGCTTGTTGAAGTTATTCCTTTTTTTCTACCACCTTTGTCAGGTTGAAACTAAAATGTTCAGAGGCTGCAGAGAGGAGAAGAAACAATGATGATATGCTCAAGATCAAGAATTCACATTCCCAAGGTTACCTATTTTCTTGATGTGAGGAAGGGAAAATGGGTTTGAGCCACTTGTCCAAAACCTGTTCTGATGTTCTGGCAATAGCTGTCTATTTAATGCTGTGTTTTAGACATCTGATGTCCTGGCTTCTCTCCCTTGCTTCTCATTATGGTTGAAATGTTGCTTTTGACACTCACTGCGTTGGGCACATAGCAGTTCCTTCAGATGTGTGTGCTGTTCACGTTGCACAGCAGGGGCATTATGCATATCGTTATTCCTATACTGGTGTGTGGAAGAGGGACTGCAAATGCTGGAGTGTTTATTACCATTCAGCAGCACTTTCACTTGAGGTTTGTGATGGAATTTGCCAGCTCCTGTAGGACCACTCTTACTTAGTGTTTCTGGCAGCGTATATTTGCTTTTGTTACGAGACAAACTGCAGGAAAGCAGTAGTGTGTTTACAAAATGAAAAGTGTTTCATCATGGTGTCTGCAGCTTATAAAAGGCTTTGGGGACTGAATGTGTACAAGTCTGTATATGAAGCAACATTACCTTGAATGGTTGGTATCGACACAAGTTGTGGTGATTTTTCTCCCATTTTCTGGCTCCTGACCCCACCTTTCCTGTTCTTTGTAGGGCTGGCTCAGCCTGGGGTGGCTTATGGGTTTAAGAAAAGCTCAGGAAAATGTGTTGTGCAATAAATAGCAATTAATGTAGATTAATAATTTTTTTTGTTTGTATGAAGTGTAAGGACTCTTGACTTTGTGCTGGAAATGCATCATTTTTTGTGCAAAAGATAATGATATGCATCTCTTCCTCATCTCAGGTTGAGATACAAAAGACTTAATAGCTCATTTTAAAGGGCTTGCTTTTCCTTTTCATCAGTGGAACTTCAAGTTGGGCTGTTTCTGAAAAGGAGGAGAGCTTGCACTACTTAAAATAAGGAAAAGAGAAGTGGAAATAATTTCTTTACATATCATACATTTGTACAGAGTGTGTGGACTGACATACTGTAGAATTAATGAGATATTTACATAGTTATCATTTCTGGAATTTGCTGCAAGAAAGATTTAATTTTTTTTTCCCCCTCCCACTCAAGAGAAGCCAACACGGTAAAAATATAGCAATTACCAACAAAAACAGAAATGCAGCATAGGTTAATCTTAACCAACCCCTATTTCTTTAGATTGTAGGATTGCTTGTTTGAGGCGTCAGAAACCTGTTCTTCTCATTGTGCCCCGGTGTGATATTTTGCTGCTCACTTACATGCCTTTTCCTTTCCATGTAGTGCCTTGATGAGGACAGTGACTTTGGCCACTGCAGCAGGACTTGTACACATGCAGGAGGCCATCCTCTCTCCCCTGCTTAAGTGTGACTGTACTGACTAAAATTTAGTCCTTTGCAAATCTTCTAAATCCATTTTAATTCCTGTTAGGAGTTGTGGAAGCTTGTAGGGGCTAAATAGCTCTTGTTTTACTAGGGGGAATGATGTTAGGTTTATTGTCTTATTGTCAGCAGCAAAAAACTGAAAAGCAATGAATTGTCAGAAATCCACATGTGCTAAATACGCCATCCAGGCTGCCCTGGTGTTCCCAGCTGTTGGTGTGTGAGTTTTCTTGTGCAAGGGAGGTATTTGGTTGCATTATCTGGGAGTCGTTAGAGCGGTCTGAGTGAGGCAATGTGACTGTAATGGTTACTTCTCAAATCAGTTATCTGGTGGAGCACTTGCCTCTGGCATTAGGTTGATCTAAGAGAAGTCTCTCCATTGGATTTGAAAATTTGTTTCTAAATTAAAAACAAAATAATTTAGCCGTGAAGTAAAATGCGTCATTCCTTGTGCTCTCATCTTCATGTTATTGAAGTGCCTGTAGTGGAGCTCAGATTGAAAAATCTCAGATGTTGAGAGGAGCTAGATTTTTAACTGAAGAAAAACATTCTGGGATAATTTATGAGGGAGTTAAGAAATACTTCTGACCTTTTGGGTTTGCAGAAGGCACTGGCTGACACCAAGGGGTTTTGGGGGGGTTTTTTGGGTCCTGTAAAGCAAAGCAAATCCCCTCTTGTTCATATCACCCTACCCTGTCTCTTTTTGTCATAAACCTTCTTTTGAAATGAAACTGGTGCCTGAGGAGTGTTTAGATGCAGAGAACTATATATTCACTTATCTGCTCTCTGGTTCCTTCACTGGTTGTCCTTCTTGGTTTACCAGCACCATTTTTCTTTCACCAAGGAATATGCGGAAGAACTTGGTTTTAAAGGGAAAAGTAATGCCAATGCAGCTCAAGATTTTTCTCTGTATTTTTTCTCCTGCTATGAATACACATCACATCTTGTCCACTGCTTCTGTGGGCAATTGCATCAGAGTCCTCCTTGTGATTGTATCAAGCACCACTTCAAATGAAAATATTTTTTTGTGTGGCTGTTGCTCACTGAACAGACAAAGCATTCACATTAAATTTAAAAAGATATAGTATTAAAAGAATACAAAAAAAAGGTCCGTATTTTAACCTGCATTTGGTCAAGGATACTTTGTCTGAAAAGTCTTGTTCTGAAGTAATGTTTTGTGAATGTGAGTGACCAGGGCTGTACCGAGCCTCGCATAATGTGAGCTGCAAAAATGCTTCTCTGAGACTTTTCTCTGAGCTGTGTCTGTTACCTGTCCTCCATCTAATACACCAGATTTTTCCTTTCTTAATGGCTTTCTACCTGATTGTCCCAGAAATTCTTCTTGTTTTCTTCTTGAGTGCACAGTTTTGTCTGTAGCACTAAGTATTTGGGTCTATATTTGTTACTTGTCCTTAAAATTACTGTGTTCTTAGTGCACAACAGATGTTATTCTCTACACTGATATTTAACAAACTTGATTAGTGCTTTCCTTCTGTCTTCAAGTCACTTTTATTTATATATATATATATGTATATATATGTGTGCGTATATATATATATATACACATGTACATACACATTTATAATTAAAATATATGTGTCTCAGGATGAACCCTTGGGAAAAAAATCTATGAGTAACCAGTGTAACCTCTTTTTTCTTGTTCGTAGTTGACCTTTTGACTTTAACCCTCTTCCTTATTTGTCTTAGGATTCTTTTATTGCTTTTTATTTTCTCCCACAAAATTGGTTATTTCCTACATAACACTGCAGAGTTGTTTTCTGATAGCCAGATAAATGAGACCTACCGCATTATGTTTAGGAAATACTGTGTTTTATTTGCAAAACATACTGGGAAAATGTGGCATGAATTATTGCTGGTTAACCCAAGTTGTGTCTTACCCTGGTGGTTTTTTTTTTTTTTTTTTTCAGGTCTCTAATTATCTGTCTTAGGAAATGTTTTAAAACATTTCATTACTCCTGAGATCAAATCAGCCAACATTTAGATAACAAAATTAGTTTTCCCTTTTTTTTTAAACAGACATTTGCGTTTGGTGTTCTGTAATCGTCTGGTACTGCTCTAGCTTGATATATTTGCTATCAGACCTGCAGTAATCACACCCCGTGTGAGCATTTGAAAGGCCTTTTCTGGGTCCCAGAGCTGCCGTGCATTGAGGATTATAGAGCAGGGCTTACTCTTTGGTTGCAGGAGTTCCCCGAGTGCCTTCAGCATCCTGCTTTCATTCCCCTCTTCTCACCACTGTTGCCCTCACTGAAGGCTGATGCAACCTATCCAGGTGGTTTGGGATAATTCCTCCATGCGTTCAGCAACCCCATTTTCCTCCAGTTTGGTCATAGGCCTTGAGAATGAACCATTTTTAGTCCATCTCCTTAATGCAAAAGGAAATGAAACTTTGGCGATTGCCCTTTTGTTCTTAGGCTGCTTATTCTTTGCCCAGCAGTGCTTTTTTTGGGTTTTTTTTGAGCTTGTTGCTTGTTCCCCCAGTCTTTGTGGAACAGCTCTATTTGCAGCAAGGTGTGGATCCCTTCTTTCAGCAAGTTTTTCACTGGTGATTAGGATCAACATTCCAGAGAGCTTTTACAGCTTTGTACTAGAGAAATGCCAAGTTTTCTCTTAACAGAAAAGTAACAAGTAAATTTGCCTTGCAAGCATCTACATGTGCATACATGAGTACCTGTACAAAATCGTGCATGTTTGCAGGAACATAAAATAAAAACACTTTTATCTAGATGTGCTACAAGTAAATAAAAATTACTTATAGATGGAGGACATTTATAGCCAACCTAGCATTGATTAGTGTAGCCTGGCTGCTTTTTTTAACCTGAGTTACCTTTCTCATGGTTGTGCAGATGCTAAACTGGCAGGAGGACATTGACTTCTTCAGAATATGAACTGTAGGTTTAATTAGTTGGCAACAGTGAGCTTACATGACAGAGGAGCAGTTCTCAGGATGTTTCTTGGTAAGTTAATGTACAGCCCATTGAACCTTTGAAGCATGGCTCTACAGAAAACCTCCAGTGAGAAAGCATTCCTAATTGCCAGCAGCACTGGTTAACAGGTTGTCTAAGCAATTTAATGGCCCAGCTTCAGAATAGCTTTAATATATTCTTGTCACCCTGTGTGAATAAGTTGATATACTGATGAAGATAAAGCTGCCTCATTATTCAAATATTGATAGTAGTAGGTCTTTTTCTGTTATCCTTCTTTCTATTTTTATATCCTTTTTTTACTGCTATGCATATTCATGTTCATGGCCACTCAGTGGGAATAAAGGACCTGAAGAAGGTCTTTTTCCTTGTCCAAGGAAGTAAATATTTGGTAACTCGAGATAAGCAAGAGATAACAGATTATTTTCATAAAGAATGAAGGCTCCATAATTTAGGATTATTGTGAAACAACGCATACCTTGCCAGCAGACTTTTGAGACAGTGTAATCAGTAGTATTTGGCTGGGTTCCATGTTACATATATTTTGCTCAGAAACCCAGGTTCAGTGTATTACAGATGATGTTTTTTGGAGGATGAGCATTCAGCAATAAAAAAAAATACCAGAACAGAGATTGTAATCAGTGCATGGTCTTTACAGCTGCAGGTCTTGATGGTTATGTAGTAAATTGTGGTGGGTTTTTTTTTTTTTTTTGTCTCTCCACCTGTGATGTTACAGTGTCAAGGTTGGTTGTCACTGGTGGTGGTTTTCTTTTGGTGGTAACTTTACTCATCTTGGAGATACAGGTTCTACACTGCAGTGTCAGTCCTGGACAAGCTTTCAGCTTCAATTTGTGGGTTTTGGTTCCCTCCATCCCCTGTTGTGACATGAGGCAAATACCATTACTAGTCCTTACACATAAGCTGTTTTATGCTGCAAGAACCAATCAGTCACAGTCAAGTGTGGCTCTTGGGAAGATTAATGTGGTCATGGAAAACGACTCAAACTTGTGTTTTGTTTTGTTTGTTTGCTTATTTGTTGCATGCTTTGAGTGTTACAAGTTATATTGCTGAATGTATTGCTGCACTGGATATATGAAATTCAGGGTTTTTTACATAATTTTTGTTGAGGTGGTATCCAGAATGGAAGACCTCTTCTCACTGGGTTCTCTTCATGAAGAAGAATATCTAACTGGGCTTACAAAATGGTTAGTGGGGATAAGAAATGAGCCTCGCAAATTAAAATCTACAAATTTAATTTGAAGGTTTAAATCTGCAAAGGAGGAATAAGATGAGCGGGCGAGGGTGTTCATAGTAATCTGAGGTTCCTTAGGTTGCTTTTGTGAAGAGGCAAATGGCCTTTAGTTAAGGCAGGTAGAAACCTTGGGGAATGTAATTCTTGTTGAAAATGCAGTGAAAATGAGTGGTTATAATTCCCCTTCCTAGACTAGTTGTACCTTACCTGCCTTTAATAAAGGACCTTTGTATTTTGGCAATATGGGAATAGCTGATCAAACCAAGAGTTGAAGGAGTTGTACGAGTTCTTGCTGCTTGATCACTTGCAAGAATTCCTTTCAATTGTTTAGAAAATGATAAGAATATAGATGGCTTGTTATTCCTCTGCCGCAAATGTTAATGTTTAAGATTATAAATTATATTATATAATGCTAGTTAGGGTTCAGATTTCAAAGCACTGTAGCTGCTTCTCAGAACTATTTAAGTATTTGCTCCTCGAAGGGGCTCCTGTGGAGGCTACTCCTATTTATCTTTATTTGCTCCCTGCCTAGAGGGATTTTTCAGTAGTTAGAGAACTAACTAACTGTACCTTTAAGTTGAGGACTTCCCACTCTTCTCTTCCCTTGACTGCTCGTTGTATTTCTTTGTTGCATCTTGTCTATATTAGATCATAACGTTTCCAAGACAGGAACTGTATGGTGGAAAATCCAGGATCATGGGTTATGATCTTGGTTTAGGACCTTCAGGCAATATTAAAATACAAATAACTATGCTTGAAAGATGTTTAACGTCATCTGAACTGTTACAGGGCAGCAGTTTACGTTCTGTTTGAGCTTAGCAATATACAGGCAAGTTCAAACAAGTTGGAAGCTGACTGTCCTGACTTACAGTTCTTGCTCTGTAATTTACCTGCTTCTCGAGCCTTTACCAAGCTCTGTTATCAGCAAATGAAGCACAAACAGGTATGCTAATGCAACATTTATTTCAGGATTTTAGTTACAGGAAAGCTAGAGAATTACAGTATTTCCAGTGGCAGTTTCTTCATGTAGTACAGCTCTTCTCAGTGTAATTTTTTTGGTTTTTTTTAATATGCAGAATATGCAGTAATACACATTCAGATGCTGTAAAAGCAGTAGATCTTTATCTGAAAAGCTAATTTCTTCATCAGGGTAAGCACCTAAAAATTGGACCACAACATTCCTTTTTATGCACATGTTAAAGCATAGTAAACAGTGGCACTATAGCATTCTGTTTCTCAAATGATCAGATAATATAATTTTTAATAACTTGTCAACTAGCAGTAACAGACAGCTGTCTGCAATTTGTGTAGGATCCTTGAAAGTCTTCAAAGTGGAAATATGTACAATAAAATGTGTGCAACATGCGATGCATTATTTAACATCGTAAAGTGTTGTCATGCTGTGAATTTACAGCTGTCCATAAGCCACGTTAATAGGACGGTAAGTTACCTTTGCAGTGAATTTTCCTGGTGTGGGAGCCTCTCCGTGCCTGTGCCTCTTCCCTGCGAGCGGTGGGGGTGCCAGGCTGAGCCTGCTGGCCAGCACCTGTGGAAAATCAAGACACATCAGGATTTTTTGCACTTTAATTCATTTCTGTGTCCACTGATGCCGTGGTGATTATGAGGACAATGAAAATAAAATCTAAACAGAATTGAACAACCTCCGCTGGTGCAGCCGGTTGCCCTTACTCAAAAGTCCATTTTCTGTTGGTTGAAAGGTTGTCTTATCGGGAATTAAATTTTTCAGCTGAGGAAGCCATCTGACTGGAAATGGAAGAGAAACAGGGGGTTAAGGTTAACTGAACTGTTGGGAAAAAAAAAAGTTATAAAAGCATTCTGTTGGCTTTCCTCTGGGGGGAGGTGGGTCATCACTTGACTTGCGCAGGGAAGCGTTCGGTGCACTGAACATTGCTGGAGAAATTACTGTGTTTGACAGATTTTTGTGTAGGGTAGGGTTGCCATAAACAGGAGACCGATTAAGGGGCATCTAAAGCAGAGCTTTTATGTCATATTTAATTTAAAGTTCTGTGAAATGGACAGTGCTGCTACAACACAATCTGTTCTTGCAGGACTAAGTGTGTCTTTGTGGTGAGCCTGATTGGTTTGGAGATCAGTTGCTGAGTTTAAGTAGTGGGGGAGCAGGCAGGGGCGTGATCAAATAAATGTGATGGAGCAGCAGTGAGTTCTGCAGGTGGTTCCTGGCTGTGGGGGAGCTTTATTCATACCCAGTGGCAGGGATGGTGGGGTGTTTTGGTGTGAGGATATGGGAGGTGTGAGGTCTCCTTTGCCCACTGGCTGTTTATCAGAGGAGAAAACTGAGCTGTGTGGGTTTTTTGTTCGTTTGGTTGGGTTTTTTGGGTTTGTTTGTTTGTTTGTGGGTTTGTTTGGTTTTTTGTTTTTGTTTGTTTTTGTTTTGTTTTCTTTAGCATGATTTGAAACTTTGAGAACAAAGGGAGCTTTTGGGGGACTTTGTGATATCTAAGGGCAAGACAGTCCTCTGGCCATGATGTGCACCACTGCCCATCCTGTCCCTGCAGCACTCCCAGCACCCACCAGGAGCCTGGGAGCCAAATTACTGAGGTTTAAGGGAGTGAGGAATTGCAACCCCCTTGGAAGCTTTTCAGATGATCAGGTTGTTTCTCTGACACTTTTTAGACATCTGTCCCAGGATTAATTTTTCAAATGACTGTATAAACCACCTTCAGGCCTTATTTCTATAGGATGGAATTGCATAATGAAAGGTAACTTGACAGAATGTCACACCATGTTTATATATAATTTAATAAATATGATTCACTCAGGGTATGAATAAAGCTATAAAATTGGCCAGGTAGATAGCTGAATAGTTCAGCATGAATTTCTGTGTTGTCACAACTAAAAGGAAGCAAATTTTGGGAAACTGGATTGTCAAGGCTTGATTTCGTTTTGAATGCCAGAGAAATCCTATATGTTATTGAAAAAGAAAGAAGTAATGGGGCCCTGGGAGATCTTAAATGTGAATATTAGCAGCGTGTTTCTGGGTGTAATCCTCCCAAAATGTGAGCTGAGTCTTGGTGTTACACTGTAATTGCCCCTTTGTTGGCTGTCTGGGAGAGATCACAGAGTTGAGATTATTACTCTGACCTCGCACAGAGCCTAGTTTGGGCTCTTTCATTGCTATGTTTGCTTTTTAATAAGTAATTCACTCTGGGAAATTATTTCTCCAGATCCCTGGAATTGGTGAGGGGAAGTCTAGAATGAGGTGAAATAGATAAAGATGTAAAATTGAGGCTGAAACCTAATATACAGAAAGGCTCTCTGTTAGCATAGGAGAAATGGAGTTAAAGCAAATATGACTTTAAAGTTTTCTGAAGGACTGGGGGGGGGTAGGGGAGGAGGAATATTCTGTGAGTTTGAGGAGCACCACTTGGGTAACTGTGTTTGAGAAGAAGAGTACTGCTTGTCCTTCAGTCTTCTTCAGACTTTGAAGACAATTTCTAAGTAGTCTGCAGTCTCTGATGAAGTAGACTACTTTCAGGTTATTTCTAAAAAGTACAGGGCAGTTTGCATGATGTGAAATTGTTTATTTGCTACTCCTTTTGTTAAACTTTGCTTGAATTCATTAACTAGATCAATATATGGATAGCCACCCTAAAATTCTACCTTGCAATTTATTTTGAACTTGTACTTGCATTTTCAATAAAATAGTGAGTTTGGTGAAGAACTTCTCATCACTGTAAGCTTATTAAAATAAAAAAATTCTTCATCAGATACCACTATGCTTTTTTGGTAACTATTAATATTATGAAATAACATTCCAAAGCAGTAGCACGTGTTTTGAGCGTTGTCTGCCTTTGTCTCCTCTGAATTTGCATGCCATTAGAGTAGTGGGCTTGGAAGACCACGGAGATCCTGTTTTCTTCCTTGCATGTGCAGTTCCTGCATGTCTGTGCAGGATTTTAGGAAACCTCTTCTGATGGTATCTGTAGTGCTGTTGGAGTCTACTGCCCTTATGCAGTGCAAGGAGTTTACCTTGAGAGCAGGCTTTTTTTGTGGAAGAAATTGGTTGTAGTGAAAAGACATAAATGTTGAGAAGATACTTTTCTGGCTTGAGGAAGCCTTTTAAGCCTTTCTATTTACCTTCTGTGTTTTGAACTGTGCTGTTCTGATAGTGGGAGTAGATGGCAGTGGGTGAAGAGAAGGCAGAGCTTGGCATTACCTGCTTTCAGGTGAACATGGAGTGGAGAGACTGGCCCCTCCCCGTGTTTAAGTTGATGTCACCACAGGTTTGAGTGTACCTTTACAAAAAGTAAAACCCCCAGGAAGGAGGTAAATGCAGTAAGACTGATACATAGGTCTGTCAGCAGGAATTGGTGGAGAGAGAAGTGGTGCTTTGCCAACCCGCCGGTGGAGTGAGGACCTGCCTGGTGTGCAGTCTTGCTTGGGTTTTGATGGAGGGGCAGGTCTTTTGTCAAAATATGTCGATGTCCATCTTTGTAGGATAAATACAGATGCTTTTAATTGCTTAAAGGGAAGTAAAGGTGGAACAGAGGGTCAGTCTGTCCCAGACCTTGTCCGTCACCCGTCTCATTTGGGGTCTGGGAGTGTCCCCTTGTACGGGCACAGGGAGGAAGGTGCTACCCCGTGTGTTCAGTATTTGCTCTCATCAGCACTTCTTTGTGCAAACACAATACAAATATTAAATTACTCTTTGTTTTATTTTGTTTGTTAAACGTTTGCCTTCACAATGCAGACAAATTGCTGCTGGCACAGCTATTGTCTTTGGTGGGGTTACTCTGGGGATGTATCTGACAGATCTCTGTTGCAAAACATGGAGGAAAATTGTGAGTGGTCTCCTCTTTCAAAAAATGCGAAAGCTTTTCCTTAGGTTTTGTTGTATTTAATTAAAATAAATACACCCAGAGGCTTGAACAATTGCTGGATGTTTAAAAAATAGAAATAGGAAGATTAAACAATTGAAAAAACATTGTAATGCACAAACTTATTATACAAAATGTATAAACTTATGTTAATAGGATGATAAAAATTCAGGGGGAAAATTGGCTTAAATATTTAAAAGTGTATCTTTAGATCCATTGCCCTTTGGATCCCTTGGCCTCAGGAAAAAAATTGGTTAAATATTTAAAAGTGTATCTTTAGATCCATTGCCCTTTAGATTCTGTACCTTCTTTTAGCATTACTTAATCTTCATATTTGTATTTTAAAATATTTAGCTAATTATATTTTAATATCGCCTTGTTGAAAATTGAGTTGTATTACATGGGTCCTAATTTTTCCTGTGTATGCATCTGACAGAAGTGAGAAGAAAGGAAAATCCAAAACTCGTTTCTGGATTATTTCATTGCTTAAGCTCTCTGCAGGCAGAAGCATCCTACCCCTCTCTGCAGAGTTGTGATCTTCATGTGCATTGGCCAGCAGCGCAGGTGATGCAGGCTGCAGTGGTCCTTCCTGAGTGATTTTGTATATTTTCTGCTGTAGAAAAAAAAGTGAATTTGGTTTCTGTGGTCCTCAGTTGTCTTCTGGAAGTAGATAGGTGAGTGCTGCTGAGATGGAAACAAGTGATGCTGGCGAGATGGTCCACAAGCTCCATTGCCAGACTTGCAGAGGACTCACCCAACTCTCTTGCTACTGGAGAGAAGGTGTTGGGCATTTAGGGGCTTTGAATGAAATATTGGAGGCTTTCTCAGTATAAAAATTGTCAGCAGAGATCAGAACATTTCACCCTTTGGTGTCAGACAGTGGCAACGCATTGGGATCTAAGTGGCACATCTACATATTTCAGCAAAATACGCTGCCTCTCCTGCCTTCACATTCACTTTTTAGTTTCATTGGCAGACAGATTGCCTTTTATGTCCTTTCTCTGCACGTTGTGCCAGAAGGTTCCTTCACAGAAAATAAATTTATAGTCGCTAGCTGATAAAGGTCTTTCCGCAGCGATCTTGCAGAAGCGTTCTCGGAGCCATCCTTCCCGTGGAGGTGGCATCGCTCAGCCATCTCTCACCCAGGTGACAGTCTACCCGCAGTATCTTCCGTTGTATCTTTCCACTGTAATTTTTCAGACCGCATCGGGGGGAAACTGAAATTTGTAAATGAAGAATTCTGGGATAACTTGGTCCAAACTGTTTCGCTGACTCGAGCTAGGCGGTCTCATAAAAAAATGCCCTTTTTTTTTTTCCAGGTACGTGCTGCCAGGTTTATTTGATTACGGGCAGCCTTTGTGTATGTGCTCAAACGTGTGTGTGTGCCATGTACATATTTACTCTTCCAAACTGACATTCAAGCAAAGAACAAAATCACTTGTGTTCAGGACGTGCTATTGTGGTTTGATGCCAGCGAGTGCTCGAGCTGTTCCGTGGTTAGCAGTGCCATTGTGTACCGAAGCGATCCCACATTTTGATAACATTACTTTTAGGTTTTGCAGACCCGTAATCAGTTTTCCGTATGCAGGCTATTCAAGTTTTTTCAAAGTCTGTCAAATCTGCCGTTTTACATGCTCCCTTCTATTCGTGAATAGAGGTAGGCAAATGAAAAATAGCCTAGCAATCAGAAATCGTTCTTCACAAAAGGCTAGTAGTGAAAGTGGAGATGTGAAAACACTTTTAAATAGCAGAGGTAGTCTTTGGCATGATAAAAAAAAAAAAGCACCAACTTTTTTTTTTTTGTCTAGCATTCAGTTAATTGAAAAAAAAAATTTGGATATAATGAAACATAAAACTGCTTTTGTCTCCCCTGTTGCAGCATTCTGAACAGAATAATAAAAAAGCCAACAACAACCAACTGATTTGCCGTAATTTGCTGGATTCCACCTCTTTATATTTTGCAAGAACAGAATCTTTTCTAATACGGAAGCAAGAATTTCGGCTATGCATTTGTTGTGTTAATGTGGTTAGAAAAAAGTACTTTGAGATTTTGTTGAAGCTTATCCAGTAACAAGATGTATTGTGATGACCTGCATATCTTAATAGCAAATTTTTCATCTCATTAATAAGGAGGAAATGTAAAGAATATTATCAAAATAGTCTGTCTGACATGCAGAAAATGTTAAACTTTATCACATTGCAACAAAAACTCATTTATGGCCACACAAAAAAAATGATTATCTCTTGTGTTTGCCTGCTATAAATTTGATTTATTCCTCTAGTAATTACAGTCGCTGATTTGGTAAAAGTTGAAAACATTTTTTTCCCCAAGCATAAGAAGACTTCGGCATTACCATTGCTACTGCACTGCAATACTTTGAACTTGCTTAGCAGACATGACAAAAGGTTTTAATTAAAATACTAGTGAGATTAAAAAAAAAAAAATTTGTCTGCATTAACTTTGTACGTTTCTCATAATTCTTTAATTCTTGTAATAAAGGAAAAATACCATGGCAGTGATAAGAGGTTGTCCTTCCCTCCTTTCTCTACCTCATCAGTAAAACATTGTGTCAGAGCTCCGGGATGTTTTGCTTAATCCCAGTGCGGGCTCTGAAGTATCACTGAGATGTTGCTTGTTGGTGCATGGATGAGTAGGAGATACTTAGGAGGCTTCATTCACCAGCAGGAGCACAATCCCAGCATGATTAGGGATATGCTCAAATCTGTTCAAGCATCCCAGGCTCTCCAGCTCCCAAGTAATTGTAAAATAACTCACTCTTGAGCTTTACCCCATCAGAGTATTCTGAAATGAAAGGCTATCAGCTACAAAACCAATTGCATAGCCCAAGGACCTTCAGGAATCTTTTTGCCAAATATATGGTGATTTTGGTATGCACTAAAAATAGCAAACATTGTCAGAGTTCATTAAATCTTTCCACTCTTTTTTTTTTTTTTTTTGCTACTTTGCAATAAAAATCTCGTTCTGTGAAACATGATTTAAATAATGATGTAAATCAAGCAGAATCTTTGAAGTAAATTGGTTACTTTGATCTGACTTTGTTACATTTCTCAAAGGAGAGGTTAATTATTAGTAGTTTGGTAATTATAAGATTGCCTTGACTTGCTGCGAAGTACAGCTTTTAGGTTAAAGTAACACCTTTTGTCAATCTTATAAGGATATGTTAAAATTGTGTGACTGTGCCAAATAAGCATTCAGGTATTTCATGTTTTTGGTAGTGAAATAGTTGTTTAACATATATTGAGTGCTGAATATATAGTAATATTGATGTCAAAATTTGAATTCAGTTAAAATGCATGAAACAATATAAAATTGCTAACTAAGTTTTTCTTAAATTTACTGGGTACATAAATCAAAAGCAAACTTAGTGCATTTTGCTGTTTGAATGGGTAAGGGAGGGCTTTCAAGGTTTAAAACAGTTATAGTATTAATTCTGGACAGTGACTGGAAAATGTTTTTGGCACTGGATGATTTTGTAAATGGTAGATCTCATCCTCTTGCACTTAGTGTTTATTTCAAGATCTTCATGGTATGTTATTTCTTAATTGATTTCTTCTTTTGAGCAAATCAAGTCTTTGAAATGAACTAACTGGATAAACTGAAATGAGGAAAAAAGCTATTTCTACATCAGTCAAAAGGTCAATCACTATTTAGAGTTGGTTTAGTGCATTACTTTCAGTTGTTTAGTCTGGTGATTTGCCTTTCTTGTAGACATGGCAAGCAAATGTAGGGTTTTTGAAGGTATATTAAATTTGAATACTTTTGATATATAAATTAATTTTAATGTTATATGTATTTGCAAGTATATAAAATTAGAAACATAAGTCTAATTTTTATTAAGTACTTTAGGACATTATTTAAATAAACATTCAAAGTAAACATTTATTTTGCTTCTCAAGGAAAAACCCTTGATGTGGAAGGAGACATGAATTTATCTGAGAAATTCTTTTATTGGATGTCACTTATACAAGAATGTTACGTGATCACAAGAAATTATGATTTCTTGTATTTGTGATTACAAGAAATAAGAATTCTGACTATCCAAAACTGTCCATTTTTACTGTAGTATTTGGTACTGTTAACATCTTTCTAAATATGTAGTGCTGATATAGCCATTATAAGTAATGTGGGAGTCTGTGTTGTAGTGTGTTTGTTGCACTGGTGTCACATACAGTTTTCTGTGAGTTTCAAAAGACACAAATATTTCAGTGCATGATGGTACAAAGGTCGAATTGTAGAGCAAAATGGGTATGTGATGCATTTATTTTACTATTATCAAGATATTCAATTTTTTTTGTGCTTTATTCGCATATATAAAATTGAAATACAGGCATTTCTGAGACAGGATTTTGGCTTATTTTACTAAGTGAAACTTAAGAGCGTTTGTATTGTAAATATCTTTTTAGAGTGGTCTTTGTTTTAATACTTTCTATTATAGAAGATCACTCACTGGGGATTATAACTCATGATAATTCTGGTATGGGAGTGGGAAAAGTTGTTTATTTAAAAATATGCTTGTGTAGATTTTGTGAGTGTATCCCTCCACATTTAATGTACATCTGAATGGATGCTCCATAGTAATGAATGTGTGATATAGGAAATGTGTTAATCTGTGTTCACTTTAGACACTTGTATTTTAATGTTAAGCTGCAGCTCGCCTTCAGTCAGTTGGCAGGGATTGGATGTTCCAGTGTGAATGACCTGCAGTTCCAGCTCTTGTCTGGGACAGCAGCATTGCTGCTGCTGAAAGGAATACATGTTTGGTTCATGCAGACTGATGCCATTTCATTTCTAATTTTTCATGCCCCTTTTAAAGGAGAAGGAAAGAAAAAAACGTAGTATGTCTCATAAAGGTGTTAAGAAAACTTGATTATACTTAAAGTGAGGGTTTGCTTGTTGTAGCTGTTTACTGGTTTGGATGTTGCTGCTAATTCTCCAGTGTTAATACATTCTTAGGGGTCTTTGGGCTTTATATCAATAGCCTTGTAGAGAGACAGATAAACATCAGCTCTTCAGTGCAGTAGAGGACACATTTCTGGCAACACTAATGTGAACTTGATCTAATAGTTCCTCTGAAATTTTCCTTCATGCTGTTTATTGCCTTTCTTGGTTGTATGCCGGAGCAAGATGTTATTGCTAGCTGCTTGAAGATTATCCTGTTGTGACAGTCTGAGTCAATTGTGATGGATTAAAACCAATCAAACCATTCCACTGTATTGCATTAATTTTGGAATGATTCTTATAATTCTTTTTTCCATTACCATCTGAATTTACTGTCACGTGGAGTAAGCCATAAGGCAACCAAAGAAGGCTAAGAGCCACTAATCCTCAAAAGAACAACCCTAGTTCTGATTTCATGCTGTCTGTCCTATCAGTGTCACTCTTAAAAGTTTGTAGTAATGTAGTTGTTTGGATGTCTTATTGTCTCAAATTCATTTCTGCACCCCAGTGCTAGAGCTGTTCTGCTCTGCTGGTGTTGGCAAGTTACCCGTGTGGTTTTCTCTTGTTCTAAAAGCCTTCAAATTTCTCTAGATTGATTCCCTTAAAGTCAGTTCTCTGCAGGAATGTGCTTGATGTGGAGTTAAAACTTTGCAAAAGACAAGGTGGGGAACCACTGAGCATTGCCTGGAGAGTACTCCTTTCTAGCTCATCCTGGGCAAAATGGCAGTGGCAAAGGTCTGCTCCTTTTCTCTTTTCCAAACTAGTTGAGTATCAGCACAGGTTTTTCTTGGACAGCCTTGTTACTGTGGCTTATACAATGTGGAGAGCTGGGGTTTTGAGATCTTGTGTATAGAACAAAATATTTCTTCTGGTTTACCCTTGGCAGACTCCAAGGTTGGGGTGGCTGTTTGGGGAGTGGATGATTTGGATGAAAAGAGAACCATCATTCAGGCATCCCGTCCAGTACTAGATATTCTGTAGGCAAGAAAAGACACATTAGGCTGATATGTAGTAGTTAATTTCCTAAAAAGAGTAACACTAATCCTAATTACTAATAATTAGCTACTCTTAATTCTTGAAACACGTGTCTTTATCCCTTTGATTACTCAGTAGCTAATAATAATTTGTATGCCAGTCATCCTTGCTTCCTCATTCTGTAAAGCTCTGTTAAGTTCTTCAAGACTCCATTCATATTATACATTTGTTTAAAAGCTCAGTACTCTAAGAAGGGGGAGAGGAGGTGCTACATGGGAACCCATATCAGAAAGGAGGTTCCTACTTTTCCTCCTGATTATTTTAGCACTGTGATAAAGAGGGCAAGTGGATGAGTCTTTGGAGGAGTGAGAGAAGGTGTGAAATGAGATTTTTAGTGAAAAGGAGTCTGTTCCAGGCAAATTGTTCATCTTGTTCCAGCGTAGAACCCTGTTATGCTTTGTGTCCTCTCTTTTGCGAGAACAGTCAAGGAGCAGTGTTGAGTCATATAATAACTTTAATGCTTCTTGGAAACTAGGTGAACGTGGCCTATGTGTGCTTGACTGCTGAAAGTCCAGTCTGGTCTCTTCAGCAAAGTTTGACACCAGCTATTCTTGTTGAGTCACGGAGAGTGTTGCTGTAGTGTTATATGTACAGGAATAACACGAGTAAGGGAGAAAATACACGGATGTTGCATCAGCTGCATGAAGAGCTTCGGCTGCTTCTTGTTTTATCAGGCTTGTGCCTTTATTGGCGTACCACTCTGACTGTGTGAGTGCTGCTGAAAGAGGAAAGCCTTTAATCTGGTACATCTCTGAACAAAGTGACGTAGCTGCTGCCCTTTTGGTGCTAGCGAGATCTGTGGGCTGAATATTGATGTGCACCTCTACCCCGTGATGCGGATCCGCGATTGTTCCCGCTCCTTTGATGCTATTGGAAATGGGGGCGAGATGTACAGCTGTGCTGGAATAAAATGGTAGCATGTCAGTTGGATATATCTGACAAAAATTAAGCCCCCCTTCCCTCTAACCATGTAGACAAAATAAGTCTTTGATTTCAGCACTGGTTTTGCTGATCAATATAGACAGCGCTGTAGGAATTACCTTGTTATAGTAAACATGTAGCAAGTAAACCACAGGCAGGACCTTATGGGCACCTGAAGCAAAATTCCTGGTCAAACCTGAATCTTTCCCCCTTGCCTCCGGATCCTTGAAGAAGATAGAGCATATAAGCAATGTTCCTAGATTTTATACAGGTGGGAGTAGTGGAGGTGTCATTTCTCCCTGGAAATCCTTGTAACTTATTCATCAAAATTAGTCATGCCTGGCACTTGCAGGTAAGAGAGATTGTTCAGAATGTCTTAAGAAATGTTTTGCCTTACATTGAGAGGTTTGTTTGCTTTGTACCCAGAACTCACATTTCACTCTCGCCTGCTCCCAGAACCTACTGTCAAAATAATAGATAATCTTTTACAAAACACTACCAAGAAACCAAATGTTTATCAACTCCTTTTTTTTTTTTTCCAGAAGAAAGCTGGGAAAGGTTAGGCAAAGACATGCATGTATTTTAGTAGTCCAGCTTTGGCTCGAGAAGTCTTCGCTGTTGATGGTCTTTTGGCTGGTGCCAAGTGCTCATCTGCCCTCCATCTCAAAGGGAGCTGCAACTGGAAAGGTCACCAGCACATCAGAATGCAGACACTTAATGCATCTTTCTGGTTATACTGGGTCTTAATCACTTAAGCCAAGCACGAAATGGCACCTCCTCCAGCTCTAGAAATACTCATGTGAATCAGTACAGTGAAGGGCCTGGCAAGTGTTTGCCTGGTGGTGCCAGAAGAAAGGACATGTTTCTGCAGTGGGGTTGTGTGCTTTCTAACTTTTTAGCCTGTAAGGATGCTGTGGTGGGTGGCTTGGAAACTCCAAGCCTGTTAGTTGGCATTCTTGCTGTAGTAGGCAGGAGCAGGGTTTCTTCTCAGCCACATGCCTAGGATTTTTTGAGAGCGGCCTTTTGAGCACTTCAGAAGCACGTGGGATTCCTTTATACAATCATGGCTTGGTTCTCCAAGGTCTAACTGGCCCTTCATTTGAATCATGCATTTTGTTATCTTTTGTGTTTTGTAGACGTTGAAGACTGAAGCGATTGCTGAGCTGAGAGCTCCCTTGTGACACAGAATTGCATTTTTCATAGAGATAAACTGGCACTTGAAATCATAAAAGATGAATTTTATTTTTATTTTAATTGTTCTGTCTTTGTGCCCAGCTCTGTTTTACGCTTTGGAGGAGGAGCCATGATATTCTTTAGATATCCACAGAGTTCTTGAATAAATTAATGTACTTTTTGGAAAACAAACTCACTTTGTAGTTTAGTATCAAAGCAGAAGAAGCCTCAGCACTAACTGTCTGCATAGCTACGACCAGTGTAGCTCAGACATGTGCAACTCAAATGCTGCTTCATCTTCTTAAATAAGTTTTCTCACTGATTTGCAGAATATCAACTTTGTTCTCTATTATACAGTATACAATTTCTGCAAGCTAGATGTTCACCAAAGGTAACATTAGACACTGAGCAAATAATTGTTTCCTGTCACACTGCATTAGTAACTGGGAAGAAAGTGTTTCCTAATTTGTATTTGTGCAGAACTAAATATAGCTCTAGTAAAGCTTAACTTCAGCTCCAGCCATCCGAGTCCCTAAGAAATTCAGTACTGTGTTTGTCAGTCACTGGGAAAATGGCTTTAGATATTCTTGTGTGCTCCTTGCCCTCCCACTTGCTGGTTTTATAATCTTAGGAACTTCAGTGTGAGGCTAACCAAACTCTCAGAAAATCCTGATAGTCCTGGGTTATTGCTGTATGCAGGAGCTATGGCAGAGATTTTTTTTTTCTATTGGGAGTTTAAGGGTATGAAGCCCTTGTATCCCCTGTTCCATATTTAGCCAGGACAAGGTTAAATTGTGCCTTAGTTATGTTTTCCAGCAAAAACTGCTCCAATTTTTCACCTTAAATCTGTGATTTCTGTTCTCCTCCAGTTGTTCTGTATAGCTGATGGCTCGATGCATAAAACCTGTTAAGGAGGATTAAGGTTGGACTGTACCAGTGAAATCATGCTGGTTGGTAAGAAAAATCTGATGCTGCAGAGAGGTGTATTGAATAGATTGTGTCTCCTTTCTGGGAAGCATACAAGGTGATGTCTGTGCCTTGGTATCGAGTCTGTCAGCTGTGGGATAACAACCTTCGTGCTGCATTTGCACTGAAAAGGCAGCACTGCTTCCTGAGATGATGGAAGTGCCAAATGCTGGATTTTGGAGCTTGAGTCTTTCTGCTGGCAGCTGTGAGGAGGATGCTTCAAGTTCACCTCCTCCAGTGGGACTAGGTGTGAGCCCATGCTCAAAGTAGTCCCATTCCTTTTATTGTGTGAGTTTGGATTCATCACGATAAGCTCATACTCCCTGGTTGTCTCTGCTTGACACTGAGGAGGATGTGTGTGTTTCAGAGGTCTGAGGGATCTTCCATCCAGGGTTTGTAGAGACCAAGACAGTACTTCATCATTCATTTCATCTTCAACCTTAGGTGTGCTACCAACTTGTGCATTTTACTAGTACTTTGCCTAGTTTCACCAGTGCTCTGCCCAACTTTCTCATGTTAAGGGTGATGCACATGATTAGGAAGAGGAGAGAACACATTTGCTGTTGCTGGTGGGGAGGAGGAATCTTGTATTGGCTGTCTGCCTGCATCTGTACCTCTTACCTACAGTGAGACCCTTTGAGGAAGTGATCTAAAGAAATCCAGAGAAAATTGCCGAGATTTGTAACAGCTTTCCTCCAGGCAGACTGAGATTTATTTGTACTGTAGGATGTGACAGGCAATTCCTGGTGCCTCAGCTCTGTCTGAAGTGTGAGTGATTGCTGGAAACACGAGTGATTGCATTAGCAGCTTTCCTTCCTCCAATGGGGAGAAATTTTGAGTTTGAACTCTCACCTTTTGAGATCTTTGAAGTTTGGATCTTTAAAAAGTGTTCTCCACTCCAAAGACCTAGTGGTGCAGTTGTCATCCTTCCCATCTAAGGAGGAGTGGACTAGCCTCCCTTCAGAGACCATTAAAGCTGTTCATTTCATCCTCCAGAGGGGTCAGCAGAGAAAGACGTAAGTAAGTAATTATTCCCTGCCTCTCCTCCCAGTAGCTGAGTGAGCTGTGGAAGTTGAAACATCATTAAATCTCTGAGCAGCACAGAGGGTCTGCAAGCCTCCGCAGCCAGGGAGCCCATGGCACTCAGCAGAGGGGAGGGCTGAGTAACAGGTGGTATTTGGAGGCTAATTAATATTTGTGAATAACAATGCGCCATTAGTAAGAAAACAAATCAGCCTGCTTGTGAATATTTATGATGATGACTTTTCAGCACTGCTCGGATTGCGCACTCCTTTTCCAGCTGCCGCACCTCCTCTTGTGTCACAACATTTCACACCAGGGGTGAAAACATTCTTTGCCCTGTGGATCCGTGCTGCGGGGTGGCAGCTGGCTGAGCAACTCTCTGGAGTATGTGCTTCTGGGAGAATATTCTCACCAGTTTGGTATTAGTGGGCCACTTAGGTCCCAGACATTTAAAGTGTTCTTTGCTGGTGGAGTAAGCCATACGAATTAGCTTGAGATTTCATCCCATCAGGAACCAAGCCATGCTCAGAGATAGAGCTATGTTTGAAGAGAAAGCAGGTGTTAAAGGTTGTTCTGCCTCTTAATGTTGTGTGCGAGTGTTTTACAGTAGATCAAACTTGCCTAATGTAATCTTCATAATGCTTTCATTTAAAAAACTCCCTGTGGTTTGTATTTGTGGAAGCTGAAAGAGCAGAATCTACTTTGTAGGTTGGTGAGGCGGGGTGTACGATTGAACATGTGTTCACACTGTCATTTGGGAAAGATAATAGGTTTTTAACCTCTGTCAGTGTTAGACTGAGGTATTTATGGAGCTCTATTAAAGCCGTGCCTAGGCAGCTAACCTTGCAATACAGGATTTTCACAATTTGCCATTTTCTTGTGATAAGTAGTGGCTTTTCTTGGCCCCTCGAAGTGCCTCTTGCTGCGTCAGACAGTGTGTGAGCTTACTAAGAGGTGAGGAATTCCTTGCTGTTGTCAATGCTGCATGAAAGGCTCATGGCTACTGGTATCGTCTGATCAGTAAATACTGTCTCACGGATTGAAAAAGCAGCCTTGAAGACTTCCAGAAAATACTCTTCTGGGCTTGGCACATGGAAATTGGGAAAACCCAGGTGGTGCTCGTGCTTTCAGCAGCAGAGGTGTCCAGGTGCAGCTGGTGGTGCTGGGCTCTTGCTCAGGGTGCTGCAGGGGACCTGCAGCACAGCACTTACTCCCGGCAGCCTGGCTTTGAGTTTAACTTATGGGAGGGGGGGAAGTTGTGTGCTAAAATCCTGTTGGTATGGTCTCTCTTTCGTCACTCGAGGCTTCTAACAGCCTAAATTAACGCGATGGAGACTGCAGTGTGCTTCAGGGAGGAGGTTATCTCCAGTGAACTGCCATCACCGCTTTCGTCATTGCTGATTATTTTGTTCTGTTAATGTTTAATCCTCAGCAGCAAATACCTCTCCCCCTATAAGCAGAACATCTGTTTTATAAAGTTGGCTATGACATCCAAAACTGAATCAGTGTAAAATTTTAAATATGTGTCAGACAAACACATGCAAAGAAATTCAGAGCTGAAGTGATCGCTTTAGCATGCATGGGTCCTCTTGTGGCAGGGATTTCCAAGTCTTAAATTGCATGTTAAACAGTGCTTGGTATGACTGAGAGTATTTTCTAGCCTCATCTTAAAATTCTTTGCTCTTTGTCTTAATATTTCCAATGTAGAAGAGGTGCTTTGTTGGTTTTGGTTTTTTTTTTTTTTGGTGACTGTTTTCCCTTCCTTTTCTTATCAGTAGAGTCACTGTGGTGTAGCTGAGAATAGTTGACTTGAACTGCCCCTACTATACAAATGCAAAATCTACTTATGCTTTTGGGAGAAAGGAGTTTATAGTGAAATACATGAGTGTGTACCATGGATGACCTCAACTATGTCTGTGAGAACTACAGGAAATTCTATAGGGTTTTTAAAGAATAAATTAAAAAAAAATGCATAAAAACCAATATAACAATCAGCAGCAGAGACTGATATGTTTAAAGGAGATTATTAATTTCAAGTGTTGGCTTAGAGAAATTTCAAGCATTTTTATGCATGTAATAAAGGGTTGTCTTTTAAGTAGCTTAAGTATCCTTCTCTGTATGCAGTATGTCCTGGGGTTTAACAAACCTCTTGCTGCTGGATGGATTCCACTCAGATGCTATTGCCATTCTTACAGCAGATTGATGAAGAGAGTGGAAAGAACCAGTACTGAAATATGGTCATCCTGTTAGTTGTGGGGGAAGGGAGAAGCCAAATATGTGTAATCTCTCTTCTTTAGTATGGTAATCTGGGTCATGAGCATCAAAGTGGATGTGTGGGACGAGCTGAAGGTGGGAATTGGAGACCTTATACTGAGGGAAAGGTGCAGGGGTAGAAAACTGGGAGCCTGTGTGAAAGGGGGAAAAAGGTGGGACATGTTCTAGACGAAGAAGCTTGAAGGGACAGAAGAAAGAGGAACAACTTAGTCAAAATTCTGGAAAACATAGAAAACATACTGAGGAGCATTGTGCATAGATATTGGCGGGGTAAGACCTCCAGGTTTATAACAGGAACACGCTCAGAATGATTGCAGTGAAGGCTGCCAGTGTGTGCCAGAAGTAAATATAGTAGTGTAAGCACTGCTACAGAGTCATTGAAGTCAACGCTGCATAACATAAATTGCATAATATATTTGTTTGTGAAGGTTATTAGAGTACAGTTTTAAATGGATCTGAGTCCTTGGAAAGGTGAGTGTATTCTGGTTCCCTGGGCTGAGGTTTCCAATACATCCCAGTCTGATCTGGGGCAGGCTACCAGCAGAAGGGGGGAGTGCTGCTCCCCTCCTACCAGCTCCAGTGCTTGTCTGGGCAGCTCCTGAGCTGGTTCCACACACTGTGCCAGGAGGAAGGGAACTGCCCTCTCCCCTCAAAAATGGGAAAAAAGTGAGGGGATTTTTGTTGTGCTGCTCAACTGTGTTGGTGAGGGGATGAGAGAGGGGTGTGTATGAGGGGATAGGTGGAGGTACCTCTGAGCACAGGGGGCAGTGGGCGGGCAGGCTGTCCCAGCCCCGTGTCCCACCTCTGAGCTGGGGCAAAGCCTCTCCCTCTCCCACCGAGGATATGATGGTCAGTGCATGACACAGCAACTGTCAGACGCCCGGATTTCAGGGCATTGTCACACTCTCTGTAAGAGTGCTGAAACTGTTTGCAAAACGAGTACTTCGTAAATGATAAAGGCTAAATAATGCATTCTGTGCATTTGCATAATTTTGAATCACTTATCCTTCTGAGGGATGTAGTTATTTGGCTCACGTTAAAGAACACTTAGTGGTGTAATTGAGCTCAAGCCATCAGTTGCTAAGCTGAGTTGACACTGAAGATAGGAGGTATGTTTTGGGGGAGACTGTGCATGTTCCCTGTGATGTCCCTGGCACCACAGAGCAGAGCACTGCGGGTCAGACGGGTAGGAGGCACAGTCAGAGCTGTGAAGGGTCAGGATATATTTCAGAAAGAGCTTGAGACCCAGAACAGTCAAAGTGGGACTTATTTCCATGGTGATGGCATGCAGAGTCGTAACCTTAGGAGGCATTAGGAGAGAAACTTTTACTCTGAGCTGGGTTGGAAGGAGGGGGTTACCAGTTGGAAGTGCTGGAGAAACACACCTTTGTGAAGTCACAAGGTGCCAGCAAGCCACAAGGATAGGGCTGGGCAGAAGACGCTGAAGTGGGGTGACAGAGGAGGCAGGTAATATTGAGGATGGGGAGTCACCTGAGAGCAAACTCCAAGAACTTGCTTGGTTTGGGTGGGCAGATGAGCCCTGACAGGGAGGTGATGTAATTCATTTTTTATTGTCAGGGAAATAAACTTCGGAGATAGGGAAAAGCTATTTAAGCTGCTGGATCAATGTTGGCATGAAAACAAATGGATAAAATCTGTTCAGGAATAAATGTTAGGCTGAAAGAAGTTTTTTAACTATTGGAGGAGCTCAGCTGTGCAGTAGGCACTGGATATGGAGGCTGAGGAAGAGCACTGTCAGTATGTGGGGGTCTATTGCTGTGATTGGGGTTCTTGGATGTGATACTTGTCATGGAGGGCCTGTAGAGGAAACAACTTTCCCACTTGCACCTGGTGGTGGATTATCGTGTTGAGTCCGAGGAGGAAAAGGGAAATTGTCCCTTGCTGTCATGGCTTTGAAAGTGTTGTAGTGGGAATATGTACTTAACTGAACTGCTTCTCCCCCAGGATGGAGAACTCATGTCATTAAGTGAAGATTAAACCTCTGTGTTTTGCATTTAACCTGTGAACATCTCTGCTGTTATGGTCACTTATGACACTTATTCTTATGTTGTTGGGTTTTTTTTTTCCCCTAGGTATTTTTATGGCCTCTGTCACAGTGGTGTCTCAGCGTCTCCCAGGCATTTATGGATTTATTCTGAGAACGTTCCTGTGAGGTAGGGAAACATTATCACCTTCGTTTTATAGACTGGGAACTGAGGCAGAGGGAGACAAAGGTTGCAGGAGTCTGTAGCACAGCCAGCAGTCAAAGGCTAATTGCCAACAACTTCTTTATTGTACTAATACCAAACCCAGCTACCTGTCTTTGGCTTTTTTTCTTTCTTTCCTCCTCCCCTCCTTCCCCCAGTTCGAGTTTTAGTAGCAACAATCTGCAAGGAGCTGAGAGGACCTGTGGAAAATATGATTAGGGTTACTGGTGTCCTTTTCTTAACATTGTTACTTATGAGTTGAAATGCCTTTCTAAAAATATCAGCAGATCTGTTTATGTTAAATGATTAACATGTTTAGACTTCCACAGATAAGCTGCCATGCCTTTTGAGTCAGTAACTCCTTTATCCTACCTGTCTAGGCTTGTGGCTGTTGAATTCTTACCCTGCCTAAGCTAATGCCATCCCAATCACCTAAAGCAATGCCAAGAATTTCATCATCCATGCAAAGATCTGATTCATGTCAAGACAGGTGTAAAGTTTCTCAAGTATAGTTATGTATAATTACTGTTTAACTTTATTTTTCAAAGATCTTTCCAAACCAGCAAAAATGTTCGGCTTTGAGCTCCCAGATTCTCCCAGAAATTGGATTTCAGTGCCTGATTAGTGATTCTGATCCCTTTCAAAAGTATTGCAAAGTTCCTGACACATGCGCGCACTGAATTATAATTTGCCTCATAAAATCTAATATAATGAGTAACAGCTTGAAAAATGTCTCTCTTTTCCCCTTCAAATAAGGAATTTTTAAGTTAGGTCTCCCTTGAGCCCTTTTTTCACTTCAAGTTGGTATTTAAAGTGTGACTTTTACTACTTACAGAATTTTCTTAGACGTAGAGCAATGTTATAAGTTAGGAATACACCAGCAGGCTCTGACAAATATTCTTATTGTATACTAAAATCATCAGCATTGTTAAAGTTATAACATTGCAAAGAAATATTTAATGCCACCTTTCTAATTTCACAATCTGTAAAATAAAACACACACATTAGATTACATTTATGCTCTTTATTAATGTATATTACATGTCCTTGTGTCCTCAAGAACGAAGCCCTAATGACTCATGAACTGTCTCAAAGTGTACTAAATAAGATTAAAGAGCAGGCCAATGACCTTAACAGTCAATTAGGCTATGCATTACTCAGCCCAGTATTTGTGGAGTGTAGAGGAGAAGCAAAAACCCATTAGCTAAGATGCTGATGCTTGAAACAAACATCATTTCTCTAAAACCAGGAATGATTCCTGTCATTTAAGTGGAGACTGATAGGTATGTCTTGTGTGTTTGAAAGTATTGCTGATGTGCTCCTGAGGATTGGAGAAAGCCTGCTACTGGGATTTTGGGCTCAAAGCCTTGTGGGATAGATCCTGCCATCCCACGGTGCTGGGTTGGGCAGTGGCAGGTGCAGTAGGAGGTGGTGCTCAGGTTTTGGGATGTGCCACCTGAGAGGTTACTCAGAGACAACAGGAAGGGAGGGCTGCTTTCAGAAACCTCGTGTTTCACTGAAGCAGCAGGCCAGGAAAGGAGGTGCTGGTGTGGCATATGGCATGCTTGGTTTTCCTCACAGGTGAGCCTGGGGTTGGCAGGATTGCATTTGGGGGCAGGCAGGAGTGTGAGCAGGAAGGCTCTGGGCTGCTATGCCCACTGAAGAAGAGAGCTGGAATACTGCATCCCCTTTTCCCACAGCTCAGGATTTGGGAGATGAACAGGTCCTGAGTACATAGTGGTACAGATGGGTCAGATCCCCTGTTCCCCACCAGTTCCCACACTCGCTGCAGGCTCACCTGTTCCATGAAGTTGTCAGCAGGAAGCCAGGCTGGCTCTGGACAGCAGGGCTGAGTGCATCCCAGTGACGGGCTGACTCAGTGAAGTGCAAACCTGGACAGTATCTGAATTACAGCAGCATCCCTGTCATCTTTGGGGTGACATTTCTGAACTAATCATCTGCACTTTGTTTTATATTGCGTTCAGAAGCGTATTAGAGCAGTGTCAGGCTGGAGACAGCCACCCCCCTTGGATGGTGACAGAACTGAACCAAGAGCAGTGACATTGCACAGGAGCTGAGGCGGCAGCTTGGTCATGCTGCTCCTCAGCAAAACAGTGGTCCTTGAGGGCTTCTCGGTTTTATAGCGCTTCCTTTCTGGTGTGTGCAGTTATGAATGCTTTCAGCTGACCCTGAGAAGGTCTTCTGTCATTCTTAAAGTAAACTCAGGTTTTAGGAAATAAAAGATGACAGACTCAGTCCATAAAAACCGTGGCTGAAAGTACAGTTTGAGTGACATGCGATAACATCTTTTAAAGTAAATCAACTTTTTTGAACATAAATTGGGCAGAATCTCCCTGATCTAGGTCATAGTTTATCTGTAGGGTTTTCTTTTAAGATAATTTCCTTAATAAAGTCTGTCTGATCTGGGGGGAGGGGACAGGGGAGCTTGGGAACAAGGTGTACTTCTGCTCTTCAGATGAATGAGAGAAGAAAGAAAAGGAAGCCTTTTCAATCACGTCAGGCTAAATCTAAAGCATCAAGGAATGATGTTACAGGAGAACCCCTGAAGATAAATTGTAACCTAGATTAGCAGAACACAGATTAAGTTTTCAGGAGTTTTGAGACAGCAGAGCATTCTGAAGCAATCTTTTGTCATTTGTTTAAATTAGAATTGTTGTATAGTTGCATTTTGAGGTCAATAAATGAGGTTAATAAATTTATTAAAGGGAATACTGCTTGAAAATATTAAAAGAAAAAGTTAGGATTTTTCATTTGAACTGGCAATTGCTAGGGAAGTACTGTCTATCTACATGATCATGATTTGGGGGATTTTTATACAAGCAATGTTATCACTGGAATCGCAGTTAAAACTGAGACTTCTGCATGATTAGGTTTTTTTTCATTCTGACTTGTCAGTGTGTCACACTGTCCTCTTAAATACTTTAAACATTTTTATTCTTTAATTTTTATACATTGTGGAAAATGTGTTGCGATACCATGTTCTGCCTTAAGGGGTGTTTTCTGTAACAGAGGTTATGTATTTCTACAAAACGTTGGCACAAAGCTCATGTGTTTCAAAGTGGTTTGATTGTGTGTTAATGCCACATTGGCTTGAACATACTAATACTTAAAGCAAAGCAGTAAGTCACCCATTACTTTTCACTGTAATCCAGTGAGCAGTATTTTCTGGTTGTACTTAAATGATGGGCTCAAAAGGGCATTGACAGAATTTATTGGCATAGCTCAGCCTTATTTATATATGGCTAAATATATTTTTCTGACTTAAGAGTCATTGCAGGTCCTTTTATCTCACAAATAAGTGGGTTGTTTCAATATATTGGAGCCCAAAGGGCATGACTGCTGGCCATTTACCTGGCTTCACATGGTGTGTGTTGGAGAATGTATGTGGAGAGGGAAGGGTGGGGTTTAAAGCTCCAAATTCGCGCTTGTAAAACTCCCTTCTGCTTTGAAGGTGTTTGCTTTAGCTGTCTACTGAAATATATATTTTCAAAAGTTTATTTATGAAAAAGAGGATCAGCAGATGCTGGAGATGTTACAAGATTTAACCATATTTGTAAAATTGAACGTAAACTTTTAGCCCTCTGGTCTTTTTCATTTCCTTTTCTATTATATGATCAGTATGTTGGTAGGTGGCTTTTGTGCTGTCACTTTACCTGTTTAATTAATTTAGTTGTCTGAGGGTTATGCAATAAAGGTAGAATCACCATAACTGGCAGCATAACCTTGTCATCCCACGGAGTCAGCACTTGCTCATGCTCTGGCGCAACGGCTTTGAATAGCTGCCACCCCATGTGTGTGTTTCCTAAACTCGAGACAAGTGCTGAACTCATTAAAAATACATGCTGTATAAGTTAATGTGCATAAGGAGTTTTGGTACTGAGATCTCCTTTGAGGCTACATTTAACTCTAATTAACTTGGTTTCGTTCTATCTGCTATCAGCATAGGCTTGGCTGAAACCAACCAGTATTGGTTAGACTCTGGGTTTGAAGTAGAGCCCAGCAGGGTGACGGATTAAAAAGCAGGCAGTTGTGACTGTGCTGGGGTTCTTGGTGCCCGTGCCAGCTCCTGGGGCTGTGCCCCTCACAGGCACCAGCTGTGCTGTTCCTGGGGCAGAGTGCCACACCGAGCGGATGCACATCCCATGTACTCGCGGGCAAAACTCTGCATTTCTAAAGAGGCCTGAAATAATGAGGTTTGCTGAGCTGTGACTGAACAATTGCATGACACCAAACTCCTCTGACTAAAATAGAGTCTGAATTGTTCCACTAGTGGAGTAAGGAACAGCAGCAGAGACTACCAGTATTTCACTGTTCTGACTGTTCTCTCTGTTCGTACCTTGGTTTTATTCATCATTAACTCAAGGATGAGATCCAAGGCTTCTCCTAATTATGATCTGTTTTTCAGGGGAGGCAGGCAGCAAGACAGGGATTACTGGTGGTAACTAATGGCATTTGTAGTAAAGACAAGTACCAGCAATACATGGATTGGAAATATTGAGTGGGTTTTTTGGCCTGACAGTGCTGGAAATCAAGCTTTGTATTATGTCCAGTAAAGTAGGTTTCACTGAAAGCTGATAATAGTATTTTGTAAAGGAGAGTTTTCAGTGTATCACTCTGGAAGAAAATACTCACAAATCCATGTTCAAGAGGAGGCTGCTGTATTTTGTGAAACTGGGAGAATGCATGGATTTGTTGCATTTTCATCACAGCTAGCAAAAGAAAACTATTTTCCCAATTCTTTTGACTAGTACTAGGGTTTTAGTCTTGCAAAAGATTTTCTGGGTGGAAACATTAGGTAAAATGGATTCTGGATTTATACATTGAAGGGGGTGGGAACCACCATCCAGCAGTTTTTGAGTGTTCATCATTTCCTGAAAATTGGACCTTTTTAAGTATTTCAGGTTAGGTACACTAGCAATTGAGGCATTCAAATCACTAACTGCTTTTGAGAATGACAGCCAGAATCTCCATTAACGTTGCATCTTCTGCCTAGGGGATCACAGAACAGAACTTGATGGGTCTTTGAGGATGGAAATGAAGCAGTTTAAGAAGCCACTGTGCTTCAGCTGAGATGTGGTAACAGCACACAACCGTGTCTGGTTTGTTTTGCTGAAAAACAAAATAGAAATCACAGAAGATGATCTAAGGCTGTCTGTTTTGCTTTGCATAGAAGCAGACTAGCAATGCTCCCGTAGTATCTTGCCATGTCTCAGCTACAAGGATGGTAATTTCCAGTTGATGAAAGGTAAATTATAGCTAGAACAGGTGGATGCCTAAAAATTGTAATGTGCTTTGAGATACTTGTCAGTGTTCAGGGAGGAGTGGGACTTGCTGTGCTGGTTTGGACCAGTGGTCAGTCTAATTTGGTACCCTACCCTTGGCAATGATCAGTGCTAGATAACAGGCAATCTGCAGGAAATTGTGCATATCAAACACTTTATCTGCTGGGGAAGTGTTGGCTTTTTTTTTTTTTTTTTTTTTTTTAATTTTTAAAACCAAACCAGGCCAGTTTAGTCAACAAAAGAGTCCCTTCTAAAATGCAGTTAAAATTATTCTTTAAATCTTCCTTTGCAGACAAAGAGTTTATTGTATTTCTTATTGTTTTCCCTTCAGACATTTCAGCTGAGGATTGGTCTAAGCCATATACAGTCTTCAACCTGGCTTAGACCAATCTTTCTAAATGTTCTTCTGCATCTCTAAAAAGCCAGTCATGGTATGTGAATAGTCTAGAGTTGGTTTTTTTGCTAACATTACAGCTGAAAGGTAAAATACTTAAATGGATATCATGTAGCTATTGTATTGCTTGAGCGTGTCTTCACGTTAATTAAAATTAATTTAAACAAGGTGATAGGAGTAAAGTGCAGAGTAGAAAAAAGGATAGATCAGAAAAAGGAGATAAGATAGGTGTATTCAAATAGGCAGAGCCTGATGAAATTTGCCCTAGAGTACATCAGCACTAGCCAAGCAACCTTTGAACCATTTACAATTATCTTTTAGAAATTGGGAAGGGCAAGAGAGGACCTGGAGGACTGAAAAGGGCAAAGGCATTACCTCCGTTTGAAAAAGGGAGATCCAGGGAGTTATAGATTAGTCAGTCTAACTGCAATGCTTAGGGAATTGGAACAAAATTTTTAATCAGTTTCCAGGAATCTGGAGGTTTAGAAGATGATTAGGATGAAGGGGGGCAGCAGTACCTCTGATGATGTGCCTTGACTTCAGTAACTTTGGACATAACCTCATGTGGCATTTCTGTGGAATACAAAAATATATGTATTTAATTATATGGTAAATATAATCAAACAGTTTAAGGACTGTGTTTGAAGAGTAGTTACCTGTAACTTGCTTTGAAAATGGGGAAGAAGGGAGATGGCATGAGGAATTGACTGAATACACCCATGTTTGTCTTGGGCTGAGCTTTATTTGCTGTTCTCTTTACTGGTGTGGACAAGGGAATACTAACTAAATCTGCAAGTAAGCCCAAAACTGAGAGGGGCTCAAGCACTGTGAAGCATAGTTCAGAATTAAATGGCTACAGTGGATTGAAAAGGCATGTGGAAATCTGCAGTGTGTCGCTTACTGAGCTGAAATGGGGAAACACAAAGTGGTGAGGACGTGGCAGGGCTGCACAGCCGTGGCAGAGCACTTTGGGACAAGCTCTGGGTCACCACCTGTGCACCAGCTGACAGTGGCAGAGAGGACGAGCTCCATCTGGAGCGTACGCAGAGGACAGTAATTAAAGGTAATGATTCTGTTGCTGTCAGTGCTGCTGAGGCCCCAGACATGGCACTGTGTCCAGATGCAAGGATTGGGACATTGGGAAGTGTGGGTCGGCTTGGGGGCATCCCTGGATGTGGCTGAGGATGTTGTTGGAGCTGGATCCAACCAGCCTGTGGATGAGGAGATGAGTGCTCAGTTGCTGTCTCAACCAGGGGATGGATAAGAGATTCTCCTAGTTTATGGGAAAGCTGTAACTTGAATCCCACAGGAGAAAGGCATAGGCAAGTCAAAGAAGGTGCCAAAACCTGGGGTGAATCAGGCTGAGGACTGGAGCAGGAGGTGTCTGGGGGAGAGAGGTCCTGAGCACAGTCACCCATCCCCGGAAGGTGGATGAGGTGGTGGCGGTGTCCAACTACTCTGTGGGGAGTACAGGTAAGGGAAAAGGGGGAAAGTGCCCAGAATGCAGCAAGGAAAATTCTAAAAGCTCAACTTCAGCATGGAAGAGCACTGAAGAGCCTAGAGAGCTTGTGGTGCTTCCATTTTAGGAAGTACTCAAAAGTCAACTTGGCAAGGCTCTGAACAGCGTGGTCTGACTTCAGAGTAAGCCCTGAGGTCCCTTCCCACATGCTTTATTCAGAGTTTTAATAAGCTATTTCCATCCTCCTTATCTGTAGAGGATGAAATTTTTGAATTACAGGTGTCCCAGGTGTGAGTGGCAGTGCTCCTCCAGGTAATGTTAATTAATGGTTCAGAAGGACCAGGAATTACTGGGATTGCTTCCCTTTGAGTAGTGTCTCTTAATAACATAAAAGCATTTGTTTTCTCAATCAGGCTTCAAGAGGAAGCAGCGTAATCAAATGTTTAAATTTCTTCAGTGCTTTAGCATTTGCTTTGTTAGAAGCACCAGCATGTTTTCTAGGACACAGGTGTTTAAATTCATAGCCTTTAAGAAACCTTTGCTTCAAGCACGTGGATTGGATTGGATTGGGTGCTTGAAGGAGATTGTTGCCTTGTAATATAATAAACATGTACCTAATCAGAGAAGCTGATTATTTCCCATCACAATAAATAGAAAGCATGTGATCAGTGACATCAGCATCTATTTTTTCTTAGTGTTTTGCAGAAGTAATAGCTATGAGCTTGTAATAGTGATATGTAATCTCTAACATGCAGTGGTTAAATATTAATATACATTGGCTGTGTTTAAAGGTCAAGAACGGGTCTTAGGTAATGAGATGTTAACTCTCAAGCTCCATCAAGTTTTGTAAGGTGACTTCTTAGAAGGGGACAGTGTTGTTGTCGGAGGGGTGGTCTGGTGCATGAACCTTAGAAAGAATTCAATGCACTTATTAAAACATTGAGAAATTGACACTAAGGTTTCTGTCGAGGTCTGATTTAATCAGTTAAAAACACAGCCAGGCTGCTTGACAGGTGACCACAGGAAACGTTCCCAAAGGGTATTGGTCTGTCTTGCTCATCTGTCCCATTTCCTTAATCATGCTGATGGGGTTTTTTGTTTTGTTTCGATTTTGAAGCGGTGCCATAAAGCTGACAAGGCCACCTTGTTCAGAGCCACAGTAATCAAGGGGTTACTACCCGTGGTAGCTGTGACAGTCTGTAGGGTCACATAGTTACCAAGCTGCCCCATCCTCCCTCTTGGGACAGTCTCTATTGGCACTTGCACTGTGGCACAGAGACTTCAGGCCATATGTGTAATCTCAGTTAATTGTGTTAGGTATTTGTTCTCCTTGTTTAATGTTTGTCAGAGTCTTGTAAATGAAGTTGTTACAGTGTGAAATTTTATGGTGTCCGAGTTGGAAATGATCCTGCTTATCTTGTTGACTTTCTACCAAGCTGTTCCTTGTGGTGGTTCCGCTTTGCAGTCCAGCGTGCTGGAGTGGCGAGCGGGGCTTTCTCCTGAGTTTTACTTGGGAGTCATTAACTCCAGATGGCACATATGATTTTATGCTCTTGTAAAAGGTGTTTTGTTCAAAAGGAGTTCTGTTACACATGCAGTGGGATTGAGGTTTTTGGAAGTCTCGA
Organism: Manacus candei; assembly: GCF_025592945.1. Taxonomy (NCBI): domain Eukaryota; kingdom Metazoa; phylum Chordata; class Aves; order Passeriformes; family Pipridae; genus Manacus; species Manacus candei. The sequence continues at coordinate 362,614 of NW_026138053.1, forward strand.
CTTATCTGTTTATCTCAGGAACACCAGTTATCGGCTTTGCTGGGGTGGAGACCCTGACTGGTGAGACAGTGAAGAAGGGCTGATACAACGTATGCCACAGATATTATGACGAAAACGTCATATTGTTTTCTGGATAGCAGAGTGACTGATTGGCTGTAGACACTCCTGACACTGCCCGACACTAAGGGTTATTTTATCTGAAAACAGTGCTGTTACAGATGAGAGAGCTCCTGAAAAACATCACTCACTTTTACTAGCAACATCCATCACTTCCTAATTATGGGTGCTTTCGGGTGGATAAACAAGTTCTTTCCATTACTCCTCCGGAGCCTTTCATGTCCCTCCGGCAGCAGCACAGGGTTAAAGTTGGCCCTTTATCCAGAGGTGGAGGGACCTGCAGATTAAATTAGTGCACACTGAGGTCTGTATGTGTTAGATGGGTATCCTGCTGTTACAGGAATGGCAATGGCCAGTAACTGTAGGGAATGAGTAATTTTTTGTAGCTTAACCACCTACTTTGAGGCACAGAGGATCTGTTAAACTTGTTTGGAAGTTGGGAGTTTTCACTGTCCTTTAAAAAGCAGAATTAGATCAGAGCAAGTCATGAGTCCAGTGAAGAGAGAAACCCATGATCCCTGTTCAGGAACAGGAGAGTCTCTGCATCTCAGTTTTCCAACACATGCTCATTTTGGCGGCAAGAGCGAGGCTCCCCTTTGATGGTCCAGGAGCTGTCACCCCTCTGGATATCGCTGGAGCTGCCTTGGCCATGGTACCTTCATCCCCAGCCCCTGCTGGCTGCAAATTCCTGCTGCCCCCAAGTATGGGATAGAGCAGGGTCTTCCTGTACCTCCTGGACTGGCTGACAGCACCTGTCATTGCTACCTGTTGCTCCACTGCCAGGACAGAGACCCAAGTGGGATTTTTCCAGAATGCTGAATTGCCCTGACCTCTTCCCACTGAATTTCTTGGTCCTGGTGCCATACTTTAGACTTCTTCAGAAATACATATACATTTTTTTTTGAAGGCCATATGCATTTTCAGTGCAGTCCTTAAGCACTGCCTAGAAATCCAGTGTTGATTCCAAGCCCTCTGCTGCTTCCTGGCATCGGAGCAGACGCTGGCAGCTGTATCCATTAGACAGCGGCCTAATTGATCAGGAATTGTTGTATCCACGGGAGCCCTTGGCACGGCTGGGTGCCTTACACTCCGGTGAGCTTCAGCTCACCTTCTGTGTGGGGCTTGGATCTTCAGCTTGGCTCTTAAGAAATTTATTTTCCTTTGCCACACTAAATAATTCTCTTCTTGTAGTCTTACAGCAAGAGCAAGGCTGGAGATGTACTTTGTGTGCTTCTGTTTACGTTCGGATAAAAATAACAGTTGGTTGAAGTACTGTTTGTTTGTGGGCTGTGTGCTCCACCCGTTGAGTGTGCCACTGCTTACCTTTCTTTGTATTTACTTTGTGTGGCCTGTGGATCAGACCACAGGTATGGAGAAACTGAGGATACCACGGTGATATGGTCAGCATAGGTGCGCCTGTGTGCGCGGTGTGGACAGGGAGGGATAAATGAGCATTTTCAAAACTGTTGTTTAATTCCAGTGACTCTGCAGATGGCAAAGTATTTACAGTTGCTGAAATGATCTATGCTGCCCTGTGCTGCCTTTTCTCTTTGAAGAGTAGCTGCCTTGCAGCCCTTCCCTGGCTGCCGGTAATAGCAGTAATTAAGGCACACCTGGTAATGACAACGGACGTGCTGTGCCTTCTGCTGCCGAGGACACTGATGTCCTGAGGTTGGGAGTGCCCACTGCTGTTTAATACAAGTCCTCAATTTAAATATAGGCTCAAGGTTAAAATCACAGTCCATAGATAAGGTGGGAGTGGATGGCTCAGTTCCCCAAGTATATCCCTGGCTTCCTCCTGGGAACTGTAAGTAGGACAGGTAAAGTCCTGTTGAAGTGAGTTGGTATTTTATTGTTGCCCTTTTGTCCTTAAGTTTGTATTGCCTACAGTAGGGCTTTTTTGCAAGAAGACCTGAAGGTATCATCTGTTTTTTCAGATATACAGAGGGAGTACAAATTAAATGAAAGTGATTTAAACCAAAAAAAAATGTAGGTTTGGCGATGCTGTGGACCCCAGACTTGCCAAAGCTTCAGTGACCAAACACCCCAAGTGCCGGTTTTGGATGAGTGTTGCCCCTGGATTGTAGCTTCAGAGTTCTGGAAAGAGCTCTGGACATCTAATACATTGAGTAAAACCTCCAAGTTACTGAAATTCTGGAGAAAAAAGTGAATCGTGTTGATGGCTAAGTTTATCTTTTCCTGAAAGTACGGTTCAAAGTTGAATTTACTACAGGGGAAGGGGGCTGTGGGAAACAAAAAACCCACCCCAAAACCTGAAATAATCTGTGCCCACTTTGTTGAAGTCTGAAAGACTGAAATGTATTGTTATCCATCAATTCCCCAAAGACTAATTTGTGGGAAGGGTGGTTCCAGAACCGAGGCTTTTTCAGGGAAAGTGCAGGAGAGCCCATCTGTCAATATTGTTCTTACCGCTTTTCCAGTGCTTTTATAAATTGATAGTCTGGGAGTTGTCTCTGTTGCAGGTAAAGCCGGTTCCGAGCCCTTGTGTGCTGATATTTTATAGAAGTGAAATATGAATGCTCTGGGGGAAAATGGCATTGTAAGATAAAGGGCTCTGATACATGCATATAGCTTGAATGTCATCTTATTAAAAAAAAAAAGACATAAAGCAGATGCTAATCGTAAAACTGTACTACATGTACACTTTTTTCTTATTAAAGTTATTGAATCTAATTCAGCCTATATGAACATGTATGAGTGCTGTGTTTATCCATCCTAAAAACGTTTCCTTGAGACAGGTTTGTGATTATGCAAATACATAGTTTTAATAGAAGAGAGTTTAGATTTAGTAGTCTCATTAGAGAGAATATTTTTTTTCTAAGATGAAGAATCTGAAGTAACAGTTGATTTTCTCATTTGTTTTGAAGGAGAGCATTGCAGGTACACATTTTCTTCAAGCATTAGATAAGCAGTCTGACTGGAATAGCAGTTTTAATCTGGTTTAATGATGTTTTTTCAATATGAAAGGGGCCAAGAGATGCAGAAGTCTAAAGGTCTACTGGTAACAGTCGAAGTGATGGGAGTTGTTTACAGAACATACAGTGACTGGATGTCTGCCGTGTGCTAAGAGCATATATGGGACCTTTGTTCTTGGTTTAAAGTATAATTAAGAAATGCGTGCCTATGTGTATTTAAAAACAATAAACCCATTCTGTTTGCAGACATTCAGGGGTGGCAGACACAGATGAAATGTTTCAGCGAGTGCTGGTGTTAACTGTTTTGTTATTACTGATGTCAAGATGCCTTTCTCCAGTGCAGCTATGACTAGGTCAAATCAAACCTTTAATTAAGCGTTACTCATATGAGTGAGGTAATGGCCTGTTTTCTTATCTATGTAGGTAAAACTCTCATCTTTTTCAGGTCATTACAGAGTGAAAACTGAGAAATCATGGCTTGGCCTGCCTTTTGCTTACAGTGCATGTCAAGACTCTTGCAGACTTGTTATGGAGATAGTTAATAGGCTTTGCTTTGTCTTGCTCTGCTGGTAAAGCAGTGTGCTTTCAACATGTATCCAACTGTAAAAACCTCAGAAAAGCAAAACTGTGGGCAATTCGCTTCTGAAATCCTTCAAGGTTGACTTTTAATTCTTTGCATTGTTCCTTAACGCCTGAAGTTTGTGGGGTGGTCAGAGTTAATGCTGGTCACTTCGTGACAGACCATCTTTCTTAACTCTGTGGCTTTGAAATGTTACAGCAGGAGCTTTTTGCTGCTCCAGCGTTCGATGTGCTGTGTCTGCTGTGCTTCTGCAGCCACCTTCTTATGGCTGGGAAACAGGAAATGTCTGACGTGTGGCAGTGGCAGGTTTGGTAGGAGCAGCTGGAGCCTGCTAGGAGGTTTTGGGCGTGCAAACACCTTGTGTGCTAGATGCCTTTCACAAAGCTGTGCCATCAGCCTGGGATCCATAGGAAAGCAGTGAAAACTGCCAGCAGGGCCCTGGTGTTGGCAGGTCCTCGCTGCCCCTGGTGGGCATCCAGGACCATCTCCCCATCCTGCCCTGCTGGCCTTGTCTCTCTCCGTGCCCAGCTTGCTGACCTCTGCCTGGAGAGATGTCTTGCCCTGGCAGTGCTATCTCCCTTCATTCCTCCTTGCTCCCTAGCAGAGCATATGAATGGGTTTGGTGGAGAAGAGTGCTCACTGCTGCTCAGGCACTGCGGTGGTCCATGTGTGCTGGTGCTTAGGTGGGGTGGGCACACAGAAGAAGTGCTGGTGAAATATTCCCCGTCCTCAGCCCTGAGCTTGCCAGTTCTGCAACAGCTGAACCTAGTGACCTGTGGTCTAGTTGGGACAGGATTTCTGTGTCACAATTGAATTAACATAAATATTTCTAACAGAGAGTGTATGTGCATAAATATATATTTATTTGACAGCTGCAGTGCTTGAACCACAAACTGCAAAGGGAGTAAAGTAACACCTTTTAAAGAAAGAAGGCAAGCAGAGGAAATGTCTTAATTTAGTCTCTTTTAGCTGGATTGTGAAACCTGATAAACAGCTGCCTTAGAGGAAAAGGGCTTCAGTAAGTAGAGGGAAAAGAGTTGAAAACAGATACTCCTTCTCAGTCCTCTTATAGCAGAATATTAGCTGGAAAGAAATCTAAGCTCTTTATAAGAGGTTAAGCAATAAAATTATGAGAAGTGGGTATTTTTTCACCACGCATACAGCCATGGTTTGCTGACAACATGAGAAAGGTCTCTGGTGTGTAAATGTCTGGTTTTTACTCGTGATCAAGGAACTCGAAATCTACTGTCAGTGCTGTCCACTAACCACAGTGCAAACCTCCTTTTCTAAGGGTTAGTAACAAAAAGAAAACTGACAGCTTCAAGAGAATTTACTAAAGAGGAAATACTTTCTTTTTAATTGTATTTTTTTTTTGGTTCATTTAGAGACAAGAAAATCTAGCCAGGGACCTTCCTCCTTCTCCCTTGTTACTGCCTAAGATTAATGCCCAGACCCTTTAAAGGCCATTAGTACGAGGAACAGAAGTTAAGGGAAAACAAAAGTCTTGTTTTCAGTCCTCTCCCGGTTATTCATTTTGGATTCAGTGCGTGAACGACTTGTGGTTTGCTGAGGGTCTGAGTCGCAGGATCAAGGCTACAATGGAGGTATTGTGATCACCTTTCTCTCCCCACCACCCTGCACAGTCGAGTTGAAATCCTGCTTTTTGGCATCCAAGCTGTTGCTTTGGTGACCAATTATGACTCTAGAAGTATACATTGTGGTCTCGCTCAATAGCTGAAAGAGTGTAAGGGAAAAGATAAATGTGTTCAAACACAGCTCTGTTTTGCAAGCCTTCAAGGTGATTCAGAATAGAGTTGTTGGCGTATTTGATTTAACGTGGTGTATCACTGTAGCGTTAGGAATTGAAATGTCAGTGTTACAAATCCAGAAAACATAATTAAAGGTGATTTAATACTCAGAATGCTGTGCCCTTTACATACACATTGTAATTACCTCTAATTTTTGGTAGCATGGAGTTCTTGGTTTCTCTAAGCAGCCCTGTTTCTCTGTAATTATTTAATTTTAGAAATAATTATGTGTTAATCACTCAAACCTTTATTTTCTAGAAACCTAAGATGCAGTCTGTAATTTTGGGTTTAGTGGATGCTTCTTGTCCTCCTTTATGATACTGATGGTCCTCAAAGTTTTCATGTGATCCCAACAAGGTTGTATAAAGTATTTTTGGTATGAAGAGTGAGCTTTATGACAGTGACATGGCAGGGGTGAAAGAGTGAGAAAAATGGTAAATTCCATACACAGTTGCATATAGCAGGTAAAGGAAAAAGACAGCCAAATTAGTGTGCAAATGCAAGAAAAAACTGTAATTTCAGGGAAAAGAATCACATGTGATAGGCAGAATTTTCTTTCTTTGAACGCTTTCAGCAGTGGTGTTTGCAGGATTCCTTCAGTGCTTCCCACGGCACTTAATCTCTCTTGCTTTGCTTTGTGTGGTTGGTGAGGTCCTTGGGTTGGAGATGTCTTTGTGTTCAGACACCCCTGTCCGTGCCACTTGCACTCACAAGTGACAAGTGAAATGATTTAATGACTGTCTGTCCCATAACGTGCTGACACCACAAGTCACTAATGCTCCTCTCGGGGTAGTGAGTGCGGCCATTGTCTGTGCTGGGTAAATTGCTTTGTTTGTCCTCCCCAAAGATTAGCGTTTATATTCCCTTGATAAAAGACAAAGCATTCCAAGCGCGCATTCAAAATGAAAACTCTTGCAGATCTGGCAGGCAGTACAATATCACTAATAGCAGCAGATACTTAAGTAGCCTATTTTCATAATCCCACAGGTAGTTGTTAAGAGCATTTTCTCCTAGTGGGAGAGAATATCTATCCTTCTGTTGAGCTTCTTGTCAGATATCACTGTATTTATGACCTTAATGGAGTTTCTAGCAATCGTGTGAAGATATAGTAGGCCCTGTGTATATCCATAATTCAAGATTTTATTTTATACCTAGTAGCACCTCACATTGGTGTAGATGAGATATTTGGGTCGCATCTGTACTGGTAACAGAGACCGTTCCCATGTCCTCATAAATGTTCGTTCCTTGGTGGTGGATCCAAATTTAGACTAGCTTTGTAGCTGTGTTTTGCTCTTTTAAATGAGATGATTCTCTTGGGCTAGATGGCATCTGCTACTGAAGTGGTACCTAGGGCAGCATTAGTAAATCAGCCTTTTCAAAGCATTTTCCCAAAATCTGGTGTGTGGAAGAGTATAGATTGACAAACTGGTAACTTCTCACTGGGGTTTATGGAAATTACAAAGTCAATTACATAGTGCAGGGAAGCTGTACAGTGCAGCTTGTTTTCTTTTCCTTGTATAGTTTTTAAATACATTGCGACAGTTCTGAACTGGGAATAGAATTTCTAGAGGAGACACTTCGGTGCCGCTGTGAGCGCAGATCACATGATGCTGGAGAACCAGATTGTACAAAGAGGATTTCAGAAGCTGATAATAAAAGACTGTAGTCATTGGTGATATGGGAATAACCAGTATGTTGCAAGTCAGATTACAATCTTGTTATTTCAAAACAAAAGTTACCTGGGATACCTATTCTTGTTTTGATCAATAAGGCAATCTTGTGAAATGTCAAAGTTTTGGGCCAGGAAGGACCAAGGCTTTAAAATAAAGCATCTGCTGTTGAAATCTGAGCCTCTGATCCTTCTGTTTAATCACAGAAAGAAGAGAGAAAGGAAGAGAGAAACAATATTCTCCAAGTTACTTAGTTTAAAAAAAAAATTTTTTGTTTTTTTGGTTTTGCATGTTGACCAGTAATTTGTAGGCTCTGAGAAGTGGGATGGGAGCCCTAATTATGAGCATTTTGGTAGATTGCAGCCTTATTCCCTTGAACACTTGTTCTCCAGGAAGCATCATCTAAGGACCGGGTGTGAAGTATGTGCCCCCTCATATTATTCTTGTCAGAGTTTGCTGATAAACAGTTTGCTCTGAACTGTTTCCCAGAATAAATGGGAAAATGTTTAAAGAAGTTTCAAGAATATAATCCATATAATGCTCTTCTCCATGGTTGTCCCCAGTTGTTAGGGAATTACAGGTCCTGTCTCGCCTCCGCACTGATTCCTGGGTCAAAGGACAGGGCAGAGACACAGTCTCTGGTCTGGCTGAGAAAGGAGACAAATCCTTGAAGGTATGTTTTCAAAGAGGGGCTGTCCTCATTAATAGATCTTGATCAGGTGTAGCTGTGCTGCTTGAATGAACTTGGTCCAGGTGAGCTGTAAATTCTGAAATCTGCAGTCTCCTTAATCAGTCAGTCTCTCATAAAAGGTGAAGGAAGCACATGGTAGTGACTCTGATCCAAAAGAGGAATAGAAAGTGGTTTGCTGAAACACAACACTAACCAGAAGATTCTCCCTCTGAAAAGCTGGCGAAGGCTTTAACCTCCTGGAAATGTTGATGATGAGGGAGGAGAGCTGTTTTGGCTGTGGAAGAGTGGTGGTGCTTTCCTTAAAGGTTTTTTTCTGCAGAGGGACGTGGGTTTTAAGATTTTTTTTTCTTCTGATGTTATTGAAATGTAACTGTAGACCCTGGGTGGGAGATTGTTTTGCAGAAGAAAATAAATCAAAATACTGCCTTGAAATCTTTTTTTTTTTTTTTTTTGTAAAGATCTTACATTGTACAGTAATTGGGCTGCTGTGTGTAGATAGAACCTTTCTTGCAGAGACTATCTGGGCTTCACCAGTCTCTGCCCATTTCCTCCTGCTTGGTCCAAACCTGTTTTGTCACTAGCAGCAGGGCAATAAATCAGGAGTCTGCCTCAGGTTAAAGAGAATTGTGTTCTTTTCCCCCCCTCTTGTTTATTTTTGACTTGGACTGGTTTCCTGATCCAATTCACTGCACAAAACCATTGACGCAGCTGGGGAGGTAACTGGACTTGGGCACTGTGACTGCTTAACCCATGAGTGTTGCTGAAAGATGTGCTTAGCAAATTACTGCCTTGATTATAAGAGATGAATATATACTGTTACACTAGAGACTGTTATGAAAACTTAGAGTATGGGCCCTGCGTAGCAGTTATCCCTGTTGATGTGCAAGAGTCCTCTGCTTCTTTTGAAAGAACTTGTTATGGTTTTTGAAAGTATTGAAGTAAAAAATAAACTATGTGAAAGCACACAATTACAAAACTTTGAAAGGTATCAATACTAATACTGACCTATTTTACTTAAGAGTTTTGGGACTATGAAGTCAGGTCTCAAAAAAAAGGTTCTTTTTTTCCCCCTTTGTAGATATTGGGCAGTTGGCTTTCAGTTGTGTTCTCAGTGACTTTCCAGTGATATTATTACTTAAAGCTTTTATGGATGAACTCTACATTTTTGTTCAAAATATTTGAAGTGTTAAAGGGAGTAACCTCAAAACAGATGGATATATAGCTCTGCAGTGAAGGCTTGTGATTGATAAAATTTTCAACTTAAAGAGATCTTGAAGTTATTTTTTCCAGAAAGTGCACTTACTGGTGGCTGGATTTACATTTTGCTGTCAGTGTTATCCAAGGAGACAACTGGTTATTACAGGAACAGTGCCTTGGTATTTGGAGGTGGGCAGAGTCTGTTGTCCATTAAATCTCTTGGAGGACATCAACTTAATTTCTTCTAGAGGACTGGAAAATAATGGGAGGTAGTTAGACTTTTAAACTTTTTTAGTTTGAAGAATACTTTCCATTATCAAAATTGGAGTGATGAATAATGCTGAAATCATGTTTGTTCATATTAAATGGCAGCTGGCTGATTGTGCCCTCTCTTGAAGAAGAAGGAGGGACATGCTTCTTTAACTTCAAGAGTAGATCTGTGCTGAATCTCAAATGACTAGACTCATACATTTGAAAAGGACTTGGATATAGTAACAGCAATCATTTTTTTCTGCAGATTTCCTATCAGAAATAAATTAGTCTCGTTGCTACATTTTTATTAAAAATTTCAAGAAAGAAAAGACACCTTTTCTGCATCAACTCCCCACTCCCTTGGCACAGTCATGCTGCACTTGATGCTCCTGATGGTGAGATTTATCATTAAATGGTGATTTTTAAGTTGTTTATATGAGAGAGATCATGCTGTACTCTCTAATATTACTTTGGTTTTTACCTCCCATCCAAAGATCTGAACTTGCATTGCAAAGTACAGGTCCTGACTCTTGTTTACAGGTGGCAGAGCTCCAGAATGGAGAAGTGGAGCAGTGTGTTCAGGATTAAAGAACGTCTTAATGAAAGAGTAACAAAAAAAACTATTTTTTTTTTTTTTAATTTTGTCTTGGTTGGGGTTGGAGGGTTGAGGCAGTGCCTGGCACAAAGGCGTGATGTCTTACTTGGGAGAAGCCTGTGGAGCAAAGGTATCACCACCATTACCCATCATTTTCACACTATTGCTCCATCCCCCTGAAAAAGAGATTGGGCATTGGTGTTTGCAGGTCTTCCTTCGCTTTCCCTTTCATTAGATGCAGGGGAAGACTCTTAATTATTTTAGACCTACGTTATTATATGAGTATACAATCCCATCAGCCAAGAGCTAGTAGGGGCATCAGTCTCAAATTCTATATGTGGTGTGGGAGCACTGGTGTGCGTTTTGAGGGGGAGCACAAGGGGGACGAGGCCATCACTCCCTGCCTTTGGAGCTGGGGCTCTGCTGTGCTCTCAGCGCCAGCACAGCCTGTGGGAGTGGGACCTGCTGCCCCTTGGCTCGAGAGGGACAATGGGGTGCAGTTTCTTTGGTTCAGTTAGACACTGAACTCTAATGGCCAGGCAGTGCTGATGTTGAAAGAGCAGATTTTGGGGTAAGATAAAGGTACGCAATTATTTATTTTTTTTGTTACACAAAAGTAGCAGTTTCATGTGAGACATGTGGGAGGATGGGGGAGAATCAACATTTGCCAAACAGAAAGGGATAAAATCTGGTGGAATAACAGAAGCTTTCTGTGAGGCTAAGAGGAAGGCAATGAATAAAAAATGAACCCCCCAAAACCTGAAGAAATTTTCAGAGGAGAGGAGAAGGGATGCTGCAGCATCTTTTTATATCTAAAGTCAGTTCACGGAGATCAAGAAGTGTGCTTCTAGAGGCCATCTGAGTGTCTCTGAATAATGTGTCTCTGAATATTTTGATGATTATATTGCTCTTTTGTGTGCGTATGTGTGCACATAGCAAGAATTTTCCGAAAGCACTCGGTCACTGAGGCATGCAGGCTGTGCAGCAGCTTGGCAGTACGTGCTTTGGTAAGTCAGTGGGCAAGCACTGTACTGGCATTTGAAAGTTTTTTCTTCTCTCCAAACGTTGGGTATAAAAAAAACCAAAACGGGCGATGAGGCCCAGGCAGCGTAAAGGTGTCTGTGAAGCATTACATAAACAATCTTTGCTTATAGCTTAGTTGGTTCATTTTTTTTGGTGCATGTCAGAATATGCTTTATTTCTGTAAGGCTGTGTGGCGTCATTTACTTAGCAGGGAGTTGTAAGATGGCAAAATAGTGTATGAGGTTGTCCGAGGGGTAAGCGTTTAGCTGAGAGAAAGCAGAACAAAACCAGCTTAAAGGGTGGTTGGGGGTTTTTTGTGTTTCACTGGAGGAACTGTTAAAAGTCTAAATTACAGTTTTCCTGATGGCTCTTTGAACAAGGGTGTTGCTGAGAAATGTGTGTGTGTGTCAGCAGAGTATTCATAAGAGAGCGGCTGCAGGAGCTCAGAGGGCTATTTAATTCTTCTCCTCTTCCATTAGCCCATGAAGCAAAACGAGTGGGAGGTCTGTGAAGCCAGATCAGTGTTGATAAGGGAAACCACAGTTCCCAATGCAAGTATTTAGAAACTCTCTTTAATATTGCAGTGAAAAGCAGAGCAAGGAGGTGTGACTGGGTGTGGGAGCCGGCAGTACTTGGGCTGGAAGCAAAGCACATGTCTCTCAGAGTCTTGTGACAGGGCAGAGAAGAAGTAGTGCATCCCTTCTGTGTCCTGATGTCAATACCAGGCATCAGTCCAGATTCCTCCCATACTGAAACCAGATTTGCTTTAAACAAATGGGATTTGGGCTCAGGATAGCGGTAGTTGCATGAAATGTCATGTGCCCAGGGTTGTAAGAGGCTGGGCTAATAATCCAGTCTGGTCGTCTGACTTGGGGTGCTGTAGATCTGAACTGGAGGGCTTTGCAAGGAGCACGGTTGTGTTTGGCCATGTGGATCGCAGCATCCCCACCCTGGGCTTCCCTGTCATAAAACAGGCAACTCAGGAACCCGAGTTTCTCGTCTGTGCGTATCTGAGACGGAGTGATTGGGATGTGTTTCTGGCCTTGGTGAGTTTTGGGGAGAACAGTCTGGTTTTTCTGAAGAGGCAGCCACACGGTTCAGGGAAGATCGAGCCGGTGCGTGACGCGTGGTTTGTTTCCCTCTCGGAGGTACCTTTGCTTCTGTTTAGTATTCTGCATGCTGTGCTGAGACCTGGGTCTTGTTTAATCAGTTTGGTTCTGATTGCTTCCTTGTATCCATGGGTCTCATCTTGAATTCAGTGTTTTGCATTACAAATCTGCTCTCCAGAGATGGACAGGATATATAGCCCCATCTGCCACATCCCAGTTTAGCCCTTTTTCGTGGAACCCTGTTAACAGGTGACATGCACAGTCCAACGAGATGCCAGCTAATTGTTGGTGTGTAATTAGGAAGATGAGTGCTGACTAGATCCTCTTCTGCAAGATGGAGGAACTGCTGCAGGCTGCAGAGATGGGGAGTATTGTCAGGGCCTCCGGGTGCAGCTCCCGTGCTTGCTCTGTCCCAGAGCCTGCCTTGGCTTTGAAGGGTGAGATGAGTCACGGGAGCTGGATTATTCTCCTTGCATGCCAGCTTCTAAATGCCAGAGGAGACACAGGGAGGTAGATGTCTCACAGGAGTATCATTTGTTCTCTTTTGTTTTGTGACATTTGGATGACAGCATTTTTGAAATGGTCATTTGTGCTGTTACTGTTGAGAAAGAGGTTAGTCTAAAATCAGTATGTGGAAGTGCTAATAAATACAGTGTTTATGCACCATCAGTGGATAGATGACTGTTTTGATTTCTTATCTCGTTCTGCTAGGGCAAAACCTCTGTTGGAACAGGATTATCAGAGAGAACCTGTATATTTTTAGGCTTTTCTGAAGGTGGAAAAACTCAAATTCAGATGGTTTAGAGTTTTTTTTTCCAATGGAGTCGTATAAATTGTTGTACTAGAACTAAAGATTTAGTGGAATTTTAAGAATAAAATTAGTCCAGAAAATGTTTGCAGGATAATGTTGTTTTTATAGAAGCCTGGTAACTGGAGTAAGCACCTACATTTTCAAGACAGCAATATTTGCTCTTCAGAGTTTCATAGTGGATTTTTTTGTTTGGGGTTTTTTTTTTAAATCTGTTCTCACTAAATATTGTTAGGGAGGCAGAGTGCTATCACTGATTTTTATCCCTGGGGAGTGCAGGGTGCAGGAGTGAAGGCACTTGACAAGGCTGTGGGAGTCCTTGCACTTGGAGGCAAGGTTGGAACTCTGGAGCAGCCTGGCTGCTGGGAACACGGCCCCTCTGCTCCGCTGCACCTGATGGAAAAGCGAAGCACTAAGGTGGTGTTGGAGCTGTTCAAAAGAAGATTGCACTGTGTTCACTATAAAATACATTCATGGTATAATTTTAATAGAAATATGCGTGTACAGATGTAAAACATGCACAAATAATGTGTGAATATGTGCGTGCGTCATGTTTAAAAGTCCTTTGGAGACAAGCTCTTATCAGCTCTATGTTGGAGCCAAGTAAAAGAAGTGAGATCTGCTTGTTATGTAAAATCTGGGGAGTCACAGCTGCTGAGGCTGTGGCTGCAACCTCAGTGAGGAGGAAGCTTGACAAGATCTCTTACATTGGCCAGTCCCTGCTTTTTGAAAACCTTTTCTGAGTTTTTACAGCCCTGTGCTGCTGTCTCATAGCATGGACAAAATCTGGTCATCCAGTCTGGGAAAAACCCCAGGGAAGGAGCTTGTGAATTGTATTTTGAATGCAGTGAGTGGGACTGTATCATCTACCTTTATGTTTGCATTTTCTTTTGTATACTTGATGACTTGGACTGTTTAAACTAAAAGATTCCCTTGAAATAATATAGTGAGAGATGAAAGTTTTGAACAAGGGCTCTGGCAGGTAGTTCTGAAACACAAGTGTAGCTTAAAGCTGTTCTAAAACAACTGTAATGACAGTAATATCATATATTGCTGTCAGAGAAAAACACAATTTCTTCCTCTGTGGGGAGAGGGAAATAGCTGGTTAACAGCTTCGAACTTACCTTCCAAGATTTACGTTTTTAGATGAAGTGCTAAGAAAAAATGTGAGGCTTTCCTATCAAGGGTATATTGTTAGCTGTATTTGTTAGTTGCTTCACTGCCAGGGTTAATGATGTGACTGGAGGCCAAGTAAATGTAATGTGTTTCATAGGTAATGGCATTAAAAATGAAGCCTGAAAAGGCTGGCTGGCAGCCAGTCTGGGGCCCCCCGTTTCTCACCGTTGGGCTTGGAGATAAGCTGTGAAGAGGAGCATCTGTGAGAGCTGGGAGGAGAGGCAAAAACGTTTAAAGTTGTACCTTACTCTTTAGTTTCCAAACGACACCAGGAGTGTGCTGGTGCCTGTTTAATAGTTTATTAGGACATGTACTGCCTGTAAAGTCCTTTCAGCACAGGAAGCTGCGGTCTGTCAGGTTTGCACTTACCATTCACCTCCCATGGCTCATGGAAGCTGATTTCTAACTTGACAGTGTATTTCTGCTGATCTTGAGTTGTGCATTACACTTTTCAGCAGAAATATAAATTTATCATAGAATTGGATATGAATTCTTACCTAGGAACCTGGTGCAGAACATAGGTGGGGTGAATTTTGTTAGTATTCATATTCATAGATGTTCATTTTAGAGATTGCAAAGGATGAGAACAACACTATAGTGGATTTATGGTGTTTCATGAAAAAGATGCCTGCTTCTCCATTTTTAAAAAGCATGATGTTAAAAGAGTGCGGCTTTTAAATTATCACTTAGGCTGTATTGCCATCCCCCTCATTTCTGAGGTGATGCTTTGTGTTTTTAATGTCTGTTTTTGTTTTGATTCATTTGAGTTTCACAGCTATGGCCTTAAGTAATCGTTCTGAATAAAGCAAATCTGTTTTGGTTACATCAACAGGGCATTTAATGTCCACACAACTGCTAATCATTCTTCAATTTGTGCAATTAGAATAAAGCTCGGGCCATAAGTGGTAGAAATATGAGCAGGTCTGAAGCTGCTCTGCTCTTGTCTGCTCTCAGTTTATGTGCTACACAGGTGATTCTAGTCTGCTCCTGAGCCAGGGAGTATTTACTTCAGCTTAATTAAGCACCAGCCCTCCCAGTGCTTCACCTCCTAGTGCAGTCAGTGATCTTGATTCATTGGTTGGTCTGGAAGAAGATAACAACCATGGTATAAGGGATGAGGTGTTTTTTCTTGCCGGTATGTGCTCATCACTGCTAAGTGCTTCCATTGATTACAGCAGCACGAACACAGCTGAAAACAACACGGTTGGTGGTTTCTAGGAATGCTTGTGCTGCTACCGTTTTACCAAGCCCTTGCCTTGTTGCTTGAGGACTTTATTTTGAAACAAAAGTAGAAATGTCAGGCAAACATGTGCAAATGCTTGTTGTGATTGCTGTTTGGAGGGGCTACCTGCTGACTCCCCAGGGTGATTTTGCAGCTGTATGTACTGAGCATCCCTAGCAGGCAGGCTCTGGTTGCTCTTGGGGTGTGCTGGAACCAGCCTGCAGAAAGCAGAACAGGTACAGGCACAGCTGGGTGGGTGGGTTGCTGGGATGTAAACTGTGCTGCAGTAGTTGTGTGTGTGTCATACCATGTTTTCCTGAACTTTTAAATAACAGGTGAAAAGCTTCAGCTAATGCTCCTTTAATAATTAATCGGTGTGAACAGACACATCTTTAAGCCATTTTCATTTTATATGGTATGATAGACTTTTGATTAATTACCACAGCTTGTAGAGTTTTAATAGATTAGTGTCTTACTTAAGGGAAGGAAAGGCTCTACTTTCCCTGTCATTGACCAAACGCTAATGGATCAGGTAGAGGATGCAGTCAGCTGTAGTGCACGAACCCTCACAGGCACACAGCTCCCCTGCCATGCCACATGCAAAATGTCAGCCTCTCTTGAGTTCATCTGTTTACCTTGTTACGTGTTTGGACTGGACACACCACTGCAGGCGCTGCTGGAATAGAAATTAATTCTTGCAAAGGGGCAGTAAACTGACTTAGAAGAGTTAGGCCCCGTCTTTCCTAATCAACTTGGCTACCTCATGTTGTGCCTAATTGAGATTACAAATTGCATCCTCTCAGCTGTCTTGATATACACTTGAGCGCTGGGAAATGTGTGAGGAAAGACAGCAAAGGGAGGGGAAATGCAGATGTAGTCAGTGATGTATGGGACCTCTGGGACTAGACCTCCTGCCAGTCAAATTGCCCGTGTCAGCTTTCTGAGTAGGCTGGTCGCCTGGATTAGGGCAGGGCATGCTCTCAACAAGGTCTTAAATGTTGTCGCAAGACCCCCTTGATGCTGCAGCTGCTTAAATAAGAACTGTGTATTTTTATTGAATTTAGTATGAAAATGAATGATACAGTGGTCTCTAGGGCACTCTTCTAATGTAATTTTGTGTATAAAAATGGCTTTTCTCTTCCCTGTGTTTTTGTGAATGGACGGAGTATAGACACAGCCCTTTTCAAAATAGTGTTGATCTGGGAGTGTTTGCAGTTTGATCTCATAACTCCATCCATCTCCCTTAGATACTATTTGTCTGCGATAACTTGGCACTGCTTGGCAACCTTTCATCTCCAGCACACATGTGGCTGTCCCAGAGATGCAGCCGTTCCGCCGAAAATACGGCAGAGTTCAGAAGCAAGGTTGGCAGTGCTTATTAATGGGTTCTTTGGTTGTTTTGTAAATGGTGTCCCCCTCAGGCAGGGTGAGAGAGCCCGGCCAGTAGTACAGGGCTGTTAAAGGCTTTTGGGCCAGGAGCAATAGAGAGGTGCTCTGAGCAGAGGTTTATCAAGCACCTGACAAAGATTTCCTGGTAGCACCGTCCTGGAGCTGGTCTGGTTCTGGCCGCTGTTGTTTCTCACCGTTCCTCAGCTGAGTGAGCTGAGATTAAAGGGTTTGTTATCTGATGCTTTCTTCAGAAGTTAATAAATGTAAAGGACGTTTTGGGTTCTCTCTGGCCCCTAGATTTGATTGCTGAGCATGGAATGGTTCGGAAGACTTTGCGTAGTTCAGGATTCAAAGCCACTTGAATAAACTCAGGGTTTAATAAACAAAAGATGGATGAGATGGTTCACTGTTTTTCCCTGCACATTTGCCTAAGGCTTTCAGCTGTCCAGAAAAATGACAAACTACATCAAACAGAACCAGTTATTGGTGGCAGGGTGTTTTTTTAATATTTCATTTCAAGAAAGTTACTGCTAAGGTGTTTTCCCTAGCTTATGATACACTCTATTGGCAAAAAAAAGGGTCTAAAAATCCTGTTTGAAAAGAGTTTAAAAAGTCTGTGACGATAATCATGAATTTACAGAATTTCTCTCGACAGAAATCTTTCTATATTAATACTAATTGGAAATCTTTTGAAGGTGGCACTTAATAATATTTTAGCACTGTCGCCTGTAGTAGGATTTTGACCTTTTCATTGCCCCTGTGAGCCCAGGTTATTAATCAGGGAAACTGCACATGAGACATGAGGAATGTCTGAGATAATTTACGAAATTCTGCAGGTCCTGTCTTGTGGACAAAAACATCTAAAACTTGGACTTCTTTAACTTGCAGAGGAGTCAAATTACAATAGTTGTACATGGTGTGTGCTTTAACTCTCAGCTTGCTAACAGCTCAGGGATTGCTTTATGCTCTGAAAGCTTGGGAGGATATGGGTATGTGCTGTTACAAACTTGGAGGGGTTAAGAAGGCTTGTAGTTAATCCAAAATATAAAAATGCTGCAGCAGCAGAATTGCTTCAAGCTCTTTTAAAAGTCCTTTCAAGTTAAGATGACATTGCTTTTGGTTTAATATAATGAATTCAGTAAAGCAAGAAGGCACTAGCTGTTCTGTTTGTTCTCGCTCTCTGGTGAGGAAAAGGGGGCTTATAGGATTCTCGTTTGGCTAAATAAAGTCTAACTTGCATGTAGTGTGATAAATTCAAGTAGAATGCTTTCAAAGATAAAGAGCCAAGTGTCTGCAGCTTTTGTGCCTCCAGTAATTTGCAAGCAACTCTCTTGGACAGTTGATGGAAAAGGGTTTGGGGATAGTGGGCTTTCCCAGGGTAGTTGGTCTGTTTGAAAAAAATAATCAGCTTTGCCTGGTTCATACGACGGTCTGTCAGCAGTTATTCAGTCTTGGTCTTAACAAAGGCTGCTGCCTCCAAGTCTGCTGTGCCCGTAGGTTCCTGGTCTTCCCTGGTGCATCTTTGCTTCAGGCAGTGGTTTGATGAACTTTTCCTTTCCTGTTCACACAGGGAAGAAATGAAGTCCTGCTGGCTCCTCCTGTAGTGCTGGTGCTGCTGGGCGGCAAAGGCTCTCGAGGAGGCCACAGGACGGGCGCTTGCAGGTTGGATAATGAACTTTGCCAGGCTCCTGGAAGGGTTGCCTCTTCCCAGCTGTGTTACAGAGTCGGGATTGATCTTGCAGTGGTTCATCCAGTGTAACACCCATCAGGACTTGGAGCACAGTGCTGCTGTGGATCCCCTCCTGGGGAAGGTTGCCAGGACAGGCACGTGTGGCAGGTGTTGGTTAAATGTCTGGTGGTCAGTGCTGAACTCATAAGTAAAAGACACTGCAGTGTATCCAGAAGCTTTGCCATATAATCAGAGGACGTGGTTTTCCATGTTTACTGGCTGAGAAAGGTGCAGAAGGAGGGTTGTGTCTGTGACATCCTGACTATTCATTTCAGCCCTTGGGAGCTCTCCCCTTGCCTTTGCTCAAGAAGGAGTTCCGTTTGCCAGGAATGGTCACTTTGGTTCAGCCAGCAGTTTGAGTCTTAACTAGTTTCTGATGAACACTGTCAAGGAAGATACATACTTTTATTTTGCATTTTTAATTATTCCATCAGATGACAGATCAACCTGATTTCCCTAGGAGATACCAGGTCGCAGGCATACTTATTTGGAGGAAGGCAGGTTGACTTGACTGCAGAGATTTCTGAAGCTTGTAAATCTTGGCTGAAGGGCAAGCCCAGAATCCTTTCTCACAGAGGTCTAAACCCCCGTGACCTGTCTGGTGCAAGGCTTTAGTGCTTCTGCGGGTGAGACAGAAGCACAACAGAGCAGTGGGGAATCTGCAATGCCTTAAGCAGCCTTTTACTGCTGGTGTCCTCGGTGTGGTGCAGAAGGTTAATCTGTCAGGAATTATGTCTGTGAGCTTGGAGGACAGAATAAGTTTCATTCTGAGCAGCACTGCTTCATGAGGAATAGCTATTCAAATTCCTTCACGTATTCTTTTTAAAAGGGCTGTAAACAAATTGTTTCTCATAAACCACCCACATACATAAAGCACATTTCCTATTGCCAGCTTCTCCTGGAGTTGGAGGTTACTGATTTAGCTCTGACAGTGCCTTGGGTGCTTTGTTCTTTTGCTTAAAAAGCTGATCATTGATACTTTTCCAAATGTTTCCATGTCTTAATTGTTAGTTCAAAATATCTAATGCATTGCTCCTCCAGATAGAGAGGATACTATCTACATGAGGAAAGTTCCCGTTCTGTTGCCTCCTCTCCTGCAGTCAGGAATGGCCTGTGTTCTTCATGGAAGAGGTTTGAGATTCATTTTCCCTAGAAGACAGGGGAAAAGTGGTAAAGGGAAAGCCAGAAGACAGATATAAGGAGTCTGTCTGAAAGCCCTTTTCAGAAACCACCTCTACCCTCTGAGAAGAGAAAATTACCTTGTACGTTGCATATGATTTAGGATGAATTTTTTTCCTCACATTTCAACTCTCAAAGAACTTCTAAAGGATAAAATATAAAAATAAAATTTAAACCCAACCTGTCAGCAAAGGGTAATGCATTCTGAAACAAAGCCTCTGGGCTTTGAACCTTTGCTGGTTGACCCCTAAAATGCTGCTCGTGGGCTACTTCCCTGCTATAACTACTTCTTGAACATTTGGTGAATGCTTACCAGGTAGAAGGATTTGACTCACTAGCCACAAAGTGAAGAAGCAAGATTCTTCCAGGAAAGTTCTGAGACAGCATCCAGGTCAGTGGGAAGTGTCCTGGAATTTCTGACATGAAATCTGTGACTTTGTCTGCAATGTCTGCCTTCTTCCTGCTAGGAAGCGTTGGATGGTTCTGTAAGATGAACTTGTTTTTTCAAACAATAGGTGAATTGCCTTTACTGCAGGGTGTGTTATGGCTTTTCTGTGAAGAAGAGAGACTTCTTCATTGCTCTGTCCTCAACACATCCCGTTTTGGGATCTTTGTTACGTGATGGGTGAGAGCACTTGCTTCTGCTGGAGCTGCTCCTGCCTTCCCCATCAGTGGCACAGTGTTGGCATGTGTCACTTCAGATGAGCTTACACTGCTGTTGTGTGTGCTGTGACAGGAGCAGAGCTGCCCATGTTCTGACAAGGCTCCAGTGGTACAGCAAGTCCTGTACTTGATGGGTGGTATGCCCTACGCTTTCTAAAATTTAACGCTCTGATGCAAAAATTGGGGAATGAGTGCATTCCAAGCATAGACTGGCCTCCCTTCTACAGGATACACACTAGCAGCTCCTTTTGCAGGACTGTCCTGACCTTGTTTATTTTGGACTTAGGCACCGTAAAATAGCTTGTTAATTGCTGCTCATTTAGAATTATAATTAGGTGTTACCAGATGAGTTCTGTAATACACAATTAAAATCTTATAAAAAATTTTGTGGCTTTTAATACTTCATTTATTGGTTAAAATTTAATTCAGAGTACACTGATTGCAAGCTCTCTGTGTATGTGCATAATTATTAAAACCCACAAGGGTAAAACAAAGCAGGTTTGAATGATGCAGAATCTATGCACCGCCTGGAGGTCAAGCAACCAGGGACACAAGCTCTGGCATTGGATAACTTTGTCCTGCTTTTCTGTAGCCTGAGCAAAACATAGCACTGGCATGAATGTGGTGGTGTGGCTCTACCTGCTTCAATAAAACCACACCCCTGCTCACACCTGGCTTAGGTCCACTTGAACTGATGGGCTGGGCACATGTCTGGAAGTGATGGACATAGAGCTGCAGTCTTTGAGCATACGAGCTTTCAGAGGGAACGTCATCAAAGCCACTTTGATGCATTAGTCTGCAGGTAAGGAAAAGCTTGGACATCTGGTGGCATTGCATATCCAAAAGTAAATGCTTAAAACTTGGAGCATGTTCCTCATACATTACTAAGAGCTTCAGAGTCGTCGTTTGTTGGCAGCTAAAGAGTTTTTGCTGTGCCGCTGTTAATTTGATATGTTTGGATTTGATGAACAGGGCGTTGCATTTTGTGTTGTGAGCCCCACACCAGCCATGTGGAGGGACAGGGGCTGTTCCTTTTCTTGGAGTTGTACTTTACCAGGTACTCCTTAATCTTTCCTTTGTTTCTCATCAAGCTAGGTAGTGTCTTTCCCCTTTAAGATCTGTTCTGTTTTTCTGCTGGAAGCTTTTTCTCCTTCAGGATTTTACATTCTGGCAACTAACAAAATTAAAATAGCTTTCCTCCTAAGTACTGTAAAACGTACATTGAATCTGATTTCGACGGTGCCAAGTATGCATTTCAGCACACTAATGTACAAATACATTGAAAAAACAACTAGCAGTAATTTTCTTTCCTTAGGTTTTACTGAATGCTATCCCTACAAGCTGCACATTATGTATTATCCTCTTTATGTTTTAGTCAAGGTCATGTAAAGGTGGAGACCTGGAAAGGAAAAAGTGGATAATTTCAACAGCGTAGCTACGAAGTTGCTGCAGACGGCATATGGGATGTCTTATTTTTCAAAGATCTTTCCATCTGCTATTGGCAGAAGTCTCCATTAGGAAAGGGCAGTTTTGTGGGAGGTACATAATTTATTTCTTTTTTGGGTTGATCTTTTATGAGGATTTGGGTTTATCTTGACTCAGACCATTAACATGGGACCATTCTCCTGGCAAAGAGAACGGACAGAAGTTGTCAGATCTGAGATACAGAGGAAATGCTCCCAAAGTTTGAGGAAGAGGAGTTCTTTAAGACTGAATTATAAAAATCCAAAGCAAGCTACCATCTTGTGGAAGCAGAAGTATTATGGTAGTGGATTTTGTTTGTTTTCCTTTGGATACCTTACTTAAGGTTTAATTGCAACACTTGAATGTTCTGGAGCCATATGATGTAATGGAGGAGAAGTACACTGAAAGGTGAAGAATATCCTGTATCTGTTTGTGCCATGTGAGTGCTGTGCTGAATGTGAGAACTGATCTCTCTTGCTGCCTCTCGGGTGTAGAAATAGGAAAGCCATTGGAAGTAGCAACATAGTGGATATCACTGAATACCCTTGGCTAGCAAAGCGTGCCTTCTCTGGTGGTCAGAAAATGTTTGGACATAAAAAGCAAAACCACATAAAATCTATTATAAATTTAGCATGGATTTTGTGGTGGATGAGGAAGGTCCATGGGAGGTGTGAGATCACCTAGGGTGCAAGGAGCAAGCAAGCATTTTGTAGGGGTGGTGATGTACCCAACTTACCTGAGAGGTAATGCTGTTTACTTTTGCTTTTTGTTTTAGACTTCTTTCTGCCTTTTGGGAGAGGCAATTGTTACAGGTTCATTAAGATGTGCAGAATACTTTTAGCCTCCCACCTTTTCTCATCTTTTTAATCTGAAGCAGGTGAGGTTGCACATCCTGGATGAGGTGGCAGGCAGCCACCACAGATCCACAGCCGTGTGGAGCCTTCCGATCTGCTGCCCCTGAGTGCTCAGCACTTGTGTGTGGTCCCCACATGCCAGTTTGCTTGTAGAATGTGTGCATGAAAACGTGAGCGTGGAAGCAGATGTCGGCCTGTGTTGAGGAGTCCTGGCATTTGCTTTGTGGCTTGAAAGATGGAAATGGCTGGTCTGTCCAAAAAATGTTGGATTCGCTGCAGCCTTGATGCAGCTGTTATCTCAGTCCCTCTGGACAGGAAGTAGCTAGGAAACTACTGCTTTGATCTGGCAAACAAAGGAGACTTGTAAAATATATTAATTGATTTTCTTCCATCAAACAGTTTTGAACACACAGCCTCAGATCTGAGTGAGACAAAATCTGATGTGTCGGTGTTGTGTATGTCTTACTTTACAGAATGTGATGCAAGAACCCCAAATTTAGTTTTTAGCCTGAAGTGCTACTGAAGGAGAGAAATAGTTTGGAATAAAGGATTTGGAATTGAAATTTTTGGATTCAGACAAAGTTAAGACTGACTTGCCGCCATTAATTCAGGATTTCTCAGTTTGCAGACATTTGTTCTCTTCATCTTCAATAAGTATTATGTTACACCTAGGGCTTGCTTTTTATTTACATCCCTTTAATAGGGCCTAGGTACTCTGTCATATATGCTGCTTCAGAGGTTGTTTTCTTTTGTCAAAGCAAAGCTAAGGGGCCTTATTAGGAGGAAAAAAAAAGGAATAATCATAAATTTAGCATCTTATTACAATAAGCTTGATTGCATCTTGGTTTCTTTATAGGTTACAGAAAGAGTTTTCATTTTTCATACAGAAGGCAATTGCATGAAACTTGTGCTTTCATACTTCCTGCTTATTAGTTGCGGAGGGAATTTCTGGGTGCTGTCTTCCATGGTAACAGCCAAATGCCTCCAGAGCCAGTGGGACTGCAGGATGCTGGGGGCGTTCTGCATGGAGAAAATTCAGTTTAATAAATGTAATAAGTCCATTTACCCTACTGGGCTATGTTAACTACCTGCATATAAACTGAGCATACATTATGTTTGGGCAAAGGTTATAGAAGCAGTTTGCAGGCAGGGCTAGCTCCAGAGCACACCGAAACAGCAGCTATTCTTATTTTAGCCCTCAGTAATACACACAGTAATGGGGTTCAAGCAGTATCTGTGGTGGAGACAGTAATAACAACTATGATATAATTAACTTCAAAACCCTTTAGGAGAGAATAATTCCAAAATCTAGCGTTGAAAATGTTCACAGTTTCACGAGACGAGAATTACAGAAAGTTTAATTGGATGTATAAACCCTCCAGTAGGGCATAAGTTGTCTGCTAAATGATGGCGTTAGGAAGAAGCCAGCCCCATGGCTGCCTGCTGCTGTCTCCTCCTGCACGGACTGGTGCTGGCTGATGGGAGCTGGCTGGGGCCAGGATCCTGTCCGATGTAGCGATGCTGCTCCTCAGCTGGTGGTGCCCACGTCTAGGAAGGACGGGGCAGCCAAGATGCGTTTGAGAACTTGGCGTTCCGTGGGCGCTTGGTTGACCTGTGGAGAAGGATTATCGTCTCTGCTGGCGGGATCAAAGAAGTGAGTCCTTTTTTCACTCGATTGCCTCGTGTGAGAGCGGCTGCGAGAGACGGTGGGTGGAGGTTTTGTCACCAGTGTGTGCGTGCTTTCCAGAGCCAGACTTAAAATAGCTCCAGGCACAAGTAGTTGCTCGGGATTATTCAATCACTGGTGTATTTGACGATTCTGAGTCATCAAGGTTAAAGGTGTTTGTGGGATCCTCAAGCGCGTCTTCATGAGTGGCCACGACTGCGTGGATGTAGCGCGTGAATACGTCGTTGGGCTCCGAGGGGCCAAGAAGACCAACGTGTTGAGAATGATGGTAAACTTTAGAAAGGGTAACTTAGAAGAAAGTGAGTAACTTACTCAAAGCATCCCTAAAATTAGAATGGGAGAAAGTAAGAGTAGAAAAGAAAGAAGGGGGTGAAAGGGGGGAGTGAACCAGTTTCTTGATGTGGTTTGAAATCAGTAGTGGAGTATAAGAAAGCAAGCTGGGAAAAGCAGTTAAATTAGCAAGGCTGGGGGTAATTCATGCTGGGTAGGTGGCAGGCTTGAGAAGCTGTTTGAGATGAAAATTTGGAAACCCAACTCCCAGCTATCACTGGTAGAGTATATGAAGTAATAATGAGTATAAAAGGAAAATTGAAAGATCCAAGGTGGGCTTTGAAGAACTGATGACTATACATCTAAGATAAATAGTACAGGCAAATCAGAGCCATTGTCTTGTGTGAAAATTTATCCTAGTGAGTTGATGTGAGGTTAAGGATGGCAGTTAAGGAAGAGGAGCCTACTGCCAAAAAGTGCAAAGTGCTTTGCATCAGTTTTTAACCACTAAAAATGTTGTGGAAGGCTTGGTACTGGTATTGTGCCTAGTCATTCTAAACATAAAAGCTAAGCAAATTTCAGAAATTGAGGTCTTGGCAAAAGCAGATTTGGAATAAGCTGTTAATCTGAAAGACATTAAATGAGCAGACCCCAATGGTATGCTGCGTTACATAAAACATAACTGAACTTCCAGCAAAAGTAAGGGATTTTTAGTTAAAAAGAACTTTTTTTTTTTTGAGGAGAAAGTTCTTTATATACCTTGTATTCTGGTTGAAGAAAAAATTACTGAGACAATAACAGAATACCTGAAAGATCATGTTCTCCTAGGGTCCAGCTTTGATGGATTCTGCAGAGGAAAACTGTTCTAGTAGTTACTCAAAATGCCCAAGCCAGGGAATGTGATTACAATTTGTTCAGATTCCAGGAGGTCTCTGAAAAGTTTCGACACCAAGGCCTCTAAGGAAGCTGGATGGACATATGGATAGAGAAAAGCATTCTTACAAAGAAGAAGCTGATTTAATTTTGAATTAGAATTGATTTAGGATTTCATTTGGTTTCAAGCCAGTAGACACCATGCAAATCCTCGAAGCGATGGAGGAACAGATTATCCCTCATCTGGTCAATCATTTGCATGTTCTTGCTGTTTTGGTTAAAATTAGTTCTGGTGCTCAGTGAGTCTTATATCTGCTACACTTTGTGTGTTCTGTCAGTCTGAGAGATGCCGAACCAGCGTGTTTGGCATTGCTGGAGCCAGATGCAGGAATATCAGTGCCACAGCTGTACAGTCAATAGCAGTCAGCTGTGGTATGTTGTAAGCAGCAAGCCCAGAAGGACTGTGTTCTCAACTCTCCATCTCCTTAGTTTAAAACCTCCTGTCTGCATCCCGGATGTGCAGAACTTGATGCCCCAGTGTTGGGTTTAGAGGAGAGGGCTTAATACCTTGTGATTTTAGTCTTTCCAGTGTGTTCTGTTGTGCTGAATTCAATCAAGCCTGTTAGGGCACCATCATTTATATTAAGAATATATTGTCACATGTGTAGTAATTTGTAGAAAAAGCACAGGAATTCTTGTTTTGTGGAGGTATCTGACTCATGAGCATGTTCCTCCACATTAGCAGAGTTTGCTGATAGTTAAGGAATAGCTGAATTTAGTTCTATTTTTTGTAGGATTTTCTGCTACTCTGAATCTGTAATCTGTGCATCTTGGTGCACTGCTGGACCTGTTCTACAAATGTAAAAGACCTCTGTTGAAAGGGATATATGCAATAGTTTACTTCTTTTAAGGAGACTTTACAACAGGCGTTAGGAGCCTATACATTTGGGTAGCACGATCCACAGCAGTCTGTGCTTAAGGCTCACTGTGAGTGATGGCTGGGCACGTGAGGCTCAAGGCTGATCTATATTTTAAGTGGATGTTTTAACTTATCACCATAGTTATTTAACGGGGCCCTTCATAATCCTTGTTCCAGTGGAAAAATTCCTCTTTCTTACCTAGTATTGTCTGCAGGCAATGACACCTTCAGAAATTAAGGTCTTCAGAAGCAAATGTAGCCACTAAGGCTGACAGGAATATCCAACTTGTGCTTGTGTCCTGCTTAAAAATGGGTCTTTCCCTCTTCTTCTCTCCTTGGATCAAGTTGGGATTGCATGTTCAGGATCAGAAAGCCCTTTAGCTGGGCCAGCTTGTTGCTTAAATGCTTCACACTTTTTAATGCATTGTCAAAAGAAGGAGAGTCTTTTTAAAATACTTCTGAATTGGTGTTGCTGTTACATTATATTGCTCCATACCAATCTGTCTCTGTTAGTTCATTGGTTTGTTTTGGGTTTTTTCCCAGATTATGGGAGTTGTTATATACTGAGTTGTTATTATATTGAGTTGTTTATTTTCGTGTTTTTTTTTTTTCCACTCCATTTTTAATTTCTGTGTAAACAGGTGATGAAACATTTTCCTGCTGGAAAAAATGCTTCTGTGGTATTATTTTTTTTTTCTGGACAATTTACTGAGAATATTCAACATACACTTTCTTTTGCTCTGTCTCATTCCATTACTCAGAGTTATATGCCGGTGGCTAATTATACTCCTCCACTGCTTTCTTGGTGTTTGTATCCTTCATGTACTTATAGATGGTTATCAAATCCCCATCTTGCTCAGCCAGTCTGTCTAGTGCTTGTGACTTGACAGAGATTTTTATCCTTCCAGGTTCTTGAATTGTTTTGCTCGTTCCTTCTCTCCAGATGGTTTGAGAGTCTTCTAACTGAGAGCATCAGACTGATGCTCTTGTCCTGATCCCACCTGGGTCCTGGAGGTGGTGCCTTTGCTCATGTGGCAGTTGCTTTAACTTTTGGCCTTTTTACTGTATTGCAAGTTCATATGAAGTTCCTCCCTAAATCTATCCCAGTGTTGCCATCTTCATATATCTCCCCACTGAATCTCTAATACATTCCCCGCATGTGGGAGTTTGGAGTGAAATGAGACTCATTTTCTCTTTTTTGGCCATATTGCTATACTCCCCAAGTCTCTTTATATTATATTTCTCCCAGAAAAGCGCAAAGAAATCTATGCTAAAGGAATACTAATGTAGTGAAGTGAAACATTCAAAAGTCATTAGCTTGTGTGTAACTGTGCTTCTACAACTTTTAATGTGTGCAATATGATGATCTTGAATTATATGGTGTGTCATGGTTTTCCTCTTCCTCCTTCAGAGCACAGATGAGGCATTATGTACAGAGTGAAGCAGCTGAGCTGTAGCCAGTTATTGTTCTCACTTTTAACTGAATAAATAGCTGCCTTGTTCCTCTGAGTGGCACGTGGCCCCTCCTTGCTCAGTCAGTTCTTGATTGCCATTGTTGGTGTGGCACCCAAAAGTTGATTGGGTGGTGTTGTGTTGATTGGGTCCCTGTGGAGCACTGATTTCCCTTCAGGGTACTTGTGTAAAATACAAGGTTGTGGGTAGGTGTCCCATTCAGTAGCATTGGGAAAAGCTGATGCAGTTTTACCTCCATCTTTATGGTCATCTGGATGTTGTCCAGTTGGTATCTTCTGACCTGCATCCTTGGGCTCACCTTGCAAATGTTCAAGAAGTTTCCACCTTGAGAAACAAACACAGTTGTTTGAGGTTCCTGTTGAAAAGACACTGTTACATCTCTGGGTCAGATAAGGACATTGCTTATGCACTGGGCTTTCCTTCCTGCCCTGTAAGTTTCTAGAGATTTCTCTTAACCCTGTTTCACAGCAAAGGCAGTGTCAGTAGTCACTCACACAACAAAACCTGGCAGTTCTGTGGATGTACAGGGGCTCCTGGAGGGAACTTTTTGTGCTGATTTCTAGATTCTTTGGGTTGCAAGGTAGCGTAACCTAAAAAGAGATTTTAGTGCAGTATTTTTGTCCCTGGTTTGGAATGGGCAGTCTTGCTTTGGGAATGCTTTTCTTCACCATGCTGTTCTTGGCTAGTGACCCACGTGACACTTGCTTCAGTTTGTCTTCCAAAAGAGTTCATAGAGGACATAAGCTATTCAGTGCTGGTTTGAAATTCCTCTTGACTCTTTAAAGTTGACTGCTTTTTCTAATCTCTTTGCCGTCTCCTGTGAGACATACTCATTGCCAGAATTTCTTAGTACCATATGAGCTGTTGGTATTCTTGGCTCTGTTTTAAATGAGTCCAGCCTTTTCTGCCTGTCTGAAAGAATCAAACCGTGTATGTTTCAAAAAATATCCTCAAGACCGCCTCTTTTCCATCCACTTGCCCCATGGCAAAACTGGATATATTCAAATGAAGTTTGCTTTTTTGTTGCTGTTGTGCTTTCCTGCTTTCTAGTTTTCTGCCAAACTAGCACTTGGTAGCTCTAACACTGAGTTTGGAGCAGAGGCAGGAGTTTAACTTGCTAAACTCAAAGCTGTTTTTACAAAGCTATCTGGAGTGCTTAACCTCAGCCTAATTTTGGGTTATGTAGTCTAGAGTTAGAATATTGCCAGGACCAGATGCAGAAGGAGGAATGAGAATGCACGTGTGTTTTTGAAAAACCTTCTTCAACAGTGTCTGGGCTCCCAAAGACAATATTAGTTATGAGATGCTGGCCAAGGCAGTGAGATTAAAAGAGGCCTTCAGATGAAGGGACTGAGGTCATCTGGTGCACAGGAGATAATGCCAGATGCAAGAGAGAGCAACCTGAATAGGCACGAGATTGCTGGGGACAAGACATGCTAAGAATCTTAATATTATTTGGTCATTTTCTGTTGGACTTGATTTTGCCAAAGCAATACTGATTTTGTATTTGTTTAACTTATTACCAAAATCTACCAACCTTATTTGTTTTTTAGCTACCTTCTATCTTAGGCTGCCTTTAGCATTGGTTCAAGGTGGCTGTTTAAAACTGTCAGAGTAACACTGGCCTTCTAAGGGTTAAATGAGCTTCAGCTAATGCCCTGTTGCCTTGCTTTGAGTATTGGGTTGTCTTGTTGGGAAAGAGCATCTCCCTTCTAGAAAAAAATGGGAAAACTGAACAGCTAGGAGAAGCTTTTTAATATTTTCAATTTCAAAAGAGAATGACAGCTACTGAGATTAATAAAATTTTAAAACATTCCAATTTAAAGTGCTTTAAATATTGAATGCAGACAACTTTTCCATAGGCAGAGCAACCAGGAAAAGAGGAGGTGGCGGATTTTGATCCTATTAAAGGCCAAAGGTGCTCTGTTAATTTTGGAGGGACAGACAGCAGTCTTGCATAAGAAAAATGGGCATTTCTACCAGATGGTAAATTATTATATAGCTTTAAACAGTTGAAAAAGATCAAGTCTGTGAAGCATCTGGTGGTGTATCTGACAATTCATCAGTTTTGCATGATGCATGCTGTATGTATCTCATGGGCTGGAGAGGAAAGTTATAAATCTGTCAGTCTTGAAACTGGAGAGAAGCTTGATGACATTTGCTGAAAGAAGAGAGAAATCAAGAGACAGACCTATTCTTTAGCTGAGTTTTTTTGTGTTCCTGAGAGTTATTCCTGAATGAGGACTGTGGAGGTGCCATTGACATGACTCTGAGCAATCTGCACTCAAGATACACCATTAGATGAGGCACTTTTGTTGTTAATGGAAGTGAATGAAAGAGGAAAAGCTCTCTGAAAGCTATTCATCCCCAGTGTGGTCTGACAAATACCTAAGATGTTTTCAGCACCACCTGTAAAACTTGTTCTCTGTCCTAATCTGAGAGAGTTTGACACGCATCATTAGTTTTGACACAGTAATTTCAACCCTTGGTGTTTCCCACCCCCTCCCCAAGAAGGGTAGACTTAAGATTCTGGCTGCTGTTGAGCCAGGTGTAATGCTGCTCAAAGGGTGCTTCAGTGGATTCACTTCTCTGGGCAGCACAAATAACCCCTTTACGTGCAGAATTTAGAAACATAATCATCACTCTTAACGCAGGCATTTCTTCCCATTTCTGTGTGGGCTGTATCTGGAGAGCTGGCTAACACCGGGCAAACGGCTTGGGGACTGAACTGAGCTTCCTGTTGGAATACAGCTTACGCAGCTGTAAAAAATACAACTGCCTGTGTCTGTCTCTGCTATGTAAGACACGTTAATGGTGCTTTTAGTAATCCTTTGGTGAGAGATGAGCGAGGATATGGAAGTTGGAGGGCAACACAGGTAATGGAGTGTGCAGCTGGTACAAAGAACATCTTTTGCAGTATTCAGAATCTTGCTGCTGAACTTAGTTCGATTTATGCTTTCTCATTGAGACAATAAAAGAAGGATGAGATGATCAGTATTCTCTCTGCATCTAGGTTAGAGCTAGGTTGTTTTGTAAAGTATTTTCAGATGTCTTGGCTGCAGAAGATGTTGCATAAATAAAGATTTCTCTGTGTTGTGCGATATTATAACGTGTGAAAAGATTTACTGTGCAAATACAGTAACGGAATGGAGAAGAATCATAATCTGCTGTTTGTTAGTATGATGCGATGTCAATATTTGCCAAGGTAGATTCTCTTGGGATTTCTTGTGGATTTCTCTAGGCACGATCGTTCTGGCATTCTTTGAGTACTATGTTTTTGTCAGAAGTGAATGTGTTTGTAACTTGTGATACTTCCATCAAAAGCTCGGTGGTTTTCAAAAAAAACACCCCAACAGCCCACAAAAAACCCAGGACGTTTTCTCTGTCAAAAACCCAGCAAAATTCAAAAATACCTTTGGTAGAGCAGTCTTGAAGATGTTTTTGAAATGTCTGCCAGCATGAGTAAGAGTGGTGCGTCGGGCCACACACAGCCTGTGCACTTGCAGATACTTTGCTTCAAGGATACTCACGGGGTCCACTCAGGCTGGCATCTGCCAGCATGAGATTTTTTTTCGCTAATAATGCTGTGTTGCTAACTTCTGGAAACTTGCAGCTTAGGGGAGAATCTCATCAACCTTTTAATGACTGTTGGACTTGTGCTGAGATGACCAGAAATGAAAGTGTGAGCCCCTGTCACTGCTCAGTGTAGTCACACTGAGGGCATGGGGCTTGCTAACTCCTTTTAAGTCTATCTTAACAGGCAGACCTTGGACTTTAGGTGAAAGTACAATGAGTATATTCTCATGAAAAGATAAAGAAGGCAGGTATACAGAAACTGTATTCTTTTTAAATACTTGCCTTTTTTTGGTTGGTTTTCAAGGAATTTTCTGTATTTCAGTATTCAGGCAGATGCCCAAGTTAAGGCAATTTGCAAGGTAATTTGCTTTGTTTTGGAGAAGGAATTATTATCAATCATCATCAAGACAGCCATCCTTTCCATTTTTGTGAGTTTGAAGCTGAGGCATTTGCTTTGGGTAAAGCTTCTCTTTATAGACACTTCCTAATAACATTCTGCTGTGACTCTGGTAGCCCTGTGAGCTGACAGCTGCTTCAGTTCAGCTTCTGTTTCTTCTGCTTGAACCCGTTGAGACTTGTCTGGTGTACACCAGCCCAGCTGGATGACCCAAGCTATACTTCACATGTAATTTGACCACAAACCACCCTACATATGTAATCAACCATGTGTGTCTTGGGCAGATGGACAAAGAGTTACATGAGCATATGACTGTTCCTTGTATTTAATGTGCAACTTCAGAACTATTTGTTTTGAATAATAGCAACCAAAGGATGCATTAATAGGCCATAAAACAGACTGTACATGAAGATAAACTTGGAGATGGGTGTGCATTTATGCCTCGTGACCCTTGAAATCAGCTTATTGGCTTCAGGGACATCAGTGTGGTGCTCTGTTGCTCATGCAGCAAAGATAGTTAAATTTCACTTTAGAAGTATCTGTAATGATGTCTTTACAGTGTAGTTTGGTATATTGGCAGTTAATCTATGTGTCATGTTTGATCATTTTCCGTTTCTTCCTCTCTTGGTTTGCAGGAGTGAGTCTGTGTCTGTAACGCTGGATGTACTGACCGCTTGCCTCACACTGAAGAGGACTCGCTCTACTTTGGAATATGGTGCCTAACTTCTGCATCCCAGTACTCACTGTGCCAGCAGCCATCCTCTGCTGCTTGATGCTGCCTTCAGCAGGAGCAGACAGTAAGTAACGTTCGGGTTTGGACAGCCTGAGCACCTAGCAAAATTTCTTTTAAGAAATATTAAACCTTTTTGGGTTGTACTGGAAACACTGAGAGCTAAGGGACAACTTCCCCCACCCCCTACCCCAGTCTCTTCTTTCCCAATGTGCGCATTGCAGATAAACAGGATGTGTGTGAAGGGGCACAAGTAGAACTAAAAAAGACTGGCAAAATTTATTCAAGCGCAGGAAGAATTTCTGTAGTAGCTGCAAGATCAAAACCTGACAGTTTGATTTCTAACACGTAGAGATGAGTAAAGAAAATTGGGGGCGGAGGAAGAAAGAAGTATTGGGGTCACAGTAATCCCTGTTACTTTTCCCTTGTTCTTTTGCCAGCTCTCGTAATTTGTGTAGCGCTGAGACATCTCTCCTGAGTCAGCAGGCGATGGAGAGTTGTTGGAGAAGAGGGTGCGAGTTTTTACCTTCTGGTGTAGCTCTCCTACACCTATATTTCAGCAGAATTGGAGTAGAGTGTTTCCTTGTGGTCGTGCTTTAAGCTGTCGTGTCTGTGCCTGTTGTCCCTGTAGTTTTACAGGGCTGCTGTGACTGACTTTGAGCAGCCCCATCCAGGTCAAGGAGAAAAATGTGCACAAAATGCTGTTGTGGACAGACAAGAGGCGAGAAACATGGCTAATGTTAGCCTACTGAAAATACCTTTTAGTTGGAATGCCTCATGGAATGAGTTATACAGAGAGCAGGAAACCTTGTGGCTTTTTTGCATATTACTGGTTTTCATAAATCGTGTGTATTTGTTAGGCTATCCCCAAGTGTTTATGCATCTCCCCTCCCCTTTCTTTTGTAACCTGTAACCAGTTTTTCAGTGTCCAGACATCTGCATATTTGTCACAGGCTCTGGCTGTGGTGAATATTCCATGCCTTTGAAAGCACCCAGGGCTCCTGGGACGCTTGAACTGGAGCAGAGGTGACCATGATGCAGCTTCTGAGCTACCGGCAGTCATCTGCTTCTCACTGCACCTTTAGTCACCAGGCTCATAGTTAGATGTAATTTTGTGGAAGTTGAAGGAGATCTTGATTCATGTTGGTAGTAGCCTGGCTGAATGGAGAAAACAGATTGGGGGGGATCCTAAATGTTCTTGACTGATGGGAAGGAGTAAATTTAGAGAAGCTGGAGAGAAGAGTGAAGGAGGGATGTGAAGAAACATACCAATTCACTGTTTTTGTTGCCATTAGGGATGACTTGCACAGGCTGCAAATTAGTGTGTAGTCTGTGTGAGTCTGAGCTGCCCAGTTAAACTGGGAGCAGCAGCTGTCTCCTTCCTCAGCTTTCTGTGCTGTCTGCTGGAGCTGCTGGAAGGTGCTTATTCAGATCATTTTCTCTACAAACTGGAGCCCATTTTGGGACCTGGCACAGAGAAATACATGTTTAATGTTCTGAGAAGTATAAAAATTCCCTGAGGTTCATTATCTTTATCCTGGCTCCTGCAAAGGAGAGAAGCGTCAATCCATCAGGAATGAGGAAGCTGGTGGAGCTTGAGATGTCCTAGGACAGTTCTTGGCTTGAGAATAACTTGCAGTAGGTGTGGTTTGCTAATTTTGTGGAACGCTTCCACATGCTTAAATTTAACAAAATTGGCTTTGTTTCGCAGGCCCAGATCCAAATATTGGTGTCTCAGTTGTGGAATGCTTCTGTGTTGGGAAGCAAGTGTATCTGTATGTGTGCCTTTTTCTCTGGCGCAGATCTACTCTGAATTACTTTTTCCTAATCTGGAAGGCAGGTCTGGAGGGCAGTGACCTTTTAACCACCACAGCCACCACGGATTAACTGAGGGTTTCCTAGGATGGAAAGCATTGCTCTGTGTATTTTAGCAGTTTAGAGCTTTTCTGTTATCTTACTCACTGAATCTTGCCATCGACTCTGAGGGGCTGGGACCTGTGTGAAAGGACCTGCTCTGTGCCTCTGCAGGGGGCAAAATATCACCCCAAACCCTGCGCTTTTCATGTCCTTCCATCAGTGATGTAGACAAGAAGATACAGTGGTGAATCTGGCATCGGGGGGGGGGGGGGTCCTGGCTGAGGACAGCAGTGAAGGACGAGGGGAAGGTATGACAGTATATGCACACTGGAGCTTCCTGTTGAAGCTAGAGAGGGATGCTTTGAAAGGAACACCCAGTATGCACATTCCTCAGTTTTTTGGTCCCCATAGCATCCTGTTGGCCTCAGTCAGAGTGTTTATTTGCACGGGTTATGGCTGTTGCCAAGATGTCACTGTGATTCTTCCTTTTCCCCATTGCAGCACTGCTTGGAGACAGTGGAGGGATGGGCAGCCTCTGTATCTGCAAAGCATTCCTGCATTTCCCCAATTAAAAGAAACAGGGTAATGAGAGCAGGGTTATCCCTGGAATTTCTAGAGTCAGTCCCCAAAATTGCTTCCTACAGGAGCAGGGAAGGAGTGCAGGGGGTGGGCTGTGCTGCATTCCTGGCAGCAGCATGTCTCGTGTCTCAATGGCTGAGTGCTCACAGAGCACCCACAACTGGGTCTTCCCTACCTTTCCCACCTGTGCTTTGGAGCTTCTGTTGTTATAACACATTTCAGTGTTGCTGCCATAGCTTCCTGACAATTAGGCAGCTGGCAGATAGCTGGATGTTAACACCTGAGATAAAACAGATTGAATATGTATCACCTAGCGGAGTTAGCGCCCGGCTGCGCCACGATACCTCTCCTGGAACTGAGTTTACAGGAGCTGTGAATAATGTCAGCCATGAGGAATTGGAGGGGCATCCGAAGGTTAAACTGTGTGGCAGTGTCAGAAAAAGAGAGGCTCGCTGGGTGCCTCCCTGGCAGCAGGACCACAGTGGTGGTTTCCCGGCCGCTCTGGTGGGGTGCTGGGAGGAGAAGGTGAGTGGGAAGGGGCACATGTGCGTGAACGGTGGATACAGAAGTGCTAATTTGGCAGAAAGCTCTTCCAAATCCTCCCTGGCTTCTACAGACTGCAGTAAGAAATTATTAAATTTTCTCTGTGATCTGACTGTGTTTCTGTCAGGGTGACCCTAATTCCATTAGAGCAGCTCTGAACTGATTCAGGATGGCTGTTTTACCCATTCTCCCTCAGCTTGCCTGTGTGGGTTTTTTTATACATTCTGTGCTTCCCTGCCTGTCAGCTTTTGATTGTGCATGGGAAAAATGGCTTTGCAGATTTCATTTAATGTTCATTGTAATTGTCAACTGAAAGATGCTTTTTTCAGCTTTTGAAAATGTCATTTACTCTAATAAAATTAAAAAAAAAATCCTCTCTCAAAACAAAAATACAGAGAAAACAGGAAAAAATCCATACTGTCATCAGAAATCATCAGCAATGTGTTATGTTATTGGCTTGGTTTTTTAAAAATTATGCTTCA
The DNA here is from genome assembly GCF_025592945.1 of Manacus candei. Taxonomy (NCBI): domain Eukaryota; kingdom Metazoa; phylum Chordata; class Aves; order Passeriformes; family Pipridae; genus Manacus; species Manacus candei. The sequence goes on from NW_026138053.1 coordinate 398,462, forward strand.
TTTTTGAAGTCCTGGGCAGAGGTTCCATTAGCCAGAGGAGGAGACTAAGTGACCCATCCAAGGCCTTTTCTAACCGCAGTATATCTTGGTTTGTCTTGTACAGAATTTCAAAGGGCTTAAGGAATAAAACCACTTCAAAAGGGACCTTGTAGAAGGAAAGAACTAAGGTAAAATTAGACCAACTACCTGTGAATTGATATGTGGTAAACAAACAATTTGCACTTTTTGATTTCTAAGGGTAGAGCAAGCTTGGCTTATATTGAGGGGATGGATGAAACTTGCATCAGTGAACTGGTGGTGGTGAAGGCAAGGCTCTGGCTCCTACCACCTCTGGTCAGAAAGGACTGCAAGTCTGAAGTGTCTCAGGGCTTCCCTGCCCCCTGTAAGAAGGGGTTGCTTTATATCCGAAAGATGGGCATCCTGTACATGTGGTGGTGGGATGATAACTGAATTGAGGAGGCACATTAAAAAAGAAAACAGGAAGGTAAGATGCTGATACTTGTGAAGGTTGGGGAAAAAAGAATTGTACTCCTTCCTAGATGTGTGGCTTTAGGTGAGCTCTCTTTGCCAGAGATTTTACCTTGCACTTGAAATGCTGTCCAGAGGTTTTGGATGGAAGAGTGCTGAAGGAAACATCTGTTATGGCACTTGGTTCTTCTTATCTCCCAGCTCTGCTGTCTGCTCTTACTGTTTTGTGTTCTCGTGGCCCAGGAGTAGTGTGGCAAGTTTTGACTCCCTGATTCAGCTCCACTGCCTTTGCTTCTTAACCTGAATGATGCTTCAACAACAGCTCAACCCCAAATACAGCTGCTCCAGGCCACCCTGCAGGACAGACTTGATGTTGTGCAAGCCTGGAAAATGGCCACTTTGGGGAGCTGGACAGCAGGATCCCATCCCAAAAGCTGGACCTGAGGCTTCTCCACTGCCCTCTTGCATCAGTTTCTGCTTCCAGGTTTCCTGTTTGCTTGCCTGTCCCCAAACCCTGCATGTAGTGATTATGTGTAATTGATGTGATCGGATCCAGGTATTGCAGCACAGGTAAATACTAATTTTCTGCAATTCCACCTTGACTAGCTTGACATATTCCATCAGTGAAAAGAACATGGAAAATATTGTTTACGAAAACCCCTTGACCTGAGGCATTGGGGTGGCATCATTAAGGGACAGGTTGAAATATTAACCACAGTTATTGGGCAGTGTTTATTTCTGGTGTCCTTACTCATCATAAGAATAAATATATATATTTAGGTAGAAATGGATTCCACACTTTTCTGTAAAATACCTAAATGCTGCCTGCTGGTAACTGAATGTTGCAGGCATCAAGGTAGGAGAGATGCTCTGAGGACAAACACCATGTATGGAGTAGACAACAGATCTTTCTCTGCATTTATGGCCCTTTTAGCTCCAGCACTTGCAGGAGTCACATGAATTTGTTTCGTTGCTACACACAGCAGATCACAGCATGATCATTTGTCTTTTTTATGTATTGTTAAAGCCGACTTCATTCATCAGTCAACATCAGCTGTCAGGTCAAAGGTCTGCCTGGCCCCAAATCCCTCATCCAGTGGTGGTCAGTACAAAGACCTACAGAGGATGTGAGAGCAGCATAAATACATAGTGATCTCTTCCTGGTGTCCTGGGGGAATGGTGGCTCCTGGGCCCACAGGGGTGCTGTAGTAACTTCAGGCATTTGCTCTCAGGTAGCTCTGAGTGATCAGTCTGCAGGGATGCCCTGAGGCCAGTGGTTTGCATGGCTCCAACTTTTACCTCCACTCCTTTTGCCTCCACTCCATGGCTGCGTGTTTAAACCCCTTACTGCTTCTCTGCAGGACTGAGCATTCTCGCTTGCCATTCACACCATTTGGACTCAGCTGCACAGCCAGAGTTACTCTCTCGCCTTCACAAGGGAGTTCCTGTGTTTAAGTGTCCATGTAAATTATCCAGCACAGTGACAAATGGTGAGGGGCTGGTGTATTTAATACTCGATCTTTGAAACAGAGTGTGCCTATTGCCTTGGTGATACAGAAGACCAGTAAAACTGCTTACAATTTTATCTTCAGTGTAGATTCATAGATTTTAAGGCCAGAAATCAGATCAGTGCAGTCTTCTACTCTGACCTGCATAGCACAGGCTGTATAATCTCAGATAGCAATTTCTGCATCTGCTTTTAAGAGCTGTGGACAAGCTAGCACGTAGCTTCCTTTTGGGAGGCTAGCAAATCATGATTTGAAGACTAAATGGTAGAGAATTTACCCATGTCCCGTGTGATCTGTAAAAATGGCAAGTAGTCATTACTTCTTCAAATCTGTATTTATTTCAAACTGCATTTATGCATTTTTTGGGTTCAGACACTGGATGTTGGAATATCTGTCAGCTAGGCTGAAGACTTCTGCTATTTAATGAAATCTCCCGGAGAAGCAAGTTAGAGTGGAGAAGTTGGAGAAGCTGAAAGTTTGTCCTTTTTGTTGTAGAAAAACAGGCTGGTCTTGGTTTTTCTGACCAGATAAAATTCTTATAGTTCTTCACTAATCTTCCAGACTTTTCAGTATGTTTTTTGATGTCAAGGACCTTTGAATCCCTTTCTGGGCCTCTGATCCCCAGGACACAAAGTTGTATTTCATTACTGTGACTTGGCTTTTTGCTCAAGAATATCTGCCCTTAAGTACATTAGAGAGGGCATTTTGCTGGATCCCAGCTCATCCAGACATCTGAGTAATTCTGCACAGGTCCTGTGCTGGTAATAGCTGACTACCCATCTTGGTAAAGCTTATTACCCTTTTCTTTCCAAATACAATTGCAAACTAGTTGCATTTATTCACAGATGTTAATCAGTTGTGGCTATTTGCAGAGTCTGCTGTGTGTATTTTAAGGAGATATTTAAAATATCTTGTAGTAGTGATGGTAGCATTCTTTGCAGATGGAAAGGAGTGCCAGGAAACCAATTAAATAGTACAGTTTGTTATGCTGCTGCTTGCTACTGGTAGTACTGACGTCAGAAAGGGGAAAAGTATGAGATCTGCTGGAGCTTTCAGTGTTTTAGCTGAGCAGTTGTAAAAAGCAATGAAGTGGTAATAGGGATGCTTTTTTTTCTCTCTCATTATCTGTTCATTATATTGGTGCTTCAGAATGATACTGTAATATAAGATGATCAAGCTAATTTTTGTGAACAACCAAGAGTATGAAATTTGTTTGCTCAGAATGTTAGTCAGTCTTTTTTCATGGGGAACATGCCTGGTTTGAAAAGGAGTGGGGGGAAAAAAGCATCTGTTCATGGGTGCTTTTCCTCTGTTTAGTTGTCTATCTTTATGTATCAGGAGCTGAAAAGCAGTGGTGCACTCTTAATTGAATGCTGTGTTTAGTCCCTTGTGAGAATCACTGCTTTGTCTGTGCCAGAGACAAATCTCAGTTATTTTGTTGGTGTGAAAACACTGTAGGGTTTTATTTGAAGTTTTAAGTCACAGAAATGTCTTTTGCCTTGCACACTTTACTGACACATGATCACTGAATTAAAGCACATTTTGTAGTGGATGATGGCTTTACGTTTGTGTGTGAATTGTAACCTGCAATGCTAGAACTTGCTTTGAATCTCAGTTACGTTTGGGCTTTCTCTGATGAATCATAACATTAAGCCTTCACAAGGCTAAGGGGTACTCACATGGTACTAAAAAGAAATAATTACAGGATATATTCCATTTCACATAGTACTGGCTGGAATGAACTTGCAGTCCTGCTGTGCTTTTCAGATGGCCCTTCATTGCACGTATTACTTATTTTCCCCCTGTTCCCCTCAACCCCTGTAATTAATAATACGATTTCGACGAATGTATTTTGTAAAATTAGGTTGAGACGTAGATAGTACCTGATCAAAACTTAAACTAAATGGAAATGCCACCATTTTCCAACAGAGATTCATTACACCAAGGGTGACTGTTGTGAGTTGGTGCTTTAAAGTCAGCATGTGAAGAAGAGGTGTGGACTTGGTTTGTCTCTGCTACATGAGGTTATTCAACTTGAGCTTATACCGAGTTCTCTGGAAGCAGCCAGGGTCTCATGGAAAGAACCAAAATCAGTCCACTGTTGGCACTGATTAATACTGCAGACTTCAAATGAATCACATAGAGAATTCTTGCTTGCTTTTGCTGCTTTTCATGCAGGTTTTTTTTATTTTTTTTATTATAAACTCTTTCTACATGTGATGACTTCATTGGTTCACCTCAAAGATGAGGGGAAGAAGCCCTTGCAAGTTAGTTGTCACGCTGGGAGAAAACAATGACTCTTGAGCCTCTGCACTTTGTTACAAGGGTGCAGAACACCTACAGTTTTCTTTGTATTAATTTTTAGCCAAGTGCACTTCAGCCATTGTGTTACTTCTGTTAAAGGTTGTTTTTAAAAGGGGTTTTAAAGAGACCAGGAAATACTCAGCAGCTTTACACACGTAAGGTTTTTGCCCTGAAAAACTCAATTTGCAATAACCTTTGTGAGCCTCAGCATTAGCACAGCTGTGCCTGGCAGGTGGGACTGTCCCTTTTCACCCACTTGTCAAAACCAGCTGGGGGCTTGTGTGGGTGTGTTGCCAAACTCTCACTTTCACTGTGGTGTTGTCCATAAGGCAGAGGTGGCACTTCCTTGGTTTTCAAGCTTGAAACTGAAGTTCTCTCTTTTGAGAGTAAATGCAAGAGTTGGTTTCAGAAAGGTGTCCCTGTTTAAAAAAAAAAATACAACTTTGAAGTGAGGTGGCTATAGGTGTATCATACTTATTCTGTGTTTAATTTACAAGAGGGAAGATGCTTTGTAAGAACTGAATGATGAGTGGTGAGAATCTTGGTAAATGCTGAAAATGGTTAAAATACTGATACGATGAAGATGACTATGTATTTTAATCCCATTTAGCATCGAATAGAAACTTTCAGGAGTTTCAGGATGCAAGAAAACCCTTAGAGAAGCAAAATTTTCTCGTCAGCAAATCCTTTCATATTCCTGTTTAAAGGACTGGGATGCCTTGTCCTGGCACAGTGTTCTCATTCTTGCCATGCTGAGTACAAAGAGTTTAGTGTGGCTCTCGGGAGGATGATGATGGTAGTTCAAGACCTGGAAAGGCTCCCTTTACTTCTGTTTCATATAACAGGCAGTGGTCCTGGCTGTTGACTTGTCATTTATACATGCTGTATATACACTTCCAATATCCTTTTTTATGCTCCATTACATACGGTTTATCAGGGGTTACACAGAGTTCCTTAGTTATAACCTGTTGTTTTCAGCTTTTTATCAGTTTGTTCTATGGCTGAAATGTGCCCTGCTTGGTCTTCAGCCAGAGTTCAAGTTGAGGGGCTGTATTTTATGAGTTGGACGTTTGTGTTTTTGGTTCTTTCTGCAAAAGTTGTCTTTGAATGCTCTTAAAAACGAAGAGAGTGGAAAAATACTTTTGTACCCTTAAAGCTGACTGTGGTGTTATTTATAGATCTCTAGTCTAAAATGTCTGTGAAAATGACTGACCACCAAAGTGCATCTATAGTAATATCAAGAGAAAACGGAACCTGATTTGTGGAAGGGGTGACCCATAGAAAAATAGGCTGCTGAATAATATAAAGGGAATTTTATGCTAAATCTTTTAAGTAGAGGATGCTGTCTGAGCTGGTGTGTAACTAAATTAGCTGTATATTCATCCTGTGAACGTAGCCAGAGCTGCTCTTGTCTCAGCCTTCCAAAGACCCGGAGGTGCACAGCAGAGGCCTCCAGGTCCTCCAGTGCCCAGCCTGGAGTGTGGGCAGAGAGAATTAATTCACATTGACACCACAGAGTTTCTCTTCTGTTGCATTTGTCTATATCTTGAGGCAGTTGTGCAAACAGAAAGGTTTTTTTTTGTTGTTGTTGAGGTTGCTCTGTGGTTGTCCTGTAGGCCACAGGGGCTTGGTCTTGTCTTTCTTGACAATGCCTGTTGAACTTTGATTCTGCATTAGTAAATGCATGGAGCATTTAACATATTTAACTGCCTAAGTTTGGGGTTTTTTTTTTTCCTCAAATGCTAAAATACACCACTGTTCATATGACTGCAGAGTTCTGTGCCCTATTTTAAGAGCAGAGTATGATTTGGGGGCTTTTTTACACATTAGTACAAAATCCCTCCATTGTTCACTCAGCATCTGTGCAGTGCTCCACATCTTTTTCCATTAGATACTTAGCCTTCTGTTGCAGATAAAGTTTTTTTTTCTGAGGCAGATTCAGTTAAAAAATTCTGATATTGTCTGTAATCTGTAGTATGTTGTGTGAGACGTTTCCTATGTAATTTTGAGGAATTTAAGGAACTCCACTTAACATATAAAGAGTTATATGTGGTTTATATGTAGTATACCATGTGGTGTTTTCGAAGTTCATGTCAAATTACAGATGAAACTATGAATAATTTTGTGTTACAGTAACTGGTGGACTGTGTCAAACTCTAGATCCATTTATCCCAAAATTGCCCCAACATAAGCCTCCAATGATGGGCAACAAATGCTCCATGTTTTAAGGAGATGCAAAAAGAAACATCTCATATTCTTGCCTTTTCTCTCCCCACCCAAATTAGTTCCTGTTTCCTATGTGAAATTAGAAGTCATTCTCAGAAGCTGGACTTCTATTTTTACTTCTGTAAAGCTTCATTAATTGCAACAACTCTAAATATTGTTATATCCACGTGGGCAAAGAAATAATGCCCAGTGTAGGTTTGTCAAGGTCAGATCAATCTAATTTCCTTTAATGACAGGATAACAGGCTTTGTGAATGGAGAAGCAGAAGATGTCATTTATCTTTAGTAAAGCTTTCAGTGCTCCCTCATGAGACTTTTTCCTGTGAAACATCTGCTCGTAGGGTGGGTATTTGGCAGTTTGGTAGCATTCAGCATTTGCAGTAATGATCTCTCTGATAGAATAGAGAACATGCTTATTAAATTTGCAGGCAACAACAAGCTGGGAAGAGCAGCAAGCATGTTGGAGGACACCATTAGAATTCAAAATGATCTTTACAAATTGGCGAAACTGTCTGAGAGGATGCATGTCAATAAGGAAAAATGTGGATAGATGTTTGAAAATAGGAGCAATCAGCTACATAAATACAGAATGAGACAACTGCCTAGACAGCTGGTATACAGAAAAGGTCTTGCAGTGCTAATGGATCAGAAACCATACAGGAATCAACAAAGCCATGCTGTTATAAGAGGCACAGACATTACAGTGATATGCAGAAATGAGGAGTACCATCTTGAAGACACATTAGGTAGTCTTTCTACTCTGCTCACATTGGTAAGGCCTCCAGTGAAACATTTCATCTTGAGCATCCCACTGCCAGAATAGAAGGATTAATTGAGGAGAACCTGGTCTCCCCCATCCTGTCCTAGGAGGAGAAATGATGTCCTCAAACTGCAGCTGAGAAGTTTGGGTCAGGCACTAAGCAATGCTCGCTGACATGCAGGATTGTTGGGCATGGAATTGAATTTCCGGAGGAATTTCTGGAATGTTAAATGCAAGCAGAAAGTGTTGCCTCATATAGGTTTTGAATAGACAGTGTGATTTCTTAAATGAATGTTTCTTTGTCTTCATTTATGAATCAGGAAAGGTACAGGCTCCCAGCCTGTCTTGTCTGGGTCACCTGATACTCTGATATTTTTATCCTGTCCTTTTTCATCCTCCTCTCAAGTGACAATCACTCTCTTCCCTCTGACTATGTAACTTTGTGTGAAAGTGTTTTCCAGGTCCTTAGTCCTCCACAGTGCCCTTCTCTGACTTTCTAGCTGTGCTAGGGGAAAGTATGCCATTAATAAAATGAGACCTCAAAATATGCAATAGATGTAGTTTCATCATGAACCCTCATAGGTTTGCTGTCTTTTTACCCGTGTCTGTGCACTGACTGAAGATCTTTCAGCTACCTGTTAAAATGTGTGGTTCATCTTCTGAAGCCATACAATTAACTCGGCTCTGCAATGGTAGCAGGCAGTGCTGGGTTTGTTATTTTCTCTCTGTACATATTATGTATTTGCCTGTGGGCAGTTGTCTGCCCATGCTATATATCTGTGCAGAGGCCTGTGTCTGAACTTCCACGATTGCAGGGGCTCTGCTGCCCAAGGCAGGGGGCTCTGGTGCTTGTTGCTGCCAAGATCTGCAAAAACCCATCTCTGTCATGGCACCAAATGTCTCTGTTGTCCTGCAGCGATTGTCAGGTATTTCTAGGTTGGTAGTGCCAGCCCCTGTAGCACGGCACACACAGCAGGTTGGAAGCTCTGCATGTGGACCACTCCAGGAGCGCGATGCTCCCTGCTGTCCTCAGCAGCACTGACCACTCTTGTGGGGTGCATTGAAACATCTTCTGGCTGCACAGAATGCTTTGGGAGACAGTTGCAAAGGGTGCTGTAGGTCTTGCAAGACCTTCTGATTAAAATATGTCTAAATGCTTATTTACGTGTGTGAAAGGGAAAATGTATTAAAAATGTGTGTTTGTATAGAACGCTTCTAATGTCAGTGGTAGTGGAAGGGAAGATGTGTAAGGTTATTTTCCTTCTCTTTCCAGTAGTTATTCTTGCTATCAATAGCTATGCATCAACCCATAGACTTCTGTCTGGTGAGTGGAGTCTCAGGGCTGTATGAGATGGGAGTGTCTCATGCTTCATGTTAAAAGATTATGGTTAAGTCATTGTATGTTTATTGTGGATAAGAAGCAGCTATTTACCCACCTAGACTTCTCCTTTCCTGGGTTTCATAAAAGAGCCATGTACTTCTTGGAAAACTTTCTCAAAAACAGATCAGAGGAGATTTGTCTTTTTAATGAATTGATTTAAATCAAGATGCAGGCCATTACGTGAGTTCCTGAATTCTGAAAACTCCAGCCATTGTGTTGGGGCGGTTTTTTGCCATCAGACTTTGACTTCAAACTGCAATTATTTTTCACAAGATGAAGAATGAGGTCTGTTGCCTGTTATGAATAATAGAGTATGGTAATATCACAGCTATATATGCAAACTCTGCAGACTGGCAGCACAGCTGCTAAACGTTACGTTTTTAAAATATGTACAATCTGTTGTCAACAGAATTAAAACCAGGAACATTATATGGTTTGTTTCTGCATGAGAGTGTTTTGTGGGGAAATTTTAATGATGAATTGTTCTACATTTTGGTCTTTAAAAAAAATAAATTTCTGAGTCTTTCCACCCTTCTAGTGAATTGGGGAGATTCTCAAATTAAGATGTGGAATTCTAATGGCTAGCCTGACATTTCCTGGGCCTGACTGGATACCTGATCTTGATTAGTTTTCTAGCATACCTGCTCTGCCAAGCTGGAGAGGCTCACACGCTCCACAGCTGAGCTTGAAGTGGTTGCACTGTAAACCTCATTTCAATTAAAAGGTGAATCCTGTTCCAGTAGTGGAAAGTTGTTTTATTGTTCCCCTCCCCTGATATGGATGCAAGTGGAAGTGTTGAAGGGAAGTATTATCGCCGTTGTTTTTGTAGTTTGTTGTTATCTTCCATCTTCATATACAAAAAAGTGAGAAATGCAGCATGCCCAGCTGTCTGAGAGCAAATGTGAATCGGCAAGATAAACTTTCAGAGGCTGTAATGGGCCTGACTACAGATGATCCTTCAGCACTTCATTGCTATCCTGTAGCCTGCATCCTGGTTTGAACCACAAGCAGCAGGAGGAATAAGGTGGAAATACAGCAAAGAACCCATAGTAGTCCATCATTTTGATGCTGAGAAGGGATTGATGTGCACTCGGGACATCTTCTGCTCTCCTACTCCTGACTATGGAGTGGGAAAATAAGAGAGAACAACCCAGAAATGTGAGAAATGAGTAAATACGAAGAATATAGTACATTTAAGTTTACTGTTCCTCACCAGGAAAATGCTAGAACAGTCTTTGGAGTCCTGCTGTTTCAGAGAAGATGCAGAGAAGCACTCTCCCAAAATGCCATCACTGGGGTGAGGGAGCCTGGTGCTGCTGAGCAGCTCCTCAGGTGTTTCTGTGCTCCATTCCTCTCACCTGCAAAAAGAAACGCCGGCATTAGCAGATCTCTGATTGTGTCTGTGCTGGCAGAGGGTCCCAGGACTGATTTATAGCACTTGTTCAGCTTTCAGCGAGCAGCAAATGTGTTGCTTAATTATTCATGGCAGATGTATTATTGCAGGAAATTAAGACATCGAGGAAACAAGTAAAAACTATTACTGAATAGAGCTATAAACAAGGTAAGGTGGAAAGAGATGCTGGGAACAGCGCTGAGATGCTGAAAAACCTTTGTGCTCAGGAATGTTTCACACCTTCTGAAAATAATTGGTTAAATTCCCAGATATGTTAAGTCATCGTTTGTAGTACATAATTAAATATTCTATTAGCTAACGAGCTGGTTTTAATTTGTTACATTTGTCATCTAAATCACGCATTTGTGAATGTGTGAAGCCTTCCTATGGCTTCTTTCAGCATGTCTACTTATGTAACAACACAGTTCGGTTTGGGTCTGAGTTCCCTCGAAAGATTTGGCGTGTTACTTGTGCAGGACAGTTTAGGTCAACCTCTGGCTTTCTGTACACCAAAGGTTTTGAGTTCCGTATCCCTGAGCTACTGCTGTGCCTGGAGCAGTATGATGCTGCTGCAGAGTGAGACCCAAGGCTTAGCTGCTTGCACCAGATTTCCATTGTTTGAATCTGCTCTGCAGGCAGGAACACATCCACCCAGCTCTCTTTCAGGTGGTGTTGTAGCTTTAGTCAAAGATTTCTTTGTGTGTGTTGGTGACCTGTGTCGTGAACCTGTCCTCTAACCTGTGTCTAATGCCCCATACTCATACAGAGGCCAGAGCTGTTGGCTTTGAAGAGCACCAGCACTTTCTTGCTCATCAGGTGGCATAGGAGGAGCCTGGTGTTTGACTGCTCTTCTGTAGGTGTAGAGACAGTTTCTCATTTATTGTTGCTCCAAGTTCCCATTGGCTTTAAACCTTGCACATTTCATGACAATTTTTCGAACATGTATTAACTGACCAAACCTTACTGAGAAGGAAGTGGTTTAAAGAAAACCCTTTCAACTTCTCCTTCTGGAATAGAATCATTAGCTTTATTAAAAAAATTATAGGGAACATCTCTAAGTTTGTGTGTAACCTCAGGCTTCCAAGAGTTCCCATTTCATTACTGTTCATAAGCTCATTATTTTGGTACATCTGCAGTAATTTTGAAACCTTTTACTTTATAATTTCAATTATGTAGTTTGAAATGTAATGGTATTAGAAGTCCTGTTATGGAGGACTTGGAGCAATTTTAAGGCGAGCAAATGGGTGATTCAGCATTGTATCACAGAGAGCGTGTCTACAGACAGGGTTACTCTTAGAACAGTCTTTTCTGTGGTACAGGTATTCAGAGCATCAAAAATTCAGTAATTTCATTATACATAGTCTTTCAGATTCAGCGACAAAATAGCCTCATGTGGTTCATTCCTGTGATGGGAGGGGAGGTATTTGAGTCCATTTGCAAACTTCAGCTATTTGGAGATTGTGCAAATATGGGTGGTGGAAGGAAAATACTCTGTAACTTGTCCTGTAAGGTTAATTTTCCTGACTCTTGCAAGCATGGTTTATGTACAGCACGTATATGAATGTAACGTGATACAAATGGGGCAAAAAAAAGAGGTCGTGCAAGAATCACACTGAATCATCAACATTGAGGAACACATTCCTAATTGTGTTTTCTGAAAGCCTGTGCTGTACACGTGCATCTCAGGATCGCCCAAACAGAGCTTTGCTTGCAGACCTAATCAATTGGTTCTCGAGCTGTTTAGCTTTTTAATTACTCTTGTCAAAGTGAAAATTATGTGAAAGGACTTGACTGTGCAATTAGCTGCTGAACATTTTCTCCAGCAATAGTGAGAAAACAATACCAAGTCCCAGAATAGCAGTAGATACAACCATAGGAACAAATCTGCTTCAGCGAAGAAAGAGATATTCTAGTAACTAATCTGAATGAAAGATAATTTATTTTTTAAATATGCATATATTCACAGATGCGAGGAGAAAAGGCTGTTTGTGTGAGAAAAGCCTGTCCCCAGCTGAATGGCAGGTTAGTTATCACTTGCTGATTTCCCTCTGATTTGAGGGCCCTGCTCTTCACAGGCAGAGGCTGCAGCTCTAGCTCTGCCCACAGTCAGGGCTGAGCATGTAAGAAGAGGTGCCATCTCTTTGACCTCCAGGCTGCTGAGGGCTAAATTTTAGGAAAAAAGGGTTCACCTTTCCTGTGCTGCAGCTGGGGGAGAGCTCACAGTGCGTTTCTTCTGTGGACTGCGATAGCCTGGTTAGTGTTCACTCAGTGATCTATAGATCATCCGCTCAGACAAATTATATCTCTCAACAGCTTCACACTAAACTAATCTGGGCATTTAAAAAATAAATAAATGAGGCAGTGTCTATAAAGAGCTCCCATCTAGTGAAGTGGAGCAGTTGGGACCTGATTAATGAATCCCATTTTCCAGCCTGCGTGTGTGTTCACCGCTCCCCTCCGCCGAGCTCTGTCATCCAGGACAGCCCTTGTTGAAACGCTCCGTGCGCTGCTGGCATCTCTGGCTGGGACCACGGTGGGGCCAGGGCTTTCACCACTGTGGTCACTTCTTGGCCAGGGTGCAGAAGACAGAGCTCCTGCAGGATGTCTGTACCTTGAAATGCATTGCAGGAGCGGCACAACCCTCTCCTGGCTCTGCCACGTCCAGGACCGAAGTGCAGTGGGGTGTGTTTGGGGAAGTATCTGGTGCCCCTCAGAAGCCTAGCACATTGTCTTTCACAAAGATAAAGCAGTGTTTTTTACAAAGGAGGTTGAAAACACAGGTTGAATTTACTGACTGTTAGGTGGCTGAGCTGGTGGAAGGGGTTTGTGTCACTGTTTGTGCCAGCTGACCGGGCTAACACACTTCTCCCGAGGACAGCGGCTCAACAAATCCTGGTGCTCGCCCTCCTGTGTTTGGAAATGCTTAATAGATTTGGAGGCTCAGAATTTTAATGCAGCTCTTTTCTGCATTTAGAGAGGCCTTTGAAGTCACTTGAATGCTTTACTAAGCGTACACACCAGATTTTAGTTTATTTGTAGCAGGGTGCTTGATGATTTCTGATCTTCATTAGGCTGTGTACCGGAAGGTCAGTCTGCACACATACGCACATGCCTAAAATAATTTATTCTTGCTGCCTTTTAGCACCTGCTGCACATGTACATGTTACTAGAAAAAAGAAATTGCTTCTTTTTCATAGCAAATAACAAATTTCTCCCAAGATGCAGCATTTTTTACAAGGACTCAAGTTTCCAGGGCCATACATGGGCAGGATTTTTTCTTTTCCCAGGGGATGGTGAGGCCAGATCCAGCAGTACTGAGACCATCCATTCCTTGTGGAGTTCTGAAAGCAGATGAAAGGGCTCAGAAACCAGAGGGATACTTTTATTGTGTCTGAAGTAGCACATCAACTTCTGGGTTTGGATTATAGCTAGAAGCAGCAAGATATGAGTAGTAGAATACGTAGCCTAGGTATGTGTGTAAGCTGGCTGCAGTGAAATAAAGGAAACCAACACATTTCAAGCCTAATTGTGTTTTTTGGGCAATTGGAGAATTGGACAGTATGCAATAGCAGCTCCTTTTTGTGTGTGATACCTGTTTAATTCAGTGCTTGAGACAGAATGGCTTTGGCAGTGAATGGTCTGTCTGCAGGGAAGGACACGGGTGCTGTGAATTACCAGTTTTTTAGCTGAAGAAGCTGGAAGGAGTGTACTGAGTGGAACCTGGGACTCTGGGAGGGAAAAGTCTCATGGTTAAAGCAGTTTTTGGTGTCTCAGAGGTTTGAATTCCAGAAGGCGTGGACATGCTCCTAATCGTGAAGAGGAGTAAATTTTAAAAGTAAAATGTAACCTAAATGGAGAAGATGGTGCCATTCCGGTTACACCGTGAGAGAATTTGCTACTGGGACAAAACCTCATCACTTTTCAGATTACAGAAAGTTCCAGATTGTGTCTAGTGCTTGCCATTGTGTGAATGTTAATGCTGAGGCATGTACTGCATGTCCCTTGGAAGCACAGTGAAGAGATGCTTTCTGTTCTGAGACTTGATAAGAAATTATGGAGAGATTGAGTCTGGGCTGTGAGCACGAAGTTTTTAAGCTGCAAAAAGGGTGAACAGGAGGGAAAAGCTGCATCTGCCTGGGGAAATTTAAATACTTTTCTCAACATGTTTGCAGATAGATCACCTTACAGGTATGTGAGAAAGGTTTGCATTTTTGAGCCCCAAGAGGTGCTTGAGAGATGCTCCCTCCTCCCCCTTTGCTTCTTGTCATTTAACATTTTCGAAGCTCTTTGGGTAGTTATATTTTTGTCCCTGTAATAATTATTAAATTATAAATTATTTTTATAAGCAAACCCTCTTGATTGTGGATAAGCAATCTTCGTAAATTATTTGGTGGGATACTTTTGAAGTTTCTTCATTGCTTATGACAAGATGTTTCTGCTGCTGTCACTGTTGATGATTCATACCTCAAGTGAAGTGCTTAGCACTTCAGAAAACATGTAACACAGTCAGTCCTACTCAAACTCTTTCCATCTTAAAAAAAAAAAGGGGGGGGAAGGAGGGAAAGAGAGCTGTGGTGGGCTGTTCTGAAATGATGCATGATGCTGGTCTGCAGGACTGGCTCCAAAATGTGGAGAGGAAGGCAGGGGCCCTTCACTGATACTGAATCAGAGGAGAAACTGAGATAACACCTGTTCTTAAATCCTATATTTTCTCCTAAGCACATGTATGAGCAGTCAGGGGAGTTGGTGACTCTGCTAATGCTTGCGTGTGTGCGTGGGAAGAGGGTGCTCACTGCAGTCCTGTGTGTTTTGGGGCATTCTGGTTGACCAGCTGGGCTCACAGCGCTGGATTGCATGTTCTTGCCTCAGCCATGGGGGATCTGGGTGGGTGATCAGAAGGAAGTGGAAAATGAAGAGGCCTTAGACTGGTTAGAGGAAAAAATAAAAAGTAAGATGGATTATTGAAGTACTGGCACCATTTGGTTGTGGCTGTGTGCTCAGAGTCTGTGTTGGAGCAAAAAGGGATCCCTATTAAAATTATACAGACACAAACCTTTTAAGGGCTGGAGGAGGAGGTAGCTGGCTGCCTAAATTCCTGCTGTTTTGCCATTACTGATGTTTTCCCTGTGAGAAGCTTCAATGAGGAAGCCTGACAGATGGCAACAAAGGGAGTGGTGCAAACAAGGGCACTCCTGCAATATAAATGTTGAGCTTTAACTGTTTCACTGAAGTGTCTGAAACATACGTAAGAATTTGGGCAGGACTACACAGGCGTGTTACAGCAGTTAGGTGAAATTTCAGGAAAAAAGCAGTGGTGGTTGTTTTTTCCCCAGCCAAGCTGAATTCCAGGGATGCCTCTGGGAGCAGCTGCGTGCCCTGAATGCTGATGGGCAGCTGGTGCCGGTCCTGCGCCCCCACCAACTTCCTTCACGTTTCAAGAAAACTCTCCTGATCTTGTTTCAGCCATCACATTATAGGAGTGCATTTGCAGCTGTAAGAGTGCAGTGCAAAGGAGGGAAAACTATAAATGAGCCAGAAGAGTTTAGGGAGGGGGGGGTGGGATCTGACTGGTTTGGACAGGTGGTATTTGGGGGCTCTGTACTGACAACCAGTCAGGATTAAAGGACAAATTCACTTGTTTCAAATAGCTATTCCAGGTTTTGGTAGGGTTTTAGCTTTCTGAATTCTCTTGTTCTCATAGAAGGGTGGAGGAGTCTGGGGAATTGAAGCATGTGTTGCTGGAACTGGACAAGGTAAACTAAGTGGAGGAAATTTTAGATAAATTGAGATGATCATGATGTAGGCTGTTCATAGACTTGTGTCTTTTAAATCGAAAGCATCATTGTAGCTGCTGCGTATTTGGGAGCACTTAAGGTTTGAGTGGACTATAAAAACGTGTGCAGATGTTCTTCCTTCTCAACTCCCAGCATTCAGGATATTCAAACCACTGCAGTGGCTTTCTTTAGAAGTTGTTTTATGGGGATCTCCACAATATCTTAAAACCAAAACAAGACTTTCTTGCCATTATTTAACCTTCACTAGGGGCACATGTAAAAAAACCACTCCAGTGTGTGTTTCTGCAGGTATAAATTACACCATTTACACTACAAAGAGAAAGCCTTTTGAGTCAAAAGGAAAAGGTGGTGGAGTGGAAAGGTGAGCTGCTGTACCTCCACCTCAATACCTGATCTCTGAATGCTGGGTTTCTTACCCCGGCTTTGTGCTACTGCTGTGGCAGGCATGAGTTCGAGGTGAATTTGTGCTAGTTTAGACTGCTTTTTTTTTGTTTGGGAGTCACTGATGTACTAATGAATGAGACCCTCATAGGACCTTCTGTATTGCCTGTTGCACATTCATCTGAAATGCTGACAGAGAAACTAATACTCTTTTTTAATATTAAAGAACAACAACAGCTGAATAAGAAAGGTTTCAGCAGCAGTGTGCTTCAGTGAAATAACGAAGATATTTCTGTGAGCTGCTCTACATCAAAGCTTTATGGAGCAGGATTTCTCTGCCACGATGTGACCTCTGCAGTGTTTCAGAGTGCTGGTGCTTTGCCCATCAGCCAGCTCCATGTTTTTGCTTTGACTAGTGGTGTTCCTGCTTAAACCACAGAAAAGGACTTTTATCTAAGCGCTTTCTGGGAAAACTTTTTCTTCAACTGTGTGGACTTTGGGAATCAAATGCCACAAATGTTTTTTTTTCAGTTGCCATATGAGCATACTTGGCAGACATAGAAGAAACTTGAGTAGAAGGGAGTTTGTCAGGGAAGAAACTCTACTTTTTGGTGGTTTCTACAAAACTGAGTGCATGTGTTTTCAGTGGCATTCATTTTTGTCTTCTGGATTTGGTGCATTTTGATGTATTGCTGGTGTTTTAGCACTCTTACTCATCAAGGAGCTCTGTCTCATTTGAACATGCGAGCTTTATTTCTGCACATTGTGTAATGGAAAGTGAGAGTCATTTATTGTCTCTGTTAATGGGATATGTGATCTGGATCAAAGTTCTCTTGAAACTCATAATAGCCAGCCTGTTATCAGTTGATGCTGACCAATATCAGTCATTTTCCCTATAAGAAATGAAAATGTTCCATCATTAGGCCTGGGTTACCTTTCACATTTCTCCCTCAACTCCATATTTCAGTCATGTGCTGCTTTGCACTGGAGACAGTTTTCATGCCACATAGCTCGGGTCTCAGTCTGCAAATCTGCTTTTTCCCTGTGGATTTTTACATGTTGGTAACTTTCCAAAGAGCCTGGTTCAGCCCATGAGGCTCAGAAACTGTTCCATTTTGGTTGGGATTCCCCTTGCAGAGGACTGTATGGAGGGGTATCCTTCTCCATGTGTCCTTGGGTGTTTCTTCTCTTGTTGCCCTTTCCCAGGCAGGGCTCAAGGCAGTGCCCATGGTATATTTACAACTCTTTGTATCAAACACAAATAAAAGCATCGGTAGCCCATGCATTTTCTTCCTTGAAGAAAGTGAACCAAAACCGGGAATGGCAGTTCAGGTGGTCCTGCTTTGTACAGAAACATTGTCTTGGAAAAGCCAAGAAGAGCCTCTAAAAGCACATGTAGCTCGAGTGACACTGCTCCATCTGGGTGTGCAGGCAGGTTTGGATTCTGCTTCCCATTCTGCTCTTGGCTTGCTGGGGAGGAGGAAGGACTTGGCAAGGATGCTCAGTGTGGCACAGACTTTATTTGTCCTTCCAGACATGGAAATTAAAATGCCTCAGTGTTTATGGAGGAAGGTGGTTAACACGGCTAGTTACAGTTAGTCTCCTTATGCTGATTTCCTTGGGTTTTTTGTGTATTTTCAGTAATGGCTAATGAATTTAAGAAACAGATGAGTAATTTTTGCTTTAATTAAGACTAATCTTGTGATTTGAAGTAATATGCTGGGTTTTGCTGTGGGTTTTTTGTGTTTTAAAAGCTGATATGGAGAAAAAGCAGCTCAATAGACAATTTAATGAGGGATAAAAATTATCAGGTCATGCATTCTCTCCTTGTATTGTTCAGCCATAACATAATATATATCCTGTCATTATTCCCACCCCATCCATTAGCCATCACAGTTCAGAAATAAACAAATTACCTGCTCCCTTCTCCATTAAATGTAATTTTATAAACTGCATTATAACAAAGCTAACTGAGCTATAAGTAAGGGAAAAAGACCTTAGTTTTCAATGTAAATGGCATAAATCTGATTGTGCAGAGAGGATGTGTGGGAAGGTATTATTACTGTAAGGATATTACATGAATAAATTTTTTAAAAAATTAAAGAACTGTTTTAAAATTCAGTAGTTGCAATCAAGAAGTAAAATTCTTTTTGGGGAAAATGGAAGTGCTTCTCCTCCTAGAGGTGCATACTGAAAATCAAGAGTCAAAAATCAGAGTTTGCAACCAGAATGATACAAATGGTTATACATCAAACCTTTTGATGGTGAGAGTGGTGGTCAGTTGGAAAAAGGAACCAAAAGAGGCTTGCGAGTCTTCATTTGTGGAGATATTCAAAGATCAGCAGAACAAGCTCCTGAGCTGCCTTCTTTAAACTTTAAACACTGCTTTAAAGTTAGTATTCTCTGAGCAAGAGGTCAGAGTAGCTGACATGTACGTGCCCCTTCCAACTTAAATTATTCATTCCTTTGTGCAAAAGACTAAGACAGTTCATTTAAGAAATTTGGGACACAACTTTGTCGTTCCTTCTGTATGGCAGCTACTCAGAGCACTTTGCAGAAGGGTGAGAGGTGATGTATTTACAGGATACCTTGTGTGCAGCTTCTGGGGACATGTGTGTGAAAACAGCAGGTGAGTTGGAAATGCAGAAATGTATCTACAAAAGTAGTACCTTAAATTTTACCTTGATTTAGATGTCCTCTTCCCTTTTGACTGGGAAATGGGGGAGACGTTTCTCTTCTTTCTAGCTTTTTAACTGCATTTCCTTTTTAAGGGGATGGAAAAAGCTGGGGCATAACATTATTCAGTACAGCATGGGGTATGCTGTAAATGAGCGTTGATCTCTCCTTTCTGGGCTTTGCATTATTTATAGATCAGCCTCTGCATAATTGCATTTGAATACTAGCAACTAGTCATGTTTGCCATAAAAATAGAAAATGCATATTTTAGACAATATCTTTAGAACTGTTTTATCTTTTCCCTTTGGATGTCCCTGTCATTCTGAACTTTGCTAGACTCCAACTCCTGGTAACCCCTTGGGCATCCTTTTCTTTGGCGATCCTGTGCTTTCTCCTGGCAGCTGCAGCCAGGTTTCGTGGCAATACCATTGGGCTGATGTTTCCTCCAATGGTGGGGAAGTCATCTGGCCTCAGTTTATTTCTGGTCTCATTTGGGTGACCTGAAATAAAGGTTTTCCTTTTTCATGTTGGGCGAAGGGAGACGAGCTGATTCTCTCAGCATAGAGTGTGTGTGAGAATTCAATCTTGGAGAACCTTGGGGTGAATTTGGAAAGAAGTCATCTGAATTGATAATCAAAAGTTCGAGTGAGAGCTGTAGGGAAGGTTGAGGTTGCTGCAGAGTGTTTGCTAATTAGGAAAGGAGGGCAGTGCTTTTCCGGAGAGTCACTAAAGAGCTTTAGACCTGCTTCTGTATATTCCATAGTGCCTGTTGTTCTGACGGGACGCTTCAGAGAGTGCGTGTGCTTCCGCGGCCGTGTGCCGAGCTGGCGTGCCACTCCTGTCCTCCTGACTGATCAGTTTTGTTTCTGTAATTGGCAGGCAGTGATGAATGCAGTCCTTGAGCAAGTTGCTCTTGTTTTTCCTGTGTTTGAAAACGTCAAGTGGACATGTTAAATAATGCCCTCACCTTCCCATCTGCACTTGTGAAAGTAGCAGCCAGTATATGGTGAGTGAGTCGGGAGGCTTTTTGTCTTCTTTCAGTGGCCCGTTCCGTGTTAGGAAGGCACGATAGTTTCTCTGCTAATTCTCTGCTAAATATTTTGTTTATATAAAAACACAGTTTTTCCTTTTAAATCCCAGCTCCACCCCCAGCCCAAGCTGTGTGTTTTTTGTGCTGGGAAGGGGCTGGCTGCAGAATCTGTCAGCATCAGCCTGGAGCTCAGGTGGGTGTAGCAATTAGATGTGGGACCTGATTATCATTTCAGAAGCAGAAGACAATCAACATTACACCTAATTACAAGTATGCTTGTTTAATCTCTTAACGTTTCTTGTTTGACCTGTGTCATGCCTGATCCTTCGAGCCCCTGTAAATGGTGTCAAGGATTGCTGCCTCCTGCTCACTATGCGTTGCTTGCCGGAGTGTCTTGGCTGTATGTGTCTGAGTCGGTCCTCTCTTTTTCAGATTGAGGTTAAATCCATTTAAGGTAAACAGATTAACACATTTCCCCATGTCTAACGTGAGAGCAGCGAGTCTGTCATTTCCCTAAAAGCATTGCATGCGACAGGTCCCAGATGCTGAGCTTTTCTGGGCAGCTGCATTATTTGCTTGACTGGATGGGTTTTACAGCTGGTGTCCGGCTGTTCTTTGTTATGTTTATCTGCAGTCTCTGGGGCTAATCAGATTAGCAGATAGCATAATCTTGCTAAATATCTGATTCCCTTCTGAGCCCTGGGGTGTCAGCTTTGCTGGTCCCTGTGGTTTCTGGTGGGGGGGCTGTGCCTTGGGACGTGGCAGAGGTCACTCGGAGGCAGCAGCTGCGTCTCCTTGGTTGTGCACTGGAGTCCAGCATGGGCTTGTTCTGGCTGTTCTGTTATGGTTTTCTGCAATCAGTGTGTATGTGAAGGTACAGTCAGCTAAAAGGAATTGGCTTGGATGATTGGCCTGAGGATCTGTCCTTGCTCCATATTTTTAAGTTTTCTACTGCAGGTTCTTCAACGCAAGTTACTGTTGCTTGGTTGTGAGGCAGAGGCTGTTGGGTTCCCAGGAACACCTCAGGTGGCTTGGGCTGTTTGGAAGTGGCAGTTTGACCCGTCTCTGGGACTTCTTCAGCCTGGGGAGCCCTGGTGTGGGCTGCCACCATTACTGGACATGGCTGTAAAGATGTTGCAGAAAGTAGGACTAGGACAAGACTGCTGGTGGGTTGTGGTGGATCTCAGTTCTAAAGAGTGTTTGATGGGGAGAAGGAAACCAGTGGAGACAGGAAATAAAAGAAATACAAAATCCACTCTGTGATTGCAGAAACTGGGGGGTTGGCATGTTTATGACTTGTCTGTAATTTGCCACGTGCTGAAACTGAGCACAGCATAGCTCAACCTGAAACAAATTATTTTAGTGGCTGTAAGAAGAATCAGTATGGCAGCATTATATTTGTAAAGCACATCCAACACATGCAATGAGTATATATAGAATATTATTCCTTCTGTATAAAATATCTTTGATTTTTCTTTTTTGAAGAAGTGTGTCATGCTATGAAATATATAGCCTAGAACTCTACACAGGTTGAAACTCTTTGTGTGTTTTTGTTTGGTTTTGTTTTTTTTTTTTTAAAGTTTCGGCTACCAGAGTCCAAAGTTGCAAAAACCCTGTTTGTACTGGTAAATGGTTTTTAATTGGGAAAATTTGCTGAATGTGGACTGTACTACCTACTTCTGCCCTCTGTGTAACCAAGACACATTTGTTGCTCCTCTGAGTGAGCCATCAAAGCTTCCTGGTAGGGCATTGCTGCCTGCCTCCTGCTCCCAGAGCAGCAGGAGCAGGTGAAGCCATCTCTATTCCATGTACTTGATGTCCCTTAACAGAGCCCTCATTTGCTGCAGGCTTGTCTGAAGTGGGAAAAAGCTCACAAAAATGTTGATAATTCATGATAATGCTCAGGTAAAATGCATGTGGATTGCTGACTTCAGGAGTGTTGCCATTAACCAGACTCTACCTGCTGCCTTTTCCCCTTGAAATGACACCAGCTTTGGTGGTGGTGGTGGACATAATTTAAATAGTCTGTGGGCTTTCATGGGATCTTAGGGTTTGTTAGTTTTATTCAGCTGTATAGAGGTCCTACTCAGGAACCTAAGCTGACTCTCTGTAGTCCTTTCCTAAACCCTTTGTGCTTTCCAAAGAGGAAAGTGCCAGTGTCACGCTCTAGTTCTGTGAGTCCTGAGTACAGACTCATGCTGGTTCTGTTGGAGCAGGAGCAGCATCTTGCCTGTCTGTACTGACTTTCCAGTGTCTGTCACAGGTGCAAGGATCCTTTTTTTCCCCCCCTTGTAGCCTTAGGAGAGTCTTTATGGGGCTTAGAGAGAGAACACGTAAACCTCAACATTTTTTGTTATAACAACTGTAACAGTAAAAAGTAATGGAAGGTTCTGGGTAGGAAAGTATGGAATTTATGGACTTCCTGATGCTGTCAGGGATTTTCAGTCATGCTGCCTCCGGGACCGAAGCTTTTTTTCCCCATATTGATGAACTCCTTCATTGCACAACAGCAGGAGGAGAAAAATCAGCAAGCCCAGTGAGATCTCCTGAAGGAGGACACGATTTCATACTCAGGATCTCTTCACATAAGGCACAAACTCCACTTCGTGATGCACATATCCTATACATATTTATTTAAACACTGCAGCTAGTCCAGCCTGCAGCTTCTGTAGGAACCCCACTGTTGTGGCTTGCTGGTGTTTACTCCTTTATCCCTCCTCAGTGCCAAGACTGATCTCCACGCCGCAGATCTCTGACCTAAGTGGTTGCCCTTTAAATTGAACTGCATTTCTGAGCATCTGTAATTTTGGGGGCAGGTGGTTGTCGTTTATTAAAAGGGTTTCCAATACTGTTAATATATTCCTGAACTGGCAGGATGCGCTGAGGCCTTTCCTTACAACGGTGTTTAATGAGCTGGAGAGAAAGTTCAGCATTTCAGAGGCACCAGAGTGGAGAGGAGGGACTTGCCCTGCCCTGATCAGCAGGACTCAGTTCCCACTTCAGAGATCAGGCTTGATCTGTTCCAGGCTCCTCTGAATAAAATCTTGCCTGTGCTTGTTGAAACTTATTTAATTGACAAGACTATTGTGTGGGGAAACAAGTGCAGCAGTGCAATAACTTGCTGGTTGTACACTGTAGTCACTAAGTGGTTTTACTGGGCTTGTGTCCTGTCTGACTCCGGTGGGGTTTTCCATGCTTTGCTCAGGGAATGGCAGGCAGAGCTTTGGATCAGGCACCAGAGGGGGAGGTAGCATTTTAAAGCAGTATTACTTTTTTTCTCTGTTTATCTGTCAGCTGTCATCAATATATGAGGATGCAGTTTCTGCTGCTTTGGCAGGAACTTTGCTTTGACAAATGACAATGTGGCTGCTTTTGTTCCTGTCCAAGAGGTGTAAAAGTGATGGATGTCCCAGTGTGTGGTTCCCACCATGGCTGGACACAGGAGTAAAGGCAGTGGAACAGGTGCAGATTCTCTGCAGCTCTGGGGTGTGATACAGGAATGAGTCTCCCTCTGTCTTCCCTCCCTCCCTGGATTTCACTGTAAGAGCCTCAGTTACTGATTGGTTCTTAGACTGGGAAACAGACCTTTTTGGGAGTTTTTTTCATTAACAGTTTCTGTCACAGAGGTATCAGTCTGCAGGAAAGTGCATCAGGGGAGGAATTATTGCCCTTCATTTCCATAGAACCCATAGTGAGTTAGAAACAGTTGGAAACTAGATAGCTCTAAAAAATACTAAGTTTTAGGTTCTTATTTTATGAAAGGATCCCTTTTGGGTGGATCTTAATGCTTATATTGAGACATATTTAAGCTCTGCAGTTCATAAGAATTAACCTTTTCCGAGAAGGGGTCACCCAAAAGCTGAACCGTGTTAAAATCAGGAATACAAATCCTCTGTTTTTTTTCTTTCAGTGTCACAGAGGTGAGAATAATTTAAAAAAAATAAGAAGAAAAATATTGTTTGCTTCCTGGGCATTTTAGGTCCAGAATTGCTTAAAAACAACTGTATCATGGCCTGAACATACTGCCATCCCAAAATGGTTAGCTAATGGGGAGTGCTGTGATTCCATCATCTGTAACATTAAAATATTGCTGACTTGCAGGATGGAAAGCCCCACACTGCATTTGTGGGTGGCCTTGTAAAGGTGCAGCCACAGCTTGAGAGAAGGGGTCTGGAGAGGGACCAAGAACGTGCTTTCCTGACCTACTGCAGACGCTCAGAGAGCCTTTTCCATTTCCTGCCTCTTGGATTATTTGGCACAACTGTAGGGTTTATTTAATTCCTGCACTTGGATCTCAGCTCAGAACTTTATCACCAGATCTTGCTGAGCCAAAATTTGCATTACACCCACCTTAGAGCCTCTGTATTACAATGGAGAGCTAGTTCCTATAAAGCAGCCTCTTTTGACCTAGCAGAGAAAAGCCTAACAGGAATCAGAGGCTGGAGGAGCTAAAACATGTCCTGTGTCAGAATGGAGGTCAGACTGGATGATAGAGTGGACCATTCAGTCCTAAAAATCTATGAATATTAATATGCATCTATTATAGTATAGAGTACAGTGAGGTCATTGATTAATGCCATTTCTGCCCTAAGCCGTGGTCCTGTAAGGGGATTCTCCAAGTCTCCTGCTTCTGATGCTGCTCTGGGGCACCTCACTGACTAGAGGTTAATTATCTGTTGTGGGGCTATTAAAACAAAAGACTTAACTGTTTCAAATTTATCACTTTTACATTCAGCTGAATTACTGTTTCTCTTGCAAGTATGAAATGGGATCACCCGGCTCAGTCTTTTCTCTCAGACAGTTCTCTGGAGTTTTGTCAACCCCGTTGTCAAAGGGCAAGTCACAGTTGATGTAGGTATTAGATTATTTTGCCTTTAGAAATTCTCTTGCCTTTTTACAATAATGTAGTTTTGTATTCTCCCATATCCATACTCTTTCTAATGTCTAGTTTCCTTTCACGACTGCGCCTGCACGGAGCAGCTCACTGAAAGCATCTACTTAGGTACTTATGTCCAGTGCCTTTCTGAGTTGTTACAGTTAATTTAGAATCCAGAGAAGTGTACTGTTGGTTTAAATTATTCCCTACAAAATGCGTTGCCTTAAATCAGACAACGCTGACTTTCATCTGCTTTTGCTGACCATTTATGCAGGTTTGTTACATGGATAAATAAAACCAACCCTACCGTGTTAACATTCTGATTTAGTTCCATCTTGGAGAACTGTCTATCCTTGTGCTCATCTGGTTTTCCTAATTGAGTAATAAGTTCTGGTCTTGGGTCAGAACTTGGCGACTCTACAGTGTTGGTGTTTTTGCTGTGCTGAAAATTAAATGGATCGAGTTGTCCTGGGAATTTCACCGAGTAGCAAACAGGCCCTGAGTTGGCCTTATGAAAATATCGCTCAGAGAAAATGGCTACTCTAACAACATCACAAAAAACAGATGCTGCTGTGCCTTTTTCAGAGGACTCAGAGCTGTGAGAGGGGAACCCTGAGGCGTGAGTGGGAGGGAGTCGTATCCTGGCAGCTGTGGACAACAAGCCTTTCCTGCTTACTGCGGTGGGAAGCTGCTGGTGGTTCATCCAGGTCGAAGCACCCAAGTTTGGTACAAACCCAAATCGATCCAGAGACTCAGATTGTGCCATAGCAGCTTGGAAAACAAGCAATAATGTGGGCAGCATTAGTTCCTATGGATGGTATTCATCATGTGTCGATGTCCCGATTTCATCCTGCCTTTCTCTGCTCAGACAGGATTGCTCTAAGCTGTTCACAACAGATGTTTGTCTAGCATGTTCTTAAAAACTTCTGGTGAGAGAAGAGCCCACCATTTCCTCAGCAAGCTGCTCCAGTGTTTACTGTCAGTATATTTATATCTTGAGAGTATGGTATAGGAGTTTACCCCAAACATTCAAACCTTAAACTCCCTTTCAGCAACTTTGTGACTATGAATTGTTGTCCATTTGCGTGACTTGAAAAAAAAAAAAAGGAAAAAAAGTTCCTTTTCATCTTGCCATTTCTTTCCAGATCCTTGAAGGCTGTTCTCATGTTCTCACCCTCTCTGCTGCCACTGCTCCTTCTTTTCTTCCTAAGCAAGATAAACTTCATCATTGTTGTCACCTTGTTTTCCTCCATTCTCATCCAGCCTTTCCTGACTGCTGAGACTCTCTGTGACAGCCCTCCCCTCCGGTATTTTCACCCATGGTTCATGTGAGCTGTCTCCCACGTAGCTGGAGTTGTTGGGTGTTTTTTGTTCTGCTCATTTGCTTTCTCAGAGTAGCCAAGGTTGCCAACACTAAGCAGTACTTATGACAGTTCCTAGTAGTATTTCTGAAAACTCTGTATGCTTGCAGTCTGTGACGCAGTTCACTGTTGGGGACACTGAATTCCATTAGAAACACAGGGGAAAATGCAGGAAGATAACCACTGATTTGATAGGAGATAATTCAGAGGATTATACAACTAATGCACCTTGGTTGTTGCACCTTGAGCTGTTGTTCACGTTTATGCACATACAGGCGATAGCCCATAGCTGGAGTTGCTACTGCACACCTCCTCCCTGCTCTCCAGAGGTGCAGGAGGGTCAGTGGGCCCAGCCTGGCTGCTCCTCATCCCTCCCACCCTGCAGACTCTCCTGCCTTGCTGCTCCATGCTCTCCAGCTAATGGATGCTAGTTGCTGTATTTAGCCACATACTGTGGGCAGGCTTTCTTCTCTCTCTCGTGGCTGACCTTAAAACTAGATGGAATAACTTGTCATGGTAGATGCTTCCTCAGTGCAGGGGCTGAATTGCTGTGGCTGAAGGAGTGTTGCCAGGAACAGGCTCCCTCATTTCCCTCCCTTTCCAGTGAAGCTATTGTGCTGCTTCTGCAGTTAATATTTTTCTTTTGAGAGGGCCTATTTCTTGACAGTTCCCCATTCCTTCTCCAGGAGGATGCAGCAGGTGAGAAGGACCCTTTTTAATGCCATGTCCAAGGTGTTTAAGTACTAGAATAAAAGGATTTGCCCGGGCTGAACACATTTGTCAGCTGCCTCTCCAGCCAGCTGGTTCTCAGTCTGAGCTCCCAGACTGAGCTTCAAAGTCGCTAAGCCTTAGCTGCTCTGCTAGTCTCGGTAACATTTCTCTCCACTTGAAAGATTTAATAACACCTTCACTTGCACCACACAAAGCAGATTGTCTTAAGGATCCCGACAAGCAAGGCATGTATGTCGTCCTCCGGCATGTAGGTTATTACCTGGAGATTGCAGATGGGCACTTCTGCTGTCTCTGCAAAACCCCTTCCATCTTCCAAGGAGCAAGGAGCTAGCCATTATAAGAGGACAGCAAATATCGATGTCTGTGCACCCTGATGGATGGTTAATCAAAGAGGACCCACAAATGATAGACTTACCTCATTTTGCTTCTTATTACCATTGGAGGATCCCAGAACTGCCAGGAAAAAAATCAGAGCTGTGAGCACATGTGATGGGCACACATTGACAGTTTCTCTTGTCAGTGCTCAGACTCGAGTCCTTGTCAGTCTAGTCGTTATCTGCTGACTTGTACACAAACCTCCGTAAGGTTTCATTATACTGTGCTCCGTGTTACACAAAGTGCTAAACTTTCCCCTTATGCCATGCAAAAGTGGCTTTATCAGGTTGATAAGGAGTAATAGCTCAGCTTCTCCAGGGAGGAGTTGAGAGCCCTGACCATTTAATGCAGTTTCCTTGAAGGTGGGGAGAAAAAAAAAATGGAACGATGCTTTGGTTTTGTTCGTGCTGTTTCAATACCCACACCAGTGCCTCCTCCTCCAGATACTTCTCTAAAATCTCCCCCATACTGGGGTTAGTGGGCCAGCAACACCAATACTTGTCAAACTGGCAAGAACATCACATGGCTTATCTGTAAAGAGTGAGAAAATAGTAATTGCTTGTCATTGCTTACCTGCTTTGTTAGCTGATACTGAGAGATCTGATGGTAAAAATGTGATGTTGATAGTTTACTCATTGGTGTCCATGAATTAGCTCTTGAACCTGCATGTAAGTGGGAATTAGGAATGTCTGTAAGAGCTGGATACAATGGGAAATGAAAGGGCACTTGAGAAATCAAGAAGAAAGATCTGTTTATATAAAATACGTATATGATATATCTCCCATTGAATTTAGCTTTTGTGATGGTGCCAGAGTCTAAATAGTTTAGTTTCTCATGGACAAAGTTAAAGTCATTCTGAGGTTAGAGGAAAAGGGCTGTCTGCTGTGATTGCTGCTGGCAGCAGAACCTGCTCTTTCCCTACTTTCATGGTCACATTCAGTGGGCTGGAGAGTTGCTAAAGGCAGTTTCCTGAAAACTGAGACTTGGCAACAGTGGCCTCTATGTGCTGCTCCTCTTTTTACTCACCACATGGCTATTGTTAGTCTAGGAACAGTCAAAAATAAATAAAAATATAGCAATACAAAGAGTTAATGGAATTGCCAGTCTGTGATACTGGTCTCCTGCTCTCATTTTGCCATGTCAGAACTGATAAAGTTTGTTGCAGTCATCACTCTCTTTTGATTAACTGATACAGCCTTCTTTTGAGCATTTTATATCTCAGATGTCAAGCTCTCTTTTTGCAGTGACAAAGGGCTGGTTTAGTATATCCAAAAAAAAGGCAAAATCTGTTGTTTGTGGCTCTAAAATGCTCAGTTACTTGATTACTTAGTGGAAGTTGCAACTGGGATTCATTTTGTGTGTAGACTTAACATAATAACTGAATGTAGATGGAGGTGATGTGTTGAAACAGAAGTGGGAAGTGTCTCTCGAAGTGTTTTAATGTTGGTAGTTTGTGTGTGGCAGTCCTGTGTAGCGGGAGCTCCACTGAACTGCTTTTCTTTTGGAGTGCTGGCATACAGCAATTCTGAAATTATAATGATACCTCCACATTTTGTGGTGCACTTTGTAAGCGTCAGTAAGTACAGCAGAAAAATTGTTTGTCTGGCAACCAGCAGAGCAGGGAAAGTAAATGGTGGAAACCTGATTAAAAAAGAAATAGAAGATGTGTTGTCTAGCCAAATGTGTGAGGAATATCACGAGCACCAGGTACCTGTGAATAACACTGTTCAGGGGTGCCTGGGAATAACAATGCTCAGGGGCTTGCCATTCCCTGTGCTAGGGTTGCAAGATGTGAAAACATTTGAAATAATTGTAAGTGAAGTTAATTTGGAAGGGCTGTGGCTGCTAGTCAAGTAATATTTCTGTGTAAGGGAGATAAATTTGCAGGTTGATATCCTGCACAGTTCATACGGTCTTGGAGGTATTGAAAGAAGTCATCTTTCATTAGCAATGGTCATACTTTATGCTTACAGCAGAGAGCTTGTAGATGATTCTGAACACAGTGAAACACAGGAGAGGGAGACTGACCCCTAAATGCAGCCCCTTCCTGCTGAAGGCAGGTAGCAAAGAATTCCATCTTCTGATGAGGAAAGGAGTGCAGCGTCATGGACTGGCGTACAGGCACACAGTACATTGGTCCTGAGCTGCTGAGGGAGCTCTGGAGATGTACCAGGAGAGGTGGGAGGAGCTGGGTTCAGCCTTAGGAGGTGGATGAAAGTGTGGCCTCTGTGCTGTCTTGAACTGCCCTATAGGAGGGGGTGGAGCAGAGAGTGTAGAGCAGGAGTAGTCAGGCTCTTCTGGCAGGTTTGTGGTGATACAGTGAGAACCAACAGAGACAAAAGCTCCAACGTGGGAAACAGTGATAAGCTATAATAGTTAGGTTTTTTTTATTTCCCTACCACAGAGATGGCCAAAGGTCATACGAGAGCCCCAGGGGGATGTTTTGGATTGTCCACCCTTGAAAATACTCAAAGCTTGACTGAATGGGGCCCCAGGAAACCTGATCCAGCCTCAGAGTTGGACCCAACTTCGAAGTTGGCACTGCTTTAAGTGGGTGTTTGGAAAGGATGACCTCCAAAAGTCCATTCCAACCTAAATTATTCTGTGAATCATAAGCTGTTGACATGCTCAGAACTGTGGTGGGGTGTGTATGTGTGCACAGAATGTATATGATGAAACAAATTCTATGTCCATTTTGTTTGATTTCTTTTGTTATTTAATCCACTGCATTTGATTGCACTCCAATTTTTCTTTTATCTTTGAGACATATGGAATGGAATGGAGCTCAGTGTTTGTTGAAGCCAGTCCCTGCTGCTGCAACATGCATCCAACCATGTCCTGGAATCCAATTAATAAGTCTATTGATGTGGTGATTATCCATGTTTGAAAATAGTGGGTTTGTTTATTTAAACGTGGGCTCTGATGGATGCATACAGTCATAGTGTCTGCCATCTTTAGTCATCCAGTTGCTCAATATCTGTCATAACAGATAAGTTTAGCAGAGATGAGATGGAGAGATACAGGAGATTGTGTTGAAGTTTGCTATTAATAATTGAAATAAAGGATCAGGTGGTGGTAGTAGCTTTTCCTCTTGGAGGGCAGAGCAGCACTGGTGGAGGCTTCTGAACAAGGTGGTCGATTCTCCCTCCCGAGAGCTTCTCGAGGTTCAGCCTGACATCACCACCACTCAAAATGATCTTGTGTTGGTGAGGGTTCCACTTCAAGCAGAAGGTTGGACTGGAGACCTCTTAAGGTCCCTTCCGAGCTACAGTTTTATGATTCAAGGGAGTCTTTTCCATAAAAAGTTGAAGAGAATTGTTTCTGTTTTCTTCCCTTCCTCACCTGTATCGTTGCAGAAGTGGTTCCAGGCTCTGTAAGGCAGTTACATCTGATCCAGCTTTTATTTGTGCTGCATATGTTTCCACCTTTTGCAGGTGTACTATTCAAGACATCCAAAACCACTTTCCTCAAATATTTTAGCAAGCTGTCACTTGCTTAGGTCAAATGAGATGCAATCAAGTTTGTTTCAGCGTTTGCTTTGTTTTTCTGCCTGGCCTATAGGACTGGAAATCAGGGTTCAGGGTGTCGCTTTTGGCAAGCAGAGCACATTCTGTCTGGATGGCCCTTTTAAAACTCCTAATGCAGAGTTTTCCTTGTTTCTTTCATAAGTGGAATGGTCTTCTCAATGTTAAAGAAAAAAACACAACAAAACTAAAAGGGTTTGCAGTACTCTGACTCATTTAGCTACAGTCAGTCTCTGTAAATCATACCAAAATGGCAACAAACCTGGATTTTAAGAAAACTTCAGAATTTTGAAAGAGGAATTACAGAGCAGATGTCCCAAACAGTTGAGATCTGTTTCCTCAATAAAATGATGAGCAAAGAATTGGAAGAGAAGGAACCTAAAAAGAACATACATTTCTCCTTAATCCTGCCTATCAACTCCTTAAATTCAGGTTTCTCCTTCTTGTGCAACTGCAAACTCGCACTTGGACAGCAGTGAAGCAGCAATGAAGTTGTTTCTGTCCTCCTTCCTTTCTGTAGCACGTTTGACAATGTGTGACAGTCCTGCATTCAATTTAAGCTGTTTTAATTTTAGCAGACTGCGTTCTGACTGATCTGTTAAAGAATCGTTATTCCAGGAAGGAAAAAAAAGACCCCGAATCTCTTCATCCAAGAAGGAGATAAGAATTACAAAGGCACCTCTGGGGGTTTTCTGGAGTGCTTAGGTCTGTGTTAGAGAACTGCTCTCCTTCCGCCCTGGGTTCCCCCATCCAGAAGGGATTCTCCATGAAGTGTGAGTTTGGTTGCAAGCCAGCCCATCAGTGCCTAATGGCATTATGTGCAGTGTGGATGTGCTCAGAAACCACTGTACATGAATTACATACATGGATGCCTGCTAATACAGTAAAAACAGCACTAATATTGCT
Source organism: Manacus candei (assembly GCF_025592945.1). Taxonomy (NCBI): domain Eukaryota; kingdom Metazoa; phylum Chordata; class Aves; order Passeriformes; family Pipridae; genus Manacus; species Manacus candei. Next base: position 430,157 of record NW_026138053.1, read on the forward strand.
CTATGTAATTTATTTCGTGAAGTTCAGTTATTCGTAGGTGAAGCGCCAAATTAGCAAAACAAAAGTGGCTGGTAAGGTTAATAATGATCACAGCAGTCTGAAAGATAAGTCCCTGTCTGCTGCAGTGTCACTGTTGAATTTATAATACTTTGAATGGGGTTTTCTAATACTTTGAATTTAAAACACCGGCCTCCAAAGTGATTTGGTGCAACTCAATGAAAACACTTAATGGCCTTTAAGACACCTGGAATAGGAGGCTGTCTTTCCTTAGGGTGATGGACAGGTGTGTCACTTCTCTCTGGGATGTGGCAGTGTGATGGCTTTACAATGCCAAGACAGTCGGAAGTTTTAAATTAATGTGTGATTAATTTCCATACTGTCATCATCCTTTCTCAAACCTTTAATTCATATGCCAGCTTTATCACTGGTAATAGTGGTAAAATGCTTGGCTGAAGGAAATGTGCATCTCAGATTATGACTGGTGCTGTTGGGTGATTTCAGCACTTTGCAAATCGTGTTATCAGCCTTGGTTTTACAGTCTAGGCACGGAGAATGTGGGCAGCTGCTTTTGTGCTGGTGGGCTTGTTCTCCCAGATTACAGTTCATCTGCTTTTCTACCTTTATCTCACATTTAATTACCTGAGGTTATATTATAACAACAGCTGAATTGCATGTTTTGTATGAGTCGACATCATAGTTCCAAATTTGCACAGTAAACACGCCTTTGAGGCTGCTGGAGAGTCTAAATAAACTTCTTTTTCATTCCATAACCATGGTTAGAGTGGAGATCTGGACACACACTTGCATATGAAAGTGCGAGGGTGGGTTTCTAAGCAGCCTTGTTAACAAACACTTCCTGCATGTGATCAACAGATCTGCAGGTTTTCTTGAAACTTGGAAATGGTGTATCATAAGGGCATTGTAGATGTGATCTTGTAAATTAAACGAAGACTGAGCAGTTTCTTGGTTCAGTTTAAATTATATAGGAGAATTAACAAAAACCACACTCAGATGCATAACTTAAAAAATTAAAAAAAAAAAAAAAAAGGGAGGGGATGAGGAAAAAAAGGATGCTGGTAAGAGGATGAATGATAATCTCAAGATGCCCAAACCCAAATGCCTGCTTTTTCTTGGTTTTCAATAGGCTGATGGTGGTAAAGGATTATGGATTCTAGTAGCAGATAGTATGAAGCAAATTCAAAAAATTCTACAAGAATCAACACACAATATCACTTTTTCTTTTTGTTTGTTTGTTTGTTTTAAGATCTTTAGTCTGTGGAGTCTTATAGGGGTTATGTAAGACACAAAACATTTTACTGTTATTAAGAAGAGGATAAACATGGATCTGAGGTACATTTTGGGGGAAAGAGAGAAAAGGCACAGAGATGGAATGGAACCCTTTTCAGCTAAAGGATCATATTTAGCACACAAACAAGTGGGTATAAGTGACAACAAATGACTTTTAAAAACCACAATCTGTTTTCCAACAGTGCTTCCGTGACCATAACTTTGGAACATTTTTCCAGCCAGAAGTGTGGCTGAAACTCAGACCTGTTTTAACCTGTTGCAGGATCCCTTTACAGAAGGGTTTGTGCGTTGCAACCCTGGTGAGGCTGTGGGACCTGACCCTACTTCAGGGTGCCCCTTCCAGCCCTCTGTGCCCATACATTTTGGCTGTCCCGTGTCACTCTTGCTCTGCCAAGCTCCAGTGCTCAGTTTGTTGCTGCTTAGTTTTTGTACTTCACATTCCTCTTTGATAACGGTGACAGGCAACAACCCGTTTGATACCCTGTTGGTGTAACTAATTCCAGCTCAGCAAATGGGAAACCCCCCTTTGATAAACATTTATTCTTGGAGAACACAAGCAGAGTTGGCAGGCACCTACCTTCAAGTCAGTCCTTGAAACGCAGCATGAAAGTCAAAGATTGGTGATAGGCAGGTGATTATTTCTGCATGGGTAATTCTCAAGCAAGATCCATTTGCCTATATACAGGTATGCTACCCTCACTGTTAATAGGCCTGAGTAACTAAAAACATTCACCTGAGGCAGGCATAATTGGACAGGCTCTTTTGTTTCATCCTATTCTCTCTAGGCCGTGTTACAGTTTACACTGACCTGCAGTAGGTAAGGAAGGCTGATGTTCTTTCAAGCCTCAGATTCACATGCAGATTTGTGTTTCACCCTGGTGTATGTCCTTCACAAAATATACTGGGATGTCATATCCCCAAGGTGGAAACAGTGCCTTCTTTCTCATGCATGTAAAACCTGAGAGGTGCAGTTAACTTTCTCTGAGGTAGCTTGTCATCTGCTTTGCTGGTCTGGATTTTAGTTCAGCAAATTTAGTGTCAAGCCAGGAACCCTGGGACTCAGTCAACAAGGCAGGGAATGGGTGAGGGAGACTTAGACAGCACTCTAGAAGACAGGGGTTTTTTTCTAGGTATTCTGTAGTCTCCATGAAGAGCTTAAAAGCAAGCTGAACATTGCAAGTTTGACATCTATGTGTACGTCCCTTAAACTTGTAGTATGGGATAATTTTGTCTGGCAGCGGTGATGAAAGTAAGTGGTGCAGACAAATAGTGGTATGTGAAATCTCTGTAAGCAGCATACTTGTTTTCTGCTCTTGTGGCAGGTGCAGCCTTCCATGTATTTGTACCTGGCCTGAAAGCCCATGTCAGGAGTGACAGTTTCTTTGGGTTTAGTCATATGCTGTAATTCCCTGCCACCAATTCGTTGGATTTTGGTCTGCTAATGTCCCACCAGGTACTGTAGGAGTTGATGTCACAGTAAGGTCTGTGATCTGCAGCAGAAATTCATGGTGAAAAAGGGACATGTACTCCTAAACCAGTGTGGATTATACTTCTGGTGTTTTTAGCTAGGGAAGTTTTTTTCTGGGTAGCAGGCAACATTATGGCTTTGTGAGGATAAAGTACACTGTCTCAAATACCACCTCCTTGATGGAATATATGTGCTGCCTTGCCAAGATACCTACTGCAGCGGTGATGTTAACTGGTTTTCCCTTTTCCCAGAGACACAGATACTGTCAGAGGTGCTGAAAAAGAGATAATTCATGATACAGAAGGTTTTTCTCCTTTAGACAGATCAATCCCTTCAAAACCACATGCTGTTGTGCAGCCTGTGGTGTAACTGTGGTGCTGGGTTCCCCAGCAGCCCCCGCTGGGGTGGCTCCCCAGTCCCACAGATCCTGTGCACAGCCTTTCCTCTTCAGCACAGGCTCCAACCTGTACACACATCCCAGCCCAGCTCTGGAAATTCAAACACAGCACCTTGTGGTCCAGGTACATTTATCTGCTGGGCTTCAGGATAAACCTGGTGGCCACAGCAACTTTGCACAGCACGGCAAATGGTAACTTCTCCATGTGGACCTTGGCTTTCTGCATTTCTTGCAACTCTGTGCATAATCGGGTGAAATCAAGTGAAAGTTTGGTGCAAGTAAAAGACCAGAAAAAAATCTGAACCCTCCCTGGTAGCTGGAGATTTTAAGGACTTCAGTGTAGAAACAGAGGCTGACCCGATTGTCTACACAGAGAAAAGTTATTAAAGTGAAAAGAGCTTTTCATTTTATCAGCTAGATTCATAACACAGCAAGGAGTGGATACTAGAAAAATTAAATCAAGAATGCAGCAACCATGAAGGTGATTAATTTTGATGCTTTTCTAGAAGGGGCAGGGCTGGGTTTCGGTGTCTGTAAAACTCTTAAATCTCTGGCGTGTGTCACTTGTTGTCTTTACTGTGGGGTTTGGACGTCCATCATGTTTGTATGGAGTGAGATGTTTTCCACATATGTGCAGAGCCATTTTGGGAGAGCTCAGTGGTGACTCATGGGCAGGAGACAGTGGCTCCTGGAGTTCCCCCGGCTCCTCCACTGATTGCACCTCAGTCAGCATGTGGTTCTTGTCCTTCTGATGAGGAGGGTCAGGGTTGCTCAGCAGCCCCCTGCCAACACAGTCCAGATGCCAGGTGGAGGGGGTAGCCCTGCTCAAAGGGCTTTTGAGCTGTGTGGGACTCAGTGCCTTCGTGCCTTCGTGCCTTCGTTTGGCCACTGCAAAAATACATCGTTACAGGGTGAAAAGTGCTCAGTGGTGCCTCCTAGAAGTGCTGAACCTCTTCATCCCAGCTTACCAAAGAGTCTGACTTGGAGGAAGTCTTTTAGTGGGGAAATAGTCCTGCTTTTTGGGGAATGTCAAGAAAGACACCCCACACACACCCCCCGGTTGAGAGTATTTTGCTTGGGTACCTGGCTCACTGCTCTGGTAAACGTTTCAGTGTAGAAGTTATATTTCTTGCTTTTCTGCAGACTGTACTACAGCTGCTGCATGATAAAACAGTAGACACAAATAGAAAAAAAAAAAAATCCCTGGTGTTACAGAAGTACCAGTGTGTACTTGGTATCATTAAGCAGAAAGTCTTCCTCTTGACCAGGTAGATGAAGCAGAAATTTAATTCATTACTAGGAGGAGGACAGAGCAACATACAGTGGCATTAAAATGAAATGCAGGTCCCCTCCTTAGAGCCTGAGATGCCTTTGCTCCAGTAACAAATATCCTGAAGAGGTCACTTACTCTGGCTCCCAGTTCTGTTAAAATCATTGTATTATGCGCTCTGTTTACAAAATAAGGTTTACACTTTTAATTCTTAAAAGCAGAGGAAAAACCTGAACTTGGCAAAGCCTTTTGAACTGCTGAATCAAGAACTAGCTGCTTGCAAAGAGGGATTAAAACCTTTTAATCCTTTTGTGTAAAAAAATTTGGTGTTTAATGTGGTAGGCATGCTGGCAAAATTAATTTTCATGTTTTTTCAAGCACAAGATTTCAGTTCTGTCTTTGTTTCCTGGTCCTGCATATCTTAGCTGGTTCTTTACACTGTGCAACACACTTTATTAACTTTGAAGTTTTGAAGAAATTTGCAAATAACAAAATGCAGATTTGGAAGGAAAAGTAAGTTGCTAGGAGCTGGCACAGCTGTTCAGTGCTGCTTCAGGCGGCGTGGTGATGACTGATATCAGAGCCCAGTAGATGGGGTTTTTATTCTCTTGTCCCTTGTGCATATTGTGTGCAAGAGAGAAGGTGGCCTTAATTCAGGTACTGAATTTTGTGTATGATTAAGTGAATGTTCTATATGGATGCATTTGAAAGCCCTTAAGTGAATGTTGTGTAAATGGTGATAATTGGAGGCCGTCTCCCTGCAATCCTTTCTCAAGCTAAATAAGGTCTAAGGCCAAAGGCCCAAATGCTTAATTGTATTAAACACAGAGGCTGAAAAATTTATTAACTCAGAAAGTGTGTATTACCAAGTTAATTGGAAGTGCCTTTAAGCTATTACCAGGTGGAAATTTGACTTCAGGTTTCAATTTTAAATTAAAGCAGAAAAACCATTCTGTGAGGCTGCTGGAAGCTCTGCAGTTAGAGCAGCTCTCCTCTGCTCTCCTTTGTTTTTCTACTCTGTGTAATGCTTACTATAAATGCTGGGAATTGAAAGCTGAACCCATATGTAAGGCTCTGGCTTTTCCCCAAAATACGTAACAGGCTGCACACACAAGCTGCCAGTCCTCTAGGGGAACGTAAAAGCAGAGGATGGGAAATGAAGATGACCTCAGGTTCTAGAAGGATGTTTTCTGGGCTATTCTTCTGCTTTGTTTTTAATCAGTATTCTTCAGTTGTATGCAGGACTGCTTTATGCTTCTTGAAGTATTTTTCTTTTTCTAGTTACATGTTATTTCAGTTATTGGAAGCAAATGCAAGAATGGTGTCATAGTAGAGGGGTTGATTTATTTCTCCCCCCTTCCCTGACACACAACAAACTTTAAAAACCCCATGGACGAGACTCAGTCACAGCAGAGGGATTAGCCAGAGTTAGGGATTTTCTTACTAAGATGTAAAGCAGCTCACACTGATAGCCAGCCAGGCACTTTGAGCAAGACATTGCAATTACAACAGGCTGGAAAAATAACGGAGAAAATTTGCCACCCTGCGTGCAAAATCTGTAGGCCCCCTGCAGATGTGATATGAAGAGAAACCACCTCCCCGCTGCGTTTAGGTTTAAGTTGTCTGCATAAAACTCCACAAATTAATCAGCACCCAGAACGTTCAGCACTGCTGAGTGACTTGCACGGCATCCTCGTGTGACGGCTGCCTGAGACAATTCTGGTTCAGTATCATGTCAGTTAATTTTAGGTGTTTAAATTTTGTCAACAATTTCCATGATTCATAAGGAGACAGAATTAGAAATTTACTCAAGTGCAATACTATGATGACAGGCTGTTGCTGTAGCTTATTAATATCCAGTAATCATGGCCTTAACACTTGAGTGAGTTAATGGCTTTTAACCTGTATTGCTGTGGAATAAGCAGGTTTATCCAAACATCAGCATTTAACAGTGAATGCCCAGTTTTTACTGGTGAAGGATTGGTTTATTTATACCTGCCCAGATATGAACTAGAAGTACACACAACACGTGAGGTTTTAATATGTTTCTTCAAGAAGAAATTTTAAAATATTCGAATTTGACTTAAATTAGCAACTATAAATCTGAGTTGGCAAAAGGCAAAAAGGTGGCTCGAAAATGCCACTCTGGGTGGGATGGTTCCCTCTGTGTGTCTGCAGAGACACCTCAGCCCTGTCAAAGGCATTACCTTTAGACTGGGCTTGTGGTAAGGAAAGAGAAATGGTAAGGAGCACCCGTTGCCAAGACAGTGAAGAGGCAGGAATTGAAGATGGTAAGAGTTTCTGAGCTTAAGCTGTTACAAATACTGATAAAATTATACGTTTGACCTAACATGTACCCTTGCATTCTCCTCAGTTATGCTTACTACAGATAAACAAAGCACAGTGGGTCTTGCATGCTGAAATGAGTGCCTTGAATCTTAGTTCACAACATTTCCTGCTAGTGTTCAGGGGAAAGCACAACCTCTGCTGGATGACTGCTTTTGTTATTTTTGTAGTGTAATTGTTCTGTTGAACATTACAGAGGTCACTGAACATGTTAAAAGATCTGCTTCTTGGAATTTTGGGTATTAATCATTTGCTTTATTCGATTTCATTTTGTACAAACTCAAAAGTTATCTGTGAGTAACTTCATGGAAGTCAGGATGTGAAGGTGAGGAGACATGCAGCTTGCTCTGAAGTAATGTTTGTAGATTCTATTACCATGGACACCCACACTTGAAGCTGGAAAACTCAACCACTAAAACTGGATTGAAATAGCAGAATCATTTGTCCTAGCTGTTGGGAATCTCTTAAGCACTAAAACTTAATAAAATGATAAAACAAAAGAGGAGCATATGCAGGTAGCATTAGGTAACCTGTAATTCAGAGTGATCTGAGGAATATGTTGAATTCAGAATGCCATTTTCTGTGATTGGGATTCAGCTAAGTCATTTAAAGTGGATGTGAGAAATGCTTATGATCCATTCCCTGGATAAAATGAGAATTGTGTACATATCTGAGCATGCAACATCCCACTATATACATTTGGATTTATTTAATAAGTACCTTGCACCAAGCAATAGAGGACAAAAATTTCATTTACAAAGTGCTGTCATCTTAGTGAAGTAAAACCAAAATAGGAGAAATAAGGAATGAATTAGCATTGTGCGCTCACCAAGACCCACAGATGCTTTAGTAAGCTGTTGTTAAAGGCTCAAATAGGCACTTCCTCTGTGTAAATTATCCAAGAATAAAAAGTGCAAGTCTGAAAAATTGTGTTTTGACAAACAGTATTCATAATAATCACAAAGGGACAGGAACTACACTCAAACAATGGGGGGTATACTGAAAGGAAAGCATAAGGATACGAAACATAAGGATAGCTGGAGAGCCCACTGGCTTGCCTCCTGCCCTGCAGCAGATGCTTAGGAGAAGAATCATAGATCAGCTTTCACCAGAGTATCCTTCCAGCAGACATCCATCCATGCACAGATATCAATCATCCAAGGTCATAAAGGAAATGGAGAAAGAGAAATACCCTTGCTGTGTATAAAAGCCTGGGCCACCTCTGTCTTCTAGACCGCTTTATTTCCACTTCAAAGTCAGCCGCGAACATGAGAAAGTCTCTGTCGTTGTTGGTTTCTTCCCAGTGCTATAACTGAGCCACATCATCATGTTTTGTGTATTTGTCCTGACAGCAGCCATGTGAGAACAGCAGGTGAGTTTTACAGTGGAAGGTGAGGCACAGTTGTGCCTTTGCATATGTGACAGGGAAGGTTAAAGGCAGGGATTTAAAGCTGAATTTCACAATTTCCAGGCTCAAAAACTGTTTTCACTACGATCTGTTCGTGCTTGTGCCAGTAATTTCTTCTAATTAATTTAGCCCAGGCACCTAAATAAGGTTACCCATTTATGCCTATTGTATGTGCTTATCTAGTTCATCTTATATCGCAGCTGTAATTTTTTTTCTTCACAAAGGAGACTACTTTCAATCTTAATTTAGCTCAAGTCATAAAAGCTTTTGGATAAAAATACAAGCTCCCCTCTCCTACAACACTAGTCTTATTTTTGGCTGCCCTTCTATTTAGAGTAGTGAGGACTTGTAGCGTGAGGACAAAGATATTTGTTTTTAAAATCTCTCACAGCAGGTGAGTGTTCATAGAACACTTAATTGCAGATGTGTTTAATACTTCATTTTTCTCATACCTGTGTGCAACCCTTTGGAAAAATAGCATCCACAAGAACAGGAGGTGCAGTATGTTGCCAGTTTTTGAATTAAAATTTTTGGATGATATTAAAACATTTGATGTGGGTGCTAAAGACTGAAAAAACATCAAGATTCAACTTAATTTTCCCATTTATTTTAAGAAAATGATGGCTCTTTGAAATAAAACAAGTTAATATTTGGGTATATGAAGTATATTTATGTTGACATCTATTATGTTTCGGCCACTTGAAATTTTTGGCTCCTACAAAATTACAAGGAAACTTCTTTTATGTGACTTGTGTGTGCTTAACGTGTAGCCAAGTGCAAGGATCCATGCTTAATATCCAGGACCCAGCATCATTTTTCAAAGATCTGGCTGATGAAGTCAGGTAATGTAGATCATATGTTGCTTCTCAGAGGCTATGGTTCACATAAAAGACACTTTGCCAAGTTAGGGAGGGGGCTACACATCTGTGCTCAGCCTTGAAGGAAAACTGGCAAAAGATACTTTTCTCCCTGGGAAAGTCCACTGGGTTCACCGAGAACCTGCACAGCCTAAAAACAACACATGTGATGAAGTGACTTTGAACTGCTCTGGTAAAGAAAGGAAAACCTGAAAAAGAGAACTGAAATGTTACTGTTCTGCTGTGGATGTTTGGTAGGGGCAAATTTTAAAATGGACGCCGAGACGGTTTTCTGATTTATAAGAATTGTTTCGTAAGCAAACTGTCTAGAATAGCAGAGAGCAACAGTGGTTTTTGTATGTAAAATACAGGTGAGAGAGGCATCTTCATGGCTGGCCGTGCCCTTGCTCTGAGCTGCCCGACAGAAAGGCTGTCAGGGGCTCTCCAGGAGGCCTGAGGTTCTGTCTTTGAGGGCTTCGGGTTCCCCTCCCAAACCCCTCACACTTGCTTTTGCTGGGCAGGGCAGGCATCAGCCATCATGGTTAGTGCTTCCCTAACTGTCTCTGGGCTTTCTGTGCCCAGGTTGTCGCAGACCTTTTAAAATATGATTTAAAGGAGCGTTCCTTTTGAAAGCGTCACACGCCCAGCTCAGGACTCTGCATGAGTTTTCTGTTGTTTTCCAGCATGCTGAAGTAGTCTCGTGTGTGGCTAAATCTCTGCTAGCATCTCTTCCACGCCACGAGGCCCTACTCGTGATTCACTTTATAGGATTATCTGGGAATCTGTGCTTGCTCGGCAAGTGGCTTTTTCAACACTACCAACTGTGAAAGGAAAGTCCTTTTCTTCTGAAGGTTTTTTTTTTAATTTCTCAATGGAGACCATGTCTGAGCAAGTTGTTATTTTTACGCCCCCAGCCAAACAAGACGAAGCCAGTGTCTTACAATAAAAAGAAAATACTCTTATTTTTTACCGTCTTCCTCCTCAGAACTGTGTTGTTCCCATAAGCTCTCTGGAATTATTTAGTTTTGAGCAAAGACTGAACAGGGAAAATTCCAGCCAAGAAGTTGAAAGTTTTCTCAGTCTCCTGCCTTAAGCTTGTGAGTGAATGGAAACGATGAGAGAGTGGCTTCCCCTCCTGGTGTAGTAGGAACTTGGTTGTGAAGTGAGGAGCAAGAATTAGTTTAGAGCGTGAGGACTGAATGTGCTCCAGGGATCTGTCACTGAGCAGAGAGGCTAGGGAGAGAAGGGCTGGAGTAGTTTGGACTTGTGGGAACTATGCCAGTCTCTAGTTGTTACTCCACGCAGTGGAGTCAGTGAAGGTGGGTGTGATGGGCACCCAGCCATCCAGCACCTCTCCCTGCTGTCATCCAAGGCTTGCTCGGGAGGTTCTCTCTCGGGCTGATATTTCACAGATTTGTCTCCGAAATATAATCACTCTTTTTTTCCCTCTCCTTTTTTCTTTTTTTTTCTTTTTTTTTTAAACTTTCAACAGAAAATCCTCAGCTTTGGTCCATAGGTCATCAGGGAAATGATGACAGGACAGGATTTCACTGCAAAAGACACTTCAGTTCCTTGTATTTATTTGTAGCAACAAACAGTTGGTACATCCATAACCCTCTGTGGAAACTCTGGTTACTTTGAATTTAAGGAGAGGGAAAAGATGACACATAGGTTACTTCTGTATTTTCAGTACATCCTAATTTTTCTTGATTGTTTTTCTAGGGCTACCCTAAGACTGCAAACACGCAAAACAAACCAAAAAGGACAGCTTGTACCATGACCTGACCCTATCTTTGGTGTTGCCCCTTAGAGGTAACTAGTGTTATATACCAAGGCAGCTTCCTCCAAGCAGTAGTTACAGAGTTGTTGGTTGGAGGGGAGATGTGGAGGATGTCTAGTCCACTTAACATGCATTTTTTACAGACACCACGAGTTTAGTGGATGGTCTGTCACACTTCTGTTAGCTCTCACTGAGATAAGTTTTGGGATTTGCTGTAACAGTTACCAATCAGTATAAAGATATGTATGCCCATGCCTGACTCTATTGTCCTGGGGCCAGGGCTCAGGATTATAGGTTTGCTTAATTAGTACCTTCCTTCCATTTCAAAACTTCAGGGCATACAAATGTTTAAAATGGCTTTGTAGAAATACCCTTTCCCAGACTGAGAATTTGTTTTATATATATATATGTATACTTCTGTGACCAGTCTCGAAGGATTTAGATGGTTTCCAGAAACCGGTGTTGCTCAATTAAATGTGCAGGGGAAAAAGATTCATTGCAACAATGTAAATTCAAGGCAGCAGGTTTTTTAGGTTTTACTGCAGGTGAACATCCAGTTTCCTTTTGTTCTGGTTTTTAATAGTATTGATTTTTTTTTTTTAATGTACAAAAGTAAAGTAAGTCCTCAGTGTACGAGCCGAGGAGTAAATATACAGGCAGAGGTCTAATTGCATTGCATTCTTCAAGGACAAAAGTTTTTGGATTCTGCTGTATTTGCCATTTGAAAAAATTACACTAAACTACACTAAGATCAAAGTAAATAACAGAAAATCAAAAAACCAAATCAGCTGCAATACAAGACATCAGCTCAGCACAGTGCATAGCTAAACAGTCAATCACACTGCCATCACTAGCAGCCTGAATGGTAAATTAACATTTCACTGGAACAGATGAGAGGCGAATAAACACAGATATATGTAAATACAAACTAAGTAGAAATAGATATGATTATAGATGAGTAAATATGTGAAATCAGCATCAGTTAAGCAAGCACACTTAATAACTGCTTGCTGTCCATGTCAGGACAATGTGCCAAAGCCTTCAGACAGCAGCCATCATGTCTTAAAAGGCATTTTCTGGATTTTGAGTGCAGTCCTGGAGCTCCCTTCACCAAGGATGGCAAAATTCAGTACACTTTTGTGAGGAATTTCTGTGGTGAGGCCAGATCTGGGATATTGCTCCACAGCTGCTAAGGGAGAGGTATCATCTTCCAGTGCTCCCAAAGCTCTGCCTAATCCTTCCCTCAACCACTGCGCTCCCTGCCCTGCTTGGAAAAGAAGAAAAAGGCATCTTTCTGCCACATTAGGGGCCCAGATGTGCTCCACAGAGGCTTTGGTGACCCTGGAGCTCCTTGTAGGGGTTTGGGTGCCAGTGTCTGGAGACAGGGAGGGGAGTAAGGAGCAGAGCATGGCCCCTGCCCTCTTCAGTAGCTGCTTCTGTCTGACTGGCTCAGCTGTAACTGGCAACTGCATTGCATTGAAATCTCTCATACATTAGGAGAATGTGTTTAAAGGCTGTCTTTCTTTGGGATTGCTGGATTTGTATCCTTCCTAGATCAGGGAAACTCGGTCCTCGGTTTGTCAAGAGTTTAAAGCCCCTGGGCTGACAGATGTCATCCTACTCTCCCTCAAGGACACACTCGTGGATGTGTCCAGAATGTGAAGGTGTGAAGCCACCAACAGCTCTGCTGAGGTCACTGGTGCGTTGTCTTGGGAGTTGAACAGGTTTCTTCTCTCACTCATGCTCCTTCCCACATGCCAGTAGCTGTCTCTGACGTGTTTATAGGTCAGGTTGATCTTTGAAGTGGTTGATCAGAATTGTATTTGAATGTGGCCACAGTGTGACCTGTGCATGGAATGACATCATGGGTGGACTCCATTAACTCCCTCTCTGGAGTTAAATGTTTTAGCTCTTCACAGGGATACGGGATCATCAAATGCTTCTCACTCGGACAAAGCAGTATTTCAGAAAGGTCCTTGGATCACTTAGTGCAAAATTTTATATAGTGAGTGCAGAAATAAAATACAACCATTCAACCCGGATGCATAGTTTTAGCCATCTGAATCTGTCATGTAAATCCAGAAGACACAACTGTATTTTCATGCATTTTTTATCGATTATTAAAATGTTACATAATACTTTTTTTTTTTTTTCATTTTTGCTTAGTCTTTCAAGTTTGAATGTCACTTTGGTTTCTTTGCTGACTTTCACTTCTAGTGATTAGTTTCTTAGCAAGCATAGGCCAGCTCTGCAGGTTTCCAGATACTTAGGCTGTAGGATTTTTATGTCAGTCCACATTTAAAATTAAACTAAAGGTTGTCATTTGTATACTTAAAAACTGTATCTGTTAATTTTTATGAACGTCATAACAGCTTTCAGTAAAACTAATGTCAAGGTATGGTACATTTCATAGGTTTGGTGTGTCAGCTGTTCTGTAATTTCCAGTGCTATGACCATGATATAAACCTGCAAAATCCATTTATTAAAAAAATAAACCGTAAAAATGGTTCCAAATTGTCATATACCTGAAGGAATGCCCAGGGGGCTGGGGGGAGACTTCTATTGCCCTCATTTATAGGCAAGCCAGATGGACTTTATTCATTTCAGGAAAAAAAGGTACTCAAGCAGAAACTCTGCTTGTCACGTTGCAACCTGCACTGAATTTGTGTGGCCAAGGCCATTCAACCTGGATTTGCAGTAGGAGCACCAATTATCTTACAATTTAGATTAACATGACACATTCCTTGCTTATCTGATGTTATGTCCTCATGGGGGTGATTTGGTTATTTTTCCAGGCAAGCCAACGTTTATGAAAGCTCCTGAAGATCAGATTGGGATTTCTGGAGGAGTGGCCTCTTTTGTGTGTCAGGCAACAGGAGAGCCCAAACCTCGTATCACATGGATGAAGAAGGGGAAGAAAGTCAGTTCTCAGCGGTTTGAGGTAATTACAATTAAAAAAAAAAAAAAAAAAATCCCAAAACCAAAATTTCGGTAATCAGTCTAATCCTTGCGGGTCTTAATTACATAATAATCACTTCAGCTTAGGTATCTCTCTGTCACTACAATACAGAACCCTAGAGCTTTAGAGTAAGGTACGTTTCCTTCCCTGCAGCAATGCAATCTGTAGAGCAGGTGGTGTCCTTTGAGCATGATGCTGGAAGCACACACATAGGACATCCTTCTTCAGAGGGGAGACTGGGGCTCACACGGAATTGGATGGCAGATAAGAGCTGGATCTAGAAGTAATTTTCAGTTTTCGTTGTGAAAATGTATAAGGCACCTCTCTGACCTGCTGTTCCCAGTGGAATTCAAAAGTGGGATGCCAAAACGCTGCTGGATGGCTTTCTAAGCAGTGGCCATCCCTCCCACAAATGAGCTTGAAAGGGGCACACTGAAGTCATCCTGAAGGGTGAATTGACTTCCCTGTGAACTAAAGCATGAGAGAAAGGAAGGGAGAAGAGCAAGTATCAGAAATGTCTTTGAAAAAGGGTCCAATTTGGTTCCTATTTTAAATAGCAAATACATTTTCACTGACTTTCTCCACCTTTTTCTCCACTTCCCTTTCTTGGTGTTGGGCTCTTTTCTCTAAAACTGCCCTTGGAAATGTGACCCTTTGGCAATTCTGTGGCCTTTCCTCTAATCCCCTGTCTTTGATGTTTTTGCTTTTCTGACTGGAGCATAAGATGACTTTGCTGCCCAGAATGGATTGATTCAAGTCACCAGTTTTAATCATGATTTCGTATGTGAGCAGAAAACCTTGATTAAAGTAATCAATTTTAATCTTGTTTTACATTGTTATTTCTCCCTGGTAACGGTTAAGTTTTGTTGTATAGTAAATATTTAAACATTCTAATTTGTAAGTAGCTATAACCTTTATAGTGAATTTGGTGCTTATTGTGGCTGACCAGAGGGCTGTGCCATACTATATGCATTTATATGAGCAATTCCATGCCTTTGTTCACATCAGTTTTGATACATAATCGAGGCATTTTTATTATGTCAGGAGATAGTGAATAATATCTTTCTTTGTTTTGCTAGATAATTATGAATTTTACATCATTATTGAGCTAGTCTTAATTGGGGAAAAATTGGAATTTAGTTTAAATGAAAAACCCCCCTGAAATCCAAGTACACATGCTAAGTTGTGACACAGAAGATGTATCCATCGTTAGCAAATGAGCAGCATTTTGGCCTTAATGTCTGTCTGGTCCTTAGTAGTTGTAGCTCCATTCCTATCCCACAGTGTTTGTTCAAAGGATAGTAAGGGCAAAAGAGCTTTTCTGCTGTTTCATCTCTTAGCTTTTTAGTCCTTAGCTTTTTAGTCCTTATCACTGAAGTGAATTAATCTCTGTAGCTGAATTTGTCTTGTTTCAAAATTTTGCAGTATCCCTATCCTTTGTAAAGGTTTAGGGTTTTGTCACAGTTTCATATTTAATTTTAAAATGAGTATTTAAAAAAAAAATAATTCCTTAAGATGTATTATGGTGCTAATCATATTTCTCTGTCTTTCTTTACTTGACCCCATATTAGGGGTTTCTGCAAGCTGTTTCTGTTACTTGAAACAGAAGGACTATTCCTTCTGGTGTGAGGAATAACAGATTTTTTGGTGGTCTTGGTTACCTTTTGATTTCTTCCTATTTCTCCTGTCACTGCAGAGTCTTGTGGTGCACATTGTTTTTCTCCTTCCTGTTCTCATTCATTTGATCTTTATGCTGTGGGAAGAACTCCTGAACAGGCTTTTGAAAAGAGGGTAAAAGTTTTGCACGGGGGTAATGCAGGTCCTGGGCTGACCTGCGTGTCTGGAACGAGGTGTTGCTTGGTTTCCTCCATCTTCCCCTCCATTCCCAAGGGACAGGAGGAGAGGTTGTACCTTTCCCTCATGCTGTCACCAACTTCTGCCGTGCTTAGCAATAGGAGAAGGGTGAGTTTGGCAGTAACAATGGCCTGAGGCTGTGCCTTCACAGCCTTACTGTTAAGGAATAACATACTGATCCAGCTGCAAACTAAAAAATATCTCTTTATTCCATGTATAAGTCTGAGTAATTCATGTAACAGCTTAGCAGGATGGATGGAAAGGCAATGATTTATTAAGGACTTAATTTATTATGCTGGGGAAGAAAGTGTAATTACATCACTGTTGATTATGCTGGAGTTGCAAAGTACCTGATGCTGAAGGACATTAAAACCCCTCACTGTCTGCTGGAGTTAGCATGCGCTGTAGGTACTCAAGGTTTTATTCAAGTTTGGTTACAGTTTTCCTGGCAATCCCACAGGAGTATATCACTCTGCTCTTCCATCAAGGTGAAAGTTGGCACTAAATTGTGATCAGTGTGATTAGTAAAACCATTAGTGCAAATATGGCTCAGATGTTTTAAATCATCAGATCCACATCTTTATTACCAGGCTGATAATTTGTCAACCTTAATTGATCCATAAAGAACCTCATTGGATCTTCATTTGTTCTGGCCTCCTCAGAGGGCACATATGTTCTTGACGCTGAAATTTTTGTGTTTCTGGACTTGAAACACTTGACTAATCGCACGGTAATTTTAATACTTACAGGGCTTGTTTTGGTTTGGTTTTTGTTTTTCAGCCTCTGCGTTGTTTTTGACTTCCAGTGTTTGTTGCATAAGATACCAGTAAAGAAGTGCTTTCTTTTAATTTCCAAAGGTTATCGAGTTCGATGACGGATCGGGATCGGTTTTGCGGATACAGCCCCTGCGTGTTCATCGAGATGAAGCCATCTACGAGTGCACAGCCACCAACAGCGTCGGGGAGATAAACACCAGTGCCAAATTAACAGTGTTAGAAGGTAAGGGGGAAATCCTTGCGTGCCTTAGGTGGCAGGAGACATGGTTTTGGCAGCTACATGTTGATGTGGTGTTTTTAAATGGCATGGTGATATTCTAGCTTTGGTTTGGGAAAGCTGTGTTCTTCCTGCATCGTTTGCTATAATTTCTCCTAGTGATAAGAACCTCATTTTTGAGATAGTCATGAAAGGATTGCAGATTGTGAACTTTCTTTAAAGTGCTTTTGTTCTCTGATTGAGGTGTGTCATTTCTGACTTGGAGGGCTATCCATAGAGACATTTGTATACTTCCCTCATCAGTTTACTTAGATAGAATGCCCATTTTTAGGGTATCTAAGTATTGTATTTGATAATCAGAAACTTAATCTATGTTTCTGCACCTTCTGGACTAAATCGGCACATTTCTTGAATAGATTTTCAGATACTCTTCAGGTTTTGAATTTGATGTGAATTTGAGCTGAGAGGGTTTTTTTTTCCAGTGTACTCACAACTTGTAATTCTCCTTTTACAGAATAGATTTTCATCCTTGTCTGCTATATGAGCAAGTTTTATTTTGCTTGCTGTGTTGTTTCTGCTAAATGAAATGTTTTGTGGTAGAACAGTTTATTAGATATAAAAGAGCTAGTGATCAGTTGATTTTTTTTGTGTGTGTATTTAAATGTCAGAATCATTGTCTGCTCCTAAGGAAATGTGGGTTTTTTTCAGCACATCAGTGTGTGCTATCATTTGTTTATATATAGGATTTTGTAAATGTACTGAGGTGTTACAAATCCGGGGCATTTGGCTGAAGGGATTTTTCCCCCTTGCATTTACTAAGACAAGCAGGAAAAGGCTTAGGCAAATTGCTTAATGTTCGTGCATTGATGTAAAAACTTCTAAGGAATGAAAAACCTGGACTGTTCATTGTTTTAGGATTTTTGAACCAGAGGAGACTGGTTATACCAGTGGTGAGTGTGCCAACCATACATGACAAGTTACCTATTGTTCCTTGTTCTCCCACCCCCATTTATAGCACAGGGGTAATCATATTTTCCTCTCTGCTCTGTGACAAAGAATACATTAAACAGCTGTAATGTGCTGAGGCACCGTGGTGATGGGAATCACAGAAATCATTCAATACTTGATGTGATTCTGTATCTTGTTTCTGGAGGTGGGGCATCTTAAAGATCAGCTTGCTCTTCAGTAATAGTATTATTAAGAATAGGATAACAGGTGCTATAGACTTGAAAATTATTGGGAGACAAAAATCAGGTCCTTTTTGTTACCTCTTGCCTTTGCAGTCGTGTATGTGAGTGCAGAAAGCTCTGTGGAGCTCTTTCAGCAGTTTACGTGCAGATCTGCATTTAAATGCGTCTTGCAACTGGATTTTTGTGATACTAGATACTTGAATACCCAACTGTTCCAAGTACATTCCTGTTTCCTTTGGTTGCAGTTGCCTTTATGTATCTTGGATATGTATGCACATGCACACACACGCTAATAATTTATTTGCTCTGTGTTAAATGTTCAAAGGCCCACAGGGACATGCATTGCATAAAGGAGCACAACAGTATTTCTTAGCTCCACAGTGCTCCTGCTGATTTCCTGATGAGGTGAAACTCGCGGACCACCACATAAATAGGGAATGTTAGGAAGCACCAGACACAGGAAAAGGCACGTGGGCATACAATTTAAGAGCCACAAGAGCAAAAGTCACCAGCAGTCAGCCACACAGAGCCTGCTTTTCTGATTGGCAAATTCCTTTAATTGGGAGTAATGCTGGTTGAACGTGATCCCATAAGGTCAAAAATGGTCTGCAAGCTGAGGGGCTGTGTTTTCCACTCTTAACTGAAGAGTATCGACCCTTGCTGGGCACTCTTGTAATGGGCAAAATTAAGAAACATTTGCTGTCTAACAGTTTGTATGTGCTCATGCATATAGAGTTTTGAGATTGATGGAGAGGATGAAGCGCTACATGTGCCTTTTATGTTGGCTTAACTGACAAAGAAGATGAGTTCTGTTATGATGTATCTTCATTTAAGAAAAAGTGCATTATATTTCTCTTTTCTGAGACTTTCTGTGGGCAGTCATGTTATCTTATTCTGTGTTGTCTGCCATAGATTATGCTGTTTCTGCATTTTGTGAATATGGGGATTTTTTATTATTATTAATATTCCTTTGCTTGCATGTTGGCAAAATGGGCATTGCAACTTGGTGCCCTGGTTGTGGTTATGTTTAGTCTCAATGGCTTCCAAAAAACAGTGGTAAGTGCCCAAACTCTCTGTTATGCCATCACTTTCCTAACATAAATTTTGTAGAGGTGTTTGAACATGATGCATGTCATGTGGAACCCTTGATACTCTCAAGACTGTCAGCTAGGATTGGATTTTTCCTCCGCTTCTGGGGTTAAAATAATTTCTGTAATTGGTCTCAGGTGGCAGTTTGAATGATACAGACGTTCTGCACTTCCTTTCAAGAATTTGACTAATGCAGTGGTCCCTGGTGCATGACAAAGCTCTATCATAGACGTCCTCATGGTTACATGCTGCTAAATACACAGCATGTATCGATTTTTACATTAAAAATCCTTTATAAGTTTTAATGCTTCTTCACAATTTGCTCTTGAGAACATAGGCCTTAACATTAAATCCAGAAGTCACAGTCAGGGTTTAGCAGGCTGTTATTAGATGTCTTTGTGGCTAACTAATCTGGAGCTTTATTTTATTTAGATTTCAGCGATGTTTCACAGATCAGAGGCACATAATCCTTTCTAATTGCCAACTTATTCCATGCTGAATATTAAGAGAGAAGCATGAGTCCAGTCTCCTGGAGGAATCAGGAATTCTCACATAAGTGAATCTCTTTTAACAGTTCAGTCCCCTCCTACCCTTTCATTCTTTGCTTGTCTCTTATTTTTCCCTTCTAACTGCAGATTCTGTTGTGACCAAACTACGTATACTTAATAGAACTGGAAATTATTTCTCCTGTTGATAGTAGAAGAAATAGACGTGCGTATACCTTCTCTTCTCATTTCTCCTGGGTAGCTGATAAGCTGAATTATGTATGAGTCATATTGAACATTTCTATCTTTTTTTCCAATTACGACCTGAAGCAGCACAGAAGTATGTTCCTGCCTGGCAGAGGAGGAAAGCATTGCAGGGCGGGGAGGGCTAGAATCAATAAGCTGACACACATTCTCAAGAAAAGCCTTGGGGACAGTTAGTGGCACTAACAAATTAATAAATATATTATTCAGTGGTAATGTTGAGAATTACAGAGCTTTTTAAGTAGGGAGGTTATATGAAATGTGAGTAGGAAGGATGCAAGAACGTAGCAGCAGGCTGATTGCAGGAGTGTCTGTGTGGTGTTCTTCCACAAGACTCCTTCCATGTTCAGCACTGCAGCTGTGTTGGGAAAGATGATGGTAACAGTTTGTCTCTAGTTGCCTGTACAGCAAAGAGTGCCTTCTGTCTCTGGTTTCCAGCAGTCTCCACCCAACAGGAAGATAAGGAAAAGTAGTGGAAAAAAAAGAGTCTTCAAAGGGCAGGCAGAAGTATATAGATTTTTTTTTTTTTTTTTTTTTTTTTTTTTTTTTAATTTTTTTGGGGGAAAGAAAGGAGGCTCAAATACAAAGTACGAGTCCCTTCTCCCAGGGCTTTCCAACTTGGACATTCAGTTTCGATTTCAAGAACTGGGTAATTGTTTAATTGCAACTGGTCCTTTAATGCTTTAAAAGAAGTCTTTTTTCACTCCCCTGTAATCCAGAGCATACAGTCATATCCAAGTGGTACTGAATATATTCAGTTTCATTTCCCTTTGTTTTTAAGTAGGTTAAATGAAAATGAAAATACCATCTCCAATTTCCATTCTAGATCTATGCAAATCCCCTATGCCTCTATCCCAGACTCCTAATCATGTGGTGTGTAGTTATCTGCCTGGAGAGTGCTGCCAGGCTCCACAGGAGAGCAGCTTCTGGTAAAGAGGACAGACAGAGGAGCCAGAAAAGGGTTGCTTGCACAGTGGGTTTCTCAAGGTAACCTGGGAAGTTAAATTCTCCTGGCTGGCTTTGTGCTGACGGAAGTTGGGGAAGTTTTGGAGTGTTACCCTGAAGGGAACCCTGGGCCACAACCCCTTCAGAGATGTACCTGCTGTGGCACAGACAGATCCATGGCCACAGATGCTTCCAGATGTACCTGCTCTGGCACGGACTTGTCCATGGGGGTGTCTTGTCCCTGCCTGGACTCATCCCCAGGCCACAGCTCCTCCAGTGCAGCAGCACAGGAACAGCAGTGATGCCTTGGCCATCTGCCAGCCCAGGTACATCACCAGGGCTGTTACCAAATGTTCCCAGGCATGGCAGAGTGAGAGGATAACCAGCGCAGCAAGCAGTGAAAGCAAAAAGCAACCTCTAATGAGCACCAGACTCTAATATACAGTAAGGCAAGCAAGCTCCATGGCAAGCACAGGAGCCTGCCAATTAATAGCTAAATAGCAATAGCAGGTATAAATTCGATTTAGCACATTTCAGTCAAGTCTGTCATTACCTTGAACCCTTTGAACCCCACGTTGGGCACCAAAAAGGACTGTCCTAGTTTGACTCCAGCCAGCAGCTGCTCGTACCCTCCCCCTTTGGTGGGATGGGGGAGAGAATTGGAAGGGTAAAAGTGAGAAAATTTGTGTATTGAGAGACAGATGAAACAAATGCCACACATGCCAGCCAAACTAAACAGGGAATTCCTTCACCACTTCCCACAGGCAAGCACTTGCAGGAAAACAGGACCCCATCACACGTAACAGTTGCTTTGGAAGATGAATGCCATCACTCCGAATGTGTGTGGTCCCTCCTTCCTTCTCCTCCACCAGGTTTACGTGCTGAGCTTGGTGTTGTATGGCAGGGGATGTCCCTTTGGTCACCCGTCCTGGCTGTGTCCCCTCCCAACTCCTTGTGCACCCCCAGCCCACTCGCTGTGGGGTGATGTGAGAAGCAGAAAAGGCCTTGACGCTGTGCAAGCCCTGCTCACCCTGAAACATCCCCGTGTTATTGACACTGTGCTCAGCTCAAATCCAAAACATAGCCCCCTACAAGCTACTATGAAGAAAATGAAGTCCATCCCAGCCAAAACCAGCACACCTAGAAAGTTCCTGAGTGCAGCAGCTGTCCCGGGGTGGGAAGCATTTCTACCTTATCGTAATTTGCTGCTTACTGAACCATGTCATGAGCTTAATTTCTTTCACCATCTGCCAGTTGATTTCCAGTTCCTGGGGTTACCCTGTTTGAAATGCTGTAAATGGTAAACATTTGACTGTTACAAATGATTTCTGCAGAGAACTAGATCTCAGAAGGCCTGAACCAATATGCCCTTTTTGTAAACATTCATCTAAAAGTGATTTTTGTCATTGGAATAGTAAACAGAAGTTAGCTATGTTTAATCCTTGTTAATGTTTGGTTAGTTACAAAAGGATCAGTTGGATCACTGTACTTTGGCTCATGTTTGTTTTCATTGCATTTGCATCATTTTGCCAAGAAGAATTTCTAGCTATGTGTTATAAAACTGAAACAATTATAGAATGGAAATTGAATCTATTTGCATGTGCTCCTTCTGATTGTGTAAATAAATTAAGGCTTCCTGTACCCTGCTGCTCCTGAGATTGGTACTGTTCTCTTCATGTCTCTGGTCAAGAGAGGACAGGTCTTTTCTCTGCATGTTTCATGTTAATTAAGTGTTCCAATTTCCTTTAGTCTCTTCTGGGAAGAAAGACTGCTGTGGTCCTACTGCAGAGGTCCTACTCCTGTTCTTAGCTCTCTACTCAAGCAATCAAAATCCTTTCTGGAGGAGGCAGGCAGTTAATGGACCTCTGTAACCATTGCACTGCCAAGAGCTCCAGCACAGTTGAGTCTCCACGTGCTTCACTGCTTAGGGAAATGCCATAACACAGAGCACCTATCATCTTAATCCAGGTGTGAAATTCCCGGTTCTCTTCATGATATCTATTTGCTTTCAAAGATTGGATTCAATAAGAACATTAGTCTTGCTCTTATTTTTTATAATATGTAACAGTATTTTCTTGACTGTGAGCGTAAGACAGAGAAGTAATTTTCTCAGGTGAAGAAAAGTTTTAAACTGTTGTTGGTCTCTCCTTCAAACAGGAGAGTCAGCAGATCTTTAGAATGTATCAGGCCCAAATGCCATAATTTCCATTTCTTATCTCTGTTTAAATGATTAACTAATGGCACATAACCATGAATGTGTCCATGGTATCAAGTTCCCTCAGAAGACTGCCATGCACTAAGGTTAACATCTAGGTTCATTCCACAAGTTTATGAAGCAAGAAATAAAACCTTTGAAAAGTTTTATATGAAATATCACAGAGTTAATGCCAAGCTGAACCCTTTGGAGCTGTGCACTCCCATAAAACCTTGTGTCTGAAAAACTACTGACCTCCCAATCTTGAGCACGTTCTTCTTTTACAGTAAATGGCTGTTTCTGCATATTACCTCCCAAATGAGGTCCTGTGAGATTACATCTGTAACGGGGTGGGATGTTGTCACATTCTTATCAGCAAAGTATCAATGATATTGCAGTGCCCAAAAGCAGCACCCGTGATTCAGGAAGGACTGCCCAGATAGAAACAAGTGAACTTTAAGTGTCAAAACAAACAAGAAGGAAGTATATTCTACAGAACTCTGCAAAAGCTCAAACACAGGTTTCGTATTGCCAAGTAGCCTGAAGTTCTAAGTGTGCAGTTGTAGTATTAAGTGTGCAGTTATAGCCTGTTAAAAGACTTCTCAGAGCTCCTTGCCTCACGCAATTGATTTATTCCAAGTTTATTTAACAGTTTATAAATGCTGACTTTGGTACTGGAAATCACGTTCAACTAAGAATTTTTTTACCAATAGCAGTTGTCTCTATTCTGTTTGCTCCATTTCTGAAATCCCTCTTGAAGATATTCAGAAACGAGGAAGTTCGTTCAGAGCCTTGTGGCGACCTACTGTTATCTTCTGTCTGTTACAAAAATTAATAATTGAGTCCTGGGCATTATCTTCTCTCTTTTCTTGGGCTCAGGGTGTAGAGACAGGTTGCTTCTCACTCTGTGTTACCTTACAGCTTCCTGGGAGATTGTCTTGGAAAGTGTGTCAGGCTGTTCTACTGCTGTTCCGCTGTCAAAACGTTCAGCCTGTTCCAATAGGTAAATGAGGCACAAGCAGATTAGTTTAACTCTCTGGCAGGGATGTGCTCATGCAGGCAGGTTCCTGTCTGGCTGGGGAGGTGTCCCCATGGGTTACCATATCCCAACTGAGACTAAGAATGACCAGATGACTGCTTCTGCATCTGTATTCCAGTTTGAAATCAGACGGGTTAGATTAAATTGTCTGTGGTTTAAAACTAATCTGTTTTGACTCCGTTGGAACAGATCATCGGTCCCAGCTGGGAGGCAGCAACCACCAGTGCTACCTTTCACGTCACTGCAGAAAGGCTGGCAATTCCCATGTGCCCCGATCCCCGTGGCCACAGCCATGTCTAGACAGCTTAGACAGGACTGGGATTTTGATGGTGTGGGTAGGCAGTAAACCGGGGTGGAAACCTTGGCTCAGGCTTAGGCTAAAAAGAGCATTAGTCTAAAAACAGCAGGAGATGGGAGCAACAAAGTGAAGGCTGCAAGAGGAGATGTGTGTCCCATAAACTTTTTGTGTTAGGTGTTATCAAGGAAGAAAAGGCAAAAATAGCATAGGTATAATGTAAAAGATTGTAAATCTCAAAGCAGATATGTTTGTTAGGCCAATGAGTGTTTTGGTCCTAGTTTACCAGAAAGTGGCCAAGTAAGCCTCGCCTTGCAGAACAATGAGTTTCATAGGTGATCTACCAGTCTTTCTTTTTGACTCTTCTGGTCTCAATGGTCCTATTCTGTACCTGTTCCCATTTGATTTCAGGGACTTTTTTTGAAAATGCCTAACTAGAGATGTGCACACAAGGAGCCTTATAAGGGCCTTTTCAAAAGCACTGATGAATCTCTGGATTTTGGAAATAAATTGTCAGATGTATGCTAGGATCACAGTTGCTTTTTTCATTCAGTTGATCACTGTCTAGAATAGCTTCTCTGCATTTCTCTAATGCACACCCACGTTTGTCTCCTCTCCTCTTGTTTCCAAGCAGTATGTGCCAGGCTTACAGCAAAAATTCTAATTATTTCTTATGTTTGTTCATATTATTCCTGTCACTTAAGGTTATTTGGCTCTTCTTACTTGATTTTTTCGACTCTCCTGTTTATTTACAGCATCTCCACAGCACTGTCAATTTAAGACCCACCTTGTGTGCAAAGGCTGTTAATGCATCTCGTAATTTCAAAACTGATGTTCAAGGAACTCATTGATAGGGACCATTATTGCACTACTAATAAAGAAATAGCAAACAAGAGAGTGGAGTTGATTAGGTGTCAGTGAGCCCTGATTTGGCTCTAAAAATGTTTATTTGGTAATAACTACTCTTAGGCTGGACCTGGTGAGTCTCAGATAATAAAATTACTGGCAACCAGAAGAAAATATTTTTTTTTTTTAATGAATTGTGCATGCATGGTTCTAGAAGTCTTTCAGAGAAGGAGAAAAACAGACATGAAAATCCATAATTGTAAATTACTCGTTTTCTTATTGTAAAAGTCACTTTAATGGGAATTTATTTAATTCATTTGGGACAGGCAACTTAGAACTTAGTTCCTTCAGATAGTTTGCGTAACTGTAACTGTAAACCTTGTCAGAATAACCCCCCTGCATTTCTTGTCAGATTTAACTGGTCTGCTGATGACCATCAGAAACTAAAATAATAGGTCTTTATCATCAGATGTTTCAAAAGACCTTCCTTACTGCTGGATCTCTTTCAAGATGTCTTGTTCTGAGAGCGTCTGTAGCAACCTGTTATTGACAGATGTGCTCTCTGTAGCTTGTGTGTCAGTCCTGCTGCTATCTCCTGCTGACTAATAAAGTTAGTTGCTGGTATGTATTTGTAGAGTCTTTGAAGTCTGTTAGATTGTGGAATAGCCTTCTGAAAGAGTTAGTAGCTCATTGTTTAGCTATTGGAAATTAATGGGAAACGCTGCTTGATAATGCCATATGGATTACCTGCTTTGCTTCCAAGGGTAAAGTGAAGGGCAAGAGCAAGGTGTCCTGGAAAGCTTTTCTGAGTCCTCAACTATTTTGGCAAAACTACCTTCCATATCTGCTCATAACCCAGAGACTGCCCACAGCTTAGTGACCTGTTGTCTTTTACTGGCATCCCATGGCTTACACAGGCACTTAAGACAAAGCACCACAGTCATCTTCTGTACCTTCTTGTGCAGAAGTGAGAGAATATATACCCTTGATAGAACCAGAGAGTAAGTTCTTACATGAAAAATAGAGCATGGAGAGAACAGAATGTGATGACTGTGGGGAATGCAGTGCTTACAGTAGAAAGCGTAACTCTCTGCATGCAAGGAAATTCCTGTATGGTCATCTTATGCCTTATCTATGCCTTATCTTCTTCCTCTCACTAAGCCCCAATTGAATAATTCTTGGAGAAATCAATATTTTAAAATGAAAGTCAGAAAAACATGAAACTGGAATGTCAAGGTATGCTAATAAATCTGTAGTGACAACAGCTGTTCAGAAGAGAGCATGTCCATGTAGGGTGTAATGTGCTTCATGACTGTACCTGTGGAAGAGAACACTTCACAAGTATTTTAACTTCCTCTCCTGCACAAAAAGGAAAATCACATAACTGCTGCAGACTTTTTGGTCTGAGATGTACAAAAGAGAGCAGGTTTTGTACCTGTAATACCGATTACTCTGACAGCTGGTTTCTGTGTGTCTTGCTTATTCACAAGTCCCACATCGAGTTGTCCTTATGGATCCCTGGTGGGTCTTGTGTTTTTATACATTCTGGAGTCAGGAAGGCTCTACAGTTGTGATGCTTATTAAAATGCAGTGCCCAGATAATGAGCAAAAGGAATAATTAGCCCTAATTTTTGATGCAAGGAAGTAATTATTGCGAATGTTCATTGTTAATTTGTAACTTGAGCTGTTAGTGACTAAAATATGTTTGGTATAAAGATGACCTAAAATACATGCATTCCACATGCTGTCTTAAAAGCCCAGTCTTGTAGTAGTAAAACACCACCTTTCCTTTCCCATAGAGTTTTCTAACAGCTGTTTATTCTTGTGGTTATTTCAGTTGGATAATAAAGTAGTGACTCTTTCTGGCACTCCCACCTGCTCAGATTCTTTCTGCCCAGAGCTCCGGAATAGCTCTTTCAAATCCTTTATCCTAAGGAAAACCAGCGGGTGTGAGGCATAATAAGATCTGTCTTTTCAAGATTATCTAGTGCCTTGATGAGGCAGGTTGGATAGTGCCATGGGAAAACACTGCAATGTATTCATCTGTCGTGCTAATCCTG
This sequence comes from Manacus candei, assembly GCF_025592945.1. Taxonomy (NCBI): domain Eukaryota; kingdom Metazoa; phylum Chordata; class Aves; order Passeriformes; family Pipridae; genus Manacus; species Manacus candei. The sequence continues at coordinate 457,204 of NW_026138053.1, forward strand.
GGCTCTGTTCCTTCAATCCTTTTATCACAAGGGTCCAGCCTGGATGAAACCTTTCCAACTTCTTGGTGTTTGAGTTGAGTGGAGAAGTCTAAATAGCAACCAGAGCTATAACTTTATCCAGCTATTGTGTGCGAGTGTTCGCTGTTGTGTTGCTGTTCCAAGGTGGAACTGGGGGACATTTCCTTGCCATAAGAACACTTGTCAGCACAGGATGCAAAATGCTTTAAGTAAAACTAGCTTCACAAAGTGCTACATGCAACAGAACTGGCATTATGACCTTTTAGCTACTTTGAGACAACTGGCAAGGTGCTGGAAACATTAACCTGTTGGGGACCGTAAAAACACCAAACCTTGTTTTTTTGGTGCTACAGCTCCAAAATGGTGTTTTGTTTGCAAGCAAGGCAAAACTGGAATTTATTTTTCTATATCTCTTTGATTTAGACAATGCCACAGTTGGTCCCAGTGAGGAGAAAGTCCTTGGAGAGAGAACAGAAATGATAAACATATTGATGAAAAATGCATAAGCTGCACACGGGGTGGTTTTAACAAAAGCTGCTGCAGGGGAAGGTAATAAATTGGGGAATGCACAGTCCAAGGTGACAGACATCTGGTCTAAAGAAGGGCAGACAAAAAAGGTCAGGATGAGGAACAGAATCAGCCTTCTAGAGAGCCTGCATCTCCTTCACTTTTGGTCCCAGCAGGGAAGAGCAGTGCATGCCAGCAGTGCTACAATTCATGGAAGTGCTGTCCAGATGGAGGCAATTCCGAACATGTGACAAACAAGCCAGGCTAAGCAGAGAGCTTGTTGTCCCTTGGAGCCTGTCTGGAAGGGAGACAAGAACCCAGCTGAACCCCTGGCAAGTATTAAAACACTGAAAGCCTACATATGGTAGAGATCAAAATGGTCCACCTGGAAGAGTGAAGAGGTCAGCAGGGAGAGCCTTCGCTTGCATGGGCTTTGCTCTGTAAGAAGAGGGGATGTTGTCTCCTGTCTCCTGCTAGGAGGTTAATTTGGGCAGAATTTTTCTGTAAGAATATCACTGATGTGAAACCTATAGCTGGGTGTTGTGCATGTCATCAGCAAACCCAGCGTTGAAGTTGTTGAATGGGTTGAGGCCAGGGGGAAACTCTCAGCGTGTGTTCTTTGCAAATAAATGATTTGGTTGCTTGATCTGGATGCGAGTTTGACCCTTCAAAAAGTAGCATTGCAGAGAACCTTAGCTGACGCTTTGCCTGCAGGAATAATCTGGCCTGGTGGAAAAAACCAGCAGTTGTTTTGCCTGGAGGTGGTGGGCTCAGTCAGAGTCCACCTGATTGGCATAAAGAGCACGTCCTAACATTGTAACTTCAGCCTGCCATGTGCTCACAGTCCTGAGGAAGAAATTGCTGATCACATGAGTAGTATCCAGACTCGAATGAAATCTTAATCTTTTGCAGTAGGACTTTTAAAAGGGAGGGAAAAAATAAAAGGGTTCTGAACGATTCGTGCTTTTACTAATTAGACACTAAAAATTATAGAACTACTAAAAAAAAAAAATAAACCTGTAGCTCTTGCCTCAGGCATGAATTTACCAGCTTTAGTTTGTTGCTCAGTTCGGTTCATTGATCTTGTCACAATTGATGATTCATTAAGTTGTGACTACTGTAGAAATTACAATGCACAGATGTAGCTGAACTGCACATCTGTGTGTTCCCAATGTGTTAATGATTTAAAAATGCACTTTCTCTCTGGCCATCCGCTGTGCTTCAAGTGCCAGCTGACATTTTGTATTGCTGAGCCATTTGTTGTGGTTGGCAGAGGGAAAGTCTTTTGGTTCTCCTTGTACTTTTTTTGTGACTTTTATCCATATTTCAGAGAGCTGGATTTGATTTTTCTGAGCAGCCTTGGCCTTGCAGAATGCGAGTTGTGATGTGTGTCTCTTTCTGCAGGCTGCCACCTTTTTCAGTGTCACCTGCTTTCTCCTGGTGTTTGCTTACAGCAGATGGGGTTGTTTCCTGCACGGAGTCACGAGGAACGTGGCAAGGATTTGCTGTTTTCCTGACTTGCTTGTGATTCTGAATTTTAATTTTTGAAGTTTGACTGGGGTGGCATTGACTTGGTTCCCAGCTTAATGTTTACAGCTCAGTTTATGTAGTTCCTCATCCTAGCAGGTCCTAGAAGAACTAAAAAATTTTTGTGTGTTGATGACTTAAAGGCTGATTGGCACCAGCAATTCAAGAATGTGTGACAACACTGTAAAACATCTTAATTGTGAAACCTACTCCTAACCTCTTTCCCTGATGCAAACCACTACTCAGACTGGTTCTTATTAGAGTCTTTCATTTGATCAAAGCAGAAATCTGAGGAGTTGTCTGTCTGATGGAGTGTGGCTTCATTGATGAGGCAAACTGTACCCACTATTAAATCATAGTAATGTTATGCCCATATTATGTAGGTAATGGGTTTTCTTCTGGTTACATTCTGTCTCTAATACCACTTTCTAGAGGAGACAAACCCATAAGAGACTCCTTTTGCTTCAAGCCTTTTCGGGGAGTACCCAGGGAGAACAGACTGCATCTGTTCAAGCACATACCAGCCAACATACTGTGTATCCACTTCCAGTGTGACTGTAGGCTCTGTGGTTAGAGAGTCCATGTCTAGCATCTCTTGCTTGCTTCCTCTTTGGTTGAGCCATACAGATACTTCTGAAAGGTAGATTAAAGGATATCTTTATGAAATTATGTACTATATCATACCAAAAAAAGTGCAAGCCAGCCGTGGGTCCAGCAGTAACTGGTCAGTTTTTTCCAATAATTAATATATCATTCCAGTGTTGAAACTGTATAATCTCAACTTCAGTGTAAGCCATTTGGCTCTTTCTGACTGTAAACCCTCTTTTCTGCCTTGTGTCTCTGAGATCCCTTTTTCCATGTAAGCTTCTGTAAATTCTCTTCAACAGGCTGAACATTTGAGCTCAGTAAGCCCCTGTTTTATGGCCTATTTTCTAGCTCCTGGCTTACTTTTTAGCTCTTATTGAAATTCTCTGTGCTGTTTTTGTGCTTTTATAGAAATACATGCATTGTAATTCACACTGTATTTTGCTGCCATAAGGAACAGCTTCAGTGATTGAAACTGAAGGTCAGTCTATCCCACTTTTTTTTCCCCAGGAGCCAGTTGCTGAATGCCCAAGAAGTGCGTAAGGACCACGGTTATAATGACAATTCCTCCAAGTGCATGCTTCTCTAGCCTCTACTTGATGGCATTTTTGAGCTAGAGGTAGTGGGTTTAGTCAGACTAATGAAAGAAGATTCTAGTTGTGCTTTAACTTCCAGTGTGCATATAGTAACACATATAGCAAGATGTTCCCCAGCCTCATTGAGAAAAAAACACCTGTTAACTGCTAATATCATTTATACTTTGCAACCTTTGTAGGAGAAGGGACAGTGAGTTGCTATTATTAGAAAGGATTCTGGATTCAGTAGCTCTTTATTGCATCCATCCTTGTGTCTTCATACTAAAAAGTGCTGATCTATTTAGTTGTGATTTAACACATGTAGTTTGCAACAGCAAAATCATACAACCTCATCCAGTAGAAACAGGGCTGGGCAGAACTGTGGAGTTGCTTTACCTTATCTGGCACAGTAGGGGATGAATATTGTGAACCCTTTTTTCCAAATCCCTTGTGTTCAGATTACTCAGTACTCTTCTTTTATTCACGTGTAATATGTTGGATGTTGCCTCTTTAATTTTGTGCAGTTTGTAGCAGTAGCCTGTCTCTGTTATTTATAATCCAGGATGTTCCATGTTTGGGAGGCACAGTGGCTGGATGTGCTTTGTAGCTTCCCTCAGTAGCTACAATGAGGGGAAAAGCACTAAGGCATTTTGTGCAACTCTGGAAGGCTGCACCCAAGTCTTCCTTACACTGATTTAAGCAGCAGAAGCATGCATGTTCCTCATCTCCAGACCTGACTAAGGGCTTTTGCCCAGCAAAGGGGAATCTCAAACGCTGTCAAGCACCAAGGCAGTTTTCCATTCCCTACCTTGCTAAAATTCAGCCTTGGATCAGTGGATTTGCCCTTGATTCAGGCTCCCCAGTTCAATATTTAGAGCTACTTGATGCAAATGAAGGACAGTAAACAGCAATTGCCCATCAAGACTTGATTGAAGCCAGCTTCCGATTTTTATTTAAAAAATTTAATCCTAACACAACTGAGATGTTATTTGTGAGTTGTACAAGTCATAAACAATGCTGGAGTAAATAGAATGAAGCTGAACCAGACAGAACTGGTCTTTTTGATTTTCTCTTCCTCCTTTATATCCAGAAAGGCAAGAGACCTCAGGTGTGTCCTTTGTCCCATCTAGTCCTGTGCTGCTGTATGGTCCCTGCATCTGACCAATGGCAAATACATAAAAAATGTTCTTACCAAAAAAAAAAAAAAAAAGTAAAAAAAAAATCTGTGCATTTAACAAAACTGTCTGAAACATAAGTTAAGTCACAAAACTTGACAGCTCATCTTCTCCACCTCCCTAACAACGGTGTCACTAATATTCATTGAAGCATAGAATTGAAATGCCTTCTTTTATCATTTAACCTGTTCTTTTATGGTATACATTTTTAAAAAATATTACGGCGCTGCTGGCCTTAAGATCAGTGCTGCTATTCTAAGCCTGGCAAGTACTGGTTTTCTGTGGCTGAAAAATGAGTCTGCAGAATCTGAATATAACCTGGTGATTCATTACTTTATGCACTTTTCAGTTTGAGATATGATGTGCTGGATTTCATGGAACTGGACCTCACTGCCAAGTAACAGTGTTTGAACTTGTTCTCCCTGTGGCATTAATTGCTAATTGACAGTTACTATGGAGGAGCAGATAGAGGGTGGTACAGGCACAAGATTCACCAGCAGAAATTGCCCAGATTTCAGGGTTACACAGTTAACAATGACTCTGTAATGCTACTGTTACTGTGACCCTTTCGGCATTTTTTAAGTTATTTTGGCATTTCTCATAGAAGGCCATTCTGTCTTCAAGACACTCTTGACAGATACTCATCGAATACTGGGATCTTCAGAATTGAAGCTGTACGGTTAAGTACAAGTTTCAGTACAGTTTTGGCTAAAGCACAGGAAGTTTTGCTGCTGTTTCTCCCAATCACCAGTGTTTCCCAGGCTATTTTTTCAGTCCCAGGTAGGAAAGGGAAGTGAACATTGTTTTCTAATTGAAGTGTTACTGCCCTTCCACTAAGAACCATTTAAGAGAGTAGGTATGCAGAAGTCCAAAGTTTGTTTAGAATCAGAGTACAGCTCTTTAGGTTGACGGTGCTTATCTTCAGTCCAACAATCAACTGTCTTGGATGATAACCTTCCACTTCCACAGCAGAATTAATAGCAGCCTTTGTTTATTCCTGTACCGTAATATTTTTATAAAAGAAGTCTGTGTATGATCTGCTGATGCTTTTCAGGGAAACTGAAGCATACTGAGTGCCATTTTTCAGGACATGTTTGTGCGTTACCATGTCAGCTGCTCTGTGCAGCAGTGCAGGGTAGACATTCCACTTGCTGCTCTCTCAATAGAGCTATTGATTTTCATAAAGATATTTTGCAAGTGCTTTACCAGTCTGCCTTTATTTAAAAAATGTGCAGGATTTCCTCTATGAGCTCTGAGTATTTTCCAAAACAAATAGGTTGGAAATTACATTTGGAAGATGCTAAATACTGAACACACAGGTGCAATGAATGTTTTTGTTCTCTTCCCTTTAGCCAGAGCTTAATTTCTTAGTGCAGGTATTTCCACCAGTCATAGCAGTGCTCCTTGCTCTAGCATGTAGAGGTGATTGGATGGTGCTACTTGTGTAGCTGTGTCTGAGGTGACTCTTCCTCATTTGGGGTTAACTCAGTAGTTGTTTAGCACCAGAAACAATCTGCTGCTCCAGTTCTCAGACTATGATAAATGGAAAAGTCCTGAATAAAAAAGTGAGTCTTGCACCATCTTATTTGTGGTGAAAATTGAGTTTGTTTCCTGGATGGCAGCAGGGGAGGAAGGCTCAGTTCACAGGGGCAGCACAGCAACCTCATGTGCCATCATTGACTGTGTCATTAGAGTGATGAAGGCTCTGATTGTGGAACCTCATAGAAGTGCTCCTGAAACAGCACAGCCATGCAGGCACAGTGTACCACAGTGAACTCTGTGCTGGGATCTGTAAGTCCAGGTAGGAGGCAGGACAGTAGGTGGGTGCAGGCAAACCTATATGTATGGCCTGAGATAACACAGAGACAGTATGATCACCTGGAGTATCACTGGTTACAGCATAATTGTTGTTTGAATTCTGAAGAGATCCAAGTGGGAAAGAAGGATTTAGAGTCCTGTATCTTGGTGAATATGCTGCGGAAGGGCCTCTGTCTTAGCCTGGGGCACTGCATGGGAAAAAATGTGAAGGAGCTTGTGTGAAAACATGAAGTGTGGGTGATGAAGCATTGCGGGTGCCTGGTGAGAGTCAGCATCTCGGTGGAATGTCGTATATCAGGGAGAAGCATGAGTCTTTCAAACAGAAAAATAGTGGAATCTTGTTGTCTTAGAGAGCTCAGGATAATAGCTGGGTAGTCCTCACTGTATGGCCAAGCTTCAGCAATTTAATATTGGGTGGCTTCACAGCTCTGCCTGACAAGGATATACTTTTACTCTGTTGTGCATTAGTATAACCCAAAAAGCATTTCCAAGGAGCTTCTGAGACCTTTTTAAGATAGCTGTTTTTGAGGCTCCACAACATTCAGAATGCTAAGTGCTGAAAAAGACTTAAAGGATTGAGAAATTTTATCTGTCAATATTCACTTTTTAAATAAAATAAAACAGTTACTACTGGAAGGAAAGGAAAGGGAAAGGGGAGGAAAGGAGCACATTCTTAGGGAAATGACTGGCAGAGATTCACTAGTTAAAAACAAGGAAGGTCCTGAAGTGTAATGGATTGAATCACTTATGACCAGTTTTATGGTAGAGTAATCTGACATTTACTTTCAATGGTAAATACAGAAAATGATAGTGAAATGCTGAAAATGCGATGTCATAAAAGTTACAACCTCCTCATCAAGTTTATTGTGCTTTGGGAGAGACAAGGTCTTGGTTGCTTCCTGGAATAGTTAAGATGTTTGAAATTTAGACAGTGAAATGTAAACTAGTCTTTGCTACCTGTAGGTTTGAAATGGTCAAATCTCAGCACAATTATGCAGCCGACCGGTTCTGCTCGAGTGCCCATTGCCCGCAATTGGCTGCGCATCGGTTGGTCGTGAGCTGCAGGTTTCCACGGAAACTGCATGTACCACTACCTGTGAATAATTGAGAATGGCAGCTGTAATGAGAGAATTTGGGGCAAATTGTGTAAATATTCGTAACTAGATTACAGTGGTAAAATATTTTCGCTCTAGATGAAGATTTAACTTCCAGGGCTTAAGGAGATTAAACTGAAGAGGCCCGGGAAAGAATCCGTCCTTGTGGAAAATGGGGATGAGTGCTTTAAAAGCCTCGGCAAATTCCCAGAATTTTAGAGTAGGGTGTAGGAAAGTTTTCTTTCCCTGTTCTGCCTTAGGGGTCTGATATCTTTTGTATTTTTGTTCTTGGGAGCAGGTAAAAGCTCTGAGTTTGTAGCAGCTGTGTTGGCTGGGAAGTGACTGCTCAGACCCCACTGCTTTGGGGCAGGTGCCTTGTTCCATGACCTACTTGTAAAGACATGTGAGGATGCCCCAGAGGTTTGGAGTAAGATAGCCAGGTAGCATCTGCCAGCTCTCCCCTGTTTTTCCTCTTCAACTTATGTATTTTTTTTAATGTATATTAGTTAGATGCAGCAGCTTAATATTCAGAGCACTCTTGTGCTCTGCAGTGTGATCTGCATAAACCGAAGGAGAGATGCTACAAGCTAACTCCTTCTATAAAGACAGCTTTTTGTGTAATAGAGAGGAAAAGCCAGCTGGATGTAACAGGATTCACTGTGATTGCTGCTCAGAGACTGTAGACATGTATTTATGTTGGGTTGAAGTGACCTGAAGAATTTCCATTGCCCGTCTCTGGGCATACTGTCTCTTGCACTGAGCTTGCAGAAGAAATGTGTGCAGTCGTGCCAGGAGATAGGTGTGTTTTGTGTTAGCCTAAAGCTAAAAAGAAATGGTGACTGTTCTGTGTGCTGCAGCTAATGAAAAGGTTTGGGCAAAGACATCATAGTTAATTTTACAAAAAAATTAACTTGTCTTTGAAACTTACTTTGTTTTATTTTCTGCCAGCAACAGTTTCTCACAGCTGGTAAAGCAGTAGAGTATGTCTATTTTTGTGAGAGCCCAGAGCAAGCCAGGGGGTTGGCATTACCTGGAAGAATATCTTCTTCGTCTGGGAAGCTTAAAAGTTGGTGCTGGACTCCCAATTGTTCATTGCCTCTCAAACCACAGAAAGACCTGGGAAATAGCTGCTTGTGCAGTTTAGAAGAGAGAATGTTAATTGGTGTAACTGAGCTTTCCTCCTCAGAAGCAGCGAACTCTGAGAACTCCCAAATCCTGAATGGTGCTCGGCTAATTGGATGGTTAAATTTAGCAAATCCTCAACTGTGCCTCACTGAATAAAACAGAGGTACCATTTATTATTTAAATGTCTGTTGTGACATGAGGCAGTAGCTCAGGGTGGGCTACCTTGCAAACCAGGCAATCTAGTAAAGTTATTATTGACTTGAGAGATGGAGCTTGTCATGAATTGCATCTGTGCTGATGCTGTCAGTTAATTTTGAGCCAGATAGCTGTAACCAGCTTTCATTCCACTAGCAAATACCTGGGGATATATGGGCTATGTACTAGCAGTGCTTGGCTGAAGAGGAATTAGTTTTGTCTTACAGTCAGTGATCCACAGCATCCAGCAGCCTTAATAATTAAAACCAGGACATGTCTCAAGACTCTGATCTGAGTATGTAAAAAGGAGATGCCTTATACTTTGTATTTTGTTTTTAAGAAAAAAAACCCTCACCAAATAAATGCTCTGCTGATGACTGAAAAATTTAATAATAAAGAAGGTTAAATGGGAGGAAATACTCCTGCTCAGGTTTCCCTCTGCTCGTGGTGCCAGAGCCTTGTCAGAGTGAAATATGTAACACTGGCTGAATGGCTGAGCAGCTTCCATCTGCTTCAGGATCTCTCAAAGATAATCAAGAATGATGAAAATTGTTTCTTCATTTTTGACCTCTAACCAACCTGTTAGCCTTATGTCTATAAAACAAGAGATGTCTCCAGACTGGACATAAATTGTAATGCCAGTGTAGATCACAACTCCTCTATCAATATTTGAACTGGAAAGAGCTTATATCAGTATAACAGCAGTTTATTGTATTCATGAGCAGAACTTTGTACCCTTAAGACTCGTTAATTTGACAGAAGCCTAATAGCATCTTGCAAATCTTCCTGCCATTTCTTGCAGGAAGTGAGGTCCTTCAGGATACGCTGTCCCAAGTCTAGGGGAGCCATTTGCAACATTCATTGCCTGCCCATGCCATCTTTCTGCAAAGCAGGAGATTTAGTCTTTTTTACCACAAAGATTGGTTTCATGTACGCAACAGTACTGTGGCACTGGCCCATCCTCACTCGTCTCTGCGCCTGCCAAATGACCTCTCCCGACAATCTCTGTCTCTTCTGTATAATAGCAGGCATTTTACAGCCATTGGGAGTTTTCTGTAAGTCCTTTGGCTTTTGTTTTTCACGCTGTTCATTCAGCTTGTGTGCTGTCTCCTTGCTTGCACCTCGCTGCCGTGGAAATTCCTGCATTCATCAGTTGGTCCTTATTCCTGAGCGCCCTGTCCCTTTTTTTCCCTTTGTGCTTTACTGATAGCACAGTGCTGATGCGTAGCTGACCATATAAAATGATACATTGTCTCACACCTCTCCTTTCCCCAAGTTCTGATTTTAATTTCCCTGAATGATTTATGTGCTTTGGGCACCCCGAGGAGGAGGAATGCTTCATGTTTAACTCCATAAAAACTGTTGGTAAGAGGTCTAACATCACGGGCTGTCACTCTGGAGTAGCATGTCTGTGCAGAAATGCTTGCTCAGAGCAAAATAAGGCTTGTGCTAACTCTACTTTTCCCCCAAGGATGAGTGTCATAGGTTTCTGGAGATTTTTATCATCTCTCAGAAGTTTTGTTACCTTGTGCCAATGCTGCATTCCCACGGCTGGTTAGCACAGCCAAGGCAGCCTGTCTGTCCTCAGCTACCAAGCCCCTCGTGTGGTCTGAGCACAGTGAGCAGCAGAATGGTTGTTGTCCTGCATCTCCCCCTCACTGTCAGACCTTCCTGACTGTCATTCCGGTGTCATTTTGGCTGCCTCATACTCCATCTCGTTTTCTTACATTCCTTAAACTCCCACTGCAGTAACTCTCAAAGGGTAATAAAAAAGGCAATTGAGTCTAAATATTGTTGGGAAAATGTTAAAAGATTGGCAACCTACTGGTAGAGACTATTGGCTTAAGAAGGATTTAGAGGGCCTTAAATAGCAGAGGTCATTGGCTGTGGAAGAGGAAAAGAACCCATGGAATATGTTTGCAGTAGATGGAGAAATCCCTGGAAAACTGAGTATTTCAGCACAGAAGTCATTGAACTTACACCTGAGCCTGAAAAAGCTGAACTGGAATACCCATTGTCCTTTCTGTGTTTCTTCACAGCCGACACATTCATCTGGGCCTTGTTTTTAGTGTGGAATGAGAGTGCATTGCTGTAGGTGCAGAGTCTGTCCTTTGCAGAGAGCCAGGCAGTCAGGACTGAGCCTCTCTGCTCCAAAACTTCTGAGTTGGCTTTTACAGAATATTAAAGACAACTTGAGACAACTGGCCATATCTTTGGAATTCATCCACTGCCACCCTGTGAACCTTCAGGGGAGACTCCTGAGAGAGATTATTTAAAATGCAATTTAAGCTAGCATGTTAATGTAAAGGAAGATAAACACCTTTCCCGTCTGTAATATTAAAAAGAAGGCTGAAATCTTTGAGGCACTGCAGGGTGCACAGGCTGGTATTAGGGCTCACCTTCGGTGCTTCTTGCTTCTTATTTTGTACGGGACAGGGATTCATTATCCTGAGCTCTCTTTGCAGTTGGGTTTCAGAAGGAGCACCTGTCCTGAAGATGCCTTCAGTATGGCTTGGAGATCTCACTGTTGGAACACTTTTTCTGAGAAACACGGGAAGTGAGTGGTTCGTTTGAAGGGCTTGTTTGCTTGGTGGTCTCTCTTTGGTAATTATTTGTGCTGACAACACAGCCCTTGGCTGGAGCAACCTGTGTGCTGTGGGCTTAGTTGTAGACTGCAGTGCCGCTGGACTCCTACCAGAGCGATGTTTGTTCACCTGTAGCAACAAAGTGAAATTGTGTTTATAATCCTTGCCACATCCCTGCAGAACTGTCTCATCCGTGTACCTTTGGGGCTTATGTGAAGAGACGCTGTTGCTCCCTTCCCAGCACCAAGTAGCAAGGGAGAGGTTTCCCTTGCCTGACTGAATTTTCTCTCCCTCCTTTGCGCTGCATCCCACGGGAGTGTCTTTCATAACACTCCTGGTAGCTTCTGCTCCCTTGAAAAAGAGCAGATCTTGTGGGGCACTGACTGTGTTGTTCTGGGCCTTACTCTAGTGCCCTACAAGTCAGTTAGTTGGACTGGTGGAGATAGAGACCATGCTCATCCCTGCTAAGGGAAGTGATGAACATTTCCCTGCCGTGTCCCGAGGATATGTGCTAGTCCAGCCCATAAGAGCTCACGTTCTTTGATCTGCTGCAACACATGTGCTCGAAAGGATTAGCAGAAAACTCCCTTCTCAGCAGCTTACAGTTGTCGTATATTGACACCTGTATTTTGGTATTTGCAAGCTAAGCCTGTGCACTTATACAAATAAGCAAGCTCAGTTCTACATGGGTAAAATTGTGGGATGAGCCTGTTTTAATTAGAGCTGGTGAGACTCCTCAACACTCCTGCTGTTTGCTGTCATAAATATCTTGCACATGTTTGCAGCACAGTGAAAAAGACAGAGTTATGGGGCAGGTGCTTCTTTTAAAGCAACAAATCAACTCCCAGATAATTGAAAAAGCCAGCTTTTTTTTCAGCACAGGTAGAGGATACAGAAGGAAATATCGTTACCAAATATCTGGTCTGCAAATCTCATGAGAGGAGAGTGGGGAATACCTACAGTAATGGGTCTCCTAGGATGTTTGTCTCTGGAGTTCAGACTGTTCCCTAGGGGTTACTTGGTAAGCAGCTTTTCTGGTTTTAAAGCAAACAGGGCTCAGTGCCCGGATTTTTCTTTCAGGATCAGCCTAAATTTTTCCTATGGCCGAATACGGATACTTAACATTTTTCGGATTCGTTGATTCATAAATCAAACTGGGAAGCTCTTGCAGTACTAAATAAAGACTATTTATAATAAAGAATATGCATCACAGTATTGCAGTCTCCAAAGCAGTGATGACATACTGTACCAGCTCTCCACCTGGATTCAGTCTCTCCTGTCAGGGCCTGCAGCAGGAGCCAGTGACACTTGCCAGTCAGAACAGTTTTTTACCTCCACTATAACCTTTTTATTTCTTGCTGTTTCACTTGGTCTGTATGAAAGCTCCATTGGCTGTCTCTTGCTTCAGCTTTCTTCCTAAGTAAACATCCTACTTTACCTTAATTTTATTAGGTAGTAGGTTTCTTCATTCTTATTTTCTATGCTTGTCACTTTTATTAAGCCTCTTGATTGTATATTCTTCAATGTGAATGGAGTCCTCATGCAAATATTCCTTGTTGATATTAGTGAGGTATTCCTGTGTTCCTTCCTAAACTGACTTAACTTTGCTTTCCTGAAATCCAGTACTGCTGCTCTGCTGCATTTGGAGATTATAAAAGTCAGAAAGCTGTGATCTCTCATGCAGGCTTCCTCTGGTTTAATTCCTGTTTGAACTTGAAAAGATGTTTTAGAGAAGCATCCCGTCTTAACTTGACAATCATCAGCAATGTGCAGTCCTCTGCAGTTCATGGGATATTGTTTCAGTTGTTAATGAACCTGTTAAAAGTTTGGCCTTTCAGCCTTTTATCTACTGAAGTTCTCTAGACTCTAATCAAATTTCTCTTTCTGTGCTGGCATTTACTCACTTTGATCTGGTTACCTTTCAGTCTTCTCTTTGATAAGGTGAACAGATTGAGGCCCTGGAACCTCTCTCTGTAAAATAGTTTGTTTCTCCATATTTAAACCATTCAGTGTCAGTAATATCTTTCTAGGAGTACCAAACATGGAGGAGGCAGTGTGGTGTGCCCCCTCCTTGCCAGTGTTTTGGTGCAGCCCAGAGCTGTCTCCTGTGGTTTTCTTCCTTAACAGACCAGGTTACAGCATTATGTGCTGTGTTAAGGATGTAGCTCCCTTTCACAGAGAGCCTGTTCAGACACAAGGTCTGTAGGAAGAGATAACATTTTTATTAGACTAGATAACACAGATGGAAAAAATGAATGAGGAGCCCTTCATCAAATAAGATCCTCCTCCACCCCTGCAAACTTAGCTTTCCTTGCATCTTTTGAGCTGCCTGGTTATATCAAAACTGTTGCCAAATACTTTGACCTTTATTTCCAGTCTTTATGCTATCCTATTGCTGTAGGATTCTTCTGGCCTCACCTTTAGGCTGGCAATGAGACTCATTATGTCAGGAGTCTGCCTTATTTAAGGAATCACGATATTTCTGCTGCAGGATTGTAGTTCTTCCTGCCTTGAAAAGTCTATAGTTGACATTCACTCCAAGCACTGCAAAAGTAGACTCAAGGTCTCCTTTTAAAATAGGAACTAAACATGCACAGCACAACACACAAAAAGGCTCTTATCTCTTAGTTGGTTTTTCATTACCTCCTGTGGCTCTAATCTGATTGCTTTGCATATATTAATGAAGAAGGAAATAAAATATTTGTAATAATAGATGCATGGCATTCTGGGATTGATTATTTATTTTCCAAAAAGGTATGCTCCAGTATTTATGGATTTAGGCAGCTTTGGGATGCTGGTGGTGGTTCCTTAGCTGTTCTAGGGGCCATCATGATGCGGTGAAATGATGTAATGAACTCTATTCCCTGCTGGCTGTTTGTTTTTTTTCTAGGAATGCCAATATTTGGGCTGTGACTTCCTTTTGTGGTTTTGTTCAGTACTTTGTAGACCTACAGAAGAGACACCCCCTTGCATAGGTATTTCAGGCCCATTCCTCACAGAAAATGCTTTTGCAATGGAGGGCTGGAGTGAAGGGCTGCAGACCAGACACCTCCACCACGCGCTGGAGGCTTGCCTCTGACTTTGATACTGAAATGTAAATGCTTGAAAAATCTTGATATCGCTTCCATAGTTAGGGAAATCAGAAGGGGAAAGCATGAGGTGTTCCAGCAGACACAATGAGAAAAGGATCCAGACCTTCCATTTCTGGTCTCCTTCACGAGTACCAAATTTTTTCAAGATTTACTTTTATGGAAGAACAGATGCTTGCACTGAAAATGTGACTGGTTTTCACGTTATCCAGGGCTGTCAGTGGGTGTTGAATATTTATATGCTGTAGGGAAAAGGTGATGAACTAGTTTGCTTCATACTAGCTTTTTCTGCAGGAATGAAAAAGCCAAGAATTCTCAGATGAAGCTTCCTGTTAGTTGTTTTCAGTGCGTGAATAGCAAGGATCATGTGGAAGAGTGTGTGGGTGATGAGAGAAAACTCCCCTGGGTTATGTAGCGAGAAGTTGGGGCAATTCTTACCTCTCAGCATGTGCTTGGTTTGACAGTGAAAATAAATAAGAGGGACCTAAGAAAGAGAGTTCTTCTATTTCTGAAAGGAAGCCTATGGAAGTGTTTTATATTGTATTGTCGTTACAGTCTATAGAACCTGACATCCTCTGATTTTAATCTCTGCAGAGCTGTAAATGCCACAACATATTCAGAAGGCGTGATGATCACTGGGTCACTGATTGCCTATGGAGATGTGCCTGTTTCAGCCACCTTGCTGCTGCCCCGGAAAATCAAAACGTAGCTACCTCACACTTGAAATGTTGTTGAGTCCTCTGTCCCTTTTCTCTCCCAGTGGTGATAAGTGTAGAGATATTGAAGTGAAAACATCCACGACTTCTTTCTGTAATAGGTGAGAGCCTGAGCAGATGGAATATTTTTACCAGGGGCCAGGTCAGGACAGTCTTTTCACAGTAGGTGTGTACTTGAACAGGTCTCTGTTGGCATGTTTTTATTTCCCCTTGGAGGCAGTTTCTCTGTGATGAGTGAGGTTGTTGCGATCCTTCCCTCCTCTAGAGGAGGAATGTGAGAACGTGCATGCAAGTGTGTAGTCTCTCTCTAGAAGCTGCCTCTTTGCCATGGTGGTGCTGCTCACCCCTCACCTTCTGATTGCTGTCCTTGTTTCCTTGAAGACTTACCCATAAGCAGTTTGCTGGTTCACAGGAAAGAGCGTGGTACCTCATGGTGTTGGATGATGAATTGATACCTTTAAACTTGTCCCCAGTGGTGCAGAAAAGAAACTGGTGATGAGAAGAAGCCGGTAATGGCAAGTGAAGTTCCTTCTGGAAACAAAACATAAAACTATATGATGTGCTTGCATCTCTGCCAGTGCTGTCCCTGGCTGTTGTGGGGATGGGGGGCTGATCCCAGTGCTGGAGCTGAGCAGGGTGAAGCTGAGCAGAGCAACGCTGGGCTTGTCATGCTGGTTAGGTGTGATTGTGTGCTGAGACACACACAACTCGAGCTGCCTGTATGTTACCAAGGAGTGGGATGGTCTGGGCTGAGAGAGACCCTCGGGAGGGTGCAGCTGAGGGGTTTCTCTGCAGCAGGGCAGGAGGTGGATGAGGTCTGGTGAGTTATAGATCAGGTAGTGTATGTACTGAAGGTTAACACTGAGAGCGTGTGGGTATTTCAGAAATATGCTTAAAACACTTAATGAGGGCAGAAGTAAAATTTGTCTGCCTGTGTTTATTAATTTTTCTTTTGTAAGCTTGAGTTGCTCTGAACTAGGTATTCTGGAAAGGACTGAGTTCCCACCAGCCAATCGACATTAACTATTTATTAACACAGCTTTATCATGAATCAGCCTGGTGTTTTAAGCAAAAGGATAGTCCCAGGAATTATCACTGGTTCCTTGGCACAAGACTGATGGGGCTCAGTGAATTCTCTAGGTTTTGCCCAGCATTACTCTGTGGGTTAGGGAGGATTTGGGAGGGAAGAGATTTATCTCTTGGTAAAAATGATGGTTGTTGCATGTTTCACTCTCATATTCTCTGCTGCAATGAAAGGGAGATTATAGCTGTGCTTTCAAATGTCTGAAAGTTGTTGACAGGAACAGTGAGAAATCTCAGATGCTATCTGTATTTCCGGATCTCAGTTGTTTTATTCAGTTCTAGCTGCAATAAATTTCAATGAGGAGAGGAAAAAAAAAAAAGGCATGTCTGTTCCCTCTATTCTATTTTCAGTGCCTTTTGGGCAGCTCACTCCTCTTCTTGGTCTGTTAAGCCATTAGCATTATTTTCAGTGCTCAGTTTTTGGCTGGTGGGGGTAGGAAGAGTTGCCCAGAATTCCCAGTGCTGTGTGCCTTTAGTGGGCCCAGCCTGGGCTTGTGTGCAGATGTGTTTCACACTTTCCATAGTGGGAATGGAAGTTGGGTTTGTTCCCCTCTATTTCTGTGGGAGGAAGGAAGAGGGACTCAGCCCATGGTATGGGGCATGGAGGTCTGTCTTTCCCTGAAGTATAGGGGTTCTGGGGTATCCAGCACCCCAGGGGAGATGAGACATACTTTCATCCTCAGATCCCTGGAGCTAGAGATGGGATGGCCACGAGGGATCCTCATTCAGGTGGGAGTGGTGCACACACAGATGTGGGAGAGAGGCAAGAGGTGCTGTGCTGAACTCCACTGCCTTGTTTGTGCTCAAATTCTCTCTTGACCAGCATGCCATGGAGTAGATGGAGATGTGCATTATGGAGGTGTTCTCATTGTGGACTTGCATGTCCCCCCACCCAGGTGGGAAAAGACCCAGGAGAATACCACCTCTGGCACATGGCTGTGCAGTACAATCCCTTTGGCACCAAGAATGTGTGACCAAGTGCTGCCCAGCTCTGACAGCCCCAAGCTGCTTAGCTGTGCTGTACCCAGAGCCAGCCTGATTTCCCTGATTTGTTCTGAACAAATATCCCATGAGTGAAGCAGTATTGGCTTCTTTGTAGGCGTTTGCCTGAAGGAGCAGTAGGTTCATGGAGTAGATGGGAGTAGCGGGTGCTGTTTGAGGTGTAATAAAGAGGTGCAATTGCATTCCCTGGTCTTTGACAATCTCTCGGAACTTTTATGAACCCTTAACAAAAACCACTTTAGGAACTTCTGCCTTGGGAATCCTTTGCCTGAAAGGCACCAGATTTGGATTCTAAATCTTAATCTTCATTTCATGAGGCACCTGCTCGTTTTTAGACTATGTGTGACTATTTTAGAGCACTTGTAGCTTACTTTTAAGCCAAGATCCTTCTAGGAAAGATTTTTAACTTTGGCAGAAGCTGTACACAGTTGTAATATTTTTCCTTTGGGAAAGCTGGCACTGATCATTTATGTTCTGAGAAAAGACTGGTTTTCATTTTACAAAAGAAAGAGAATTAAACCCCAGGTTAGGAAGAATAAGAATAAAGAATTCCCCTGCTTTTATTTGTAGAGGCCACATACTTCCTTACACAACCCCAGTGGCATGGAAACCCCATGGTGACCCTGTCATTGTGCAACACAGAATGGAGATTAATCTGGAGAGCAATAGGTAATGAAATGAGTAGTTTTAGCTTTTTTTGTTGTGTTAGCAGTGAGGGTATTAAGGGCTCTAAGTGAGAGAAATACACTTGCTACTATTTCGGGGGGGTTATCTGAAGAGTGAGTTTAAAACATCATTATACAGAAGTCTACAACCTCTTCTGTTTGTGTTTATATTTTTGGTCAAAGACCAGGAGGTAGGAAATACTCGTTAGCAGAAGGAACTGCAGGTGTTTAAGGCTCTGGTATTAACTCCAGCCATTAAAATGGCAAAGGACAGAAGAGGTTTTTTTTCCCCAGTGCATTTTACTTCCTGCATCCTTTTGCCTGCTTTTGTGTTCCTTAATCTCTTTGTACCTGGGCTTCCTACCTGTAAATGGGAATGAAGATTCCTGCTAAATGTTCTCTGGTTTGCCAGAGAGACAATAAGAACAGACAAGTTAGGGCTGGTTATTACTGGCTAGCAGCAAGGTGGAGGCCATAGTTTGCAAAGAAAAATAATTGGCTACTGTATTAGCTCTGTGCTTAAATTGGCCTCATAGAGCTTTCTAAGACAGAGTTAAAAAATTTTTGACATCTCTGATACTGACACACAATAAGAGCTCACACTTCTGGAGCAGGCACTTCATGGACCTGAAGCAAAGTTTCCTGTGCTGCTTTAAGCCAGGGTTGGTGGCTGCATAGCAAAGTAGCCCTGCTCTATCCAGGGAGTAGTTTCCTGTGCAAACAGACAGCACTCACCAGAGATCTTGGAGACTGGGCAGGCTGTGCCTGGATTTCCGGCACAGTGAGGTGCTTTCTGGACAAGATCCCAAGCTGCCAATCTCTCTGATGTACGTGCCAGAAAAATCTGTGTAGAGCTGTCTAACATATCGGTAACTTTTTTGTTTTTTAAAGCCTATCCTTTTGAAATCTAAATGTTATAAGAGTGAGTGTTGTGTTATTCCTGTGCTGGCATCTCCTGGGATGACTTTCACATCATATGGAAGCAATGCTTTGAAACTGGTCTCTTTACTACTTGTCTCGTAATCTTTCTGTTCTACCTCAAGCATCTCACACCAACCTCCTCTTTGTGCTCCACTTCCTTTGTGATACCATGGTTTTGCATCCTGAAGATTCTCCAAACGACCTAAATACATAAATGAGAAAGGATTTCCAGAAATCAGAATTGCTTAAGGTGTCTTTCACAAGCAGAAGCTGCAGGAGGGTAAAAGGACCAAAGCTGAGACTTCCCAACCTTGTGTGTGCCTGCTTTTCTCTGCTCTGGGCTCGAGAAAGTGACTTTCCATTTGCTCATAGATACACCAGCGCTTCTGTTGCTGAGCTCTGATCATCAGACAAAGCAGGCACTTGGCACAGCTCTCTCTCCTTGTTTCGGTCACTCAGTTGGCCTTTGTTTCAGGGCCCATTGTGCTCTGTGGGTGAGGTGCAGATGATGCTGCTTACTCTAGATATTGTCCCTCTTACAGTCCTCTCAGTACTGTCCAAGCCTGGCAGTACTATGAGTTGTGATGCCCAGTCCCAACACTCCCATCCTGCAGGTGCTTTTGGCAAGACCAGCACCTGCTTTTCCTTAAAACAGGGCTGGGAGCAGTGAATGCGAGACCTACAGGAAATTGTTCCTGGACTGGAAACAAAAGCAAAGGAAAAGCCTGCCACAACCAGACAGAGAAGCTATTTGAATTAAAGGCACCTGCTGTCTCCCACTGAGCACTGAATACTAGCACACAGTGTCATTTGCAGGGCAGACCAGTACTGACTTCTGTTAGCCTGGGATTTTGGCTTCTGTAGCTTTCTCCCTCCTGCCTTGAAGAGCCAGTTTGGAAGTTTAGAGCCCCGAGGTGAGTAGGAGATGTTCTGGGAAGAAGGAGCAACCGAGGGTATCACATGTGAGAAACAGGAATCCCACCTTTTCTAGGCCTCCCTGATTTTTTGTGTCATTGGGTAGATGAGCCCAGGTGTGCTTTCTGCTCTCCACATCCCTTCAGGGCTTTTATTCTAAGAGTCTGGTGCATTCTTCATGTCAGTAGCTTGTGGGAAAAACATGACAGCCATGATAAAAAAGAACTGGAGGAAGGAACTGGGATTTATATTACCTTAAAAATAATAATACCCTCTTTTCTTTTTCATGTCGTCCTGCTTATCTAGGATATTGGCTCGCTCCCTCACAGTGCCTCTGAACAAAGTGAGCTGTGCATATGGCTCTGTACAACTCATCCTGAACAGGCCTGTGGCAGTAATGCCTGTTGGACTGTTTGCATGGGGGTGCCCATCACTTTTCCTGTCTGCTTCTAACATGTGGACAAGAGACTGAAATGCAAAATGTGGTTGCAGTGGCCACACTTTTGCACCAGCGTGCGCGTTCACATGGGGGGGTGCATCTGAACACACTCACCCTGCAGGTGGAGAACTGAAGTCTATGCCCACTGGTTTGAACTTGGAAAGATGTCGTAGGTGGAGTGTGTGGCTTGAACAAAAATGAGCTCTTATTAATTGAAGTGCTTAGAAAATTTAAACATTTATGGAGAAATGCTTCTATGGCCTTCATTTTATAGAGCCCCCTCTGCAGCTAACAAGTTATTACTGTAGGATTATAAAAGCATTATGTGCACAGTACTCATGCTTCACATTGTTTAACTTCTCCTTTGGTCCAAAGGGACCAGACAGTGAAAACGTGATGCAAACTCCGCTGGGAGAGTCAAGATAAAGCTTTGCAGTAGAAGGTTAACCAGATTGTTGGTGCCTCTGTGGGATGCTCTAAGAGGCCTCTGCTCTGACAGGACAGCCTGTGCATGGCAGCTTAGTTTATCTGGATCCCATAAGAGGAGTTTTGCTGCCATGCAGGTCCTTTCCTGGGAGGGAGGTGTCAGGTCTGCTTTCCTTATTACTGGCTTGTTGTCGTAAGACCGGGACTGTGGGACTGGGGGAAACAGGTTAGAAGGGACCTTTGGAGGTCACTGAGCCCATCCCCCTGCTCAGGCCAGGGCCAGCTTCAGTCAGTCTGTGACAAGAACTGCTGCAAGCTGGGTGGTGCATGCAGCCTCCCAGAGCACAGACATCTGCCAGGAAAGGGGTGATGCAAATTCCTCTCTGCATGTGTAATGAATCTTCTGCCTTTTTGTAATTAAGTGCTCATGCCTGCTCTTCCATGCAGACTCTAAAGACATCTAGAGAGGTGACAGGCTTAAGGAGACAAACACTAAAGAAAGGAAACCTGAGAGTGTAAGAATGGATTTAAAAAAAAAAATTTGGAAAAGTTAGCATTTAGGCAGTCTTTATAGGCACTAGGTGTAAGGCAGCTCCTTACATTTCCAGGGCTGCAGGTGAAGAGTGCTTATGCAGGTGCTGACTGCCTGGAGCATTTTGGTTTTCCCTCCCAAGGAAGGCATGCCTGCAAACCACAGGGACAGACCTTCTGGCAAAGCTGGAAGGCTTGAGCCACCTGACACTGCTCACTGAAAAAAAACTGCAGGGTCCTTGTGTAAGAGTATAAGAAAAAGAATAACCCCCACTCATCCTCTGTTTCAAATCACTTTTTGAATTTAGTAGATCAGAATCTTTCAGAAACTCTGACCCTTGCCATGGTTGTAACTGATGCTAATTAGAAGTTTTTCCCTAATATTCCTTGTGGATATGTCCCCAGATGCACTACCTGAAGCCTGGGCTTTAACTACTGAACACTGTTTCTTGGTATCTTTTTCTCATGCCTCCCACTCTGAGGAAGCTGCAAGTGATCATACCCTGATTTCAGAGAGATGGAGCCAGTCCACCCCAGCAGTTTAGTCGGAACAGTTGCTGTTGGTGCCTGCACTGTCTTCACCAGAGCAGCTTTCACTCAAAGAGGAGATTTCAGCTGGCAGGCAAGAGTTGGTTCCCTTTTGAGTTCAAATATAAACAAATAGTACTTAATTTCTTAAATGCTTCTTCTGCTAGTTGGTGATGCTGTAAGAAGTAGCTTGGGGAGGTAAGTCAGGACTGATTACCTTAATGCATACAGGGCTGTAGATTAAGTATTTCCATTAGAATCTTTCCCCGTTCAGTGTGTTGCTCCTCAGGACTGCTGGAGTAATGACACTTCAGCTTTGAGGTGATGGGCAAAATGCATTTTTCTTATACTTCAGATTTGTTTAGGGGTAGGATAGTAGAGAGGGGGCTTTTTCAAAATTAACAAAGCAGAGCATGGGAAAGATGATGCTGTCCACCTACAGTCCCTTGTCTATGCACACCTCTCTTCCTTACAGGCAGTCTGGGGGCTGCAAGAAATGTGACTGCAAAATTCAGTGTACTGCTTTGGGAATACACATGAATATGATGCAAAGGAAGGAAAGGAGAATTCAAAGACAAATATTCTGTAGGATGATAAATCAGAAGGCTGCATATTGTAATTAGGAGTAGCACTTCTAGGTTTTTCATGGGGTGTTAATTTCTTCATAATCTGAAATAATTGAGTCAAGTGGTATTTTTATTTTTTTCCTCCTTCCCTAGGGAGAATAGAAGGGGACTGGCTAGTTTGGTCCCACCCATACTTCATTCTTCTGCAATCTATTTATAGCCTCTGCAGAGGGCAAGGAAGGAGGGAGACCTTGGAGAAACAGGGAGGCTTAGCCTTGTTTGTTTTACATTTGAAACCCTGGCTTTTAACCCCTTCCTTGCTAAGCTGCCCCATGAATATCAGAAATCTTTTACCTTTGGCAAATAAATGAGCACATCTTTTGCCGTCAGCTCCAAAAATAAAATATGTATGTTGTTAACTCCGCATTATTACAGAGTAACTGCCCTTCAGTATTTATGAAACATCTGTTGTTGTGTGTTGGCCTCGTCTCAGTGCTGTGACTGTGTGTGTGTGTAGCACACACATATGAAGCTCCCATCCTCTCCAGAGGTACTTCCTGGGCTCCGCTGGGGCAGCGGGTGAAAGGAAGAGCAAGCCTGGCTGATACTTCCAGATTCACTGTGCTGAAGAGATAAATGGAATTGCCAGAGGGTTACTAATACCCTTTTAAAAGAAGAAATACTCTCTCTCCCAAAAGGATGTGGAAAAAATTAGAGCAATTACATTTGTATCATGAACCTCTGTACCAAAGGGAACAGGGAAGGGGAATGCAGTGGAAGGAACAAGACATGGAGTTCCCATTCTGTGCTCCACACTAAATAGCTGGGCTTAAAACAGGGACAGAAGAAAATGGTTATCAGTATTTTTCTCAAATATGTTTTCTCACAAATGTGGGCATGAGCAGGGGGTGGCTTTCCAGTATCAGTAGGATGCAGGATATGTTACAGCTGCATATTCTGACACAATACAGCGCTGCTCCTGTGCAGCATTCCTTGTGTGCACAAAGAGAGCAGGCTCTCTCTAGCACCCTGTGTTGCTAGAGCAGCACTTCCCAAAGTGGGAATGAAAGTAAAGGTGGCTTTTTTTCTAGGTTAATGCCAATGGATTTTTCCTTATTAAGCTGAGTTCTCTCTGCTGCAGCCTCTGCCACAGCGTAACTGGAGATGCCCTGCTTGCCAATGTCTGGGAAGTCAGTCTATTTTCCATCTGTAAGTAATGTTTTAGTGTTTAATGCAATTTATCTTCACTCACATCCCAAAAGATGTCAACACTAAAACATTTGCTGCAGACATCATAAACTCGAGACATTGGCAGGCACTGCTGAACAGAGCAGAAACAGTGGCAGTGAATACATATTTTTGAACCATCTGGTATGCAAGTGCTATTCTATTGGATCAAAAATTGACACGGTGCAAAAAACTCACCCCCGTTTGTCAGGTGACCTTTGGGCAGTCGACAGAGAAGTCAGTACTGCATGTAAATGCACTGGAAACAGTACGGGCTGTCTCAGTTCATACTTCTGGGCCCTGTTCCCTCGCTTGCCAGGTTTCAGAAACTAATAGGCTTATTTAGTAACGTTTAGGAGCAGCTCAGATAAACCAGTGCCTTGAGGGCTTTGCGCACCACTCAGCTCTCTGCATACGCACTTCCTTCCCTCTGTGGCCTGCAGGGAAGCAGAGTTTCCAGAGCCGTGGTTGGGAAAGATCCCTCTTCTTTTTTCTCCCTTTGTGTGTTTTGATGTTTTGCTTTCTATCCAGGTTTCCTTTTGTCAGGAGCAGCTTGCACAGGTAGTAAACACATGTGAACACGTGCGCACAAACACAGGCGCCGCTGTGTGTTTTGTCTTTGTGGTATGTGCCTGTAGTGGGAAGAGGACTCATGGGGCTCTTCATGTTTTGATGGAGAAGCCCCTTGGAAACAAGTAGTCCAATTATTGCCAGTCTTTGGCTAAGGGTACTGTATACTTCAGCAGTGACATCTCTGCAGACAGCTGTTCCCAAAATAAATATTACCAAGTCTCTAAATTTTTTCCCCTTTCCTTCCCAGAGGATTTCTATCTCGTTTCTGACCATGCATCAGATGAATGCGTGTTTACTGCTGCCTATAAGCAGCAACCAGCATGAAAAATGGTAAAATTTCTCAGCTAACCCCTAAAAGCATGATTGAAAGTAGGGGCCCTACCAGCTGAAAGTCTGAAAGGCTGAGTGTGTGCAGTCTCCCTCAGTTATAGGTGTCTCAGAATGACCCCAGAGAAAAGTGGCCCATAGCTCCTTCCATGAAAAAGCCAGCTACGGTGAAAGCGTGGCCACCCCCACACAGAGCAACCACAGTTCTGCCTTTAATGGTTAAATCAGACTTTAAAATACGCTGTGTAACAAAGATTACTTTGAATTCAAAACCATGGTAAAAACAATCAAAGGAAAATGAAGGTACCATCTTTCTGGAGTAGTGACAGGTTGTCCTGTGGCATCTCCCTGTCTCACAATTCGTATAAAACATTGTGTCCACAACAGGCTTTTGAGACAAACACCTGATTACTACACAAGTGTTTGAAGAAATCTGTACCACCCCCATGCTTTCTTTTGCTGCAGCTTTACTTTCTCTTTCTCCTTTGAAGAAAGAGGTAATTTCCAGATTAATGCTGTCTCTTTATGAACAGATTTAACTAGGTTGCTCTATATCTCTTTGTCTTGGAGGCTGAATAATACACAGGTGATAGCAATAGGAGTCATTGGCTTCATTAAAAGTAGCTGATACTACGTTTTCATTGGGCTAAAATGAAGCGACTCAGTATGGATTAAGCACCTGGGTTTTACAGTCTCTGCCCCGTAGGTTTATGTGTACAGGAAAGACAGCCACATCTCCTGGAAGGTGAAGTTGCCCTGAATTTACTGTCATCATTTGGAAAGCTCTGCCGTGGACAGATATTCCTTGCTGAAAGAGAGCATTACTCAGTTGCAGCCTAGGAGGAGGGATGGGGTGCCCAGGAGTCGTCGCGATTATGAATGGGATATGTTTAAATGAAACTTCTTCCAGAGCCCTTTGCATTGAGAAGACGGGGAGATAAGCCAATAAACCAAGGAGTGGACTTCCCTCCTGCACACATGCACTAGCAACTTCTGGATTTGCATAAGTCTCTTGACAGAGGTGCACGGGAATTGTACATTCTGGGGCTGCTGAATCAAATGGGGAGGTGGCATAGTGTGTGCTGAAGCCTTTTTAGGTATTGTTTTCCTTATTCCCATAAGAAAGATACTGATATCGCAGAGATCTCTAGTTCAGGCTTTAAATAAACTAGAACCAAAGTACAAACCTATTTTTAGGTGACTTTAAAATATCTTGACATGTTTACCAAGCTGGCTTTGAACCAGCTACAGTGTGTAAACACTTAATACAATATATTGCCGAGGCAGAGAATTTCTGTTTTCTTACAGTGTGGGTTAGTAAGTGCTTTTCTTCACCACACAAGCACCAAAAAGGAAGGAAGATACAAATGTAAGCAACAGTGACACTTGACACGGTGTCAGTCTCCAAGCATCCTTTTGATACATGCTAGTGCCGCAATACCTTCTCCAAAGTCACATTTTGTATTCAAGCACACATCAAAAAAAATAAAACAAAGCTACGATGCACAGCCTTCAGTCTGGCTTTCTAATGCTATATTGCTTAATAATTTAAGGACAGTGATAGCCTAAAAATTGCAGTCGTAGCAGCTTCACATAACCTACATTAGAGAGAGGGGGAATATCATATTTATTAGGTACTCAAGATGTCTGACTTTATCAGGAAAAAATCTTCTTTGTGTTTGGTACTATATCACTTAGAAGGGCTCAGCTATATGTTCTGTATTACTAACAAATCCATCTATAATCATTTTAAGAGGCTGTTGTTCATGGTCTCTGCTTCCCCCAGCGCTACTCCTGGGGCCTCACTAGAATAAACAGCAGCTCTTCTGGGACAGCACAGAGAGGGAGAGTGGAGCCAATTCGATTATTGCAAACAGTAGAGTTGTGCTATCATGGTGTCCTGCTCCTGATAGCTTTCCTGTTCCCCATGAAGGTGCCTGTCCTCAGTGGGTCCCTCTGCCTAGCAGCTATGGCACCAGGAGCAGTGCAGCTGTACTGCCACCAGCCCTGCTCTGCTGGTTGGGTGGTGCATTTTGCAGACAAAGGTGGTGTTTTCTGGTGTCATGCTTATAGAAACAGTGTGTTTCCAGTTATGAGGTGGGTTTTTCTCTTTAGGAAAGCGTGACATCAGTGCAGGACTGAAAGGTCATAGGAATCGCTTTTTAGCAAGGTAATTTCTGAGTTCAGGGGACATTGAATTCAAATTATGATATATCCTAATGTTATGTTCATACACTGTTAAGGTTTTATCAGTACTAAACCAGAAAAATGTATTCATCCCTTGAGAATGCAGATGCTTCATGGGGCCTGCTATTGACTGTAGCAGAGAAGGAATTTGATTTCTGGGCTAAGAAGATCTGTAGAGAGCACTGATCCTTGGGAGATTACAGTATTTCCATAAATATGGCAGGGAATATTGTGGTACTGGCAATGACACACACAAAATCTGTGTTCTTCCTCTCATACTGGTTTCTTCTTGCAGGCTTTGTGACTTTAACTAGGTTTTGTTTTTCGACTGACAGTCATCCTACAATCTTCAGCTCAGCTGGAGTTACCTACTTGGATTCATCTTGATTTTCTCAAAGGATTGCCAGTGTCCTGGATTTTGGCATTACTGTTAAATGTTCGCCACCTATCTCTCTGAGCTCTGGATTATGCTGCCGGCTGGCTGAGTTGGAAGAGTCTGTTCCTCTTTTGTACTTAGCTGTTAATTCAGGTGCACCTTGCAGCCTCCAGATGCCTTCTTTGAAAGGACCTCTGTTTTTTCGTGAAGGATTGAATTGCCTCTGCTCTGAAGTGTTATCTCCACTGTTCTGTGCTGCAGCAGGGGGGTTAGCAGCCTTTATTTCCACCAGGCTGGTGTGAGAGTTGGCTGTCACAGTGCAGTTACAATACAGTTGCCAGCCCCAGTAAATCAGCACCGCCAGTGCTTGCTGGGCTGACGTCTGATCCAGTGTATAACTCTTCTCACCGGTGGAAAACTCATTCCTGAAATGTGGCGATGGTCAGCTGAATTTGCAGGACCAGAGATCAGCTAAATGTCACAGTGCCACGATAGCTCACATTCCTCCGTAATGTGGCAGCGGTGACAGGGTTATTAATAGGTGTAGGTACCTGTTCCTGGATGCTTTATGGGAGCACAGTGGGCATAAATGGCAGTGAAGGGATTTGTTTGTGGGTTGAGTGACTTCACGGGATAACAAATGTTATCGGCTGCCACGCTGTCAAGGACACAATTAATTCTGGTTGCTCGGTACAGTTAATTTGGTATGCATCTCAAATGTTTTCAATGAGCTTTGCATGCAGATCCACTGGACCGTAAGAAAAGTTTCTTTTTAGCCCTCAAATCTGCCTCATCTATTTTAAAGTGATTCTAAAGGGACCTGACAGTGTCCCTTTATGTGAAACAGAGCTGCTGGTTGAAGTCAGAGGCACTCTGCTCTGTGCTCTCCCTCTCTCTCCCTGGGGGCACTTGGGCTGATTGCCTTTTTGTAAGACTCCAAACTGTATCAGGCTCCTAATCAGCTCCCAGAGCCCTCTGGGTGCAAGACCATCACCCACCAGAGTGGCTATCTGTAGCCTTTGGGGAGTTGCAGTTAAAGGGTGGTACTGGTCCTTATTAAAGGAAAAGAAAACATGGTTCACCATTCTGTTCGAATCTCTTGTGTATTTCTAGGGCATCAAATTTAAAATTGAAGTGCCTAACAGAAGAATTCAGCTTTGTGTGTGTTGGAAAAGTATGCTGATTTATTTATTACTATTCTCATTTAATTCATAATAAGGAAATAGTAACACACAGAGTAACAGATTTTTAATTACTGTTCTTCCTAGCCATTACCATTCTTCCTCTGTCTTCTGTTTTCCGCTTAGGATGGTGAAAGTCAAGTTTGTTGTTAAAACAGCAAAGTTGGTAGTAATGGGAGCAAAGAAAGAATGAACTCTTTGTTTAGGAACTCAAGTGGGGAGAGGGGAAAAACTCCTTGTGGAAAAAAAAAAAGGAAGGGAGAGTAACTTAAGTGCTGCTATTAAGCCATATTATTGGGACACTGGGTTTGTTCTTAATGGCGGGAAATTAGCAATGCAAATATTTCTAGTCACCAATTACCCATGATATAAATAGGTCGGAAATTTGCACTGTTAATACCAGCCGTGTTGAAACCTTTTCTCAGCAGTTCATCAGCAGAGAGATTTTGGGGTTTTTTGTCTGATTTGTATTCCTGTGGCTTGTTAAAGGCTTGAAGAGGGGGAGGAGAACAGGAGTGGGAGAAAAACAGGTTTAATGGACTGTAAGGAGTAAAACTCTCTTCTGTTACTTCTACTGTAAACAAAACAATCAGCTGAAGCCTGACTTTGTTTAAAAAAGGGAAAAAATGTAAATAGCAGTGGTTCTCCTGTGCTGTTGCTCTTCCATACTTTATGTGCCTTCCTTAGAGGGTTTTATCCTTTAAATACAAACAAGAAGGCTTTACAGACACATAACTGCCAGAACAATACTCTCCCCAGACAGTATTTCTGCAGAGAATATAATTAATCCAGACTATGGTGAGAGATGTGGGGAGGCTGAGGTGTCATGCTGGTGGGCGCCATGCATGCATCAGTCACCGAAACTCAGCCTTGGTAGGTCTTCAGAGCTTTTCAAGGCACCCAAATAGTTTAGAAGCTACTTTTACCCAACAGATTTTGCTGAATGAAATATCTTATTCAGGGACCAGATGTTTCTGTTGAAAACTGAATACACACACAGACACATGGAGATGCGCCTGCTCTCCTGTCTGCTGTTTAATTGTTTAATTTTTAATTATATGAACTGAGCAATTGTGGGTTGCATGTTTTGTTCCAGTCTGCTCTTTCATGTTGCATCCCCACTAAGAAACAGCAGCTTTTCTGGTGCAGAAAATCGTGAGCTAACCCAACACAGTAGTACTGACAAAAAATAGCTTTTTGTGAATTTGGCATTGGTATTATGGCACCCAGTAGCTCAGGCTATGGGAATAGCTCTGCCATCCTACAACATACTTGCTGCCTCTCCCAGAGGAGGGGTACTCAGCCCTGGGTAGTTCTTCAGAGTACCACACATTTAGAATTTAGGAAATAAATGAAGGAGAAGGTAAAGGAATTTTTAGCCTTGTGTTCACTGTCTTCTTCTGGAGGCTATAAGCCACTGGTTTACCCATGGGAGGAGGTAAGCCCTAAGCTTCTGCTGGGACCTCTGCTGTACTAGCAACCACTCTCAAAGGTTTTATGATGTACCACAACTGCCCAATGAACTAGGAGAATGGGATTGAAGACTGGCTGCACAGGTAGCTTGTGTGCTTTTTTCCTCTTGAAGATTCTTAGCATGTTGAGAGAATAGTGCATGAGCTGTACCTGCGTTGCTGTGAGGTGGGTGTCACTGTGTTCTACCACTAATGCACTGGGAACGTTCTTGTCCCTGAGGTCCATGAAGAGACACTCTCCAAACTCAGGCTTAAAGGCAAAAAACCTCGTTTTTCCTGTTTCATTCCAACTACTAGACCTTGCTGTTGAACCCAGGCACACAAAGCACTGTAACTGTGTTATGGATCATTCAGTGAGCAATTCCTTGGCTTGTGAAGGAAGTGTTCCAGGTGAAGGATTGGCTTCACTGATACTTTTAGGTTGCCAGACTACAGTCAGATACTTGTGTTGCTCTGTATCAGTTAAGATGTCTCTGCAGGGAGAGGTGGTGCTATTCCCTCAGCACTTTTTGCCACATTGGCTTGTGTGGAATTCTCAGGGATGCTCACAGAAGTTTATCTGTGAGGCTGGCGTTGGAAAGTCAATGAGCATTGCACTGCACGATCCTGTCTGCATGTTGCACACAATGGGAAGTGCTTGCAAGGACTTTTCACTAGTGTTTGGATGTGCTGCCAGGCCTGGCCAGGTTGTGATTCCTGCCTGCAGCTGGTCTGGTCCCATGCAAGACAAATTGATGAGTGAGGGTGTGAGTCTGTGCACGTTGTGAGTCTGCACATTTGTCTGAAGCAGGGCAAAGCAAAGTGGTCCTTTTTACTGATTATAATAACTTTGTAGTTAATAAAATGTTCTGCAGCAATGCTTAACCACACTCAGGGAGGAGGTAACTGAAGGCTTGGGGGCTATGCCTCTGGTCGGTAGCTGTGTCATCTGTGTGTTATGGATCATAGAGTTTTATACAGGAACAGTTTTAGCTTGATCTTAATATGCTATTTCGTCAAAACTCACCCTTTGAAGGAACAGCACACAGGGTGAGGGGAGAATGGTTGTTCACAAAGGCTTCTGCTCCTCAGCCTTTCCCAAGAAGAGTGGTAGCATCTGCTCCTCTCCCTTGGCTGCTCACTGCAGGATCGCGCTGCTCTCATTACTCTCTGCTCTCAGCTGCCATGTCAGATCACACCATCGGTCCATCTACTCCAGGGCTGTGCCTGCTCATGTTTGAGAGCTCACCCACACCTGCACTCAGCTCAGTAACTAGCACCAAACACATGCAAGGAAGATGAATTTCTCCTGTCTATCCCATCCTATCTCCTGGCATCTGCTCGTGCCTCAAAGCACTTACCCTTCAGTAGGATTTGAGCATGAGGAGCTGTGCTACCACAGTGCTTCTGCTGACTCCAGTATTGTCCTGTCATCATCTTCTATGAATTCATCATGTGGTCTGTGTGCACCTGCTTCCTGGACAACTTGGGAACCCACGTACCTTAAGAACATTTTATTTTAGTGATTTAGAAAGGAGCATTATCATCTCATGTCAAAAATACATTATGAAGGCAGCTTGTCTCCACATGCTTAACCTGATGAGGAATAGCAGCTCTCAAGGGATAGCAGTTCCTATTTAAAAGCTAAAAAATGATAATTTTCTTTCAAATATCCTCAGAGATTTACATGTCATTAGCCCATGCTCTCAAAGCTGGCAGACCCCAAAACACTGAAAACTGAACTAGAGCACTAATCCCTTCCTGAAAACAAAAATGACAGAGATCCTCCCTCACACTCAGAGGTTAGCAAAAAGCACTAGATTGTTGGGGAAAGCTAAGTAATTGCATCCCCACTGTGCTCCCAGGAAGGACAGCTTTCCCCTTGTGTGCTATGCACTATGGAGCCCTGTGTGCAGTTCAAGGGATAACCTGGTTTAAAACAGTTAATAATTGGATCTTGGATGCTTAAAGGAAAATTATCTCTCAAGAGTGTTGCAGGAGAAGTGACAGCAGGAGTTGGGAAGTGTATCCTGCTTGGGATGAAACAAACCTGTGATGGGCTTGAGTTGTGTTGGCTTTGGGGTAACTCATGGCAAGCAATAAGAACGTGAAGAAAGAAACCAAAGGTTAGCACAGAAGTAAACTTGTTAAGTTCTACAACTCTCGGCGCTTCAGCCCTTGATTTGGTGTTTGTTTGGGCTTTTCCCATCTGCCTGTGTGTTGGAATGCAGATGTCAGGCAGGTAAGTGAGGAACAGTGGCAGAGTAGCTTGCTGATGGTATGATCAAACCATTCAAGTCATGCGCTTCTGCAGAGGAAAAAGTGGTACTGCTATGATAGTTCACTTTGGGGAGCTGAGGAAGTCTGGATAGCCCCCGGGCCAGGAGAGCTTAGTGAAGGCACTGCCAAGCGATGCTCTTGGCACACTTTGTTGGCATGGCAGCATGACAAACTCTGGAAAGGGCAGAAGTGAAGAAGAGACAAATTGCCAAGCCTGTGTGTATTGGGAAAAGTGTGTGTGTGTGTGTGTGTGTGTGTGTGTGTGTGTGTGAGTTCACACACAGAATATTGATAACATCTCTTTCCAGCATGCTGAGCCAGTTGTCACTGTGTGCCTGTCCCTGAATTTCATACATTGCTGTCTTTGCCTTAGCAAGCTTGAACTTCTTACCCTTCCCTTCAAGGCTTTCATGCTTGCATCTTGATGCTTTTGTCTATCTGTAATTACCTACTCCTGTCTCCTTACAGCTAGCTGCCTTTGTTGTCTTTTTTTCACCCACAGTTTCACCTTTTCCGTATCACTCACGTAATGGCAAGGCTGGACTAGCCAGGCTTGAATACCCCTAATGCCCTGGTGGGAAAGGCCCAGTGTAGTACAAAGTAGTGATGGAGAAAAAGCCTGCAACATATTCAGTCAGTGTTTCAGTTGCTGTTCATAAGGGTACAAGAGGACCTGGGTTTGTGCTGTGTGCAAATGTTGATAGGTGCTGGTGTCTTGAAATGAAGGATGATGGAAGTCACATACAAAGGCTGTGCATTTTTAAATCATAAGGCCTAAAAATTCGAGGGTCCTGTTTAATAAAAGTTAAAATACCAGGGAAGCCCTAGATAGACGTGTCATATTTGTGTTAAATAAGTTATTTATTTTTTTCTTTTTATTTTGTGACAGAATTTTGTCTGTAACGACCTAGGGTATTACTAAGCTGATTCCAGTTAGTGTGGATTTGTGGAAAGTGCTTCCATTTTTTGACACTGCAAGTTTAATTTATGAAGATAACTGTGCAGTAGTGACATACTAACTTTTGTAAGTCATTTGACTTAATGCATCTGATTGGAATTTGTGGTGCTGAAAGGTTGTGTGTCACATTTGATCAGTTAGCATAACTCAGAAGCAGTTCTTGTTGGACAGTCATCAAACAGGGATGTTTCTAGTGGGACTTGGCAGGGACTGGCAATACCTCAATCAGAGAGAGAGATGGCAAATAAATCTTCTAATATTTGTGGATGACAAATGTAAGCAGATGATTGGTGCAGAGGGTAGAGTTTTTATACAGCTTTATAACTAAGGGCTTTTCCAGAGCCATGCACAAGGTTGCACAGTCTTTGGGCAGAGTAATCCAGCTTTCCATCATACAGAAGCAGCCCTTTTTGATGCAGTGCATGCAGTTGGGGCTTCCTTGTGACTTGCTCAGCCTTTCAGCTGGCAAAATGGACTGTGGTGTGTCCTTGGACCTAGAGAGAAGTTAAAGTTAAGAAAAATCCCTCACTTTGGTATTTGGAAGAGCAAAATAGCATCTAGTTTGCAGTGGTTTAAGAGGAATATTAAATTGGAGGGGAGAGAGGTGCAAATGTAATCTAAGACTGAGAAAAATGTGATGTAATGGTAGACTGGAGGAGATCAATTTGCTTTCCTTATTAATATGAAGATGGTGGGGAATTTGATTATGGTTTCTAAATCATTTCATGGGGAGAAGAAAGGTTTTTTAAGGGTTTCTTAATCAAGTGAAAAAACGTATTAGAGAGACTTAATAGCTGGAAACTTTAAATTGTAGCGAATTGAAATGGAAGCAAGGCATAGGTTTCCAGCAGACAAGGGGGCAAGGTGGAACAATCCAGCACTGGAAGTGACAAGTTCTCCATCTTCATGTGACTTTATTGATGCCTGGGTGATATTCTTGGAGATCTTTGAAAGCATATATTTTCTGTATGAATAGGAAGACTGTGCTGCTTTACAGTCAGTGATGAAACCGAGGCATCAGACTGATGATCTCATGTTCCCTCGAGACCTTAAAATCTCTTTTGTATCTGAGTACACAGCTCCTCTTTGTATTCCTTGGCTGGTATATTGAATAAACTGGGAGAGAAAAGCCCTGAATCTGGCACTGTTTCCAATTCAAGGAAGTTCAGCAAGGCCAGCATGCGGAAATATAGAGGTGACAGCCTTAGGCAGAGCTTTGCAGGGAAGTTTGGAGATCCTAAATGTGTGAGGGTGTGGGAAAAGCAGAAGATGGTGGAGTGGTTCCTGTGGGAAGGAGTTGGAGCAGAGCTCATGCAGTATAAGCTGAGCAACCAGTAAGGAAGATTATTAGTTACTGGTTTCTTGGGTGGATTTAGAAGGTCAAAGAGCAAAAGGGGAGCTGCTGTACTCATCTGGAAACAAACAGTGTAGTAAATGCAAAAGTGAGAGAAAAATGGGGGAATTTTAATGTAATACCAGGCAGGAAATGCATAGCAACCTGGAAGGCCAAGGAAAAGGGCAGAACAACAGGGACAACACTAATACTGGCAACTGCCAAGGAAAGTGAGAAGAGAAAAAGGAGAACTGGAGGAGATGGGCTGCTCAGTCTTCATCACGGTGAAGCTGAGTGACAACAAGGCAAAATGTTGTAAGGAAAGGCTTTGAAGGGAGTCTGGCCATGTGACAAAGGGAGAAGCTTGAGATTTCTGCAGACCCTCTACACCTTCCCTGCTGTGTTTTTGGTCTCTTCTGAAGGGGGTGCCTGGGAATGCCATTGCAGAAGATGGATAAATACGGTACAGTATAATGTCCCTAATGGAGGCTGTCAGTCAATAGGGATCTTCCACTGTTGTAATATGTTTACACCACAGTTATCAGAAACTAAATTGCCAGGGATGAGGAGAATACTCTGCCAGTAGCAGTCTTGGCTGCTACTTAGCTGAGTGACAGATACAAATCCTGAACCCAAAAAAGGAAAAGCGATCTGAGCAAACAGCAGTAATCTGTCTGTAGATTCATTTTACAGCTAATCAAAGTTGGATATTACAAGCTTGTAGCATCTGGCAGTCCATAAATGATACGATGAAACCTTTAACTCTTTGACTTTCTCACAATGCTGCTGTGATTTAAACAACTCTTTTTATGTTAAACTCTGGAGGAGTGAAAGGAAGGACCGAAAAGAGAAAATTGTTCAGTTGTGGGGCCTCACATCTAGAAGAGACTGTGTCCTTTCATCCACACAGGACTTAACAGAGTGTAACTCTTAACCTTTTGCAAGACCTGTATGTTCTGCAAACACTAAAAACTACAGTTCTTGCCCATGAAGCTCAAAGAGGCAGGAGACATCTTGGAAGCAGATTTACATCTTTAGGACTTCAGTAGGTATCGAGTAATTGTTAAAGTAAAAGACCTTCAATTATGTGAAGTATAGTAAGAAGGGCTGCTTTGCTGCTTTAAAAAAAGTCCTTGACCAAAAGGGTTGCCTCTTAATATCATCCCTAACAGCCAGAAAGCTATCCTATAAACACCCAAGGAGTCAAGTTCAAATGGATTCTTTGAGGGAGAGTCCTCTTCTGAGGGAGTTCTGCTGAACGAGTTGTAGGTGCGTTGCACACCACTGGGAACTGTGTCATTTCTCTGTTTCTTAATGCAAAAGTCTGAATAGAAAGGAGTGGAACCTCTGAGAAGTAGTGACCTAAAATTAGGAACATTATTTTAAGGCTAAATAAACAATGTTTTGCTTGGAACAGTAGTTTGAGGCTGTTGGTACACATTATGCCTATACAGATTTGAAACTAACCTGATAGCAGGAGAGATTCGGGGGATATACTGTGCTTGTTCTTATCCATTTTTTATTAATTCTCTTTGTGTGTATCCCTGTTTCTCCTTGATGGATGCAGAACTTTTCAAGAAGGGTTTCCTTGGTGGTGCTTGTAACTGCTCTACCCTTCTTATTACTAAGGTCTTATCAAATGAAGTTCTCTGAAATTCTGATGCTGTTTTAATGTGGCTCTTAATCTCAACTTTGCCTTGTCCATATGTAATCATCAGTCATTATTATAGCTTGTTAAGCACTGGTAATGTGCTTGGCCTTGTACATCGCAAAAAAGGAGAATGACTGCTGGCAAGATGAACTAATAGGCTGGGGATGTGCTGGGAAACGTCAGAGGAGGGAGAAATGTGGAGGTCTTTAGTTTTATATATGATTGTTACTATTGACTCCCTTTTTCTGAGCACTCTGAGTTAGATTTGAGGACCTGCCTTTTCTCATCTGTCCATCCAATTTGTTTTCATTCAGTTCTGTATTTTAAATTATGGCAAACTAAGGTGGAAGATGTTTCCGTGCTGCATTTCTGCAGCATTTTCTAATTCATCCCTGATTTTGTGTATGTATGGCAGAGAATTTGGAAGCTGTTCACTGAGGTTTTCCAACTGTCCACCTGTGGAGCATCTTTGCATAGCTGCTAGCAGAGCAGACCATATCTCAGGGGAGGACAAGGACTTGGGTTTGTATTCAGAGTGATTGGCAGGAAACCTCATTCTTAGAAATACGGTAGGAATGTCACACCAGAACACTTGGGAAGACAGAGATATATTTAGAACTCCCCTTCATTCAACTGTTGTCTAAGGGAGTTTCTGCCTATTACCTGAAGTTAAGGAGTGTATTCATTATCTAGTGCATAATGGGCTTGATTGCAGGTTTTAAAGTAGGCAATGGTGTTTATAAATCAACAAAAGCTGGTCAAAATTAAAGCTGAAGTTTCAGTAATAATGTGTAATCAGCTATTAGGAACAGTTTTAACAGCAGTCCTCCGTCAGCTTTCCCTAAAACAAGGCACATTATCTGCTGGTAATAATGACAAATGTCTTTAGAGATGTTATGAATCGAACCGCAGTACTTTCAGTAATATTTATTGGAGACTCCGTGACCTGTTCAGCGTCCCCTTACGCGCTGCTTATCGTCCACTGCTCTTTGTATCTGAGATCTGCTTTGAATTTTTACAGAATACTCACTTCAGCTGTAGTTTTGAAAGGGAACATGACATCCAGTCCCCTGGAGTCCTCTGAATGAGCATTTTATCAGTGAATCAGCCTTGAAATGTTACAATGCTGTTTTAGCATTTGTCAGCGTCTTTATAAAACATGCACAAAGCCAAACCATAAAGAACTCAACACTTAAACAAAGAACAGTAAGCATCTGAATTGCCCTGAGAGCTTGAGAGCTTACTTGAGCTCCAAAGATTACCATGGGCATTTGTTTCAGTGGTTTTTCCTGGCTCTTGGTGTAGCTTGCACCTTTGCTTCTAGGCAGAAAGCCAGTGCCCTTGTGTTAGAATAGCCCAGCAACATGTTAATGGGGGACCACAGCTTTTTCTGGTCACACAAGAGTACACTGAATTGGTAAAACTGCTGAATACAAGGCTGAACTATCTTAGCTAACAGTAGTTTTTCCTATAGAGCGCTTGACTCTGATCCTGTTGAGTTGATGTCCTTTCCTGGCCTCTCTTAGAAGTAGAGGTTAGAGTAGCTATCGTCTTGTTTTGCTTGAAATAAAGAGATTTACTCCCACCTCCATTTCATCTAGCTCTAAGCTTGCTTCCAGCTGGAACAAAGCACTCCTTAAGTTTGGGCAGTGATATCTTGAGCTACTGGAAAGGGGCCAGTCCAAAGCACTTGATGTCAAGGAGATTTAATATAAAGTTTCTCCTCAGAAGAATGTGAACTTGGTGCCAAAGGCCTTGATTAAGACCATTTCTAAGCCTGTTGGACATTGTCAGATGCCTTTCCTGATGATTTAATTAGCTTTGTAGGAAGGTTTAGTGTCAGCTCAGAAAACAAATGGGGAAGAGAGGTTATTGCTGGCTGTCAACAGTACTGTAAGTGTTATGTGAGAATTCAGCCTTAAAAGCATTTTTCTCAAGTATTAACCACAGTTCTCATAAATCATGGAGTAACAGCTTCAAAATTATCCTATACAGTCCATGCTGAAGAGATCCTAACTACCTGAAAGCTTATATGAAATAGTGACTTGATGTTTGCCCCAACTGGAGGGACCGTGTGACCAGTGCATGCAGGGGCATGGCAGAGCAGGTCATGGAGGATTTTTCACAAGGATGAAATAATAGGAAAGAGAGAGAAGCTTGTTGACATTCAGAAATGCAGCTGCCAAATACCATCTCTGCCCAGCAGAAGGTGGGGTGGTCTCTGCTTGTGCGTCCTTTTGTAAGAGGAGCCCTCGGTGGAACTGTGCCTGCAGCAGACAGGGGGCTGCTCTGGCATTTTGGCCCCGCTCTCAGCATGCCAGCTTTATCAGCACAAAGGGGAAATCAGTGCACAGTCCTACCTTGGTATGGGACAAAACCCAACCTGCCTTGCACTCTGTCGCTGGGGGAGATGTGACACCAGTCTGGACATCCCCCTGGTCACAGAGGTCGGATGCGCTGTGGGATCCCATGCTGCTCTGCACAGGCTGGGATGAAATAAAATGGGAAGCCCCATCAGGAGGAGGGCATTGGATAACATACTAGCTGTGGCTTGTGCTGCCTGCTGTACCAGTGTCAGAGAGGCTCCTTTAGTGATCCCACGTGCCATTTCTTAGAGGAGATCATGGGATTGTTGGCTCATACTTGTAGGGCTCAGTAGATGCTGGGGGCAAGGGCAGCTTTATCATTACTTCAAGTCCTGACATGGTAGTTTTTCAGCTGGTTTCTAAATGGAAAACTTGAATTTCAGAGGCACAGGAGGAGTCTCTCACTCCTGTCTGACTGCAGCCAGCAGCATGAGGGCTCTCACTGCCAGCTGCTTGCTTTGTTTTTGGGGTCCCATGTGCTGCTGTCCAGCTTGGGCAGGGAAACTCACCTTTTCTAATGAGTGCGTCTTCCAGAAGTGGGAAGTACCACAGGGTGCTTCTTGAGTGGTAGAGGGCAGAGCACAAAATGAGGTACCCTGCTGTATGGGTGAGGGGACACCAAACCCAAAGCATGGGTGTAGGTCAGAAAGCTGAAATCACAGTCTGTCACCTCGCTACATCCACTGCTACCTGCACGAGGTAGTTGTGGGCACCACTGCAGCATGAGCAGTGCACACCTGTCATGGGGGTAGGATTATAAGCCATTCTCAGGGAGTGTTGTTCTGTAGATCCCCTCAAATCTTTAAGGCTTGCATATCTCTTCTGTGATTCTTTCTAGGCAAGGCAGACTTTTTTTTTATACAGAGAAGATTAAAATCTGTGTTGCCATTTCGAAAACGTAGATGATGATGATTTCTTCGTCATCTGAAATGTGCTGTTTTCAAGTATAACAGCTTGGCTTGGAGGAGGCAGCAGAGAGTATCCCACCTGCAGCATGTCTGCACACTTGCACGCAGTCTTTACCAAACGCTGACTCCATCTGTCATGACAGAGTAAAAATAATTCCACAACACTGTATGCTCTGCAGTCTTACTAATATAGAGTCATGCTTAGTAATAAATCAAATGCTTAGGTGTCATGTTTCATCCCATGCAATTAAACTTCATGAAACCTCTGAAAAATGTATTTTAACATCAGTAGCAGTTTACTGTGAGAACCTCTAATGTGTGTTTGTCATGGTCGATTCAAAAATTCATGTGATGCACCGAGTGTGACAGTGATTAGAGGATTGTCATTTCAGTATTCATGCATTCGTGATTATATAACAAGGTTCCAGGTTAGCTGTATGAAAAATATGAATCCAGGCTATTCTGTATGTGAAGTAAATATACCATTAAGCCCATGTCAGGTCAGTTGGGGTCAGCATGCACTCACTTCATTTTTTCTGTGGAATAGTATATCATGACATTTATTGGGCTGTGGTGCCTAAACCCTTGTTTAGGCTTCCTGAGTAAAGTCTTTGTGAAGCAGTGCTCATGCAGGCAAGGTAACTCCTGTTCAGAGTGTTATTTAACCCTATCTCCTTCTTTGGAATGCTGGCTGTTCAAAAAAAAACGCCTGGTGTAATTTGTGCCAATCTCCTACCCCCACCAAATTCTAGAGGGCTTTTTCTGCACCCCTCACTGCCTTACAGAGGGTCTTTGTGATTTCTGACATTTTCTGTGATGGAGCACTAATTTGAGGTCATGAGGGAAAACAAAAATAAAATTTGCATGCAATTCCGGGTTGTTTTCATAGCTGGTGAATAAGCTCTGACATTAGGATGTAGTTATGATTCACTCAAGTAAAAGGTCATCGGCAGATCAAAATGAGAGCTAAATACCTTGACAAAAATATCTACCACGGGTATTTTTTTTTACTTCTTCTGTGAGCTTTACTTCAGGAAGGCATTATAATATTCTCTAACATGTAATGTTTCTACAATGAGCTAGAGCTCTCTTACCAGGGCTGTGAAAACTGGCTTGCTGCTTAAATGTTCTGTAGTAGGGAGAACCCCAACAGTGTGGTTTTTCTTAACAAAATAGAAGCAGAATGAAAGCACTTGAAGGACTTTCCTAATTATTATTTTTGTATAGCCATATAAAAAAAAATAATTTAACGTTGTACAGTAAAGTACGGTGTAGCCTGTGGAGTTACTACTTCTGGTATTCTGTAAATAAAATATTTTGACACAGTTGTGATGTGGAGTATCGAAGCTGTCTGCCTCACATGGGCACTGTGTAATTACCCATCTTAATCGCAATTATGTAATCTAGTATGTTGTTACAAGATTAGGGTATCTATTTATGTAGCTGAGTCCCTGAAATGTTCAAAGCTCCGAAAATTACTGTGGGGAAAACAAGGAAACGTAAACATTTGAAAATTCCATTTAGGAAAGGCCATTCAGGTTAGGAGACGTGCTGCCAAGATCAAGGGTATTTGCAGCAAGAGGGGAGGCAGCACATGTAGGCACAAAGCAGCACCACGGCGGTGCTGGCCATGCTCCTGCAGGTCAGTCAGGGCCCTGTCTCTCAGGGAGCTGTACAATCATCCTGGCCGTGCCTTTGGGGCCATCCAAAAGCTGTCCTGCTCACGGAGCTCCAGTGGTTCACAGCTCTGCCCCAGAGCTGGGCATCTCAGGGGGGCTGGAAGCCTCAGCTGAGTCTTTGCCACCATCAAGGAGTGGCTTGGGCTGGCTGCAGCTTGAAGGCTCGGAGATGGCTCCTTCCTCTCTAATTGTCAGCCTCACCAAGGGAAACTGTTCGCTCCAGCTCAAAACTTGGTGCTATTTTCAAATTAAAGTTCATTGTTGAAGGCTCAAGTGTGAGTTTTCTTCTGTGATGGTTTTTCAGTTAGAAGTGCAGTGACTTATTCTCTTGCTGCTTCTCTTTGCCAGGTAGGGAGTGAATAGATTACTCAGGGTTCAGCCTTTCTCCTGAGAACAGAAGGTTCTCTTTCTCTTTCTCTCCCTCCGCTCAAAGGGAGACTGGTCATTGTGCGCCTCGACCCAGCCCATCATGTCGGGCCATTTCGCTGAGTACAGAGGAGACACTTGGAGAAAATTCAGCAAGTAAAAGGTTTTTGTGCTTTAGGGAGAAAGCCCTATAGCAAACTGGGAGAAAAAGCAAAAGAATTATTCACAGGGCTTATAACTCTAAAGGTCTCAGAAGAATAGAAGTCTTAGACTGGAGGCTTTCATCGTGACTGTGGATTTGAAAACAAGACCAGGTTTTTGACCTAACTGAAACAATTCACACAGGAAAGGTACCCTTGCAGAAGTGGTTAATGCAAGCAGAGGGGATGATTAAATGAGTTAGACCTTGCAAAAGGATCCGTTTATCAAGGCTGTGTACCGGGGGAGCTGCCGTCCTCGGGAGGCTGGCAGAGGGATTTGCAGAGCCTTCCTTTGTAGGTCATGGCTTCCAATTTGTCTTAACTTGCTACTGATTAAAAGTTAGCAGCGGATCTCCCTGTCTTAGCTGTCTGAAGTGAACTTTTTACCTCAGTATTGCTCCAGCGTGTGCAGCCTTTTGCAGTGTAATAGTTGCCATTACGGTGTTCCCCCTTCCCAGCAGACTCAGTAGATAGCTAGAGACTCAAAACTCTGTTTGTCTGTTCTGAGGCTGAAGTTGAGTCTCCAGAGACCAAGGGTATTCATGGCTCCACAGGAAATCTTTCAGGTGACTTTACAAAATTAGTTTCTTTCACAGGGCTCCACGTCTGTCTGTCAAAGCGTTCTGTAGTACACCCCCTTTGTAAAACCACTGAGCTCAGTTGAAGAATGGTGCCATGGGAGAAGCATGAAGTTAGTGGTGAGAGTTTCCTGAGGTGCAGAGGCAGTGCACAGGTCAGACTGTATCACATGCCCTCTTTGTGTATTTTCTACCATATTTTTATATCTGGTCTCCAGCACCAGTCACTTGCGAAATGCCCTGACAAAGAGCATATTCCCCACAGATGGGGAGGGAGGGCTAACAACTTCTGCCAACAACATCAATACTTCATCACCAGTACCAGAGCCCACGCATCCAGAGCAAAAAGGGGTCCCTTGGAAACATCAACACAAGAGTAGAGACAAGAATATTGGCAATAGCAGATCCCTTGGCTGGAGCTCTTTTGTTCTTTCACGGTCTCTATACCTTTTTTCTTTTTTTTTTTTTATGTA
This sequence comes from Manacus candei, assembly GCF_025592945.1. Classification (NCBI taxonomy): domain Eukaryota; kingdom Metazoa; phylum Chordata; class Aves; order Passeriformes; family Pipridae; genus Manacus; species Manacus candei. The sequence continues at coordinate 499,403 of NW_026138053.1, forward strand.
CACGATATTTCACCTCTAAACCAAATACAAGTATTCATTAATACCAGTCAAGACTTGCTGTAGAGTTTTTAAATGAGACTCTTCTGCTGAGTCAGGTAGATGACACATCCACCTTCTCGTGTTGCATTGCCTAAAATAGAGATCTTTTTAAAAGCAGAATTAGAGTGCATCTTGTCTCACTTCATTCTGCATACTTACACGGGATGCCAAAAAGCTACTTGTCAGGCCACAAAGTGATTTCTCTGCAGATTCAAACATCTCCTGTTTTAATAATGTATCTTATATGAGTGACTTATTTCAGGTGTTGAAAGGGTAGATAACAATGGTTTAGAGGAAGACTTTCCCAAAGGCTCCAATAGCAGTTTGGTACTTATCTCCCCAGTAGATTTTAATGGGAATTAAGCACCTACAAGTCATTTTTTTGCCTTAGAAAATCTTCCCTGCAGGCTATAGAAGAAGATTGGTAGCATTAAAAATGATGACATTTATCCAAGAAATGGCAAAAGGGAGCACAATAACCCCGCACTTCACAGGTGCTTTTCATCAAAAAAGAAGCCCCACATCTTCACAAATCCAAGATACAAATGTTGCTGGATCCTGACGTTTGACCAGTTCCGTGAACTCTTTAAGACCTTGTATCAATGCTACGTGCCAGCTAAAGAGACAAAGTGAAGGATGTGCACTGCCTCGTTTCTCACTGCAGTATATTTTGACAGTAGAAGTCAGAGCTGTGATCAGAGCAAGCAGGGTGAAAATACGGTATGTTCTGAAGCGTCTTAGGATCTTAAGGGCAATATAAGTGATGTGTAGGTTACCAGGATAGAAGATCTGATGCCTCTTCCTCCTCCTCCCATTAGTCTCTAGGTGGGTTAGTGGTTAATTATAACCTGCCACTTGGGTTTTCCCCATGTGACTAGCAATGATTTCCCTATTCCTAGATTAATTAACATGTTAAATAAGATCCGTCCCTAACACCAGTCTCGGGGGTAGCATGTTATCATTTATCTTTACCCTTTAGTTATGGACATTTAGTAAGTTTTCAGACATCTCCACCAGGATTTAATCCCAGTCAGCTTCAGTTTTGGGGATGGCTTTAATCATGAGCTATAGCACACTTTTCTTCTGTTGACTCTGTAATCCAACCAGAAGGAAAAGCTTGGGTTTACTCCTTCTCACCTGCTGTTTTTATATCCCACATGAGTCCTGGTTTCCTCCTAGCTCTTCAGCATAGATTTGTCCCTCACATTTGTTGTTACAGTTCTGGCATTACAGGGCAGTGATTTCCAGATCACTCTTTCTACCTCTTCTTGCAGTAGATACTTTTGCTTTCTGGATTCTCAGATGACTTAGCTCTCTACAGATGTTAAAATAATTGCAATTACTGTAGTAAATTTGTTAGCTAATTCCCATAACAGATTGGCTCTAAAACTAAAAGCTGAGTTTTCTTTCCTATACTTTTTTTTTTTTAAAGTGCCGAGCAGCTCAAGCACTTGAATCCAAAATGATGCTCCATTCTCTCTTATTTACCAGACCTACTTTTCTGTTATTTAGTTCTGCTATCTCCTCATTTCCCAGAACTTTCATGGCAACATTAAGTCATTCTGGATTTTCCACTTTTTGTGCTGCTCTGTCTTGTTTTGATCCCGTGTTGTTTCTGTCATGGTTTGGGGGTTTTTTTAACTGCTTGTTTTGTAGTGAAGCCACGGTGCCCTCCCTGTTCCCACAGACCAGGCTGGCTGAGTTGGTGGGAGAGTCTGTCTGCAGAGAACAGATGTATAACAAATTTAGCTATTAATAAAAGACTGTATGACAGTTACTATTTCTGTACCACTTCCTTTTGGGGGAGCTGCATGTCAAAATCTGCACATTAACAGAACTCTCTTTTTAATTTCATTTTTCTTGTGAGTCAGTGGCAATAGCATTTACTCTTTTATTTGGCCATCACAGGGGAATGGTAATAGATTTTCTTTGAAACCATTTTCCCTCATCATTTCCCATTACAGCAGTATACTTTTTCTTATAAGGATCTGCTCATAGGCTTCTGCTAAAATAGTTTCTTGTGCAGCAAAAGTGGTGTAGAAGAGCTTCCTTTGCCTTGAAACTGACAGAAGATTTTTTCATACTATTTTTTTAAGTCTAATTTTAATTTTAACAAATATAAAGAAAAACCTGGGAGGAGGAAGAGGAAGGTGGTTTATTTCCTGTGATCCCAAATGGACTTTCCTCCATCGTCTCACATGCCAGTATTTTGGATGCTATAAAATGTTTTGAGTTGAAATGCGGGGGGAATATGAACACACATTTAGGCTGGTTTCCCCTGAGAACTGTAGCAATCATGTACTGGTTGTTTTGAAAATGGAGGATTGCAGTAAAGACTAATTCCACCCTGTGATGCCTTAGCAGTGCTTTGAGATTCCTCTTGTGTAACAAATGATGGGCTGGTGAGATTTAAGAGCAGAAAGATTCAAGCACCTAGGAATACAAATAAAAGTATTTCTGACCTCACCTTAATAATTGTATCAAAAATATGTCCTGGAATGGATAACTAAAGGAAAAGAGCAGCTGACAGAAGTCAGCTGGAAAGCACAAGGATTAGCCGGTGACATTCTGATCTGTACAATTAGGTGGATGCTATTAACATTTAAATAGTTTAAAAATCAGCTCGCTGAAATACAGAATTGTGTGCTTGAACTGTAAAAATGCTGTCATTCTACCTGACTCAGTGATAATTGCCTAGTAAGTGCTAAACGTAGTGAAATTGCAGCAAAGACTCAGAAATGCAGGCTAGGAAACAGTGATGGGAATGAAAGCAACATTCATCTTAAAACAAATTCAAAATAGCACTGAGTTGAAAGAAGGAAGGAAAAAAACAACCAAACAAACAACAAAAATAAAAAGCTTTTAAAATGCCAAGTTTGATGTAACCAAAAAAAGAAAATAAACGGTGGTGCTTTTCAGCTGAAGAAATCAGGGATAAAATCTTCACTGTGAGTATAACTGTTTTCTCACTGTCACACACACATTGTGCCTATGTGTCTGCTCATATGCATGCTGGACCCAAAAGGTCTTTTCCCCTCCCTCCCCCCTTGTCCTCATCCACAGTCTGTACAGATAGTTGAGTTTGTCTTTGTGAAAGCAGATTTGCTGGATAAATCACAGTTCTGTTTGGCAACAAGTTGCTGCTGTTGTTAGCACACCTGAAAACTCACTTTGCTCTTCATCTTTGTTCCTCAAGTTTGGTTTGGTCTGGCTTGCTGAGGCTGATCTGCCTCACTGGGATGGTCCCTTGGGGTTGGGCTGCCCTCTCTGTGCATTTAGACCACAGCCCTGCAGAGCTCGTCCTCTCTGGTGGCTTTGCCTGCCGGGCTGAGCCTCCTACCAGCACTGAAAGGTTTATTTGCTCCAGGGACCAACTGTGGGAGAACCAGACACGAGAGGTGGAGTTAATCCAAAGGGTTTCACAGGAATGCAAGAGATGGGACCCAACAGTGGCCTTTCCAAGTTAACTCCTAGCCCAGTGACAGGGCACGCTGCCTGTGGTGCTCAGGTGTGGTGCAGCTCAGAGGGCCAGGCAGGACACAGCAGAGGCATATGCTGCCTGTTCAGCCTGACCAGGGAATTGCTTTAGGGATCCTAACAGGGTAAATAGCAGCACTTTTTTTTGTTTCTTAATAAGAAAGGAAGCATGTATGTGCAGCTGTAACTATCTCTGTTTCAGAGCTATAAGTCTCTGTCAGCTTCAGTGCCCGGTGCATTCCTCATACAACTAATGCAGCAGCACCTGGGAGAAAATATGGTCCAAGTCACCCACAGACTCAGCCAAAATAAGCTGAATCAAGAACCGCCTTGCTGTCAGCCCTGGCAGCTGCCTCAGTGTGTGAACACCTTTGTAGGAAGCTGCTTCAGAGAAACTGTCATGTCAGTGTGCTTGGAGATGTGTCTGGATTTGGAGTGCATCTCCCTAAATCCATTGGCTCTATTTAAAGCATTTTTCTTAAACATACATGCCATCTCTTTGGAAAAGCTTGCTCTTTTGCTGTCATATTTCTCAGAGCTCATCTTACTTGGAAGGGTGAGGGATGATTGTTATTTCCAGCTTTCACTCCAGATAGAGAAGAAGAAAGGTTTTGACTCCAGAATGAGAAGTTTGCTGGTGGTGATCTCTCTGCTACCACCACTGCAGGCTCGATGGAGAACAGGGAGCAAAACTGGGATATTAGTTCAGCAATAAAGCATTTCAAAATTTTGCATATAGTTCTATTAATGATGTATGAGCAAGAATAGATGGCAGCTTTCTCTCCTAGAGGTACATTTATTTTGCAAAACAATAGAATGAGAAGATGTTTAGCTTCATTTTTGTTAATATAATAAGCAGACATGACTGATTACACACAGGGAACAGAACAGTTATGTTAAAAAAATGATGCATCATTTTCCTGCCTATAGCCACATTTCAGAACCACAAAGGATTATTTGTAGATCACTGAGAAGTGTTAAATGAGTTCATTGAATATTCTGTTAATATGCAGAGATGCAAAAACAAAAGATGCAAAGGTAAGAATTTCTTTGCCTCTGTACTTTTTCATCAGAGAATACCAAAAACAAATAACAAATTTTTAAAAAGCCTAACCACCTCTTAGAGATTTGAGTAAGGGAGGAATTAGAACCGTTCCAGAGGGGGAGAAGAAAATTTAGGTAAAATAAGAGAGTTTTCTTTTTCTTGCTTATATAGCAGTAGGCATTGACTACTCCTAGCTGGCTGCCAGGACTGGGGAGGTCAGCTCCAACACAAAGAGTCTTCCTGTGAGAGTCCCCTCAGCAGCAGGTCCTCAGGCCAGGAAATCCTTGATCCACAGTCAGTGGGTGTATTTCTGCTGTGGATGGTGCATCATCTCTCTTATGGTGCCATTGCAGAAGCGAGGTGTGCTTTAGTACACTGCCTAGCACAGATGGGAAGATCCTGTGATCCTCACACACGTTTTCTGTATTTCTGCATATCTGGAAAGGCTGAACTGTACCGCTGGTTTTGTCAAGAGATTTTGCAGTGATTAATATTTGACCAGCTTTTAAAAGGTACCGGAAGCTTGTTGTAGTATCTTCCCTATTCAGCTCCTGCCACACACATCTGAATTTATTTTCTTCCTGATTGGCTTTAAAGGTGTGTAATCATGCGAGACTTAGACTGTTGACAGCACAATTTTAATTCTTAGCAGCCTCCCAGCAGACAGGCGGTGCAGGAACAGCGTGCAGGTTCCCTCTGTCCCCTCGTTTTAATAGATGCACTGCTATCTCAGTTTCATTAGTCGTCTCACCTCCGAACGCAGCACTGAAATGTTATCAGCTTCTCTCCTGGTCTTTCATATTCTTGCCATGCTCGGGTGCGACTGGAAGCTGCTGTATCCTCGGAAAGCTGAGGATACACCTACCCCACACAGTGCAGCTCAGCATACAAGTGCTGGCTCTCAGAAAGGATCTTGCTTTGATAGCAGGGAGATAAGCACGGGCTAATTTACCTTGCCTGTGAGTTCCCTCGGTTCAGCAGCGGTGTACCTGAGCTATCTGCCATCACTGTAGGCCAGGAGTTCAGCTCTGATAGGCTTGGGGTGTGCTGCTCCACTACAAGCAGGAGATGTTGTGCAGGGGCAGATTTTGCATCACTGGCATTCGTATCTGTAGCAGGAACAGCCTGACTCTTTCTCCTGACAGCAAACAGTCCCTGTGTCACAGCTCAGCAGCTTAAGAGCAAGGACAGGAGTGCAGTGCTAAGGCTGCTGTTGTAACTGAACTGGAGCTGCCAGGTGCCCTGAAGCTTCTTTTTGCTGCTTGTATTAACTACTATTTCTTTATTTTCTTCAATTATTTCTCAACTGCAAAATACCAACAATGTCTTTTATTTTTTTTCTTTTATTTCCTTTTATAGCACTTTAAGTGCCTCTAGCTCTTTGACTTTTGCCATATATCTATCATCAGGAAGGTTGTTTTAGATGTGACTACATTTAGCCCAATGCATAAAGAGAAGTATTACTGCTGATCTCATTTTGAAATGTTACTAAGAGGGAAAGTGAAATTACTGCAGGTTGTTCTGAAGCAGGAGCAGGGTTTGTAGTCAGAAGCAATGTTTCAGTGTTATAGGGGAGAAGGGAACTGATGACAAAACCAGTAGTGAGTAGAAAAGGAGGCCTTTGCTGCTTTGAGCTGCACCCTGTGCCATCTACCTGTGCTGCCTAGCCTCTCCAGTGACGGGAATCCCTGTGTTCTTAAAGCATCCTGGGCGGGCTGAGCTTTATTGTGAAGGATCATCTTTGAGATATGTTGATTATCAATATTTAAAAGGGCTCAATTAGAAGTTCAGGCATATTACAGAGTGCAGCTAATAAGAGCCATGGTGTGAAATACAATAGCACTCTGGTGTGACACTGTTACAGCATCACAGTTAATGACCAAAATATTAAAGAACTTATTGAAGTTCAATCATCAATCAAGGTAAATTGATTCTTCTGGCAAAGAATGCAAATGTGTTCCTTTGATACTGCGTGAATACCAACTACCCAGGCTCGGCTCACACTCATTTCTGTGGTTATCAATTTATAAACAGCTGGCTGACCCATGGTGAAAGGAAGAGGGGAATAGCAATAATTAATGTTCCATTTACTAATTACTGGCTGAAGTTGTCACCATAATCCTGATCACTAGATTTTTGCTCAGTTTGCTCCTCTTTGCATGTTGTCTCCATCACTGTCTGTTGAACCTGGGGCTAATTTCAACAGAAGAAGTTGGAGAGGGGATGAACGGTTTAAGTCTTTCTGCAATCAGCGTTTTCTTCAGACACTAAATGTGTATGAAAGTGAGACTGAGAGTCTGTCTTGGTCAAAGTTGCCATTATAATCAAGATATCACTGGAGCAGAGACTTGTTCCCCTGCTGTCAGGAGGTCATCAGTGCCTCTTCAGATCCTGCTCTGGTTCTCTTTCACCTTTCTCATCCAGTTTGCTCTGTTGGGCCCTACACTCAAAGATCTCACAGAACTTCTCCTCTCTAGTAGTTTGTTCCTTTTACTTTCTTAATTCTTTGGCTGTGCCGGTACCATCAGCCTTTGCTTTGTTCACTAGTGAAATTCTTGCTTGCAGCTGTGCTGCCCTGGGCACAGAGCTTGCCTGCCATCCCTGGACCCTGCATACCTGGGATACTCTTCCCATCTCCCCCTGAAACCTATAAACACAAGTACAAAGCCTGCTATTTTAGTGTGATCCCTCCTTCTCCTAAAAATGCTGTGTTGCTGTCACGTAGGTATGTTTTTGGGGTGCATTATGTTCCATGGGGAGTAAAGCTTCAGGACAAGATGAAAATCCTCAGAGGCTGCAGCTGGTTTCCATGCCTGTGCTTGGATGTCCCCTCTCCCCAGCACTGTGCAGTACACCTCAGGCTGTGCAGCCTCACAGCTGCACTTGGCATCCCAGGAGGGCTCCTTGCACGGGTGCTTTGTTGTTTTCCAGAGTGGGCAACAGGCAGACTGTCCCCTCACCTGAGCCACCACAGGAGCAGCAGAGATCTAATGGACACTAATGATAAACACTGATCTCCTCTCATGCTGCTTATACAAATGTCATATTATGCTCTTTTAATGTAAAACAAGAACAAGCCATTCCTCACATCAAGGACAAGGAGTTGGCACCATGACCATGGCCAGCAACTCCTGAAATCTTGCCAGGAGTGATAATATAAAAACTAAAATTGCTGTAGTAAGAATTACGTTTGTTATATTTCATAAAAAATACCCTCATTTAACATTTTCTATGAAAGACCAAACTGTCAGAAATAGACCTAGCTTTATAATTGATTTTTCCTGCGTGGACTGCTCTCCATCCCAGCCTTTGAGTGAGCCTCATTTATATGTGAAGTGCATGTTGAGTACGAGTAGGAGCTGTAGAAGAGAGGGACAGAAGAGCTAAGTTGTTGCTGGGAAGGAAGGAAGTACAAATGAGAGAGAGAGAGGTCAGCCATTCTGCCTAGGAATACAGATTTTTTTTGAGAGATGGTTATTGTCTTTTGTTCCACTGCCCAAAGTTACCCTAAGGACAAATGCAGTAACACATGTTTTCACATGCCCATAGTTTTTTCTGCTGTCTACAACGAGGAATGCAGGCCCTAACTACAATATGGGGTACATAAAAGGCCATGAGAAGTAATCTACAAATGGAAAAATATTCCATGCAACAAAAGACTCGAAGCTCTGTGTGCTGCACTTAGCAGAAAGAGGAGCAAGAGGTGAAATATTTGTGGAGTATGAGTGCCTAAAGTGAGAGAAGGTGCTAGCTGCAAAGAACGGCTGTTTAATCCATCAGACAGAGCCAGAACAAGAATCAATAACTGGAAGCTGAAACCAGCAAAAATAAGGCTCAGATCTCCAACAGTGGGGCTTATTTGCCACTGGAAGCATCGGCTTCTCTCTCTCTCTCTCGATGTTATCTAACTCTGGACACCTTTCAGCAAGACCTTTCAGCCCAGCTGAAAGGAAATAGAGCACAAGGCGAGTGTGAAGGGCTGCTGCATGGAATTTGTCACGGCAGGTCAGGCAAGGTGACCAAATACTCTTACTGGCCTTATAATTTTTACCTGGAAATATAGCAGGTAATTTTTGGATTAGCTCAGATTTGTGATTCTCCTTAGATCTTTCCCTTGAAAGCAGCAGAGAACTGATTTTCACACAGGTTGTTTTGAAGTGGGAATAAAATCAAATGAAATTTTTGCTTGGTAGTAAGTAACATCCTCCCTGGGGTGGCATGGAGAAGAATCCAGAAAGCAATCGTACAGATTAGCAGCAAACCTTGCTCTCCATCTTTGCAGGCACACGGCTGCAGTCGCAAGGTTAACTATGTCCTTCCATCTTGCAATTTCGCCTCTGCATCAGGTGGCAACTTAAATTCCTCTACAGGAAAGTGCAGGTCCCTTCTCTGGGGTCTCAAAGATGGTGGCTGTGCTAAAACTGCGCTGCTGGATCAGCATGCCATGAGTCCTAGGAGGACATCCAGAGTGGATGCTTCTCTTTCAGGTGAGAGGGAGCCATGGAACTGGCTCAGCCCTGGTCCTGGGAGGTTGCTGTAAGACAGTGTGTGCAGTGCTGGTTTGGGATTTTCCAGTAAAGTCAGAGTAAAGGGGAGGGTTGAGTTCTGAGACCATACTGTGCTAGTGATTGACCAGTAACAGCAAACCCCAATTCTCATCCTGTTGATGTGGAAACAACTAAAAACAGCTCTTTCAGGAAATTAGAGTGGGGATAGATAGGATACATGCATGCAGGGCTCACTTGTCATCACTTTCCCAGAAAAGGAATCTTTCTGGAGGTTACTGGAGAGAAACTGGCAGCCATGGGAGCAGGAAATGATGTGGCTGCAATGCCACAGCTGGTAGAAAATGCTGTCAAGTTTCCTCAACTGTCAGTTAGGAGGAAAAGCAAATGTAGCACAGAGCTGCCAGCACATCTGGCATAAAGTAAAAGTTTAACTAAGGCGTCTGTCCTCCAGTTTGGGTGGTTACACACTACCCTAGAACAAACTGGAAAAGCTGACAGGTAACAGATGGTGAAGGCAGCCTAACTTTGTCCACTGGCTCCTCCCAGTCCTGCTCCATTAGCAGAAGCACCTCTACCCACCTGAGTTAGGTGGCCTGTAGGAGCACTGCTGTGGGCTAAGCTAGGCCTGTGCCAGCAGGGTTGTTCTCAGGTTATTTGACACTGGCTGCCTTGTTTGCCATTGTCAGTAACCACAGCTGTCAGGTATGGATTTTGGTATGTCCCTTTTGCCTCTGGTAATGGCTCACAACTACCATGTCACTGTTCTGTTTTTAGGCAAGAACACAAAGCTCACCCTTTCTCCTGCAGTCATTACTCATTATCAGGTTATTTTCATTAAATTATTGTATGTCTCCTATTACTTGTAAGTACAGCTAGAAAACACAGAAAGATGTTAGAGTCATTTTCACGCTTGGTGGAACCAAGACCAAGATCCCAGTGGTCCAATGATCTGAATTTGCCACAGTGTTTAGGGTCAGTTGTCTATGGTCAGGGAGGAGCAATATTTGCTGCACTGAGCAGGAAACAGCTAGTTAAGAATAAATGGAGCACTCAGAGATGAGAAGCAGAAATACTCGTCCTTTTATCATCACCATCTGCTTTTTTCCCATGGAGGCATGTGGCGTACTTCACTTCAGCCTAATGCCAGCTCTGCCCAGAGGGGTTTAGATGAAACAAATGAAATTCCTTTCTTCCTTATACTGTCCTTGTAAAATTGCCTGACCCTCAGTCTTTGCCCTCTTTCCCTAAGGTTGAAACCAAAACAAAATAAAAAACAAAAAACAACTAGTGGTGAGGACCCTATTACTTTCTGCCTCTGTCTACATTTCCATAATGACTTAATGCTTTCTGGTATTCAGATGTGATGAGCATAGTTTTGGGGGGGATTGAGACGGTTGCATTTGTATTGAGTCCTCCCTCACTGCTGGCATCGCCATCAGCTTATCTGTGCACAGTCATTGGGGTGGTGTAGCTGCTGAGTTACTTCATCTTAGTGTCTAGACTCTTTCTCTCTAGAACGATGATTAAAGACTTAGCCAAACCAATCCAGTCAGTTGTGCTCCCATCCAGTCTAATCCCACTGAGGAGAGTGTGGGAAGCAAACTGGCAGCTGTGGCCATTTCCACCTGAGCTGAAGAGCATCTTTAAGACTCTTGTGGACTTTAAGCTTGTGGAAGCTCCTGGCCCACCCTGAACGTCCTTATGTGTTCTTCTTAAAATTACTGCCTTGCCTAGACCTTCTACATCTTTTCTCCTCTCCCTCCTGCTCCCATGTGAAATGATACAGTGCACCGGCACATTTCCTCATTAGCACGAATTTCTTTGGTGGCTGAATTGTGTGTGGTGTTAAAATCTGGACTGTGGTTGTCAAAGCTAGGATGCTTAGAGAAGAATGGCTTTTTACAGAGCCATATGCAGCTCAGGCAAAATTTGGAAAAGAAAATCTGTCTGTAGAGGCAGCGCACATTTGACTGACTTTTTTTTTTTTAATGTGAGAGAGCACATAACACTTGAAACATATCTACTGTAACTTGAAAATATCTACTGTGACCACAGCCCCAGCTTCTTTATGAGCATGCATAGTGGGCATTAGTTTTCCCTGGGCATTTGAGGATATGCTGCATGGGGAGAAGGGAGCAGCTTTGTTGTAGACACCCAGCAGTGATGGGAGGAAGCTGCACTAGGCAGTAGCACGTTCTAAAATCCAGTTCATACAGAGCTGTGCATTGCTCAGGACTGGCAGTCCTGCCCACTCTCTTTGGACCTGCAGGGTTTAATAAGCTGCCTTGGCACAGCAGCTTTCACATTCCCGCACTATGAACTGTGCAAGCTTTCTCCATGTCCCCACTGCAGTTTATAAGCTCTGTCTGCCAGGGATGCTCTGGAGCACCTTCAGCTTCATAAATAGGGTTGTCAGGAATATTTTTAAACACAGCTGGCCAGTCTCTTAAGAAGTACTCAAATACAGATTGCTAAATGGTAAATTCAGCTAGAATGCTTTGAGATACTTTTCTTGGAAAACTGTGAGAGTTTACAACCTTCTCTCTGCTATCTCCAAGATACAGATTTATTTGACTTCAGAATCCCTGCAAAATTCCTCCTTAGTCAGTACCCGCTCCTAGGCGGTTCTTCCACTTGAAAATAGTTAATTAGTCATAAATATGCAGTGACTGGCCAGTCTCCCTAGGTAGATACATACCAATGAAATACGATTTGTAGAATTTGGGATTGCTGTAGGTGCTAGGGAACGTTCAAAATTAATATCCTCAAGTGAGTATCCCATGAGAGATTATGGTAATGCTGATGTCCTCTTAAAACTCAGGATTGTTGAAAACACACATGAAATAATGGGTAATAAGAATTCATATAATCATCTCTGAAAAGTTAAACATGAATCAGCAAGAATTGATTGCTTTAAAAGACAGAAGTTTAATGATCCAAAGAGCAGCAGTAGTGGTACCATTTTGTTCCTCACTATGTAGCCCTGCAGAAAGAATTACCATGATGCCATATAACAAAAATGTTAGAAAATCTAGTACAACTGTTAAAACTGATAGGTTTTTGATGATTATGAAATGAATTGTACCAGGTTTCTACTAATGCAGAAAATGCCTCTATGGTACAATAAGTGGAACTGTGTGATCTGTGAAGCCTTAGGATTGCAGTTTCATAGAAAGAGGTGCGTGCCATGCCTCCTACTACATTATGTATTCCCCCTGGAGTACTTCCTTCTTGCAGAGTTTCAGGTGTGGAAAAGATGAGCTGTTACATTAGCAAAAATCATTGCCTGCAATCGTGTATCATTCCAAGAGCTAAGTCTCTGTAATTAGCAAAGGGAGCAAAGCACTTGCTGTGTTGCTGTGGTACAGAACTGGTATTAGGCAAATGGAAGCTGGGCAGTGTGGTTTTTGGATTTGTGTGTATTATGGGACAGCTGCAGGTAGTGTCACAATTAAATGTGTCTGTTACCACATGATATCCCTCCTCTTCAAAGTGCTTTGTACTGTGCTCTTGGGGGGTGTTGCTTTTGCTGGCTTGGGGATGTGTACAGGCAACCATTCTCATACAAGCAGTAGTTGCAGCTGCCAATCCTGTGCAAAGACAGACAGCTAGGGCAGATCCCTGCACTCTTCATTTGGTTTTAGTACTTGTGCACGTCCCCAGCGTGGCCAAGAAGGGGCACTCACTTGCAGCAGTCTGGGCTTAGTCTTTGGTCAGCAGCAGCCATCCCATCACAGGGCTGTGAGGTTTCCTGTGGGGTTGGACACTAACTTACTGCAAGGCCCCCAGCCACGGTCTGGGAGCTGCACAGAAGAGCTCGTTTAGGTGAGGTGTCTGTCAAAGAGGCATTCAAAGGCCCATCTCCCTTTCTCCCTACAGGGTGGTTTAATTCAGAGGCTGCCGCCTGCGGAGAGGGGTATCATTCAGAGTGAAATTACAGACAACTGACACGATCCCTGTCCTCGTAAATCCCCAATAATTGTGACAAATGTCTGGAGCACCGCAGGCTTGCCGTGCTCTGCCAACTGCCCTGCCAGCCCGGCAGTGTGACCTCATCCCAGGGCTGCTGGGACCCGAGCTGGGCTTTTAACTGTCCTCTGGCAGGCACACACAGGATCGGATCTGGTTAAAGCAGCCAAAATGGCAGCAGTTGTTTCCTGCTGCCTGGTTTGTTCATATTGATTACAGACCCTGGTGGAAACCCACAGCTGAAATAGCAGAGTTTGCTGCCAGTTTTGCTGTGTCAGCAGAGTCCTGAGATTTCAGTAGCGTGAGATAGAAGGGAGATTATGTCATCTGTCCCAATGTCCTCACCTCTCAGACAGTCAGCAGATAGTCCTGTGCTACACCCAGGCCTCTCATTGCACAGGAACCCATCCCAGGAGAACAGGAGGCTCAGGGGAGCTGCTGATGCTGAGGCCCCCATGATGCAAGGAGGGTGTTTGCAAGGGGCTCGTGCCATCCCTGTACACTAAACTAGGCTGTTCTTGGTGGGGAAAAGGCCCTTCCTCTCCCATGGGCCTCATCTGGTTTCTCTCCTTGGAGATCCATTAGTGTGTCTGATCCCTCAGCTTTCTACAGGTTTCATGGGATTATTCCTGGTGCCAACCCCAACCATTGCTCTCTCCAGCCCCATGGTTATAGCTGTGGCTGCTCTCTGCTGCTTCAAGGAAAACTGGGAAGCAAAACCACACGTGCGCTGCAAATAAAATTCCTCCCTGAGCAGAGCAGGCAGTTCTTTGAAGCCCTGGGCTACAGGAATTGGTGAGAATTTGTCTTGTTGCAGCTGTCACACGTGTGCTGAGGGCAACACAAACATCCATCCACTCCTGCCCCTGGCCCGCTCAGCGACGCAGGTGCTGCGTTCAGCACTTTGGCTGCACAAACCAGGCACTGCTCTCTGGCCCACGAGCCCAAACTTCTTCTACACACGTGCACTAGTGATGCAGCTTCTCCAGCAGACTGAAGGAGTCTTTTTATAATTTTTTTTTAATCTCCCTTGAAAGATCCCAAGCAGCGGAGAGTCCCATCATTCTTCCTGGTGAGATGCCCCAGTTTTGACATGGCTTCTCCAGGAAGAGGTGGTGCCTGTCTCCACTGTGGCACGTGGCAGTGTGACACGGAGGGCAGGAGCAGAGCCACACCCAACACCCTGTTGAGGGTCAGGGGCCGTGGCTGTGTGGTGGAAGGAGTTGCAGCCTCTGTGATATATTTTTCTTTCATGCACTCATATTTTACTCTGATTGCAGCAGCTGGTAAAATATAGGCTAAAAGAACACGTGGGGTTTTGTCCCAGTGTATTGTTCCTCCCCTTTTATGTTGCATTGAACTTGCTTACTCAGGAAATTCTTTTTTTTATTTCCGAATTAAGGATGTGAAATTTTTATCATTTTAAAATCTTTTTTTAAAAAATAATAAAACTATCCGCGGAGCTGCCACATTGAGATTGATTCATCTGGAAAGAGTGGTATTTAAAGCTAATCTTGCTTCAGTTCGTAAATTGCTTATTATGTGTGGTGCTTAGGTCTTGAATCGCTTTTCTTGGCCAGGGTGCTCCAAGCTCTAGGGGAAGAAGAGCGTGAAAGGTGCAGCTGCATTTAAAACTGAAGTGCTCATTTCGAAATATCTCCCTGTAGCGATGGGAATTTTTGTCCCCTAAACAAGTGTTTGGTTTCAGGCTGGTTGGAGACACATCCTCGAGGAAATAAAAGCTAAAAAGGAAAAAAAGAAAGGACTGTCTGCAGATTCATTTTTCCATTACTTGGAAGTCATCTTGTATATAATTTAGATGGGTCTTAACGAGGCATAAAGTCACTTTCAGAAAATTGATGACTCTTCGTTCACTTCTCTGAAATGAGGGCCTGGAGCCTTCCCTTTGTTCCTTTGGTGGGATCATCAGATCTGATTGCAGAAACCCGATGAAGCTCTTAATCCAAGCACCAAGTAACCACAGCTCTGGCCTTCTCCTCTTTATTGATCTTGCGGCTGGGCCACATTTCTATTTCAGCCTAGTATATACTCCATGTTTCCTTATCTCCAGTGAAACTCATCCCTGGCCCTTCTGGATTTGTTAACTCTTTAGTCCCCTAATGTTGTCTAGAAGGGTTCAGAGAGCCTGTGGATGTGCGGAGAGGACTTCTACCAGCTCTGACTCTGAATTTGCAGTTATGTGGGCAGAGCAGAACCCAGTGCACCCACGTTGTTGGGGTCTGTACTAATCACAACATATTCAGAGCCTCCAGTTCCACCTCTTTTTTATCTTTATTTGCCCCAGCTGCAAAACAGGATGCTGGCACAGTCATTGTGGGCACATCATGGTGAGTCCCCAGCATTTGCAGGATTCATGCCTGTGGTGGATTTGCCTGGGCAGCCTGAGAGGTAGGTGAGCCCAAAGGATAGCCAGGCCCCGTGGGAGATGGTGCATGTTGTACATTCCCTGGTTCTTGATTTGTGAGTTCAAGCACACCGGAGAAGTCAGCAGGTGTGAATTTTTCATTGCTGCGTCCTCCTGTGCCTCAGGGTGCCGTGAGCTGCAGTTTGCCAACTTGCTGCTTCGTAGCAGGAAAGGTCAGGAACCTCATAAACAAGGTGAGAATCAGAGTGGGGCGGCACAGCCACCCGGGCTGCTGATTCCTCCTGACATTAGAGCGCTAATGAATGTTCTGTCATGGTCCCGTGAATATTGCAGGAAGCTTTCGCCTTCCGCCTCCCCTGCCTTGGAGTTACCAAGGTTACCTGACGAGACTTTCCTGGGAGAGAGGAGCAATAGCTGCAGGTCGGCGGCTCCCAGGAGCATCCCGCCTGCGCAGCAGCGTGGGGAGCGTGGCCAGTGCAACCTTGCCATCCTCCTGCTCCCTTTGCCTGCTGCTGTTCCCCTCACTCCCACCCCACTCTGCCTAAGGAGTCACCGGTTTCATTTTATTTTAGGGTTTCTTGAGTAAGGATCATATTAATTTTGTTTTGCTTGCATAACCCGGACTGTTATCATCCGACTAATTACTCACATTTTCCTTCAGACAGCAAATGGGAGAGATAAAGCTGCAGCAGGTTTATGCGATTTCTGCTTATCAAATTACTGTAATTATTTGAAGAATGGCTTAAAATTGTATGGAGTAATGAATTTAATTACGAGTTTGCAGCGATGCCTTGTGCTGCATGTGGCTTGCAAATGGGCAAGTTTATGAGAAGCTCTTCCCAGAGCGGCAGCGGGCGGGATTGCAGCACGCTCCTGCAAAGAGAGCCTCCAGCGCCTCCGTCCCACGGCAAGGGGGGTGTGGCACGCTTTGCAGGTTGGCTTGACAAATGGTGCTCATCATTCAGCTGATCAGCTCACTTAGTCCAATTCTAACACGAACCCAGGCAGCACAAAGTGCCGGCAGCCACCTGGTTGCGGTCGTGGCATGCTGCAGCTGGTTGGCTTTGCTGATCTTCTCAGCCCCGGGGCATGCGGGGGACCAGCTCACTTGCCCAGACCTCCACAGCTCCTCCTGTTCAGGAGATCAGCCTGAGGGTAGCTGTCAGGGAAGGCAGGTCAGGCCGTGCTGACAAACCTGTCCCACCAGAGCCACAGCCTGTTGCAACCTGCTCTGAACATTCAGGGTAGTGTTTGCCACCTCTCCGCTCTGCACTAGGAAGAGCAGATTTTTTTCATCACAGCTGGGAGATGCACAGGGACCCTCCTGACCCCTGTGAGCTGTGGAGCACACACTCTCCTCCCAGCATGTCCCCTGCAAAGCAATTAATTTCTCCCTGCCTGCTTGTGCTTAGTTCCAGGTGCTGTAAAAACTTGTGTTCTGCGCTCCACCAAAGGGCTCCAACCCTTCCTGAAGTTGGCAAATGGGAACATGGCAGCTCTCCATCCCCACAGCCACAGGGCTGTTTGAACAGCTTGAGGCACATCCTTCTGGGCTGCCCCCTGCCTCTTTGCACAGATGTGGAAACTTTGTGTTTCCTGTCAGCTGAGGTAGTGACAGTATATGAGATTTCAGTCCTTGGTTTGTTGACTAAAATATAGGCAGTAACGAGAGGGTTGTAGGAATAGTGAGCTCTATAGGCAGATGGTTGGGACTGGACAGTATTTTTTATGGGTTTTTTTCATAACATACTGCTGGTATTTGATGTAGATGCTGTTAAGGAGAAGTGAGTAAATAGCTAGAAAGACTAGTCCAGAAAGGTGCAAAGCCAGATGAAATACTGTCCTTCGGAGCAGGATGGTTTCAGAAAGCAGGAATGAGAGACAGCCTGAGAGACAGCATAGCAAATGTGGATCAGACTGACATTCCCAACAGAACTGGATTGTGGAGATAGACATAGGGCCAAAAGAGTGAAGAGATTTGGACTAGATGCAGTTAGGCAGTGGAATAAAAATGCAATCACAGAAAATTGGAACTGGTATATGGGAAGTGGGAAAACTGCAGGAACTTCAGATCTGTGCTGAGATGTTAGTTGATTCATAAAGGACTGTTGGCTCATCTGGTACAACCTGACTGTCACCTTGTTCTGTGTGGTATCCCTTACAACTGGACAGATAGTTCAGGCCTAACTACTTAAAATGTCAGATATGAAAGGCAAAACAATAAGTGGCCAACAGCCATCCAATGTCTGAAACCTTTGCAATGATGACATGGCTGAGATGATGCTAACAAATGGTTCGTGGTCTACAGCACAGGGATTACAGTTAATTAATTAATTTGGGGGGGTGAAATTAAAACAAAGGTGGCTACCTTAAGGGGTAGCCAAATTTCAAAAGTGCAAACCTGCCCTAATTTAAGATTTAGGCAAATCTGGCTTGCATGCAAAGAGAAGAAGGCATTAGCAGTCAAAGCCCTCATCTTTCTTGACGCGTGAATAAGGGAGTTTCTGCGCAGGATGGAGTTGTACATGATATTATGTCTGTCTAAATGCAAGGTCAAAGCAGATTCTAAATGGCATTGACTTTTAAAAGAGCTTGTCACAAGGCAGACATGAATTCTGCATAATCTCTGCAGTTTTATGTAAGCGAGGAAGAAGCAAGTTGCGATGAGAGTGCCAAGAAGAAATGTTGTTGTTGAAGCCATAAACCAGGTGCAATTTTTGGCAGTCTTTCCATAAACATGCTTAAGCCAGGAAGGGAGAAAAGCCCACTTTCATTTGGAAAACTCATAAAGATTTGTGCAACGAATGCTGTAATTGTTAGTGTGTTGATGGCGGTCGTAAATACAGCTGAGTGAGAGGAGATTGCAGGGCATGGCAGCTCACCCTGAGTCTGGCTGGCTGTGGCTCCAAGACTCTGACCTCCAGCCACAGCCAGCCCCTGTGGGTGTCTCCAAGGAGAGTGTTTTCTCCTTCCCACACTGACATGAACTGTTTCCACGGGGAAACAGGTGTCAGCATGTGGGACAACAGAAAGAGAATGCCTTAAGCACCAGAGCATGAGATTTCATTACCCTTAGTGTTTTTAGCCTTTATAGCTGCAAATGTTATTAAACATCATAAAATTGTCCAGGTTTCTTGAAGTTCAGCTGCAGCACTTTTCCCACTTTGTGCTTAGATGAAAAAAGAAGACAGCAAGGCTTGTCTATGAAAAAATGAGAAAATAAGAGTCATCTTAGAGTCTTAAAAGCAGTTTGAAAACGTGAAATAAAATTAGCAATAGTATTTTGCACACAAAGCTGTCTTCAGGAAGGATCTGTTATCAGAGCAAATAACGGTGGCTAATGTTGTCTTCTCTCAGTCATTTTTAAAGGTCATTTCATGATCAAAATCTACTTGCTAATTTAATTTCTGTTCTCAGTGTAAAATGTAGGATGATGCTGTTATTCTGTTTGCAGGTGGTTTGCTGGGGAGAATCAACCTTTGCACTCAGTATGTGAAGGTCTGAGTCCTAAGCTTGTGCTTGTGGTGGTCCAGCTTAGGTAGGGCCCTAATTCCCAATCCAGGGTTTCTCAGGTGTTTAAATCCAAGGGCACTCTGATCTCTCTGAAAAAAAATTGTCGCCTATCCAGTGTAATGTTGCCTCATGGTACCAAATAAAAATTGTATTTTCAGTTGCTTCATTTATTTTTCTGATTTTGCTTGCTGCCTGCATGTGTGAGAAGGCAAACTTGTGTTTATTTGCCATTCTGTAGCAGACCAGGGTTGTTCATGAGCCACAAGTCAAGGGGGAGCTTGTTCTCCCTGCCTCACATTACCCTAGAGATTTCCTCTCCCCAGCTCTTTCTGTTCTGTTGGGATGCACCTTTCCACAAAGTGTGGAATCAGATATGTCGCTGAGCAGAGCTGAGCAGAAAGAGAGAAGGAAAAGAAACCTAGGGAGTGAAACACTTTGGAGAGTCGTATTAGCCTTAGGTCAAGCACTCAACAGGAATATGAAACTTGGATTTTCAACTCTCACATGGCTTTGGGACATTCCCTTCCTACTTTGTCACAAGGAATGATTTCCTCTATATGGGCTCCGTAGAGATCTGCCTCAGGTCTGCTCTTGGGGAGATGTGGTGCAAATCCCAGCAGCTGACTGTCTGTCTACCAGAGAGCCCCATCTGTGGTGTGAAAGCCTCAGGAGCAGGCAGCTCAGATTGCAGAGGTCTGTGATTTCCCTGCCATTTCTGTCTCCAGGAGAAACCCATGAGATCTTCCTCCGGCTGCTGAGCCACGGGTCTGGTCACGAGGAACTGAGTGTCGTCTGGAGAAGACTGGGACTGTGTTGGTTTTCACAGATAGGATGAGGACCTGCTGTATTTTCCCTCAGGCAGGTCATGAGTCTAGTCTGGAAGAAAAGATGAAGTTTTCCCAAGGAGTCTGAGGCCCCTGTGATCATCTCCAGCATCAAAGACTCCTTGTGCAGAGTGTCTTGTCCTGACATTTTGTGTTGGTTGTCAGCTCAGTGAAAGTGAGCAGCTGACATTCAACCAATTCCACTTCTGTCCTTGGCAAGGGTGTCCTCTTGTGTCCCAGACAGTTTTGATGTTGGAGCCCTGTCAGCTCTGAGAATCATATTCTGTGTCTTCAGGGCCTCAGTAGAGTGTGCTCTGCTCAGGGTTTGCTGTTGATGCTCTGAAAAGGGACACATGGTCTTGTTTAAGTCTTGCCTAAGACATGAGTGCCAGCACTTTTCCTCTGGATGAATCGTCCTAGCACCAGTGGCCTGCACACTGTATAGTGAGCTGGGGAAATAAGGATTCGCAGTATTCTTATCTGCAAGGAGGTACCTGCCTCTTACATCCTCTAGGAAAGACTTAGAGCGGCCTCTGCTTAGCAGAAAGTTTTCTTTCCTGTTAGTGTTACATCTGGGAGAGCCGTGCCTCATCTCTTGCTTGTAATTACATCAGTAGAGTGTCTTGGGAGAAGGTTAAATAGTCTTTTGTATATCAAATAAAGCCAGTGAACTTCACTGAAATCATTTATTGAAAATAGTCCTGATTATCTGTATATACTGCTGTGTGGTATTTTAAAAGAACATCTTAAAGGGAAACGTGGAATTGTTTAAGGCCTCTAAAGACTATAGTGCAGAGGCTATGCAGCAAATGCCTTTATAATCTAGGATCTGAAGTAGGCTTTGAATGCAATTGTGTTTTTCACTGTTGTAAAACATGAGAGATTTTGATACAGTAACTCGGATTTGATTCAGAACTTTCTTATTAACTGTTCTTCATGCACATCAAATTTTAGAGACTGAGCTAAAGGGCTCTGCACATCAAGGATGGAACTGACTCAAGGACAGAGCTATTAAGGTGTGTAATAATCAAGAGAGGAGAATTAATTGTCTTTAATTTGGCATAAATCCCAGGGACCATAACTTAGGTTATTAGGGATTCAGGGCCTATTTCCAATTAGTTATACCCAGGCATGCTCAAATATCCAACTTCAGGAGTCTAATCCATGAGTGTGTTAGCACAGCGTTGGTTGACATGCTAATAAAGGACAGCACTGCCTGACCTCTCCGTGTGTGGTCACTGCCAGACGGTGTTTGCCCAGCAGTAAATCAAACCGTGCTATTGCTTTATCGTTTCTGACACCTTGCAGTGAGCAGCTCGGTGCCTGTCAGCTGCTCGGGCAGTCTGTGCAGACAAAATCACCTGGGCCGTGCTGGAGCGGGTCAGAGAGGCTGCTGTGGCTTTTACATGCTTTTTTAGTCTTTGAGCTTCCTTCTAAGACATCTGCTCCAGCAAAGCCAGGGTGTCTGCCCTTTAGGTGTATTAAATGTAAATAGTGCAATTGTTATCTGTACCGGAAAATCTGGTTTAACCTGACCTGGGTTATAGAAAGATGTGGCAGTGGTTTCCTGAGCTGGCAGCGGCAGCAAAAGCACATACTGCGACTGCGTGGCTCCGAGTGCAACACCTCCATGCTGAAAACGTGGGAAAGTATGAGGGACTGCTCGGCCATGGCCAGCCAGCTCCCCCTGCACGTCCCTGCAGCGCGGGGCAGAGCTGCTGCATCCCATCCAGGGCAGGGCCTGCTACTGCATACACACCAGGGAATGGAAAACACAGCAACATCACCCTTACTGCAAAGCTCTCGGGGTAAACATCTGGGGGTTTCAAGGAAATGTGGGCCTGGAGAATCCTGTAGAACTTGGAAGCTCTTGTAAGCCAGGCTGTGTGTACCTTGCATCAAAGCACCAAAAGAGTGCTGGCAGAACAGTTGTAGCCGTGTGTGTATGTGAGGGGCAGAGGGAAAGATGGTTCAGAGCAAGGGAGACAAACCAATTTATGCACTCAATTCCCCTGTAATCGTTTCCAGAGACCTGCAACCCCATGGAGCTTTAGCCCCTGTCTATCAAATGCTGCCTGCCAGTCAGTCAGGAATGAAACAATACTTGGACAGGGCAAGAGCACAACCTCTCTTTATAGCTGTTCTCAATTCTGTTTATCCTAAACCTTGACTTTATTGCATGAGTAGGTCCAGGAAAGTCCACGGTGGCTACCTCCTCGCCCCCCCACCCCCTTCTGTGATTTCCCATTTGGAAAAGAATAAGAATTAAGGAAACCTCAACAGCTACCGTGGAGAATGCTCCTTCCAGCCACTAGTTAGTGGAGCTAGTGCAGGGATCTTCCCAAAGAAAGCTAGACTTACATTTCAGGGAAAAAATAGTAGATTGTCCTTAAGACTTCAAGGCCAACAATCCTCCCATTTTCAAGACAGGGACAAACCTTTTTAAAGCTTTCCTTAATTTAATTTTCCAGCACAGTGAAACTGAAGCTTGCCAAATCCAGGTGTCTGTTTAGCTTTCTTGGTCTGTTTCTGGCAGACGTAATATTTTAGGGGGAAAGGTAGGGACCATCATTAGAAAGAATACACCCTTCCACCTGGGAAGTAGGAGTCCTATGGCACTGAACTGTGCAGCCCTCCTCGTTTGCCAGGGAAAAGGGGTGGGGAAACCCACAATTTCTGTAGTAGTCATTTGATAAAATGAACCTTTGACTAACAGCAAATATGTCTGAAGTTAGGGAATGTATTTTCCCTGAAAAGCAAAGGAATTTCAGCTGATTTCCTGTATTTGGTTATATTAAGATGAGTACCACAGGAGCCAAGATGTGCCATTTTTTTATCCACTTGGTCTTGATGTGGTTTCACTGCCAGCTTTCCATTTATCTGTTGCGTGCTCTTTAATTCATGAGGGCCTGCACTGGGGATTTGTTTAAAGCCTTGGCTGAAATTATCAGCCACTCCTTTTATTGCACATCTTTCTGAAAAGATGGCTGTTGTGGCAAAGCAGTAAATAGGATATTGAGCCTCTGCAACACTTGCTATCTGTAAAAAGAAGAGTATGTCCTCTGTTAAACTCTGAGCAATTACATCATCCCAGCATTAAAAACCATCACTTGTCTGGCAACAATATCTCACTTGTGTTTGCATGTAGGCAC
Organism: Manacus candei; assembly: GCF_025592945.1. Taxonomy (NCBI): domain Eukaryota; kingdom Metazoa; phylum Chordata; class Aves; order Passeriformes; family Pipridae; genus Manacus; species Manacus candei. The sequence continues at coordinate 522,316 of NW_026138053.1, forward strand.
TGGCTTGCTGTGGGTCTTTGGCTGGGGGCCTTTCTACATTCTTCTGTCTCTGAAGGACTGTTAAGGTAACCAGAGTCTCCATCTAAAGTGATGTTGGAGCCAGTGCAATTAATGGGTCTTCTAGAAAGTGATGGCTTAACATAAGACATAAAACAAATAGTAAGAGGATATATCTGTCTCTGACTCTGGTCAAGTCTTACTGTGTTTTCCCCTCTAGAAAAGAATCACTCCCCCACCAAGTAAATAAAGTTAGTTACTCACTATCTCAAGATGTTTTCTGTGATAGAGTGTTTTAAAACTTCTGAATGGAAAGCAGTGATTTGCCGTATCATTGATCTGTCTGGTGTTCAGATTAAATTAAAACCATTCTTACAATTCTCGAGTGATTTTGGTTCCAGCAGACTCTGTATGCCTGAGCTGGCTGCAGTAGAACAAGGGCACTGAAACTTCACATTTATTGTTTCATTTGAAAATAGAATTTCTCTGAAAAAAAGGTGAAACTTTCACAGACACAGAGCTACCTGATGTCAATATGTGAATATTTTCTGAAGTTTTTTAAAGGTTATTTTCTTTCTGAGTACTGTAAAGAAATAGTGCCTTGGACTATAACTTGTGTTTTACTGCATTGGCCTTTACTGGGTCTGGTTCTATGTACTGGTTTTGGTAACTATTAAAAATATTTTTATATGACTTCTGAGCATTTGTTCAAAACACAGTTTGCTACAATTAAGGAAATGGCAGACACAGCCACATGCATGAGATTTAATTGATAGTGGCAGGAAAGGATTGTGCTGGAGAAAAAGGCATAGAGTGAGGGAAAAGACAGTATGGGGAGGTAGAAGAGCAGACTGTTGAGCACCAGGACTGGTGCTTTTCAGCTGTTGCTGCAGAGGAGCCTTGTTTTTGTAAGAATTGTGTTCATCCTCCTTTCCCACACCCACACACCTTGATTACAGGCTTTGGGATTCAAACTCTCACGGCATCACAGAGCAGCTCCATCCCATAGCTTGGCAGTTTTGGAGGTTGACTCCAAAAGTTTCAGTTTAGTCTTTGAGATGAGAGAACAAAACGGTGTTTCAGGGGGACATTCTGTGGGGGCAGGGGGATTCCTTGTTTTCCTTTGGAAGCACTGGCTGGTTGGGAAAGCCAGAAGTAGAACATTTTTGTCCTTTATCTAACAACTCTCCAGCTCCTCCCCAGTACAACTTTTAAGTTTCAATTTCCAAGCTTGGGCAGCTTTCCAGCCGCTCTGCCTCCAGCCGGTGGGGATTGTTGTGACCCAAGTGCAGGACCTGGCACTTGGCCTTGTTGATCCTCATACCATTGTCCTTGGCCCGGCAATCCAGCCTGTCCAGATCCCTCTGCAGAGCCTTCCTGCCCTCCAGCAGATTAACACTCCTGCCCACCTTGGTGTGGTCTGCAGCCTGACTGAGGGTGCCCTCAATCTCATTGTTAGCCAACTTCCAGTCACCTGGTACCTCAAGGGTTTTCCTTTGGGGATTTTGAGAAGGGTAAAAGATAAGAGAGAGGTGTTTCTCTCCTTAGAAAGTCAATAGTCATTGCTCATCCATTTTGTATTAATACCTTCCTTTTTCAGTAGTTTAGATGCAAGGAAAGGCAGTGCATTTTCTTTCCCATATTGGAACAATTGCTGGGGTGGGGGGAGGGAAGGCTTTTTCATTAGAGTATTTTATTAAAACATACAACCTTTTCGTGTCCCTCATCAAAATTTTTGCTTGAAACTTGCTGGCCAGTGATGCTTTGACAGGCTGCAATGTTCCCCACAGAAGGAGAAGCCACTGGATTGACAGTGATGCAGACAGGCTGCAGAAGCTAAGCAGAAATCAGATTGTAGCACAATCTACCCCTTTCAGCAGGAGTTAAATGACCAAAAATCTTGCATTCTGGCCTGTGAAGTGGAAATGAACAGATTTAGTATTCCAGCTGAGTGGCAACAGGAATGCTTCACTTTAATCTGAAACTTGATGTTAGAAAGCGTGGGAGAGCTCTGCTGTCAGATTAACTCCGTTCTCATGCAGTTTTTCCTGCACTGAGCTGCAACCAAACATACATGGATCAAAAGTCAAATGCTCCATTAATTTAACCACACGTTGGATTTAATGGCATATGGTAATGCATTATTGATTGCACATCTTAAAAATGAAAATCTCTATGCTAATAACACCTCACATCGGTGCAGGTAGTATGAAAAATGCAGTGGATTAATAAATGACTTGGAATACAAGTAAGAGCTGTTTCCATGCTTTTCCTTGAAAAGATTAAAGTTTTGGGTGTGTTTTAGTGGGAGTGTGTTTATATATTCTGTCACAAGGAAACGTGCAGTAGGAATAATTATGTCGTATTTCCTGTATAAAATATTAAAAAGCAGCAATGGTTTGAAAACAGTTCTAGAGGCAGTTATACTCAACAGCTGGTACCAACAAATGACACAGTCCTGCCTGAAAGCACAGCAGGGTCGTCTTTTGTTGTTCCTTTACTATGGAGTCTTAATAGCTGGCTGCAAAACCCTTCTGAATTCATATGTTTGAAGAACTTTTGTGAGTTCTTTCAATGCATACTTCCAGCTGATGACTCTTTTTTGTAATACTTTTTGAAAGAACCTAGCCTTATTTATCAGCTGTTGGATATGACCACAAAACTCTATTTTTACCTACTTGAAATTATGCTGTAATTTTGAGGGAGAAAATAAAAAAGTAATTTTTTTTCCTCACCCAACAAGGATTAAAAAAGGGGATGCTTGCTCAGGCAGCGGATCTTGCAAATATGATCTGTTTTATTTGTGTGTAAGCTCTTCCTCACCCACATTTTTGACATTTCCTGATGTAGTTTTTGCTGTACCCTGAACCCTTAAATGACTTTCAGTGCCATGCTCTCTAAGCCCGTTTTGGTACTTCACTAGCATGAGTGACTAGTTTCTCTGGTCTCTCAGGAAAATGTTTGTTTTTATGTGTTCTTGGCTTTGGGTTGTGTGTCGCTTTATGCTCACGGAGGAGCAGTGGGCTTGGATTTGGAGCAGAAGGTCCGGGGTGTTCCTCACATCTTGAGGCTTTGTATCACACTTCCAACCACTCTGTGAGGCTGTGTCATCAGCTTGGAGAGGCTTCCCCTGTGGCATAGGGCTTGTTTAGCCTGAGCAGATAAGCTTCTGCTATAATCTTCCTTCTTGACTTTTTTAATTCTTTGAGATATATTCGGTCTTAGTCTTAGAAAAACTTGAGTTCAGGACCAAGGCTGCAAATGTGACTGTCATTATGAGGAAACCAGAATGGAGAGCCAGAAGAGGTGGTAGCCAGGGTGACAGAATGATGTTGTGGTAGTAGGGATTTCATCAATGCCATCTCCGACTATTGCAATCTAATCTGATAAAGGTGTAAATAATTGTTTTCTTCCAGGATGAGTTAAGGTCTCTTGGTTGGTAGCAGACTCCACAGTTAACACATACAGAGCAGAAGTTGTTATTACTTAGGAAGATCCCTAAACTAAGAACTGAAACAGTGGGTTGTGGGTTACATACCTTTAATTTGGTCAGGTGTATGACTGAATACTTACTTCTGCTCTGAGTCAGCTTCAGTAGCTGTTAGTCACCCTTGTGTTGCCTCTGTCGAGCACGAGGTTATCTGTGAAGGAGAGGAATTGCCTGTTCCCCACCGAAGCTGTGGCTAGGCTCAGTCATCTCAGCAGATCTTGCACTGCTTATGAAGACCCCGAATCAGAGGAGTGCAAGGCCATGGTAGTGGATGGAACTTTATCCCTAGAGGGTCTTTTCTCATGCCTTCCCTTGGGCTGTGCTTAAGGGACAGCCATGCTGGAGAGTGACAACTGTTGCCTCACCAGAGCCTGTAGAGCTGAGGCTTTGTATTGTGTCCCAGCCTGAATCTAGACTGGATTAGCTACCCTGTGAGAAGCTCACAGGTAGCTATGGCTGATATGTGACTATGTCTGGTGTACCGTGGAAGGCTTTGGTAGTGGCATGCTGCAGTGCTTCTCAAAGGGAAGGAGGAAGTATTTCCTAATGGAAATTTCCTAATTTCCCGCATCCGTGGCATCATCTTTTGTCCCAGCCAGTTCCTTGGGCCAGATCAAGAAGCATCATGAGGCCTGTAGGAAAGTTGTTTGGGTGACAGCAGCATCTCTAAGGACTGGGAGAAACAATTTATTTCATCCCATTGGGATGCAGTGTCCCCTCGAACTCGGAGCACCAAGGTTGCCCCTGGGTGGGAGGGAGCACTGGGTGCCAGTGCATGGCAGATGCAGGGTGCTCAGCCCTGGGAGGTGACAGGTTGCTGCAGTGACAGTGTGTTACCTTGTCACCGTGCTTGCAGGAGCATGGAGAGAAGCAGCACAGGGACTTGGCAGGAGCACAGCCTGATTCCTCATCAGAGTGAGCTGGGAGGCACTGCTTTGTCTTGCTTGCTCCCAGGAGCGCTCACCTCTGCAAAGCCATCCTGCTCCCCTCTGAGGTACACAGGTGCTTGGGAATGACCAGCTACACTACTGAGAAGGTGTCAGGGCTTGTAAATGGAGATAATTGCTGTCCAGCCATGAAAGGACAATGTTAGCAGCACCCCTCTGACTCTTGAAGAGTAGCCCTGTCTCCATCGGGTGTTTTTTGGACTCAACCTCTAGAACAAGCAGGTCCCCTGAGCTCCCACGCTGTGAGCCCCTGGAGCAGGAATCTGCTTGACAGTTTATCCTCTTCTGCCATGTCTAGTCTCATATTTTCTTGAATTTTCCTTACAGTACTTTCTTTGTTTTGAACTGACTCAGATTCTTGCTTTTGAGAACTGTTTTGCTGCTGCTGTGATCTTTCTGAGAGATAGCAAATACTTTGTTTACTGTAAGCTCTTGTGCAGTAATTCATGTGGTTACACTGTGACACAGAGAAGTCCTTCTGGAGCTCGTTTCCACACCCACCCATTCATCTGCACCCTTCTCCCCATTTTCAGTACACGGCTTCAGCATGTCACGTTGGCATGATGTCATACAAAGCCAGCAGATTTGTCATTAAAAGCCCTGTCATCAATAGATGAATGTTTGTATTTTCTACCTGCCTGAAACTGTTTTATACTTACTAAACCAGTAATTAAGAGTTTGCTGCCTTTGAAACAGGTTGGTTTCGCTGCCCCACCTTTTCCTGGGGCAATTGCAAGGCGGTGCCAGTGTCGACAGGGGTATTCATTAGCCTCCATGAGAGTTGGCTCCAGCAGGGAGCACACACCGGTGTGCTCCTCCCACCCAACACTGGGCAGCCTTTGGAGACCGTGAATTTGGATAATATTTGCGGTGCACCTCTTGGGGGACTTTTGTAAGGAGGAGGATGTGGAAAGAGAGCATCGCCTCAAAATGGCTGATAAAATAAATGCTCATTGTGCAGCTTCAGTTGAACCCGGACAGAACGATGTCAGGGTTTGCTTATCGTGTAAAGCGATGCCGTCCTTCTGGGCCGCCGGATTGCTCGACTGCTTTTGATTGTCTTGCAGTAATTGAATAGCCATGCTGGGTAACCTGTGCTGAAGGAATCAGAGCTGTTTATTCAGCAAACAGATGTCCTGCTTTGTAGTGTGCTTGCAACGTTACTGGCTTGCATTTTTCATTAGTTAATATTGCCGACTACCCAGGCTCTTGTCCTTGCACTGATAATTTTGCGTTTGCTAATGTGTTTCAGCATCTCAGAGGGAGATTTAGAAGCTTGTAAAATTTGCAGAGTAATTCCATTGATCCACCAAATATGAGTCTGGCAGTAGACAAGGGTTACCCCTGCAGCTTCCTGTGTTACAGTGCATCAGACCACTGCCTCTGAGCAGGATCTGTTCAGCCCTGGTGATGTGAACTGGGTGAGATTCCAGCCTGCCACACCGAGTGGCTGTGGAACATGTGAAATAGCTTTTGGTTTGTGTATCCTGCTCCTGTGCAATGCTGACCACAGTCAAACACATTTATCAGAGATCTCTCTGCCCTCAATCCATTTCCTGACTTGTCCCTCGCACCACACACTCCTGAGTGATTTCAGATAGCTGGCAGAATTGAAAACAAAGCAGCTTTGTGTTTTAATCATCCCTCCAAGACCCTAAAATGGATGTTGGGCTGGAAGATCCTCAGCTGATGTGGGCTGGCGGCAGCCAGTGGCCCAGATAAGCCCTTTCCAGCCCTGTGTGGGGATAAGGCCAAATATCTCACTTGAAGTGAGTTGAGAACACCTCTTCCAGTGGGGCAGTGGGTTTGATAGATTGTAAGAGATTTAACCTCACAGCCGTAGCTGTAATGCATGGAAAAACTACTTTTTGCTATTTCCAAATTACATTTGGTATAATTTTTTTTCTCTCCCTCAGCAGTCTGAGCAATTGGACTCATGATAGTAAGCAGCCCTGGCTTTTATAGGAAGAAGAATGTGACAAATAACTCCCATAAATGTGTTTACAGTTTGCACTATCATTTCTAAAATACCATTTCCTGTGTTGGCACAGAGGAAATTCACAGTGTTAGGGGGAAGGTTTACAGGTGCCATGTCAGGATATGACCCCCCAAAACACAATTGCTTGGCTGCAAGAGCAGTGAGTGCTGCACAGTGTGCTGGTAGGAACCTGATATGCAACTTTTCTGTTCTGTGAGAGATTACAAGTTTTGAGCAAAATCCTGGGGGTATATCCTGCAGGATTCAGCTGTCAACAGCTGTGCTCACCACAGACTCCTCTGCAGGCCTTTTTTGTAAGCAGCTGTTATCCACACACCATTCCATGCTGGGGCTGCTCCGTGCTTCTTGTAAGACGTAAATTGCAACTGCCTCCGTGTCCCTTATCATCACCTGATATTTGGAGAGCTGCAGAAAATAAGGACACACCAAGGGGTATGTGTCCCACGGCGGCATCCTCAAGAAAGGTAGTTTTCTGGGGAGCTGGAAATCAAGCCGTGTAATTGCAGCTGCTCTGAAGGAGGTCTCAGCTCCAGTTTGGCGCTGTGGGAAAGGTTTCTTACCTTAGCTTTTCCCTTAAAGATAGAGAAATGTGTGGCACAAAAGAGCTGTATGAGAGCAGGGGTTAGATTTCTGTCACCTCAGAAAGATTAGCAAAGGGGGGAGCTGTCAAGTGAGCAGGAGCTATCCTCTGCCCATGCTGTCACACTAGATGCCAGAGGGACATTCCTGGCTCCTTGGTGACTGCTGCTAGCAAGACCTCAACCTGATTGTGGATTTTCCAAGTTTCAGTTTGTAACTGCAAAAACCCATTCGTTTGTTTTTTCTCTCTTGCTGTTTCTCTCTCCTTTCCTCCTGCTTCTCTCCTCTTTTCCTGCTTTCCTCTCTGTCATTTCAGCCACTGGTGCTGTAGTCCATGAAGGGAATTAGAGCTTTCAGTGCCTGAAAAATTCGTGTTGTGCCTAGATTTTGCTCACTCTAACCTAGTGCCTGCCTTCTGAAAGTCCCTGAAACCAAGAAAGAAAAACTGGTTTGGATGGTATGCACTTGAAAGCAGATTCATAGCCTGTTTTAATGTGCATTGAAGGCACTACTGGCTCTCCTTGAATAAAGCCAAGTGCTGACAAACTCAGTTTCTAGAATAAGAGTATCCAGGTATTGGCTGGAATAGGGATTTGGCTATTACTGAGGAGAGCTCCATGTGCAGACAAGTTAGTACAGCTAACAAGGGCTGAAAGGAGACATGACTGAGCCTCATAATTAGACCTAGATTAGACTTTTGCCTGAGGGGAAGGCAAGGCAAGAACAGCTCTGAACTCCTAACGTCGCCTGTAGTGTTTGAACACAGAGACATCCCTGGCCCTCCCAGTGAAGTCAGCAGGGCCACGCCGGGCTGGAGCCAAGCCCCGTTATCTCTGCAGGAGTGTTGCTGGCAGGGCAGGCGTGGGCTTGTTCTGGGCTGTGCCCTGCGGTGTGACCAGCTCGGGTTTTCTCCAAAGCCACCCTTTTCCAGGAGGGTTTTGGGGGGCTGCCAGAGCCACACAGTACAGGGGAGATTTAAAGTAGCTGAGGTTCCCCATCTCGTGATGGCACAGGCACCTGAGGCCCTTGGACCATCTCTGGAGAAGGTGCTTGGCCTCCCCATGAGCTGACCTTGTGCCAGTGCACGTCCCCTGAACTACCCCAGAACTAACATGAGGTGAACTCTGGTGTCTGAGGTGTCATCAGAGACCGGCTGTCAGATTCCCCCTGACATCTCATCTCACACTGATGCGAGCTTGGACTGCTGCTCTTAAACACCAGTGCTGCCTCCACATTTGATTGACAAGGGATCAAGCAAGTCCTTGCCTCCTGTGTGCTGTGGTAGATGCAGGCATGCCAGTGCTGCTTGCTGGAGTTTTGGTGGTTTCAAGCTCCAGGCATGCATGAAAACTGTGCTGTACCAGTACCAGTGCTAGCCCAGGGAACCCCCTGTGTCTCTGACTCCAAAGGATGCATTATATCTCTATTACCGTTTGCCACAATAGTTTTGGGGCTTGTGTTCAGTTAAGAGGGAGAAGATCACATGAGCCTTGCATGCCTACGTGTGCTTGTCTGAGTCCAGCTCAGTGTGGGGTCTGGGTACTGAAGGTCATCAAGTGGTGGTAACCTTCTGTTCAGGTGTTGAGTGCACAGCATTCTCAGCTGGGCTCCCTATTGGTTTGGACCTGCAGGGGGTGGATGGTATGGGAGCAGCACTTTATGTAACCTCGGAGTCCAGAAAAGGCTTGAGCTAAGAGGTCTAGTTCAGCAGAGGTAGCTTTGCTGCTGGGTGTTTGTAATCAGCGTCTCTGTTGTACTCAGTGAAGCCAAGGTTAGATCGTGTAATTCCTGCTGGTCTGTGACTCATCACTAGCTGCTAATTTTGATTGAACAGTCACTTCAGTGCAGCAGGCACTGTGTACCTGTGGATCAGACACTGTGAAGCACCCTCTGATCGATCTCGTGTCTGTGGGCCAAGGATCACTGCAGGCAGGAAGAGATTTCTTGCACAAATGCTGGTGTCAGGTTTTAGCTGTGTGCTAAGCCTCCACACACAGACTTTGGACGGAGTTAACTGGGTGATACTTAGCTCAGTGTGCATTCTTTGTAAAATCTTGTACAAACCAGAAGAGATTGTCAATGGTAATCATGGTGATTAGATTAGATCACTTCAGGGTTTCAGCCTTGCCAGAGTAAACATCTGCTTTCAATACCCTGAATAGCAAGGTGCTGCACTTTAGGCAAACTTGACCTCAGTCCAGGGGACTATCATTGTTTACTGCTTTTCCTATGTGTCTCCCTTTGCTTTTCAGTCTATACCATGTTGTACTTCTGTGTGTACCCTTCTTTTGTTTCTTTTCAGCCATGTAGGAGTATTCATTGTGGTTGCTCAGTATTGAGTGCTTCTGTTGCTTGCTATTGAATGCTGGTGCTGGTGTCTTTCCAGTTAAGCTCTATGTACCTTTTGTCTTTGAAAATCAATGGAGAGCAAATATTAAAAGAACTAGTTTTCGTGGTACCTTTCATTTAGAAAAAAAAAATAATTCCATTTATGTTTGCTCATGATGAGAGAGGTTTCTCAGGAGGCCAGTCTGGGACACAAAATACAGTTTGTGCTTTTAATAAACATTGGGAACCTTTTTTCCTGTAGAAAACCTTCAATGCTTCATAGTCCCTCTCATTTAAACAATATTCCCCGGCATTTTTTTGTTTTCAGATGTTGCCTTGTGCTACAGAGTCTTGATTTGCAACCAAGTCAAGGGTCTTGGAAATTCTCTTGAGATCTTAGGGAGAAATATGTAAGATTAGCCACCAGAGGCTGTGGTTGTGATGCAGGTGTGGCAGTACAGGTAGAAGGAAGCACCTGAGGTGGCCTATCTCTAGTACCTTCCTTTGAGGAGTGAGGGGTATGGTTCCAGATGTGCAGTGATAGCAAGAAAAATCAGATTGCAGCAAGTTCAGACTCCTCTGGGACTGGGGAAGAGGCTGAGGTCTTGTTTGTTTAAACACTGCAGTGAGCTGGGAACCTTGCAGAGTTGGATTTGACAAAGAAGAAGGTTTGCTTAAATTCCCTTAAAACGGGGAAATAAAGAAACATACTGAAAATAATTGAGTTTCTGGTGCTTTAAAAGCTTCTTAATGTTCTTCAAGTTCTTTTTTTCTGCGAAAGTATGTCCTTTTGATTGCAGTTCAGGCTTAGCAGAGTACAGTACATCTTGCCACAGAATGAATAAATGAGCTCAGTTCTGCAGCTGCTGTTGAATGATGATGTTGGAGCATGCCTTGGCTTATCAGTGAAGGCTGCCTAATGTATTCTACCCAGCCTACCTGAGCGTGCTCTGCAGCAGCAAACCCAATTAAACTGTTTTCCTACCTGCTGTATATGAATGGTTTTAGCAGTTATGGGGGTGCTTCTTTTCAAGGTATTGCAGTAAGACATGCCAGAGCGTGCCCTGGCCATTTCTTGTGCACCACTGTTGCTCTCTACAGCCCAGAAAATGCACCAGGAGCTTGCCATGGCACACTCTGGCCAGGCTGCTCATGAGCAGAGTGTGGCTCATTAGCTTTACATTCGTTAGTTTCTAAAAGCCTTCTGAATCAGATTTGGGGGCAAGAGGAAGAGATTTACAGTCTATCCTACCAGTGTGACAGAATGTTCCTAGTCAAAAAAAAAAAGGATAAAATGGGCCTCTCTGGACCTTTCTAAGGGGTTTTATTGTTTAGTTGTTGTGTTTCAAGATGCCTCAAACTATTTGGCTGTGTGTTTGTCTGTTATCTTCAACTCAGTCCTCCCACAAAAAGGCAAATACCTGCTTTTACTGAATTATTAACAACAATAGATGGAGCTTACGTATCAATGAAAATTATGGACCTCTCCCAAGGCAATTGATTTAAATGGAGTTAAATTTAGTGGAAGCTTCTATTGGTGTAATGAATGCTCATTATAGAGCCTAATGTGCTTTGAGGGCTTGATAACCTTCTCAGTAGGGAAGTCAGGCTGCTGTTTTCCAGCAGAGGCACAGATGCTGTGCTGTGGCACTGCTGTCACTGCAACTGCATCCCATCGCTACGCCCCAGCGTTTCTCTTTAACCTTGCGTGTGTGTTTTTTCCTCCTGCAGAAGACCACCTCCCAGCTGGCTTCCCAACCATTGACATGGGCCCGCAGCTGAAGGTGGTGGAGAAGGCCCGCACAGCCACGATGCTCTGTGCTGCCAGTGGGAACCCTGATCCCGAAATCTCCTGGTTTAAGGACTTCCTGCCTGTCGACACCGCGACTAGCAATGGACGGATCAAGCAACTCCGCTCGGGTAAGGTGGCAAAGCAAGTAAGCCTTCCCAGCCTCCTCGCTCTTCCTCCCTTTTCTCTTTACGTGCTGCTGTTATTTTTTTTTTTCCCCTGAAATGCAATTCTAAACCCAAATGTCAACGTGCTTTGAGCTTGTTTCTTTTGCAATGTGAAAACAGTTTTTGGAGCTGATCCTCTCTGGCAGGATATCGTGGCTTCTTAAAAGGAGACATTAGAGTGGACATACCTTTTGGAACATCACCTGGATTTCTTCTTCGGTAGACCGTGTTGACATTGCCCCAAATCCTTGGTAGGCTCAGACATTTCACTACCAACTCAGTGGGTCTCAGACATTTGTAATTGGAGCACAGTGCGAATCTGGGTAATGAGATATTGGTTGAGATTTTACAGTCAGTGGTCATAGGCAACTTTACTCCTTACATAGACTCTGCAAGACAGTGCTCTGCTTTCTATTGAGCTCATTAGCATCCTTGCTATGGGACACCACAAGAATAAAGAAAAATCCAAAAAGCAGCATTTCTACAGATTTCAAAGGAAGGTGCACACAGTTTTGAAATATACCAATTCTTTTAAATTCTTTGGTTTGACAAGCCAGATGCTACCTTTTGAAATACAAACAGTTAGTTCTTGTGGGTGGCTAAAAATGCACTCATTTTAGCAAAGAACTGTTGTTCTTCTGCTGGACTGTTCAGTCTCCCAGGACTGTAAGGCCCATTAGAGAATTAAAGAAAATAAAACATTGCTTTATTCACTGATGAAGTGGAGCTCCCCAGCATGAATTAGAGTGGCTGTTTAACAACAGTGCACAGCACCACTACACAGCAGCTTTAGTCTAGGGGGGGAAAAGCCCCCAGTACTCTACAGAAAGTACAGAAGGGAACAGAGCTGGAACAGCTTTGGTCAAATAAGAGACAGACTGCCTTGCCTGGCCACGATGTATCTCTGGGCACTCAAAAGTCGTTTGTTATGAGTGCTGCTGCCAGGACAACACCATCTTCTTCCTAGCAAGGTGAATGTCTTGACACACCTCCCCATAGCTGGAACCCTCTGCTTACATCTGACGATGCTTGGATGGTAAGAAGTAGGTTTGTACTTGGGGGAGTGGGTAATGAGACATCATTCTCATCAAAAATAGAACCCAGCCTGACACTCCTGGTCCCACCTTGATGTACCAGTGAGTGCTAATTATACTAATGCATATATAGCTTATGAAATTTCCCAGTGACCTTTAGCTTATCTCCCCCACAACATGGTTTAATCTTGATCTGTTTGTGCTGAAAGAAAATATCACACTTGTTAATTATTCTGAGAAGCTTTAGGAAGAAGCAATAGGAAAGTGCACATGGGTGTGTTTCACTTCATAGCTGACTAAATCAGCATCAGAAATTACCATAAATGAGCAGCAAGGCAGCCTCTGATGCACTCACTATGTGTTCTCCAGCCTCCTTTTCACAGGCACTTGGCTGCCTCTCTACCAGCTGCTTCGCAAGTTTAGTGAGATAGAAAGTTTAAAAACAAACTAGTAAACCCTGTCACAGGGTCCAAGGTTTGATTCCTATTCGCTGTTCTTGAGCAACATCTCAATTGAATATTTCACCTGGGATTCAGACTCTAGAGCTGGCTGCTTGCTGAAGACACAGTAATTACCAAGGGAGGTGTCAAGGGAACCTTTTAGAAATCAATGAGCAGCACACATCCTCAGACTCACAAAAGGAATTGATTAGCTCTCTAATGTAGTAAGGGGAGGTTTCCGCAGTTCAGTGCAAGAGACTTCCAAATATGAGTTTGAAGTTTTGTTTTCGGGGACCTGATGATACAATGCCAAGATTCACCAAGGCTTTGCTCTGCCCTGGCATGAGCGAAGAGCACGAAGTTTACATCTTCTCATGGGCCAGAGGTTCAACCCTTGCTTGCATTTGTGGCTTTTTCCCGTGTTTGTAGTGGACATAAAGCAGGGCCTGTGCTTTGAAGTACCTGAGACTCACTGACGTGACTGCAGTCACCCTGTGTGAGCACTGTGATGGGTTGGGTAGTTTCTGATTCATTCTGCAAGGTGCTAATTGAGCTCTCCGGCACTACACCTTAGTGGGGCAGAGTCTTTTTGTTTTTCAAAGAAAAGAGTGTTTAAATAGATACCTCATTAAATGGGAGAGTTTAATAGTTTGCAAAGTCTCTGCTCCATTAAGATCATATCTTACAGTCAGCCTGGCATATCTGCATGAATGTCAGTTTATACTATCTCAATCTAAATATACGCTCATTTAATTTCATTTAATTAAAACCCAATAAAAGCTAGACAGATGTAATATAGTTAAAATAGCTCCAGCACATTGTGAGCCCAGTATTGTGTATATAATAGAGTGTCTGACCTTCAATGAGTACATAATATATTAGTATTCAGATGTATGAAATAAAGGTCATGAAGGTCAAAGCAGCTTTAGAGTCCGACTTATAGAGGGGTTTGAGGGATGATTTTGTTTTTCAGGCTCCTGGTATGGAATAAATAGCTACAGGTAAAGAAGCAGCATGCTTGGGAGAGATGCTCTCTTCTGGCATTTGCAGTTATGTGGGCTGGCAGTGCTTTGGGGGCTGCAGGCAGGTCTTTGAACTTGTATGCAGTCAAATGATGTCCCTGAGGGCGCTCTGAACATCAGTTTTTAGAGTTCCGTTCATCTGTCAAGGTACTAGAGTTTGTGGTTTAAGACATCCAAGCCATCATCTTAGGCTCTTTTAACCCCAGAGGATTGGTGTCTTTGTCAGGAGCAAATGCACAGTTTATAAATCCATCCCTCATTTACTAATTATATCTATATGTGTGTGTATGCATTTTTTATTGTACCTTCTGACAGTTAGCGTAACTCTTTAAATTCAGAGGGCTTTTTTTAACTCTTTCTCACCAATACATAGATCTTTCCTCCTGAGTAAAACTGAATTCTTTTTTAAGTCCAGCTCTTGGGTAGTTTTGCCAGTAAATGTTGAGTTTATAGTTCTAGAGATGGGAGCACAAATAAATACAGGGTCTCATCTCCATTATCACAGATCAAGTCAAAAGCAAAGTTTCTGACTCATGCTGGTTGTAGCCAAATTCTCCCTTGCTCATCTTGCTGATACTTCCCACCTCTTGTGGAGAGGTTGCTTTTCTGCAAGTGCAATGACTCAGGACAACTCCCTGTTCTCCCTGAGGGTGCATAGCTTCACTCCCTGCTTCTCAGTCCCTGACACAGGATCTAAGGCCAGCCCTGGGCTGGGAAACTTCCCAGCATGCTAAGACATTCAAAACCTGTTTGGCTGAACTGATTTTATAACTGTTGAGACATTGTAGTATTGCAGGTGATACACACATGAGTTCTGGCAGCAAGGGTCAGTGCTGCACCTCTAACCATGTTTTAAAATTAGATAATGATGTGGTGGAAACTCTCCCAATATAGATCAGATGTGCTGCTGCTTCACAGTTCCTCTGTGAAGATTCTTGGATCACAAGCTCCTGTGGACTTCAAAGCAACTCATATGGAATTCATACTCTCAGAGCTCTTGAATGTGTTCAGTGAGTTTCATAGCTGAAGAACTGCTCTTCCACCTTGCTCTTCAGAAAACTTATGAACAAAATGTCAGATTAGAGTGACTATTCTGAATGTTAACATACAGATACCTTTGCCATGTAAGGAAACACCAACAATTCAGGAAGCATTGTCTTTCATTTAATAAAGAACTTGGTGTTACAAAAAATATCATTCTCCTTTAATCACCATCAATTAACTGAGTTAAGGAACCGTGCCCTAGACCCTAGTGTGGCTTTCAGGCAATTAACTGCAAGGAGAGTATTCTGCAGATGACTTCAGTCACACTCTGGAAAAGTGGAGGTGCCTGTAACAAAGAAGCAGTGAGAGCCAGTCATCTTGCTGCATTTCTGCTCCCAGAGTTACCAGCAAGTGTTTTCATTTTAGTCTTGATCCTATCAAGTAGAAGCACTACTTATTTGGAAACGGAAGGGATACCCAACATACACAGAACAAACGTGCAGAAAGAGGTGGTGCCTGTCCCTGTGAAGGGGCTGTGGCATCCATGTCCTTCTTCCTTGGGGATACTCAGCAGTCAGTACCCAGCAGAATGTGATCATCTTCTGGCAAGGAACAGCCTTGAGTCCAGACACCAGATGGGCATCGACTTGGGACAAGGTGTGTAAGGACAGCCCAAAGGAGGGAGGGTTGGGTAGTATTATCCAAAAGGATCAGGGAACCCACACAAGGATGGATGCTCTCAGAAAGGACTGATTAAGTGAGGGGTTGAAGCAATATTGTGACCAACCAGCTGACAGCTGAAGTTTTGTGTCCTGGAAGAACCAATACTGCAGACCTGGGTCTTGCTACATGAGGTGCACACAGCGGTCATGGGATCCATTCAGACTCCCTGTGGCAATAGTCAGTGTTTCCTGTAGTGCTTTCACTTCTACATTAGGAAGTAGCTGAAAGCACTGTCAGAGTTCTCTGGAATTCAGTGTTGCACTGCCCCTGGTGCTCAGCTGCAGCCAGTAAGAGCTTTGGTTTCTCTGTTGATGTTGGAGTGATTTTTCGGTGGTTTAGGTTCCTACAAGGAAGTGGTATGTTGGTAAGTCTGTGGTAAGTTTGTCATCAGAGTGAAGTCCCTTCTTCAACTTCTCCACACAGGGAAATACTGATGCAAATAACCTTGTGGGGTTTTCCTGTGTATCATCTTATGTTTTGCCTTTCTTTGGGTGCCTGACTGAGGTGAATGTATGGGCTGTTACTCTGTGTCTGTTATCATGAAGGTGAAATAAACTTCATAATGAGTGTTTCAGACATTTCAAACAGAAGGAATTGGGTTTGAAGTTTGATCTTGGGGTGCCCTTTGCATAAAGCAGCCTGGTGGTCACAGGGCACAAGTTGGCCTCAGTAACCATTTGAGTGATGACACCTGCATCACTTATGGACTCTCTTATGTTGGCACTCTGTGGCCTCTATGCTGTGATTTTGTACCTCTGAGGGACACCCTGAAAGGTCAAAAGCCAGAGATGAATTGTCATGTGATGGGAAGGACATTCCTTCCGGATGAGGAAATTTGTGGTCCAACAGAAAAGCCTTGTACACTCTCTGTAATGGTGTCCTCAGAGTGAAGAGGGAATGTCTTAACTTTGCGAAGGTGAGAGAGACACTGAACAAACACTGTGCTACTAAATACAGCAAGCGTCTGTGTTGCTCCCACAGGGGTTGGCTTACATTTGGAAGCCAGGAAGATTGGGATTCAACACATGAAAAAATGAACTGGCCACACTTAACATTTTAGGAAATCTGCTTCAAGCGTGCAGTTGCTTCTAGAGCTCTGTGTAGACAATTGCATATTAGAGAAAGTGTTTGGCCTCTACAGGGAGTAGATTTAAAGATTTGCTGCAAATCTTTTCTGGTTTAGGACAGAGCAACAAACCCTATTTCAGCCAGATGAGAGATAAGGAAGTCCTGTTTTCTGCCCCTTGGGCTTGTGCTCAAAGTCATTGCACTGTTCCCAGTGCAATGGGAACTGTTCCCAGGGGAAGTGACACACTGTGGGATGCTTTTCTTAACTCTGAAAATTGTGGAAGGGATGGGGCAGAGGGCACACAATACCCCAGAGGGGGAAGGCCCTAGACCAAAGAGAACAAAAAGAATCACTTGGCAAACTTTCCAAACAGGCAAAGAGAAATAACCCTGTTTTCCATGGCTGTGCTGTTTCATGCAAGTATCTCTGGGTATAACTGTTCTGTCAAGGGTAGCAGTAGTTACTAAGATAGATAAGTAAGCAGCAGATTTATTATTGCAAGCGTGAGATTACCCACAGCTTCAGTCACTGAAAGATTTTTCCTGATGCTTCAGTCATCTGTGGATAGAAAACATCAGAAAATATAACAAGACATAAAGTTAAAATGGGGTGATGTCATCTTGGCAGAGAAAAATGCTAAAATGAGTAGTTTGAATTGCTGTTCCTACTTCAAAAAAGGACTCTGCCTAAAGGAAGGGTAGTTAGGAAAGAAAAAGAATAAGTATAAATATTGTAAATTACTTTTTAAGAGGCAAATTAAATGTGCTTAAAATATACCTTCTTTGTATTTACAGAAATTCTTTTCTGTCTTTCTATCCCATTGGGTGATCATTGTTGTGGATAATGGAATGAGCTGTAAATCTGAGATACACGACACTCTTGTATGCATACTGGTATTTATTAATCAATACACTGAACATGATTTGACACACTGTGTCCTGTTTAACCCTGTTTTTCTGTCTGTTTAAACTCCTCAGTTTTCTTTGGTAAGTGCTTGGTATTCAGATCCTACAAATCTGCATAAAACCAACACATACCATGAACTGCCTACAGATTCAATCTGCATGAATCTTTCCCTTATACTAACAGCCTTCATATGTGCAAATTAAGACCAAGGGGACAAAAGTGGGGATTAGAAGGGTTCCCTGCAAATTTACCCAGCTGGAGCTTCTCCATCATGCTTTGGTATTGATTGTACCCTGAACTCCAGACAGTGACCAGTGGATCCTCCACTTGCTAAATACAGTGACCTCATAAAATGAACCTTTATAGATTGTTGCAGCAGGATAATTTAATCTCACTCCCAGAGAAGCCCTCCTTATAAGATACTCTTCATTACAGCATGTAAAATTATCTTCAGTGCCTTATAAAGAGGGTAGGGATTCCTTTCTCCAGCTAACATCCAAATTAGGCAGGAACAGCAGAGGTCTGGCTAGCATGCCACTGTTACATTACCAGAAACTACTTCATTTCGAAATATTTCTGTATGGAAAGTTAATTCTGTGTGACACCAATTTCTTTGCCAGAGGGAACTTGATGCAAGGGTTATGGGAATGTGGAGAACGATTCAAAACTGATTTATTACACTCTCCCCTTAGTTTAATGTCTTTAAGTGAGCAGATTTTGTCCCTCTGGTCATTCTAACCTCAAAGCAAAATTGCACTTAGTGCCCGCAGCCATGCGCTTTCCACCCCTCCTGCCCAGCACAGTCACGGTCACACAGCCCCCCAGGACACACCCTCCTTGCTCTGTATGAGGAATGAAGGGCCACTGCACCATCTTCCCAAAGTGTCCTCCATCTCAGCTGCTTGAACAGTGGTGGGGGTGAATGCAAGTGGTGAGGCCAGCCAGCGACGCCAGCTGGGCAGCTCAGTTCGGCCCCTGATCGTGAGGGTGGGGCTTTAATG
Organism: Manacus candei; assembly: GCF_025592945.1. Classification (NCBI taxonomy): domain Eukaryota; kingdom Metazoa; phylum Chordata; class Aves; order Passeriformes; family Pipridae; genus Manacus; species Manacus candei. Next base: position 540,791 of record NW_026138053.1, read on the forward strand.
GCAGGATGCAGGGCTGGATGCTGCACTCCTGGAAGCAATGAGCTTTACTAACCTCCTGAGAGTGTCACTCTGACTTTTATTGCACATCAGTTTCTTTTTGTTTATTCCTGTCGCGCTAATACAAATTCTAGCTTTAAAAAAAAAAAAAAACAACTTTCTGCTTTTTAGTTATAATTTTCTTCCTTTCCTCTTTGTACTAATGCTTCTCTCTAATCTTATTTGCATTCAAATTACCTCACCAGGTGGTACACCGATCAGAGGTAAGAATGCTGAAATGTGCCTCCAGTTGTCACGTCACTCCATCTCCTGTCTGCCTTGTCCCTTCTCCTCCGGTGTTTCTCATCTCCAGCTTTTACTCTCAGCCCTAACTCTGCCAGCGCTCTCGCTCATCTGCACTCTCCCACTAGTGTGTTTATTTTGGTTGGGTTTTAGCGTGATTTCTTGTAGACTCATCCATCGCAATTTTGCACTGTTGAAAGGGGGTTATTCAACGGAAAGTTTGCAAAAGTTTGGAAAATGGTCCCAGGCCTCCACCACAGGAGAGCTGACGTCTCCTGCAGCTCCTGCAAGTCTCTGAACTTCCCATGCAGTTGCGACCTCTGAGGTCTTGTGTCTCGGGGGTTTTAGATGGATTGCTTTGGTGTAAGCGTATGGAGGTAACATTTTCACAAGAGAACAGTCAAATTCTTCTCTGCTGCTGCTGATGGGCATGAAACTCTCATCAGAAGGAGAAAAATTCTTGAAAGGTTGCGCAAATATGACTCTGGGATAAGGAGCACCTTTGTTTGTGTTCCTCATGTTTGTTTTTCAAGTGTACCAACCCTCTAATGTGGTGGCAGAGTGGAGAACCACTGCCCCAGACCCCCCTTTCTGAGCTGGACGTGCCGATGTTGCTTTGCAGCACAGAGATCTGTTTTAAATAGATGAATCAGAAGGACATCTGGCTGTTTAAGCCTTCATTAATTAAACCCACTCCTGGTTTGACAGCCCAGCCCAGCCTGGTGCACAGTCAGTCCCGGCTACTTTTCACAGCCCGTATGCACCAGTAATGACTTCCCAATTGGAGTGTTGTTTTTTTCTAGCCTAAACACTCAAAGCTGTCTCTTTAGATTAACTTTAGCATGTTAATCAGTGTTATATGCTAAGGCCCCTCTGAATTCTCTTGTGATTTTGGTTACCCCTCTTGATTGACCTCTGGATTTCTCAACAGAATGACTACTACCTATAAATCAACACGACCTCGTTTGTTCAGTTTTCCTCCTTCTCCCTTTTCCTCCCCCTTTTCCCTGAATCACTGCTGGAAGTTAATAATCTGACTCTTGGAACTGGTTCTGTTGCTGGGGGTTAATGTTTTCAGCTCCTGTTAAGTGATTTTAGAGTAAATGTGAATTGCCGTTTGGTACGTATTTGCATTAAGTTGCCTCTGTAGCAAATCTGGGTCAGGGAAAAAGACTTGCAAACCTTATTTTTATATGAATGGGCTTATAAATCTGTCATTCCTCCCTTCGGAACGCTGGAGATTGACAGCTGTGATGTTACAAGCTCCTTAAAACTATTTCTTCATCTCCCGTTTCTGCTGCAAATCCTAAAACGAGATGACAGATGGAATGCTAACTAGCCGGGTGCTCCGAGCTCCGGCCGAGCGTGCAGCCATCCCAGGGCCTCCCCGCACGCCTGATGACATTAGTGACTCAGCACCAGAACCACATGGATGCTCCATACGTCCTGCTTGGGAACCGATCGCATCTCTGTGAAAAGAACCATCCATCTCATAAAACATAAGTTTCCCCGCACCCCCCCACCCCCTCCCCACCCCCGTTTGAGTCCTGATGAGGTATTTTGAGAATGTTCTTGACATTATTTAAAATATATGTGTCCTGTTTGAATGTCAAAGATGACATTTCTGTGAGAGCAAACAGAAGCCACGTGCTGCTCTCTGGCTTCTCCTAGAGGATTTCTGTCAGCCTGATGCCTTTTATTTAAAACGGAGGTCACTGAATTTCTAAAGATAACGACAGATTAGATGAAAGTGCTTTTATGATGGTGAGGTTGTGTCCATGTAGAAGTGACTGTTCTGCCATGTTCTATACCCAGCTGCACTCTTGTTCCTCATTAAGGTAAGTTTGATGCTTTGGAATCCATTAATTTGGTCTGAAAGGAAGGGTGAACTAATTACTCTTAATGAACCCTTTTGGTAATGATATTGGGGGGGGTAGGGGTGGTTTTGGTTTGATTTGATTGCCTCTGTGTCTGTGTTGCTAGGCGTTGTGTGTCTGGAGTACTTGGGATGTAACCCAAGACATTTGTGCCAGTGATGGCAAACCCACTCACAGGGAGCAGTGTGTGGTTAGCCAGAGGACAGCCTGAGAAGCCCTGCCATGCACCCCTCCAAACAGGAGGAGATTTTTTGTCTCTAAACATTTCGTTTGACCCTACCCCACATATTTGGTTCATTTTGTCCAAGACATCTCTGGCTTCCCTGAAATAGGAGGAGCTCCCATCTGTAATTCAGAATTTCTATTAGTATCTTCGCTTTTTACCCCTCTGGGACTGCTCCAGATAGTAATTTAATCTCGAAATCCATGTTTGTTCATCAGAAAGACACAGAGCTGATAAATGCCTGTCAGATTAGGCAATAGCTGGCTTCTTAAGGTGACCCACAGATAGTATCAGCAAATCCATGTTTAAGCAAGTTCTGCCCCATTTGTATTTTCAAAGTAAAATATAAGGTGTTAATTTCCACCATTTCTCTGCAATTGAACTCACTCAACCTTTTGTGAAACCTGGCTGCATTTTCCTGCCCAGGGCTGTAAGAGAGAGCAGAGCACAGTTGTGTTTCTGGTGGGTGCTGGACTGAACAGGCACTAGATCGGATGCACATGAGGAGGTAAAGAAATATCATCATCTCAGGCATTATCCCTCTCCAGTCAGATTTATTTGTTACTTTTCTGTCACCACAGGAAATATCAGAGGTTCCTATACATAAGAGTATTTCTTCCCCGCAGACGTCAGCGTAGCAGAGGTCTGTCTGAATTAACTTTAGATCAGCTCACTTGGGTGTCAGAAGCTGTCTGGGAAGCCAGGTAAACACCCACACCGACTTCTGCATAGCTGCAGCTAAACCTTTTCCAGTCCCAGGCGAACTGGTTTAAATATAGCTCCAGTATTTCGACGCTATCCTGCGAGCTGGAGCGTAAAGCTATCCAAAGGGATTAGAGGAAGCTAAAAGAATTTTGCTGTCTCTTTTTGAGCATGTGTTTGTACATTTGGTTGCACTTTGTGTGTGATAGGTTTTTTTCTTCCTGTTTCTTGAGCTTTTCCAGTCGGGGTTGGGGGGGGGAAGAAAAGGCAAAAGGAAAACAATTTAAAAATGAGAAGATCTGCTTGCAGGAGCAGTGTCAGAGGGTGTTTGGGTGGGGTAGTGCCTGGAAATATTTGTAATACCATGTTTCTTGCTGTCGGAATTCAGATTGACTCATGTCCCTTTAGAAGCACAGAGGGGTGTTACTGTGCATTTGACAGTGCTGTAGTCTTGCATCTGACGTAGAGTCCCCCGAGATTTCCTGTACCTGCTAGTGAGAGATCAGAGCATCTTGAAACTCTGCTGTCTTAAGAGGAGGCCTCATGCTGCTGAGCACGTTGTGTCTCTCTTACTCGCTCTCTGCCCGAGTCCGGCTCATGGCAGCAGTCGGGTGCTCTCAGCAGCTGCCTCTGGTGCACAGGAGAGTGATTTCTCAGCAGTGCTGCCATCCAGAACAGGCCCCTTGCATGCCAATCACCGGCCTCTCAGGCATAATAACCATAATGAACACTAACAATGAAAATATATTTGTAGTTACCTTGTTTTGCATATTTGGCAGTGCCAGTGGCTGGTGGAGGCTAGGTGCAATCCTCTGTAACAGCTGGGAGATGCTGCTGTTATAAATTACCAAAAGTAATGAATATGGGAAATGCTTATTTTCATTATTAGTGACTCTTGCATGGTTTTGGTGGTTTTTCATGGCAAGTGTTGGTTATCTCAGGCAGCAGCCAGGGAGTCAGAGTCCAACTCTCTCATTGTAGGGGCTTCACAGTGTTTCTTTCTCCACCATATTCACACTTATGGGTCCTTGTTTGATCTGGGCTTGCCTCTGATCCTGCTCCACAGCTCCCTGGATTTTATTACAGGAATTCTCCTTCTCTAGGAGGGAATTTCTAGCTGAAGGGATTGGGACCCACACCTGAGCACCTGGCTGAAGACAGGGCTAAAAATAGTGCTGCAGTCAGTGAGTATTTATGTGAAGGAAGCTGGTGGGAGGAAGGGGTAAAGAGAAGGGAGGGTTTTAGGGGTAGCCATGTGCTCTAGTGTGCAGGATGGGCAAAATTTACCTCTTCACTGAGAGGAAAGGCCCTGGTCAGGTAACTGGGTTTGTTACATCTGTGTTACAAGTCCTTTCCTTGGATGAGTGCCGTGACTGCAACCTGGTTCCTCTAACTCTGGGATACTTACAGGAGCATTTCATCCCATGTCTGGAATTTTATAACTAGGTCAAAAAGTCAGTCCCCATGTTGAGAGCCAGGAGGACTGAGGCTGTGAATGCCTCGATTTAGAACAAGAGCCTCTTCCCCCACTGGGGATGGAGCTCTGAGCTGAATAGATAGGGAAGAGTGTCCCCCCAGGATCTGCTGTGTTTGGCTCCATGCAGTGCTCTCTGGGAGAAGAGAGCATAGGCACCTGATGGGCTACAGAGCAGGATTTCAGAGATCAATTTGTATGGTGGCACAGAGCCTTTTACATTCACTTTGTTACCTAGAGGAGAGAGTGACAAGCCCTCCATGGCACAACAGTACCCAGCACCCTTATCAGGATTTGCCTTTCCGGTGCTTTCTCTGTGCAGTGCACTTTTTAAATGCTGCTTTTAACCACTGTCACTGCAACTAATGATTCTGCCTGAACACAAGTATATTTGAATAGATAAGTATCTTGGAAAGCTGCTAACGGGGCTATGCTGTCTGTGCCAGAGTTAAAGAGCACAAGAAAAGCCAGGAGCGGAGGGGAGGGACTGGCAAGGAGATACCAGCACAGAGGAAAGAGGAATAAGGAATACAGTAGAAGGAATGCTTGTCAGTCAGCAGAACTGGCTCTTGCCCTCAACCCCAGAAAGCTCTGCCTCGTCACCGTCACCGTCCTCCGTGGCACTGGAGAGCAGCCAGGGGTTTTTCTAAGGAGCTGTCAGCTCTCTGATAAGCTGTGTTATCGGGAGCAGATCTGAGCCACAAGCAAGACTGACTGACATGGGAGCGTGGTGAGGAATAGCTACCCCTCTTCTTCTGGAGCCCTGCTGTGGCTCAGGGGCTTAGGAGGCAGCAGAGTTCCAGTGCTGCTCCGCAGGGAAGGGTTTCACTCTGATGTGCAAGAAACGCTGCAGAGCCCCAGAAGCCCCCAAACAAGCTGTTCACTGCTCCTCTGTGTGCTTGTGTGCGTGTCCTGATGGTAGTGGGTGCATGTCCTCATGCATCCTCTGAAGCCATGCTATCTGATTGCACGTCAGGACTCGACCCTGCAAACAGGAACAGGGCACCTGGCACAGGAGCACTAGAAGAGACCATGTGAGAAATCTACGGGAACATCCTGTGTGGACAAGACCTTACTCAGCAACTTGTGCAACATAAATCCCAAAGTAATGAATAAAAGTAAATCAACCTTCCTAGCCCTGGTTTGCAGAGGCGCAGAAGATTATGAGATGTTGACAGGGCTAGGAATAGAAATCAGGTCCTTTGCACTTGTCAAGGCAAGGAGTTCACTGCGCTTTTGAGAGTCTTTGGATGCAGCTTCCATGAATTTCAGGGAAAGGAGCTGCTCAGAACTCAGTTCTTCCTTTCCTACACTCCTTGTGTCCTGTCCAGCCTAGATGTGAACCTTCCGAGAGACAAAACTATTGAATTTCTCTGGGATCATTGAACTAATGCTGGGAGCATTTTATACGTAGGGAGTTTTTCCCCAAGTCTCAGATGCATTTCTGTCTCCAGCTTTCTGATCCCGGAAACGTCTTAGCTTCTTAATTTTATTCGTAATTCTTTGTACTCTGAGACACCCTACACTTTCCTGGATCCATCACTTAGTTGTAAGTTGTCCTTCAAGAAGACCCCTGTGGTCCCACTGACTGCCGTCAGTTTACCATGATCCTTCCAGTTTCTGCTCGCTGTCAGCCATGCTGCAGGATCTGTATGTTTGTCTAATGATGATTTATTGCAGTACCTGTTTTCTTTCTGGTTCACTTGAGAGGTTTGCGTTAACTTCCTTCTGCTCTAGGTTTTCTCTTACTCCTGACACACCTTAGTTTGAATAGTTGTGCCAACCCAGACTAAACTAGAATCCCTTGCCCAATGTCCCTGAGCACTTTGTAGGCAGTTGCTGACACATGTTACATGTTCATAGTATGATTTTAGAAATTGGTCCATGCTGGCTGCAGAACTGACAGGCATTAACAGCATGTCATTTGAAACTCCCCTCTGCCCTCATTTTCTTCATCCTCTTATGTTTTTTCTTTCTGCTGTTGAGGTCCCTAGAGATAAAAAATACTTTGACTGACATTTAAGTGACATGAGGGTCACAAGTATAAAGGGTATAAATACCAGTGATATCTGTTAAATGGCTAGAAGGGGCATGTTAAAAGATATGTGTTTGTGGCAGGATTAGCTAGGGATATTACTTTTTTCTAGGCAGACACACCTGCCTGTCACCTGAAGCTGGCTCTGCTCCCAGCCCAACCAGTTGGGTTTTTTGTTAATTTTGGGTATGTTTTGCATTAGGTAGCTTTTCCCAGCCAAGCTTGATGCAAGCACTCGGAATGAGCTCTGCAGCACATGCATGCCCAAGGAGTAATGAGCAGAAATTACGAAGGGGGTAATATATGGTGAGTTCCAGGAAAATCTTCCTGACAGAGAGCATAACAAGGCAGTGGCATCAATTCCTTGAGGAAGTGGTGAAAGACCTATCACTTGGCACATTTAAAATGGGATTGGACAGAACACAAGTACATTTACAACAGGGAGCAATCCTGCCCTGCCCCCCAGGGATGCACAAGGTAATGTAATAGGTCTTCTCCATTTCTAGATTCTCTGCTTCTCTGTATCGTGTCAATGCGAGGAAGCTTCGTCCTGCTCCACTGCCTGTCATGCTGCTGTCTGCTTGAAGATGTTTTTCCCAGACAGCGTGTAGAAATTCACTGTCCTCCCTGAATTAAGCAGAAGAGCTCTGTAGGCTTTGGCCTGTGTGTGTCCAGAGAGCACTGTGGCTAGGCAGGCTGGCAGGTCCTTTTGTTAGTAAGTGGAAAGACTTTTGCAAACAAGCTTTCTCTGTCTAGCTGAAGCCTCATTTCCAGCACTAATGCAACAATAGGGAGGGCTCTGTACATCATTTTTATTATATGGCAGAACCCAGGGAAGTTCATTTTTCCCCATGACATATAGGCTTATGCTACAGTCTCAATTTATCCTTCTAAATAATGTAGGTGGCAGTGGTTGATTCACATTAGTTTTTCTTCTGTACTGATGATATGAAAAACGGAGTTTGACCTCTGCAACTTGAACCAGCAAGAAGGGAGAAGGCAATTTCCCTGGCTGTTCTCACTGCGGCTCTCAGTGGTCATTTTGAACTGTGGCAGGCAGAAATGAGTTCAAATCCTTACAAGCAAAGGAGTTAATGTTTTTTAGTTCAGTATATGGTTTGTGAGCAGAGTGGCCCTCTTACAGGCAGTCCTAACCAGTAGAATCTGGGCACTTGGGGGCACTTAAAAAATTACTCTCACAATGCCTGGGGGAAGCAGGCTGAGCAGCAGCCTGCCAGGGGCCGTGCACTCCTGCAGTGCCAGATTGCTGCCATATGCATCCTGCTGCTTACTTTCTCTGCATCTCCATCTTTTAATCCGAGTATGGAGCCTGGTTCAGGGAGTTTAGGTGTGAGCAGTTGTGCCAGGCAAGAAGTTGGATGACAGGCCAGCCTCCCAGGCCGAGCAGTGCTGGACACCAGTGGAATAGACTGAGCAGATGAGAGAAAACCACCTTAGACCATTGCTCGCTTCCACATCATGAGTCCTGTGCAGGTTGCCCATGTAAATTGCTACTGTGTGTGCTCTGACAGTTACTGCCATTATTTAGGTGTGCCCCTCATGCATCTGACGCTTTGGGGATGGGATCAGATCATGACTTGAGGAATCTGCAGTCTGGGATAAGCAACTATTCCTGACCAAAGCTGGGGGAGCAGGCACTGCTGGGACAAAGGGAGGGTGGCTTTCATGAGGGTGCCATGCAGCAAATTGTGTGTATTGCATTGGTGTGTATCTTTGTTGTCTCAGGCTGTGTGTCTAATCTTTTTATATCATGTATAATGAAATCTGAAAGAAGAAAGAGATCACTAACATGGAGAAAGCTGACTAAAGACAGTGTTTTCTCAAAAAGGGATGTCTGTTGGAAGGAAGGGTGGTGAAGTGGGAGGGATGGGACTCCGCCAATTTCTACAGGAAGGTCGCAATTTGTTGGGTGCTTGCTAAGCTTTGTGTGGATCAGATAAGAAACAAACAGCTACAGTTAGTGTGCTTTGTGCTTGGCTGTTTTGATTAAGGGCTTATTAAAGGTTCTTTTATTAGACAGGAATCCCGTACAAAGCTGTAATTAATACATGCGTATGTGTATGGTTTTTTTCCTTTATTGAAGCAATGAATATAAGTGCTTGGGGTGGTTGGAAATACAACAGTAACTGGTTCCCTGCACATTAGAAAAATAACAATAACCAATTCCACAAGTTTCTAACAGCAGACTGGGTACCTTTGGCTGCATGCTGGTATCCTGTGGGTCCAGGGAACATCATGAAATATTTATCCAGGAAGATACCTTAAAAGCGTGGGGCATGGCCTTCCTTTTCAGAGGCTGTCAGTTTGATTACCAGATTTGCCGTAACCTGAATTGTCTGTTTCATCTTGTTTGTGTACAGGAGCTCTGCAAATAGAGAACAGTGAGGAGTCAGACCAAGGCAAATACGAATGTGTTGCAACCAACAGCGCAGGAACCCGCTACTCTGCCCCAGCTAACCTTTATGTTCGAGGTAAGAGCAGCATCCACCCAAGGAGGTCACTCTCCTCCTTTCCAAAAGGCTCCATGGCTTTCAGTGAAGGAGTGTGTTCCCTGCCTTAGTATGTTCCCCAGTCACAGCTGGTGGATTGTGTGATGGGGCCTTTTTCTCAGAAACCAGCAAGTTACGGTCAATAGTGTCTTTGATCCACATTGGTTTTGACTCACATTTTTGGGAATCTGTTGTTGCTGCTTATGTGGTATTATGTAAAATGCTGAAATACGGGCAGAATTGGAATTCCTTTCTCTCTTGAACTCCTTAACTTTGTGTCATAGTTATTTTAATTGGGATCAAGTGGTGCTTAATCCTCTTAGTATAAACTAACCTTTGGTGGAGTACTGTAAAACTGGTCATGCTCTGCTGAGCCAGAGGTGCTCAGCTATAGTGAGACAATATTTAGGCCTCTGCTTTGGAATGTGTACCTTTAAAAACGGAATATCTCTTTGGAGTTGTCCTAATCCATCTTATATGCATCAATGACTGAGCCTCTGGGTATTAAGGGCTCACACTGGGAACCTGCTGGAAATTAGCCACAGTTCATATAAAGTGATTTTTCTAATGGTTATGCTATGTTGCCAATTTAAAACTGTTTTCAACATACCAAAATAACTAGGTTTTATATTAGGACGGTCTCCTGACAGTTTTGTTACTCTACATTGGAGGTGTTTGAATTAGCTTGGAGAGAAGCAAGGGCACTTTCTGTTAATTTTGGCAAGAAAAAAAATGTGCTGCTTCATAGAGAACTCTGTAGAACCAGAGCCGCTGGTCAGGAACCCTTGGGAAATGTAGTTACAGGTTTCCCAAGAGGAGAAAGAACATTCTTGTGCTGGTGCAACCCATTGCTTGTTAGGAAGTTAGTACCAGATTTTATTTCCATGTAGTAAATCAACAGTCTAATAATAAAACCTCATATTCATTTCTTCCTTCCTCTGATTCGAAGAAAGAAAATACAGTCTTAAAGCTGTATTGCTTTGGTTAGTATGGAAAGAGGACATGAGAATAATAAAAGTCTTCTCATGGCTGTGTGTTTGCTTCTAGGAGTGGCTTCTGGCATTGTTTTTGTTGCTTATTATGGGGGACTGCTTTTCTATTTTGCAGCATAATTTGGATTATAAGAGTCTTTGGAAGACTGAAGTATCCAATTAAGCATGTTCAGAAGATGAAGCTATATCTATGCAATGGAATCACTCATTTCACTCTCACAATGTACTTATGGATGATTTTGAACTCCCTGTATTCTTGCAATTTCATTTTTCAGGCAAGCTGTACTAAGACTCATCCCAGATTGACCCTTTGCACTCTGAGAGAAAGAATTCTAGTTACCAGGTTGGCTGTTGTTGCGTAGGTTTTTATGGATACCCAGCTGCATTGCTGTAATATTTGGGATGCTTTTGCTTCCTGTAACATGCTCAGACTGTCAGTGTTCTGTTTTCTGTAGAGATGTGGCTGAAAAAAGGCACAGAAGCTTCAAGAGGTAGAAAAGCATCTTCTTAACAACTTCACTATTTCTTACTAACGAACGCTCTTTGTTTAGCAAATGAATCCCATAGGACTGAGGAGTGCACTGAATTTTACACTTGGTTTGCTGCTCAGCAAAGTTTTCATCTGTCCTGTCTGGGCTAAGCACGGGCCATGGATGGTCTGCACATGCGAGAGGACCCCAACATTCACCAAAGAAAGCATGTTCTTAGGCATATGTTTGGCTGTTAACTGTAATTTTTTTTTTTTGCACATAAATTTTTGGAACAAGCCTTTTTCCTGCACATAATCTTTACGATGTGAGTTTACAACCCGTGTGATCCTGATAAAGTCCTGATGTATAGTTAAGATGCAATACCCTGTAAATTGTTATCAGATGATATTTCCTGTACTTTCCAGGTCTTAGATGGTATTTCTGCTTACAATTTCTGATAGCAAATGTTCTACCAAAGAAAAAGTCATATTGTTACTACATTAGTTAAAGACTTCAAAAAGTTACTCAAACCAAGAACAATATTTCTTTAACGAGCAAGGAAAAAAAATAAAATATCTTTCTCTCTTAGGTCTAGAATGCAGAATAAAATAATCCCTGGGGGGAGGTTTCTTGTGATAGTCCTGCAGTGTTGTCATTAGACAGATCAGTGACTTGGAGTAGGATCTTCATGAAGTGCCTGCATCTTTGCTAGAGAGGACATTAATTAATGCTAAATTACAGTGAAAATTAAGTATGTGGGCTGCACTGCCATTGCTTGGTGGTTTTATAATGATTGACCTCATTGCAGTGAATACCCAAGAAGCCACTTCCTCGGGAAACATGGCTGAGTGTGGAGCAGCAGCACTAATTTCCGCAGTGGAGTTCTTGGGACTGCTTGTGCCTGCTCTCATTTACAGCCTATTGTTTTTCTAATAGTTCAAATGTTTGCTTGTCTCTTGACTCCTGGGATTTATGGTTTTGATCATGTCCTCCCCTTTCCTAGCCTCCCAGGTAATCCTTTGTGAGGGGGCTGTGTTGGAAAGCACAGGCTCATTAGCATCTTTATACTTTTCACGCTAACAAAGGAAGAGACTGGGTGCTGAGAAAGAGTATCCAGGCACTGCTCAGGGCTTTCTGTATCAGTGAAAAAACAGGAGGAGGAAGGAGCAGGCTACACCAGTGTCTTGTCTCTGTGAATCCTTTACAGCCAGCACTTCTGCACAGATGGACTTCATTAAAAGTTAAAACATTTCCACACCAGGGATTTGTAAAGGAAAATGGATGCATTTTCCTTGCAGCTATTATTTTCATCTTACTAAGTGTGCTGGAAAGCAACCCTCATAAGCCTTCTGCTTGTGGACTGATGGGTCTATCTGGCTGCTGCTGCCGAGCCGGGATGGGGCTGGGGCTCGGCACTGGGATCTGACTGCCTCCCACTGCCAGAGGGTTGCAGAAAACATCCAGACCATCAGAGGAGCAAGAACAGGGTGAAAGCAAGAGCAGGGAGCGTGCCAGGGCGAGGTGGCTGTCTGGGGCATAGCAGGGATTTTGAAGGGGGCACAGTGGCATATTCCTGTCCTGCCCTTTGAGCACAAGCATGTTTGCCAGGGCTGGTTTGGATGTTGTTGTTACCACCATGAGGAAACACTCATTCATTTGTGGTCCATGGTTACATCTACCACAGTATATTGTAACAGTGATTAGATTTGGGACTTGATGGTGCTGAAGGGAGAAGGGAAGGGAATAGAAACATATGGAAGATGTGATTCCTCTAATCCAGAGAGCTTACTGTCTAATTTAGTAGCAAAAGATCCAAGAAGTTTACTCAAGGCATTCAAGAAATTGATTTAAGAGTAGAAGGCAGAATGGACCTAGTGTGGAAAAAAGAAAAAGGTGGTGTCATTTCATCATGTCCACTGGGACTACAGTATAATTGCACTGATTCACTTACACTGTTGGTTTTTAATGAACGCATTTCATTTTTCATTTGCCTACAGCTTCAGGGACATCTGCACAAAGAGGAACATTTTCAGCCAAAAGTCTTGTCCTGTGAAATGCCTGTGAAGGTGGTGGCCTGTGTGGTGCACCCCACAGCAGTGGCACTGTTATTTGACTCTTTCCCTGTATGAAGAGGTTTTTCCACCCTTCTGTTTCTCTACACATGACATTATTTTTTTCCTACTTCAGTGAAGCAGATGAGCAGGAAGGCTGTGTAGAAGAATATCCTTATTAATACACTGTGGAGTTCACTAGGTGTGTTCCCCAGTGCTACTTACAACAGTGAGCAATGCCTACAGAACAGTACTTACGGGAGCATTGCCTGCATTTCTCATCAAATGAGAAATCTGCTGCCCAGTTTTCACTTCTTAAGTGCTGCTTTTCAGGCCTTCAGGGCATGGCCCTGTGGGGCAAGCACAGTGAGTTCTCTGGCCCAAAGTGCTACACATACTATCCAGAAGCAGCCACACAGCTACTTTTAGAAAAAGACCATTTAAAACTGAATTGTCTGCTCTTTCCCCAAATTGCAAACTAGTAAATCAGACTGCAGTAAATAGAAATGGTATTACTGCAAAAATCTGTGCTTTCTTCATCTGCTTTTTGAAAGGCCAGGCTAGTGTTTCACTTGGCAGCAGGGAACCTTGCTTGGAGTCCGAAGTTTTATTTGCCAAATTTCACCAAGGAGTCATCACCCAAAAAGAATTTTGGATAGTGGCTCTGTTCCTAGCAGCAATTCTCTGGCTTCTGCAGAGTTTTACCCTTGGGAACTTGGCACTAGCTTAGGCTCAGACATGGAGGGAGCTCACCGAAATGGCTACTTGTGGCTATATGATACTTACTGCAGCAGGGACCTCGTGTAAATAATAATAATTCCGAATGACTGACGTGGGCCTGGAGCAGCAAGACTTGACGCCTTGAAAAAGAACATTTTCTGCTTATATAATATTAAAACGGCTAAAATAGCAACAGCAGTCAAAGCTTGAGGCTATTGCCAGGAGAAGAGTAGAAGCTGAGGACAGTGGTTGAACAGTCAGGAACCGAAACTGGGGATGTCTGAAAAATTGCTGAACAACAAGGGAGTACAACCTCTTGTTTACAACCCAGCTACATGCACACTTCTGGCAGTGTGCTCCGTTAAACCTGCCTGTCCTCAGGGTTGATGAGGGTGACAGTACTTGCCCAGAGAGGGACATTGCCGGTGCTTGAGGGCCTGGCAGCGATCACAGGCAAGCAGAGACTGGAGAGACTTGTGAGGGAGATGCCTGGATGACAGGAAACATGAACTGGCAGTTGAATCAGACTGGATGACCCAGACTGCTGCTTCGGACAGATGTCTGCCCTGGACCACTCGAAGAAGCAAAACCAGGCTGCAGCAGAGGCCACAGAGTGTAGCCCTCAGCAGCTGGTACGTGGCTGAGGAGGCTGCAGGTCTGAAGGGCCACGATCCCCCTGCTCTGTGCAGTCCTGACCTCAAGGTAACGCTGCAGCCCAGCAGCGCGACAGAGGGCGGTGACACTGATAAAGAAAGGGCACTCCTTTTTATGGGATTTCAGTACTTTTGACTTCATTTCCTCTGCCGTGGGGTGCTTCTCCATGCTGAAGCTGTGGCCATGCTGCTGCAGCCCAGGTCAGAGCAGCTGTGGTTTGGGCAGGGGCACCTCTGTTGGTTGTTAGCAGGCTCAGGATGACACAGCCCGAGCTGTGCCGCACGTGACACCAGCAGACAGACACTGCTCTCTCAGAACCACGGCTCATGCTGCCCCAGCTGTGTCTGTCCTCATGCTGGAGCTGCCTGGTTTCAGAGCCAGAGAAGCACATGGAGGCTTCTGCCAAGTTTTCTCCTCCTCACATATTACTATGAATATTTTTGTCGTGTTTTTCTCCTGGCATGAAGTGTGTTGACCATCGGTGTTGCTCTGAGCATTCTGCTGTGCCATAATGATTTTAATGATCATGGTTTAATAAATAGTAGTTCTTTGTCTTTCAGTGAGCACATTCCATCTTAAGATTTCAATGTGCTTTATAGAACTCAACTAAATAAGCTTAACAGTTTTATTCCTTGCAAAGTCCTTTGATGGTTCAAAGTGCAGTGTGAGGCTCAAGTCTGATTATTTGTAAAATGACCTTTATGGAAAATAGAAGGAGAGTGACTGGTGGCTCAGTGCATGATAATGCAACACAGAAATGGACTTGAAAACCTCTTTCCCACATGACCTGCACAGACGTCTGTGGAACAATTAGGCCTGCATATCTGTGCCAACTAAATGTCCATTCCCTCCCCTTCCATATCCACTTGCACAAAGGGCTAAGAAATACATCTCTGGTGCTCTGAGATTTTCTACTCTTAATTGAATTCATGCATGCATGTGTGTGCACTGTGAATGGGAAAGGATGGTTGGGCGCCCTGAGCATCCTGTCTGTCTCTCTAGGATGGAATATACTCATCACTGTGGCATGAGAACATTGTTCATCGGATATAATGGGAGGTTGTCTTATTCTCATGTAATCTGGCGTAAAAAAGACAATCTGTCCTTTTGTTCCTCTATACCACTAAAAGCTGTAAAGGATAAAATTTGATTTATGTGGAGTCCTTGAGACACAAGATGTGCTTTTGGAGATAAGCAGGGACAGGTTCATCCCCCTCTGGGTTTTTGTTAACCTCTCTGTCTTTTTTATTCCAAAGTGTCTGGGTTGGCCTTTATAGTTATGCCTTGCATAGCACCAGAGGGTTTTTGCACAGGACAGATGCTAGCAGTTCCCAGCAGAATTGCAGAGCCAATTGGGATAATGAACTTTCTTGTTGCTTTCAGGAAAGTATTAGCTTCCCACTCTGAAAAGCTTTCATAATGTGTTCCTTTGTTTGAGCTAGTGATCTAGCTGGCTAGTGATCTAGTTAGACCTATGCATTCGTGTCCTGGCCACAGCCTCCTGCCTTGTTTCAGGAAGCTAATGCCCAAGAATATTCAAAGGCAGAGCCTCCCATAAGTCCAAATTCATTCTTTCTGCAACAGGCTGCTATGGTTAGAGTGCTGCATAGACAAGCACATCTGTGGCAGGGTAAAAGCCAAATTCAATCGGCATGGGAATTTCTGCCTACAGAGCACGGGAGCCATCCGACACATCTCTGAGACAGCCTTGCTCTTTGCTGTTTCAACTTGGAACTCAAAAGGAGCCCCATTTTTACCTTCTGGAGCTTGCTAGCCTCACTTGACTTGCTTTGTCTTGCACTTAGACTTAGGCATGTTCAACTTAGCTGCCAGGCAGCTCGGGTTTGTTGGGAACAAGGTGGTGTGCTTAGTGAGCTGTCATATTCTGCACAGGGGATACTCTGGGTAACCCCAGCCTTAAATCCTCTGTCCCTACATGGTGGGGGTGGCAGATGTTATTTACTGTCACTGATCAGAGTCATTTGTTCTGCATAAAAGCACAAAAACTGTTGATAAAATGTGCTTCCTAGTTTAGGAGTGACATGGATAAGGAATTGGAGATAAGGGAGCATGTGAATGGGATCTGTAAGGAGATGAAACTTTAAATTTGCCATTTATCAGGTTTATCTCAGATAAAGCAACAGCTGTTTAAGCCTTAACTAAAGAAAAAGCAGAACTTGCTGCCCAGGTGTTCCCTCTCACCTTACAGCTGTTCCAAAATAGCCTGATACTGGTTTTTATTCCTTACAAGCCACTAATATAAAAAGAGATTAAGAGATAATCCAGCAATTAATGACAAATAGCAGGTCCTAAACTTGTTCCTGTTTGACAAACCAGAAAGTAATCTGTTTGAATTAGTGTGTTTCATATGTGTCTCCTCTTTTCCACCTCTAATCTGAAATGTCAACATGTGGGGAAAGCCACTGCTGGAGCCTACTCCTATCCATGCCCACTGACGGGCATGCAATTCCTGCTAGATTCCCCCCCCCAAAAAAGCTCCTGGCTGTCCCCAGCTGCAGCAGCACCCCTCACCTTGTCCCCAGGCAGGCCAAGTGGCACCACAGCGAGTCCCCGTGGTATGTCTGGGGTCCATCAGTCCTCCCCAAGGGCAGGGGGTGGCTCTGCAGCTTCAGCAGCAAGAACAGGTGTTCCTGTAGCTGTTCCAGCATCATCCACCAGTATAGACCCTTCAGCTTCTTACCCTTCAGTCTCACAGTCCCGGTGGGTGCAGCAGGTTGGTCCATGCTGGCAGCACTTGGAGTTTGTGTTGCCCTGTTGCGATGTTAGTGCTGCTTTCCAGAAATGCAGCCGTGCACAAGCGTGTCTGGTTTGCCAGAACCACTGTCCTTCCTGGGCAAGGGCAGGAAACAAATCCTCCCTGTTGGGAAGAGCTGAGCAGAAGGCAGGAGCCCCTCATTGTCTGCTGAGGCCATGCAGATGTGATATGCTCCATTAGATTAGGAAACAAAGTGTTAGCTTGGGAGCAGCAATAAAAAGGTTCCCTCCCATCACAGGGTCTCGCAGGATCAAATGAGCCTTATGTTAATGTTTTGTAGACCAAGAGGTAAATCCCCTGTGTGAAGCAGGCCAGAGGAAACCTGAACCTTAAGCTAGGACTGTTTGTTTTGAGGATGCCTGGGTGGGGCTCCTTGCTGGATGTGACCCTCATTTATGGGCCAGTTTAACTCTGAGTTGGCTGGTTCAGGTCCCCTGGTATCAGTTCAGTTGAAGGAACGTAAACAAGTGTTTTGCTGTTCTCCAGCAAGCTCCACTGCACTTTGTAGGCCACTGTGGTACCTGTTATTGGTAGCTTGTTGCCTTGCCTGTACCATGTCATGTTGGTTAAAATGCTGTCCTCTGGTCGCTGGACGTGGCTGACTGTACTGTTGCACTGTATAATGCCACATGCTGTTCTCTAATTTGCAGTGTTTCTGCTGGAAAGCAAAATCCTCCCCCCGCCTTCTCCTTCCCCCATCAAAAATGTGACTCATAAGCAGTCTTTAACTATCAAATCCATTTGTGTATTCTCTCGGTGAGGGTTCGATTACAGCTGATACACCATGGATCTGTAGCTGGAGTGAGGTCACTCCTGCTAGAGAAATAAGATCTTCTTTGTCTATGAGGAAAATGCAACTAACCTTCTACTGTCTCTCCCGCAGGAACAAAAACTGGGACCTGCTCAATTCTCTCTGGGTGTTTTGTCCTTCTGATTTCTTGTCCATCTCTCACTCACAGCACAGTACCAATAAGACTCTCCCAAAACTGAGCCCAGCTGAGACTGCGCATGTCTGTCACTTGCCTAATACCTCTCTGCTGCATTTAGCTCTTTGTTTGGAGAGGGGGAACAGCTCTTCATGGTAGAAGATTTTTCCATTCACCACTTGGAGCATTTCTTTCATACTTTATAAAATTCAGATCTACGTACGTGCTCTTCCCAGCGTGTGGTCAAATGGGTTTAAAGTGCCTTTGCCATCATCTCTGTAGCTGGAGTGGGTGTGTGGGAGCAGTCTGTGTGATGGCTGGAGTCTCTCGCTCTGCGTGTGCCTGAGTGTTTTGCACATGTAAACGTGTCTGTGCGTTCAGCATCTGGCCCAGAGCAGGGCAGTCCCTGAAGCACCCTCATGTGAGTATGTGTGGGATGTGAGGTCCCCTCTGCCCTGCCTTGAGGAGTGGTGAGTGGGTCCGGGAGGCGGAGGGGCCGGCCCTGCTCCGGGCCAGAGCGGTGTGGCGCACTCTGTCCCTGGAATGGTGTGTGTGCACGGTGGGAAGCCGTGGCTGACCTCTGTAGTCTTGTCTTGTCGTTTCAGTGGTGTGCGGACAGATGAAGCTTGGCCTGTTTTTACTCTCTGTGTTTTTCCTTGTCTTTTTTTATTCCCTCCTCATCTTCATCGCACTCTGCCATCAAACAAAACAAACTTTCATCTCTCAGATCAGCGAGAAGGTTGGTCCTTTTCACTTCTTATCCATCTACAGTACGCCACGTCAGATGGGACTTTTCCAGTAGGGAGAGGAGAGCCATCCCCAAAAGGGGAGGGGCCCCTGCAGATTCTGGCTCCTTTCCAGGCGCAGCCACAGTGTGCCTGATGAAATCTGCTTACTGTTTGCTGTGACTCTGGTGATGGCATTGATACTTTGCTTGCATGCCTTTGTTGCTTGAGAATGCACAGAATATATTTTGCATGCGAATACCAGCAAGGGCAGTTTTGTCAAAGGCAGGGTAGGAAGAAGTGCATGCTGCTGTATGTGGTGTCCTTCTCTAACCCTTTATCTATGCTAGGTGCAAGTGTAATACCTCTAAACTGCTGCTGCTTTCTGGCTGGAGATCAAGAGCAGTCTTTGGAAGCAGAGATCAGAATGACCTCCAGTCCCCTCACAAGCTGCTAGAGAGAGCAGGTTCCTCAATTCCTCCTGTAACTTTAAAAGTTTTAACTTTCTCTAGAGGCGAAAAGCTTACTTTTGATCTCAGCTGAAGGAGAACCCAACATGCTGCCCTCACTTGCCACAAGGCAGCAGGGGCAGCTGGCTGAGATGCCAGTCCCTCGTGCTGAGGCAGCTTCCCTGCTCCTCGGCAGTCCCCGCTCTGGCGGTGACCCGTTCTCCGTGCTCAGAGGTCTGCCTCTGATTTCTTCCCTGGGGCTGGGTCTTCCTCTTGCTGGCAGGAGAGAAGGCAGCTCTGGCAGAGGCCCCAGACATACCCCAAGGTGGCTCAGGGAGGCCCGTGGTGATGTGTACAGGAGCTCGTAGCCCCTCAGCAAAACCTGCTTTGTGCTTTGCTGTGCTGTGTCTTCCTGCCCTCAGAGAGCCAGAGATGAATAAAGGACAATAGTGAAAGGTGACTCCAGCTTTTAAATTAAATCTAGCTCCAGACCTAGCTTGAGGCACTCATGGTTTCATGCTGAGGAAAGCTGGTGTTTCTGGCAGAAGTCCTGAGTTAGTTTCTATAGATGACTCCTGCACCAAACAGGTTCCATGCGGGTCTGTCCCTCCACAGCACTGGAGGTGAGGGATGCTCACAGCAGCTCTCCAGGCCAGCACTGCTCCCAGGGAAGAGACCCTGGCTCCTCTGACACATACTTTCAGGCACCTGGATGAGTTGATCTTATAATCGTCACTGGAACAAGTTTTAACAAGTTGTCATAGCAGTTGTTCCAGTACACTGAGTTCGATCCCATTTCTCTCCCTGGAACGTGCTCTCATTTAGATTGTACTGAGGCACGGGACCTTTTGTTGTTTACCCTCTAAAAATAGATTTTGTAGAGGATAAAATTACCTGAGCCCAAGACAACGATGAAAAATGAGAACAAGGAAGAAAAGAGAAGAAATTAAAGCCAAGGCCCAAAGCCTCCCTGATTTCAGTAAATTTGGAGCACTGCTGTGATGGCTGAGGCACCTCTGGAGAATAAACCTTTGACAGGGCACTTAAATGTTTTAGCCACATGGCTTAGCTGAGGGGAGGCAGCTGAGAATGGATATAAGCTAGCAGGAGTGGAGAATTTCTCATTCTTTGTGTCGACCCCTCCTTCCCACTCCACCAAAAATACCCACGTACACAAATATTTAATGTGAAGCCAGAAATTAGTTTCTAAATATTCCAGTGGGATTTGCCATGCTTATAATTTGTTTGGCGCTGATAATTACATCTTACATTTTTCCAGCTTTACTTAAAAGTGTGTACTGCTAACCCATGCATTTAATTATTGCTCTGACTGCTACAAGGTTATTTATTAACGAGTTATTTTATCTTGATACAGTGGATCTTTTCTCTCATTCACCTCCTTAATGTTGTGTTATTTTCATCAGAGAAATTTCAGAGAGGAGAATGCAAATTGCAGAGCTCCACAATCTTGCTCTCCCTTACTTTGCTATTAGTATGTCAGTATGCTGAATGCTGATGTGTCTCCAGTGCTGCACCACTGTAATGATATATCCTCTTTTATATGTGGTTGTCAGCGCAAATAATTAGACCTAAAAGTTATAGCTGAAATATAATCCAAAAATGGCAAGGCCCTGTTTTGGAAATTGTCTATAAAATGTCAGCACTCAAGGATGCATTGGGAGCATAAATAGTACAGCATTGTTTGAGCACAAGATTAGACTGTAAATGCATTTTTTCTGGTTGCCATTTTTCCTCTCCTGCTGTTGATTCTGTCAATAGATTGTGAGACTTCAGCAACTGCCTTTCCATTTGAAGTCCTTCCTTAAAATGATAGCACTAGGGAGAGATGAAAGGTGTCTGTGGATGAGTAAACCATGCAGACCGATGGTCATGTTTGAGGTTAGCTCCCAAATTCACTCCTTCCCGACTTGGAGGAGGTGAGTCCTGAGGAAGGCGGGAGTTCTGACAGGATGGGAGTGTGCCAAGGGCAAGAGCACACACCATGCACTAGGGATCCCTCAGCTTGCCTGGCTGGAGTAATGAAAGTGGACAGTCTCATACTCTCAAAGGTGTGCCCCAGCATCACACACTACTGCATTTCTCAGTTGGGGGGTTAGAGCAGAGCCCCCCAAACTTGCCTTGGCTGTGCTGGGACTAGGAGGAGCAGCAGCCCAGGCAGTCCTAGTTCTCCTTCAGACCAAACAGGACTTCAGGCTGCTCATCCCTCATGCAGAGGAGGAGCGAAGGGGAGAGGATGTCAGGACAGAAATGCAGGACCAGAGCATCTGGGATTGCCTCAG
The DNA here is from genome assembly GCF_025592945.1 of Manacus candei. Taxonomy (NCBI): domain Eukaryota; kingdom Metazoa; phylum Chordata; class Aves; order Passeriformes; family Pipridae; genus Manacus; species Manacus candei. The sequence goes on from NW_026138053.1 coordinate 561,954, forward strand.
AGAGGAGCAGAGAAGTGTGTAGAGCACAGGCACAACTGTCCATCACCATGGGGCAGTGCACAGGGAGCCTGCCATGGGGTGCCAGGAAGGGGAAAGATGACGCCTGGAGTTGGGTGCCAGGTAGGCATGGTAGGAAGGAAACCAAAAAAATGGGAGCAGGCAAATAGAGATGTCTGGATCTCTGCAAGCTAGAGGGAGGGGTGTGAGCATTGTCATTTGCTCAGCTGTACTGTGGCCAGGACAGCCAGCAGGAAACAGCAATTTGGTTTCCCCTTCCCTAGCAGCACTGCACGGTTTTGAAAGCATGGGCAGTCCTCCTGGCACTGCTGTGTTTCCAGCAGGGCCTCGATGGATGCCAGCAGTGTCTCAGCACATGAGAGGGACTAACAGCACCAGCCTGAGAGCCCTGAGCTCAGAGCCTAGGGCTCTTGCTGACAGCAGCAGGGAGGGGGGGTCCCTGGTTCTCCGAGGGGGTAACGTCACCCTCAGAGGGAACCTGAGACGTTAGGAAACAGCCACTCCCATGCTGAAAGGAGCCAGGCAATCGATTGATGCTCTTTGCTCTCAAGGCAAGGAATGTGCATGTTAATGCATGCTGAATTTTTAACATTTCTCAACCGTTGTGGCTCTTGTGTTGCCTGCTCCCCTCCTTCCTCCCTGCAGTCCCCCCAGCGAGTGGGGAACCAGTCTCCACACTGTCTTTTCTCCCTGTCCTGTGATATCCAGGGCAAGGGCCCAGGTTGCACTGCACTCACTGCTCACTGGTCCAGGGTTTCGCTTCACTTCCCAGGGAATGCTCTCAACGGGGAGGTGTGCTGAATAGTGGAGCAGCACAGAGCCCTTACAATGCCTATTCTTGGGATGAATGATAATGAATCTCATTTTTGACAGTCTGCTGGTTTAACTAAACCTCTGAATTATACTATTGTCCATTGAAATCATTTTAATATTCACAGCAATTTTCCCTGTGCTGTTCTTGCAAAACCTCAAAACCTCCTTCTTCTGATCTTTATCCAAAAAGAAGATTAAAAAAAAATGCAAATTCATGTCGAGAAAATTGTAATAAAGAGGGAAATTTCATTGCTGCAGTAAATGAAGAACAACAAAATTTTCTGGAGCACTTAAGGTAGCATCATGGACTGTGCTAGCCCATGTGATTTTACTTGTAAATTGGACAGAAATCCTGAGAATGCTGCTTTTTGAGGAGTTATACTGATTTAAATTATTACCAGACTCTTAGGCTAGAAAAGCAAGCGACTTAAATCATTGGCTTGAGCCTGAGGAATGTGTTGATGGTGCTGTACAAGCTGCTGTGAGAGCTCTGCCAGCTCTCACTAATGCTAACTGACAGCACCTCCCCTTCTCCCTCCATACTGACTGGGACAAGAAGCTGCCAATTATCCCCCAGGAGGATGGGAGGCCGATGGAGTCCATCCCTTCCTTTGCACGTGCTCCTGCCAGGGCATCGTCCGGGCCAGATCTCTTACCAAAGGCACTGCCCTGACCCCCTCCCGTGTAGAGAGCTGACCCCTACACATGCCATCCATTTTTAGCAGCTGCGGTGCCTTGGGCGCTGCTGCTCTCTGGTGCAGAGCAGTGAGCCCATCTCGGCAGCTCTGCCGGTGTGCTAACGAGGGGAGGACAGCTCAGCCATGCTGGGTCACAGAAATGCACGGCTGAGGCCTCTTTGACCACTCCTCTGTTGCCAGGCTGGAGAGCTGAGGCCCCACACAACTCCCTGGCTGTGGTGTGCAGGAGGCACGTCCTGTGCCGAGGCTGGTGAGGCCTTTGTACACTCTTGTACTATGATCCACAGGAGAGTTTTCCCTGCCTTTCTCCTGTCCCTTCTCTAGGCACAGGAGTGCACTAACCACCTCTGCTGCTCCCCTGTGTGTGGCACAGGGCAGAGTGCCTTCCAAAGGGGCTCAGCCCTTCCCTTTGCCCTGCAGAGCGCTGCTGAGACAGCCCCCAGCACCTCTGAAGTGCCTCTTCCCTGTGCTGTCCACAGGGGAGCATATGACAGTCGGCTGCTGGCATCCCTGGGGGGAGATGGCCACAGCACCCACTGCCTCTGCAGGACACATCAAGGGCAACACAGCACTGATGGGACTCAGACAGCCCCAGGAGCACCCTGAAAGCAGGGACACTGGGTGGGGTGCAGGGGAGTCTGTGACGGGCTGTGCTGCCTCTGGTCTCACAGGACTGGAAGTGAAAATCTGTTTTTGCATGCTGGGCTCTGACTTCTTTGCATGGCCTTGTGTCCTCCAGTGTCTTGTCTTCCCGTGTCCCTGTAAATGAGTTCCTGTGCACCTTCCCTCTCCCTGTCCTGCCCTTCCACCACTGTCTCTCTGACTTTGTAGTGGCCTCCGGTGCCTGCCAGCCTGTTTGCCTTGTGCATGTGCATGAGTGTTCTGTGCACATCTATGGCTTTATCCTCAAGATTTGGTTTTTTTTTTTGTTTTAATACAGCTTGGGTGGGTGGGTGGGTTTGGTCCTTTGATGGGGACGGAATTGGAACAGCTTCTGCCTGGAATAATTCAACGGCATTTTCATTCGAAAATGAAACCTAACTCTTAACAAATGGTGCTGGGATGCTTTGGTTGGAAATACACACCATCATGTTAAACCATTGCCATGTCCATCAGGTTAAGTCTGTATTCTCATGACTGTGTAGCATTTGAGTACACTTTCAGTTCTGTCTCATTTGGGGAGCGCTGCCCCATCAGTCAGGTAACACCTCACTGGTGATTTCTCATGTAGGTATTGATTGGAGATTTAATAATTGATTAAAAGAAGCATACAGCAAGACTTTGGATTTAGACATTCAAAAAAAAAAAATGCAAAGGAAGTTATCCTTACCCTGCCTGGTAAGGAGCTAATGAGCCCTGTTTTGTCACTGAGACGATGTGTAGTACACACACGATGTTGACAGTATTGTCTAATTTATCACTAAGTCTTAGCTCTGTTGAACATGCTAGTGTGGGGGCTTCTGTGTTCAGTCTATTTCTGCAAGCCTGATGGTTTGGGGATGAATCATCAAAGAGAGCACTAGTGAAGTTTGATTTGGGGAGAGTCAGCTTGGCAAGCAGAGCTGACACCTCTGCAGCTCAGGGGGTGTCAGCAGCTTTACTGTCCGCGGAGATGCCGTGGTGGCAGCAGCCAGGCCAGCAGAGCCACGGCTCCCCAGACCCCCCTCGCCCGGGGGGCCAGCTGTGCCTGTGGCATGTTGTGAGCTGGCGCTGCTCAGGCTCCTGCCCGATTTCCACCTGCCCTCAGTGCTGTGGGGGTTTTGCTGCTCTGCCAGCCCGGTGCACTGATGGAAGAGCATAATTGGCAGGGAGAAGCTCCTCAGGAGCCAGTCAGTCGTGAACCCGGCCGCTGCCCGGGGCCGCTGTTCTGGGGGAGAAGGCTGGAGGAGAGCGGGGCTGCTGGGCGAGACACGTTCAAGCAGTTTCCTTTTTTAACTACAGACTAAAATGAGCTTGCCCAGAGGAGACAAAGATTTACCGAGCACAGTTGTTTCTCCACCCTTGCTTAAATAGGCCCATAACACTAACCCTGAAGAAGGGGCCTCATTTCTCAGTGTCATTTTCCTGACGGGAATGCATATGGCAGGCAGCTTTAGAGGTTTATTGTAGCTGAGAGTTGCTTACAAATAAGTCTTGAATGAAATACCCAGCAAGGGATTGATATGAAGAGAAGCTGTGCAATGCAATAAGGAGGAATACATCTCCCAAAGAGCTGCCACAAAGGTGGGAAGGGTTCTGCCAGCCCAGCTCTCTTCTGTCAAAATGTATATGATCTCACATCTGTCAGGATTAGTTCTCTCCTGCCCAGCAAGGTGATCTCTTCAGGCCCTGACAATGTCATGCAGCTCTGGTGACTATTTTTTCTGAGCCAAGGTAGAACCTGAGTTACATTTTGAAAGGAATTATATTTTATTTAGCAGCACACGTGTGCTAATTCAAAAAAGAAACCCTTTCTGCTGCCCCTGCCCAAACCCTATGAGGTTTAGGGGATGGGCTGCTTTACTCTAGAGCTAATAAATTGAACAGGTAATTCCGTTTTGCAGAGCTTCAGTGGGCCCTGCACAGAGAGAGTGTGTGACCGGCATTTTGCATGCTCTCTAATTAGAGGGATGTAATTTAAATGAAGGAATGTTTCATGTTAGTAATATGATTTCAAAAGGCCATGTTTGGAAGGAATGGATTGAGCCATCCCTTAATGAGTTCTTCTAATAAGATGCCAGTGGCAAAGGAAGGAGAGCAAAGTGTGTGCAATTTGGCAAAGTAGTGAACAGCTTTTGCACTTCATTTTATCTGCCCTGGGGGGTAGACAGGCAAGAAGGTTGAACCCCTCTCATGTACTCCCAGAGTGCAACTGAGTGCTCTCTGCTGGTTCTGTGACCCTACTAGCTGTGTCCTCCTTGTTTCAGTGCGGCGTGTTGCTCCTCGATTCTCTATCCCTCCGAGCAACCACGAGGTGATGCCTGGGGGGAGCGTGAACCTCACGTGTGTGGCAGTAGGTGCTCCCATGCCCTACGTGAAGTGGATGGCTGGTGTGGAGGAGCTGACCAAAGAAGATGAGATGCCTGTCGGTAGGAATGTCCTGGAGCTGACGAACATCATGCAGTCTGCCAACTACACCTGCGTGGCCATCTCCTCCCTTGGCATGATCGAAGCCACAGCCCAGATCAGTGTCAAAGGTAAGGAATTATTCCTTGTGGTGCACCTACTTTGGTTTCAACGCTGTAACCCTTTGCCAAAGTGTTTTTGGCTGCAGCCAACTGACTGCAGTCTTCTGTGACTTTTCTACCTTGCAACTTTTCTACCTTCCACCCACAACTTTGGTTTTTGCTGCTCAAAGTACGGGACTTGCTCTGCAGATCATTTTCCCTCTCCCTGCAAGTGGCATGGCGGAAGACAAGCTTGTGTCAGGCTGGGTCCCTGTTAAGCCACAAGGGAACCTCTCTGAGTCTGTGTTTATCCCAGCAATGTCTGTCTTGTTCCATGCATCAGCAGGATCAGCTCAGCACAGCGGCAGACTGTGGGCTGTCCTGGGGCAGGGTCTGTGGATGTCTGCAGTCAGAGGGCTGTTTGCACAGAGACATCCTCTTGCATTAAGAGTAGGACAAGGTCAATCCCAGCAATGTGAAGTGTCCGTGGAGCTCAACAGAATGAGCATCCTCCCCCCCTGCAGGGAGGAGCTGTATGTGTTCATTTGAAAATTGTTGCATATTCATCTGTCAGCTTTTTTTCCTTACTGCTGCAGCTCTTTCCCTTTCTCTTTCGTGTGTTACTGTCCTTAAGGGATGCTTCCTTCCAACATTTCATTGGTAGCTTTACCCCAAAGAGGATGCTGTTGCTGATTACTGACCATAGGGCAGCCCACTCAGCTCCCTAACAGGAGGCTAAAGGTGTCCTACATTTCCCATTTGGGGGCCTAGCAGGTCCACATTTATCCCTTTCCTCCTCTCCTTGCAGTTGATTTGTAGCACAGATTTCCAGAGATATGTCATCTTTTGAGTCTATCTGTTCTTGCAGGCTCCCTCCTGCACTATGGCCAGCTTTAGCACAGAGTTCCTGCTGGAACAAATCACAGAATTGAGTGTTAGCCCTCTCTGACCTGGAGATAGCAGCAAATTCTCTTTGCTAGTCAGAGGATGTTTTTAACCTTAGCTGCACGCTGTTCCCTTTACTCACAACACCTGCTAGTCAGTACCTTTTCCAGCCTCTGTTTTTGTACAGAGCACAGGGATTGCCTTGGTTATAGTAGATACCCAGGAGAGTACAGAAGGAAGGAATATGGTGGAGAGGTGGTTTGGGTGTGAAGGGAAGAGGTGGGAACTGCACCATTGCACTGATGGTTCCCAGCATTTACCTCCTTGCACCTGGAATGACTCTGCCTCATCGGCTGATGCGATACCCACTGCTGCCCCAGGGCAGGGAGAAGTCTACTCAGCTCCTTTAGCCCTTTACCTTCCTCCTTGTTCCCCTGTCTGCCTTTTCAGCACCCTCACTCCAGGTATCTCACTGGCTCTGTCCCAAACTCCTTCACCCAGTGGTGCTTCTCCTGTGCTTGCTGCCACACAGACCGCTCGCAGGGCAGATGGGAGAAGCAAGATGACACAAAACTGATTGCACTAAGCATGTTGAAAGTACTAGATCTGTTCCTTCCTCACATGGAAGCTGCACACCCAAAAACTGGTGAGAGTCAACCTTGTGGCTCTCCAAAGGAAAGGGTGGAGTAGTGTCATCTGTCCTTGAAAGCCTTAGGGAGGCTGGCGGATTCTTGGATGCTGTAGGAAATGTGTTGCTTCAGGCCATAATATTGTGCAGGATGGGTTTGCCCTCCTGAGTCCTCCACGGGTGGTGGTGTGGTGTCTGGTTGTGCCCTTCCCTCTCGTGCCAGTTCAGCCCTTGCTGATTTCCTCAGTATTCATGTGGCAGTAGGCTTGGAAAAGGCATCCTCTCTGGCCCTCGGAGCAGCCATGTCCTCTGCTAGAGAGCCTCCCTTCCTCAGCTGAACCATGTGAAAACTAGAAACTTGAGGACTTTACCAAAGAATGAGGTACTTGAGGATCTTAATTTGGGTTGAGCATTTTTCCTAGTTCCTTGTCAAGCACAGCTGCATTACAAGTCACTAATGACTTTAGAGTGGTTTGTAGGAGGTTTAAACTTACTGTAGACTTTAATTCAGTCATTGCCTTAAAGTATTTGTGTACTCTGCAAATCTCTCTCACATGCACTCATTCGCTTTCTTTGTTCTTTTGGTAAAATGGCAAATCTGGAAATGCTTGCAGTAGTTGTTGTTTTCATTAACACTTCAGAGATGTCGGTGTCACAGAGTTCTTGTGTAACAGTTTATTGTCTGGTTGCAGTTTGACACACCATCCAGTGAAATAGTGGATATGAAAGTTGGTAATTTCTCTGGCTGTATCTCTCCTGCATGTACTATAATACTTACAAAGCATTCCCCCATCAACTCATCTAACAGCACTGTCCACGAACTCCCTATGGCCTAAGATACTGCTCTCTCTAGAAGCAGGAGCGTAATTCTAGATTGCCTTTGGTGCTCTAATTGCTTTACTGTATTCCTATGTAAATCAGCTGTACACCTGGCTTCTGGGGCCAGCCCAGCCCAGCCAGCACCTTCCCACTGCCAGTTGAACCCCCATGACAGAAACATTCCTGCATCCCCGTTGAATTACCTTTATTTAGCCTGCTGCTGGTAAGTGCGTCAAGCACATCTAATAACATGATTGCTCTGTTTATCCTTCCATTAAGAACCACTTCAAGCAATATATGGTAATATAAAAATGCATGTTCTAGAGTATGAAATGATTTCTGCCTTTTAAAGAAGAATGTTAATGGGAGGTGGCAGCTCCATTTTTATCCCCATGCACATTGCAGGATTTGAGCTGACTGAATTACTTAAATCACACCTCTCTGCCTTCCAATTGCAGCACTGCCAAAACCTCCAACAGAGCCATCAGTGACTGAAACAACAGCTACCAGCGTGACCCTCACCTGGGATTCAGGCAACTCCGACCCCATTACATATTATGTCATCCAGTACAAGCCCAAATCCTTGGAGGGTCAGTTCCAGGAGGTGGATGGTGTGGCAACAACCCGCTATAGCATAGGTGGGCTCAGCCCCTTCTCTGAGTATGAGTTCCGGGTCATCGCAGTCAATAACATTGGCAGGGGTCCCCCCAGTGAACTGGTCGAGGCCCGGACAGGAGAGCAAGCTCCTTCAAGTCCGCCCCTCAAAGTCCAGGCACGGATGCTGAGTGCCAGCACCATGCTGGTCCAGTGGGAGCAGCCGGAGGAGCCGAACGGGCAGATCCGAGGGTACCGCGTGTACTACACCACCGACCCGCACCTGCCGCTGAGCATGTGGCAGAAGCACAACACGGACGACAGCCACCTCACCACCGTGGGCAGCCTCATCACGGGCACCACCTACAGCATCCGCGTCCTGGCCTTCACGTCGGTGGGCGACGGACCCCCCTCGGACATCATCCAGGTCAAAACACAGCAAGGGGGTACGTATGGAGGGAGGCTCCGTGTCCACCCCGGTGTGTGCACCTCAGCTGTGCGTCTGATCTGCACCAGGCATCACAACTGCACTTGGTGCTCAAATGATTGCGTGTCAGAGTGGCTGTGGGGCATCTCCACCCCACAGCCATCAGATTTAAGCTGTCAGGTTGTCCTGGGCAGTTGGTATCGATCTCTGTACAAGTAACAGCCTGCTGTTTTGTCTGGGATGCAGTGGCTAAAAACGTGACACAAGGTCCTGCATGTGGATGTCGGCACCTGTGTAACTGCTTGGCCCTTCTGGGTTCTGAATGCATGTGTGGAAGGAAGGATCTGGGATGCAGTCAGAGGCTGAAAGTGAGCACGATTCCCCCAGTCACCTGCCTGGCTCCCAGAGGTGCTTGCTTGTGGCCTGAGTTGTTCCAAGAACACAGTACAGGGGAGAGGGAAGAAGAGAGGTTCTCAAAGAAACCTTTTACAGGGTGAAATGCTGACTCTGCAAAGTCATGCGACTCCTCTCCCCTCTCCTGGCCCTAACCACGTGTGTTTGTTCCCCAGTTCCCGCCCAGCCAGCTGACTTCCAGGCAGAAGCAGAGTCTGATACCCGCATCCTGTTGACGTGGCTGCCCGCCTCTCAGGAGCGCATCACCAAATACGAGCTGCTGTACTGGGAAGGGGAGGATGGCACCCAGGTGAGGATCCTGCCTGGCAGCACCTGGGGCTGGGCATCACAATTCGTCAGCTTGGGAAGGCTGGCTGCTTGAGCAGTAACAGGACTGTTTCTTCATGTTTCTTGTGCCTCAGTGGTGTGTGGTAGGAGCATGGCAATCTCTGGTTTCTGTGTAAGTGACCTCAACAGAACTTATTGATGCCAGCAAAGTAGCTAGTGACTGATTTGGGACTGGAAAGGTTCCAGAAAGCCACGAGAGCATCCCTGAGGCATGCTTACTGTTGGTGCCTGTAAAGAGTAGGACTTCTAGGCAAGTCTGAAATGGCTTCCAATATGTGTCTCCAGCCCCAGGACTGGTTGCACGTAAGAAGCAGATTGAAGGTGGTCTAGAGAGAGCCCTTCCACATTTACTGCAGGTCCCTAAAGGAAGTCCAGTTCTAAATATATCAGAAGTAGTGCTGGCTTCAAGGCAGCACAGCAAGAATTGTACCACGACAGCGTCACAGTGTCCCATGGTCCTCTCCTTCTCCTGCTATTATAGTGCCATGAGAGCTGCCAGAAGTAAGTGCCCTTAAGGGGAAGTGTCAGCAAAACAAATTCTTTACCAGCTCAGTTTAGGTGCATTAGAGATCCCAGCTAGAGATGCCTGGAAAGCCTAGGACAAGGGCTTTACTCTGTTTCCTAGGCAGGACACTGCTGGGAGAAAACACACTGGTGTGTCCTGTGTCCCTTGCCTGAACTGTACAGCTAGACCCAGAATTCCCACAAAGTTGTCAGGCCAGTAAGTGCAGTCTGAACACCAGGCAGTGTAGCCTGGCTGCTGGAGAATTCTGCTTCTCTGCAGAGTCCTGGTGTGCCACCTAGGAAGCTCCATGCCTTGGAGTCTTGCAGGACTGCAAGCAGGCTTGGCAGCATGGCTGTGACTTTTTGTGGTGGCAGAACGGGTGGTGGGACTGCCTATTCCCTCGGCACTGGAAGCTGGGCACCAGCTTTTCTGTATTCTCCAACTACACCAAATAATCTGTTTCCCCCTTTTTTTTTTTCAGCAAAAGGTGGAGTTTGACCCAACCTCCTCGTATGCCGTGGAAGGTCTCAAACCAGACACATTGTATAAGTTCCGTCTGGGTGCCCGCTCAGAGCTGGGGGTAGGAGTTTACACCCCCACAATCGAAGCCAGAACTGCCCAATCCAGTAAGTGTCTGCCATCCAACACTGCTGAAGACAAGGCAAAAACAGTCCAGTTTCCATTGGCTGGGCACAGAGTATCTCAGTGCCTCTGCCCCTGTGGGTCTGCAGGGATGCTGGCGTGCAGTTTGCTAAAGGGTGTGATGGGGAAAGCCACCCGGGGTTTTGGATCAGGGCTCTTTGGCAGAGTGGGTGCACCCAAGTGGTAAGTTCTTCCTTCGTGTCCCTTTGATCATGCTGTCTTGCCCTGAGGGTAGATTCATAAAAACTGATGGAGGAGTGAAACAGGCTGGGAAATTGCTTTGGAGAGATTGATTTGAGTGGGTTTGTGCATCTCTATGAATTTACTCCCATGCATTCAAGCTGTCTGGACAGGCAGCATATGGGTGTTTGGCTCTAAATGTGACTGTCTCCAAGCCATTGGATTTTCACCCCTTCACTCCCCATTCCAGCTGCCTTGCTTACATAGGAGTGCACCCCTGGTCCATAGAATTGATGGCAAGGTGAGGAATCCTCTGAGGCCAGATGTGCCTGTGGCTGTCAGGCAGCTGGGGGAGTCAGTTTGGAAAAGTGGCTGTTTGCTGGGGCTCTGTGAACAAGTGAGGCTGCTGCTTCTGGGACTGCAGTGCTGGGGGAAACCAGAACAAGCTGCAGCTGAGTTAATAGAGAGGCTCGATAATGAGGTGACCCAGGCAATATCACTTTCATACTGGCTCTGCCCGGTGTGATCACAGAGCGGGAGTTTGCATTGCTCTGATTGGCAGCTCAAAGTGCTGCACATAAGCAGATTAGGGCTATCAAAGGGCCCTGCGATAAGCTCGTTTTCACTAACGATTTTTGGGCTTGCCATTATGCAAAGAGCATTAAAAGGAGGGGAAAAAAGACATTTCCGTTAGCACCGTCTGTCTGGGATTTAGTAGCTATGTGGGGTGAGCAGTTGGCACAGGCAGCCAGCCTTCCCTGCAGGGAGGGCAGCAGCGTGCACAGCAGCCGGGAGCCTGAGATGGCCATTAGAAAGGGAGCTCAGGCAGGGAAGAGCAGCTCTGCTCACTTTTAGAATGACCTTCTCTTTGAGGAAAACTCAGCTTCATTAACATACCGGTCCCAGGCATTCCTCCACTTTGTTAAGTGAGCTAATGGTGTCTTAGAGCTGCACGATAGACAGGTATGAAAACAGAGAAAGGTTTCAGATCATGCAGTTATAAATATTTGAATGTTGAAAACTAACTCTGAATATGAGGAGTCATATATCTGTTTCAGATAGCTTTTGTATTGATAGGCAAAGGTTGAAGCAACTCTCCTGCCATGTAAATTAATTCCATCAGTGGATGCTCTTATCCTTGAAAACACTTAATCAGAGACAGCTCTATGCATAAATGAGTCCTTCAGAGGTTCACAACAGTCCAAGTAAGAGAAACGTTTGCTTCATGGACTCATCAAGGCAGACATCTTCTTCCCATGACCTACTCCATGTGTTGTCTGCTCTCAGGGGATCTCACACCAATTTGGTTTTAAGGTTGTCACTTCAGTGGCCAGTGGAGCTGTAGGTGACAGTTCTGGCATCTGTTTAATAAGAGAAATCTGCATAGCTTGGAAGAGATTTGGCTTTTAGCCACAGGAGTACCTTGGTTTGACCAGTGAAACCTTCCTCACATTGAAAGACCTAAGAGTTTTTAGATTGATCCAAGGAGTGACCTGGGTCTTGGTTTACAGGCCCCTACTTGAAAAGAGCTGTTCAGTGAGGGTGACAAACCACTGGCTGAACAGTCCAAGGCAAAGTGGATCCTTGGGAGGCTCAAAGTCAAGTAGATCTTTCAGAAAACTCTGCTTTATCTCAGCAGAAGTGTACACGGTGCACAACTTCCAGGCAGAAGTTCTTTGCTCCGCACTTAGCAACACCTTGTTTTAGATGGTTGGATTGGTCCCCTGTGGCCTTAGAACTTATTAATCTATAAAGGATATAGCTCCCAGCTTCACACTGGTCTCCTTCCTGCACATTTCCATCTGGTTGCCCTGAGAAAGTCTGCTAGGTCTTGGAGACTGATGTGTTCAGGTGGGACACAAACTGCAGGAGCAGTCAGACTCCTGCTTTCCCTGTCTTCAGGCTCTATTCCTGGCCCTGAGAAACCAGTCAAGAGTAAGGTAGGAGGCCCATCATCACTAATGAGTCACTAATGGGGTGGAGAAGGGTATTGCTTGTCTTGTGGCACCCCTGCTCCAAAGTGGTAGGGATGCTTGTCTGGGAAGACCAGAAGGATGTAGTGCCCCTTTGCTCCATTCCAGCAGCACAGCTGAGACCTCATCTCCTGAGAAGACAGCTGTCATCTGGGCTGTCTTTCCTGCTAAGCTGCTCACTTGGTTGCTGGGCACCCTGCAAAAAGTACAAGTAGTGCTGTTTTGAGGGCCTCAGGAGCACGGGGGAGTTTTCCCAGAGTTTGCAGTGCCTCGGGCAAGCGGGATGATGTGAGACAGAAGCATCAGTTCTCTGTGCCCATCAGGCCTCAGCATTAATGTGCTGTTCTCCCTTGAAACATGAAGGTGGGTCTTGAGGCTGCCTTTTCCCTAGCCTAAGGAGTAGGTGGGTTGGGTGGGTGCACAGGGCTGCTGTGGGCCATCGGGGGAGGCTGGTGTGAGTAGCCTGGAGACAGCAGAGGTTTGCACAGTGTGCGTGTGGGTACATCTGCATGTGTGGGTGCATGCTGGCCACCCAGTCTGCTCTTTGCTGGTCCCAGGAGGGATACTTTGACTCCCTGTGCATTTTAAGTTGATCCTGTTCATGTTACCAAGTTTTATTTTACTTTCTTTAAATGTTATTCTGAGTTTTTTGCCTTGCATATCATGTGTGTGACTTTTACCCAGTCAACAGCCAACGTTTGACTTGCCCACACTGCCAGCCAAAGCTGCCTTTGGAGAAGGAGCTCACTGCTGCATCCCAAGGGAAGCTGTGGAGGCCCAGTCAGAGCAAATCTCTGCTGTGATGGGCCTGTCTGCAGACAGTGGCAAAGGAAAGGCTTGCCAAGCTCCTTATGTCTCACTTGTCCTGTGTGATGGATGTCACCAGGCCCTGTGTCTACCTTATTTCCTCCATGAATTCTTTGTAGGTGTTGCTTTTTTGCTGTGTCTTCCTACTCTCTTCCCTGCCACTTTTCTGCTGATTAACCAAATGGGTGTGAGGATTCACTTTTTACCCCTGCTCCCTTTCAGTATACCAGATGGCAGGGCTGATCCTGCTCTGCCTCCCCCACGTAGGCAACTGTTTGCTTCCACGCATTGCTTTGACTTCTCTTTCCGCCAGTGTAGCTCCCGTAGAAGCGGCCTGATTGCTCAGGCATCATCTCTTCCAGCTCTGTCACTACCTCCTCTCCTCCATCTTTCGTCTCTCCAGGCATCCCAGCCTGTGCACCAGGGATGGGCCCTGCTCTCTGAGCACAGGAGTGGGCACTAAGAGTTACATGCCTGCAAATGCTTCTGCAAGCACGTGGGCCCTGTTCCCAGCAAGCAGAGGTTACCAGTGGCATTGGGAAGTCCTGCTGTCCTCAGCTTTCCCAGATCTTCTGCCACTGCCAACCTGTGCACAGCAAAGCCAAGGCACAAATTGTGGAGTCCTCTAATTACCTGAGGTCCTTGCTGCCATCTGGAGTGATGTAGGTTGTGTTCACCCTTGTGCAGGCGGTGAGCAGGCAGGCTTGTCCCTTTGCCCTGGGCAGGCTGGCTCTGATCCACTGATGGCTTGAAGGACTGCAGCATGGGGAAGGGCACCAGTCTTTTTTCAGTAATTTTCTAGATTTCTGGGTGCAGTGAAGAATGGAAGCTGCCTTTCACCTGCCGTGGCAAAGCAGGATACCTTGTACTCATTCAGCAGTGAGGCCAAATGAGAGGGGGCTGCTGCTGCTGTGAGAGGGCTCCCACACTGCAGGGGCCCTGTTGCAACCAGACAGCAGTTCTGCAAGGCTGGAGAAGGGAACGGACCAGGCTGGTGTCCTAGAGATGTTTTGCTTTGTCCAGGTTGTCTCTCCTTTCCCGATCCCTTTCTTCCCTCCCCCATATTTGTTTCACTGCTCTTCCCCTGTGCGCTGTACAGAGAGACTGCTTTTCATCCCAATGAGAAGCATCCACTGCCTGGATCCCATTTTTCCCCCTGTGGCCAGTTAGCTGGGGCTTAGAAGTTAATGCAAACTGCAGGTGCTTTTTTGCCTGGGAGGAGACAAGACTTGCTTGCCTTCTGCTGTGCAATTCCATAGTCTAGGAAGCTACTGAGGCAGGTAACCAGTTTGGCAGTCAGCCTCAGATTCCAGGGACACGTGCAAAGTAACAAAACCACATTATTGCCTGTAGCAACAACCCACTTGTTTTAGGGTGCTGCTTTCAGCTGATGGTCATGATTTCAAACCCCACCAGGACAAGCTGCAGCCAACCTCAGTCACCTACTTTCCTTACCCTCTTCTGTTTTGTCCACTTGTCTAGGAGAGAGTTTTCACAAGCCTTCCTACAATCTGGTGTGTGATCTTCCCTTCTGCCACTCTTGCCTTCTGCAGCTTCCTACCTCTTCTGGTTTCCATCTGCTTCAGATCTTCACTGAAGGCATCTTTCTTCTCCCTACCAGTCTCTCTCTCTCACACTCCACACACACACCCCTTCCCTTACTGCCATGTGTTGTGTTTGGTAAAGTGAGCGTCCAGAACTGCTTTGGAAAGACGTGTTCTCTGATGCAGAACAGCATTTCTGTCTCCATGCTGTTCATCTGGCCTTCAAATACAAATTGCCCCTTTGATAGTCTGTGTGGAAGGCAGGCAGTTGTCCATGTGTTTGTTCGGTGCTCCGTTGGCTGGGTAAAAGTTCCCTTTGCGTTTTGGTTTGTCCTTCCACTCATTTCCCTTCATCTCCCCACTTCATTTATTTATCCCCAGCCCCCTCCGCCCCACCCCAAGAAGTCGAGTGTGTAAGCACCAGCTCCACCACCATCCGGGTAAGTTGGGTGCCACCGCCTGCCCAGAGCCGCAATGGGGTCATCACCCAGTACTCCATTGCCTACCAGGCAGTGGAAGGAGATGACAACACCAAGCATGTGGTGGATGGCATTGGACGGGAGCATTCCAGCTGGGAGATCAAGGACCTGGAGAAATGGACCGAGTACAAGGTGTGGGTAAGGGCTCACACGGATGTGGGGCCAGGACCGGAGAGCATCCCCGTGCTCGTGCGCACTGATGAGGATGGTAGGTGTTCCTGAACAGCTCCTTCAGCTTCTGCCATGGGTTAACCGGGACTCTTCTAGCAGAGTTGCTGGAAAAGGGGGAAAGGGAGCAGGGATATTGACCTGGGAGCGCCTTTGAAGCAGGACTGGAGGCTGTCGAGAGCAGTGCTCCAGGGAGTGGGTCTCCCTAGTTGCCCTGGAGTGGATTAGGTGAATTGCTCTGCTGGCCCTTGATCTGCCTCCAGGCTGTGTCAGGTGTCTCAGCATGGTCCCACAGGGTCCTGTTGGTGTCAGCATTGCTTCCTGCCCACACAAGAAAGTATTGCTGTGCTTTGCTGTTGTGGTTTTATAGCGTGTGGTGGATTCCTTTTTACTGAAAGTAGCAGGAGTTCTCACACATCGTGAGATCGGGACTTAGAGTTTACTTGTTGACCTGAAATCCAGCAAACTAAAGAGGGAAAAAGAAATCCTTTTGAAACTTGTAGATACTGCAGGAAAGCTGCTTCCTGCCCCGGCTTCCAGGCAAGCCACAGCTTATATAAAGCTGCTCTTCCACTCAAGAGTCAGAATATCACACGTACAGAGCACTTTACTGGATACGACAGCTTTAAAGAGAAATTGCTTTGTATTAGCAGGGCTGTCAGTTATGTCATCACGATTTAAGCCAATTCCTTTGAAAGTGCCAGAGCTCAGGGTGACAGTAGGAGCTTCCATGGCTTCATGCTGACCCAAGAAAGCTGCAGATTTAATGGGAGAAGAAAGAGATGTGGCATCCAGGCAAAGAAAGCATGATCTCTGCATTGCCCAGTCAGTGTAGGAAATTGAAACCAGACATGTTACAGTTTCCTTAAATGGGCTGCCACTGTCCCCCACGTCTCCATGGCTCTGGAAGTGGCGTCTGGGAATGCTCGCTGACTGCATTCCTGGGCTGGCAAACACATCTGTGTGTGTCCTGCTGCCTTTATTGTTTGCCTCAGTTCTCATTCAGCAGAGTTGTAGCCCAGGGGTAGCTGTTACCCCAGAAATGTCACAGCAAGCTCTCTCAGTTAGTTTTTGGGCACTGTGGTTGGACATTCCAGCTTAGCTGTCAGGAGTGATTTCATATCCCTCTGACATGCTGATGCTCAGTAGATACCCATGATGAAGGAATGAGAAATGCTAAACTGTGATCCGAAAACAAGTTGAACTTTCTCTGTTTGGATCTCAGATGCAGCACATACTTCCCATAATGGGGTAGGATAAGAGTTCCTCGAAACACTGGTCTGCTCACATTCACATCTTTTTGTGTCCCTGCAACATCCCAGTATTATGTCCTATTGAGGCCTCACTTGCCAGCAGAGCTTGACACACAGCTTCTGTCTGGTTCTCAGGGAGGATCTTGTTTTCCGCTTGGACTCCCAGCTGTGTGTGTGGGCAGGTGTCTTGCCAGGGCAGGAGAGCCCTAAGGCTTGTGCAAGGTCACTGCACTAAGTGAATTGTGTATTACAGCATAGGCTGCTCCAGGCAGAAGGGGGTAACTGTTCAAGCACAGCCCCCTCCATTCCCATACCTTCAGCTGGCCTCATGGTGCTCAAATGCTCTGTTCCTCCTTTTCACTATTTCATTTAATTATCTACAATTAAGAAGGACATCTGGGAAAAATAATGAATTACCCTGCAGCTTAAAAACTGTGCTTACCTGCTGGGTAGCTGTTTCTTCCCACTTAGTTGGTTGAAATAGCAATACTCAGTACATCTGCTTGTCAGCTATCCATCCATAATTATCTGATACTGATTTCCTGCTGTGTTGAGAATTGGGGCATACGAGGTTCCAAACCCCTGGATTTTCCCAGGCCACTGGGAGACTGGAAAGGGTCCTACAATAGAGATGCTAGGATGGAGCCCAGGTCCTTCACTTGGCTAACAGGCACTTGCATAGCAGTGGTATCCTCTGCAGGGGGTGCACACCTCTGCTCCCAGCTGCTCCAGCCGGAAGGAGCTTTCCAGGAGCAACTGAGAAGCTAATTTTTTAGAATTGACATTTTTGTCACAGTCAATGCGAGAGCAAAAAGTAATAAGGAGGTAATTTTTCCAAATACTAAATAGGGTATAAATACATTTTTAAATGGGCCTCACCTTGCAAGAAAATTGATATTTTCTGGGCAGTGTAATTTTTCATTTTATTATCAAAAAGCATTCAGCTAGTCGTGCATGAAATACAGTCCCCAGAGCTGTCACAATCCCCACAGGCCCCTTTATCTGGCTGAGTTCAGTGACTGCTGTCACTGAGCTCTGGGTTATTGTTTTAGGATGGTGCTTTTCCCCCTCATTAACCTCTCCTTGTCACAGGGGAAGAGCATGTGTGTGCTCTGGCTGGTGGCAGGTACCAGGGCTCCCTGCAGGACAGGCTCAGCGCCCAGCCATGCTACCTGGGGCTGTTGGACTGTGTTTAGATGTACACAGAGGGGTCTGAGAGGAGGTATTGCGTCAGGCAGGATGCAAAGAAGGCTTCAAAACCCCTGACTGTGCTCCAGGGCACCCTGAGCTGCAGGGGGTTACCATATTCTTTGTATTCTGCTGTATTCTTGTATTCTTTGCTCCCCTGCTGCTGGAGATGAGAGGGATAGATGGACCTTGGATCTGATCCAGCACAGTGACTTTTATTAGGGGTGCTCCTGCATATCACAGTCATGTTCTTTCCTACTGAGAGTAGCAAAAGCGCTTGGATGCTGGGAAAGGGCCAGGGATGTGGTCACACCGAAAGACTGCAGTATGATGTCCTGGGCAGGTACAGGAAACTTGTGCCAGTAGGGCTGTCCTGGCAGTGAGGTGGAGGAAAGGTGGAGCAAAGGAGTGAGAGAGAGTGACAGTGATTGTGTGGTACCTGCTAACTGTTGTCCCGTGTGTGTTACAGTGCCCAGTGCCCCGCCACGGAAGGTGGAGGTGGAGTCTGTGAATTCGACTGCCATCCGGGTGAGCTGGAAGCTGCCCATCTCCAACAAGCAGCACGGGCAGATCCGCGGCTACCAGGTGACCTACGTGAAGCTGGAAAACAACGAGCCCCGAGGGCAGCCAGTGATCAAGGATGTCATGCTGTCAGAAGCACAGGTACAGTGTGGGGACCACGGGCTGGTGGGCGTGGCACCTTCCCTCTCTGCAGAGGGCCAGGCTGGCTGGGTCCATGTATTTCTTGGCCTCCTCTTGCAGCTCCAGAGCATGAGACTCAGCCTGCCTGAGCAAGGCAAACAGTTTGTCCCTAAACTGTGACTTACACATGGGTAAAAAAGGAAAGAACTGCTGTAGAAATGATTTATTGGACAGTGTTCCTCTCTTACCCCTTCTCTGACGTGTACTTCTCTGCCTGCCATGTCCTGTGCAGACTCCAGCTGGAACAAACTGCACTTTGCCCCATCAGTTTTTAAATGGTCAGAGTTTTAAATAAGTCTAAGGTCTGTTTCTTTCATGATGCTGACTATGTTCAGAGCAAAACTTCTGTCTCAGCAAAGTCCACCTGGCTGCTGCGTGCTTGTGGGGCGTGGGGGTGGCTCTACACCGGTGGGTGGGCACAACACACCAGGCAGGACAGCACTCCTGGCTCAGCAAAGCCTCCCTTCCCTTCCTGCTTTTGCCAGGCAGGGACTTGGTGTTGCATTGCCTCTTGAAACCAAACTGTAGGTGAAGCCAACTGAGTCTGGGAAAGGCCTAGGGAAGGAAAAAAGAAAAAGTGAGGTGCAGGCCCACATCACCTGTAAATGACTTCGCCCTCTGCAACCCCCACACCACAATGTGTTCATACTTAGGGGATCTCCTGGACCCCTCACGGGCTGTGAGCTGCAGCCCTGTGCCCACACAGTGCTCCAGGCATGGCTGTGCACTCTGCACACAGCCCAGCAATGTGTAGTTGCCTCTCTCCCAAGGTCCAGGGAAGTTTTTGGTGCCCTGTGTGTGATGAAATGCAACTCTTCTTAGGAGCAAGGGTCCTTCATCCTGGATGACCCCTGCTGTTTGCAACAAAGATAATCGTATAAATGAAGAACAGGATCTGCTGCTGTTGAAAGCAACGAGTAATCGATTCAGAGCTGGCTTGCTTGAATGATGCCCAATATAAATACTGGAGAGGTGCAACGATTAATTGATCTGTCTCCTGAATGCAGCTGTGAATCATTTATGCATTTGTCAGTGGGGAGTGCAGTGCACAGAGGCAGCTCTACTCCCCATTCATATTCTGAAGGATAAAACTCAGTAATAATGTGGAAGGGGAAAACTTTGAAGAGTGAAAATGCTTTGAGGGTCCTTGCAGTGTTGTCTGGGGCACATCTCTGTTTATGTTTCAGATGTTGCTTTATATTAGTAGTTAGAAAAGCTGCTTACTGCCCTTTACTTATTCCAGGAGGATATAATCTTCTGTGTTGTTTGTACAATTGATGATGTGTTGTTCAGCTGGAGTTTGGAGTTAATGGGTTGGTCCCAAGCGTAGGTGGGCGAAGTTGGCAATGTTTTTCTTGTTGGTATTTTCAAATATTTTATGCTTGCCCAGCCAGTTCTGCTTTCACTCCTTACTCATACATTTCAGAGAGAGAAATCCCATGCTAATGTGTAGGAATGAGGATGCCAAAGCCAGGCACTTTCGAAGGAGTGCGGGATTTTGCATTAGTTGGAATGTGTGCATCAAGGAGGCAAGTTGCTGGAAGTTTTCTGGCTTGTCAGACCACTTACCAGTCTTCTGTATTTGGTGAATTTATGTGGGAAAGTTCTTCATTTCTGTGATACTTTTTCCTGCTGTGTGTGGTGCTGAACTCATCCACTGTAGTTTTTGGATGGAAGTGAAGGTCAAAAGATAGTTGCAGAGAAGTGACTACTCTGGAGGAGTCATGTTGCTCTTGGGAGAAACTGATGATGACCCGCAGGGAAGAGGTTTCACTGAGTTGGCAGAAGAGATCTTTATTTCCCAAAAGAGTGAGAAGCCAGGCATGACCTGTGCTTGTGATGAAATACATCTGCTCCAGATGCTGAAGAACCCTGTAAGAGCTGCCATCTCTCAGTACAGCGGTGCGTGTCTTTGCAAACAGCCAGATGAAACTTTAACGAGTAGTCCCGGGAGAGTTATTTTCTGTGAAAGGAAGCAAAAAGATTCATGGGGAAACCTGTCCCTGAAGGTCACAGGATGAAGATGGCCACAGTTCAGTACTCATAAAGCTTCATAAACATTTATACCAGTGCACAAGGAGAGAATTAAACTGATTGAAAATCTTGGGGTCAGAGAAGAAATTCTGTGGACATGTAGGCAGAGCCCCTCCTCCTGCCTAGCCAAGCTGTCTGTTGATTTTGAGTAGGTATGTACCACATAATCTGCTTCCTGCAGACAGTGCAAAGACACTGATATTAAAGCTGACTCATGATTTTTTCCTTATTGAAGATGAGAAATAGAGAGAGAGTAAACGAAGATGAAAGGAAAAAGGAAAGGGAATGGAGATGTTAGCTATGCAGATAATATGGATTCTGAGCTTTCAGAACCATTTGAGTGGAAAGGACTAAAACATCAGCAGAGAAGTGGGGGCCCTGGTGCTGGAGAGATCACATTTTATTTTACAGCCTCCTGCCTAGGGAGAGTAATCAGTTGTTAGGAAGGTCCTGTGATGGAGCTGAGGCCTCTCCCTCCCCTCTGTGGCTGCACCTGTGACCGATTACCTCTGTCGGGATTCTGTGTGCCTTCCACTCTAAGCTTTCACCTCCTCCTGACAGCTTGATGGACAAGAAAATGTGGCCATGCCCTGTGGAGGAGCACCCAGGGTGTGTACGACTGCAGAGCTGGGTCAGAAAGCTGCACCACCTCCTACCCGGGCCCTGCCCTTCACGGCTCAGACAGGTCCCATGGTGGGTGATGGCAGAACATTTATCTCTGCGCCCTGGGTCTTGCTCATGACACATCTGAGCACTGAGAGAGCACCTTTGAAAGGAGCCCAGTGCAGGGTCTCAGCTGCACTCCACCACTCATGTAAGCCCTCACCAGCTCAGGGGAGCGAGGGAGAGCAGGGCCGTGGGACACTGGCATGAGGTTCTTCAGGGGAGAGCAGAGGCCCACCTGCTTGCCTTGGTCTCCAATCCCTGGGCAACTGCAGCGCGTTAGGAGGGGCAGTGGGCTTTAACCCCTCCATCCCTTCCCAGGTACCAGTCCTATGTGCCCTGCAGAGCTCAGTGCTGAGCAGCACCGGGTGGCAATGCTGAGCATGGTGCACAGGGCACAGAGGAGGCAGCAGGGCTCTGGGACGACAGGCCTTGCTGTTGGGGCTCCCATGGAAGCATGGCTTGTTTTCTCTTTAGAAAACTGGCAGCTAGACCCTGTGTGAACCTAGCTGTTGGCTAGTTGTGTCCTGCTCCCAGCCTGCTTGTCATCCCCTCAGACTGGAACATCTGAGGGGGACTTCGTCCCCATGCTCCCCATGTGGCCTCGACAACTGCTCCTGCCTTTGTACAGCATCTTTGCCAGGGAGTCTAATGCCTGCATTGCCCTGGGGACACAGTGTGCCCATCAGCCTTGCTGCCTACAGCCATCCAGTATGCCCAGGGAACTTTGCAGGGCTGGCTGGGTAAAGCTGGCTACAAGGAGGTCAGGCTTTGTGGAGGAAAGACTCCTGCCACCTTCTCCTCCTGCCCTTCAAAAAGAGTCATGGCAGGGGAGAGGCGTGTGCTGCCCACAAGAAGGACTGCAGGCTCACGGGAAGATCGTGTGGTCTCTGCAGGCAACACTTCTCCATCCAGCATGCAGGCTGAGTGCACGTCGCACCAGCTTACTCCAGAAGAGCAGGAAGAAGAAATGGCAATCACTTGAAGCTGTTGGATTGAGATCAAAGGAGAAAAGGGAAGCAGAGACTTCTATTCTCCCTGGGCAGTGCCCACCCCAGGCATAACACAGAGGAATTTACAGCCTCCCTCTTTTGCTGGGTGATAGTCAAGGATCTTTATCTGAATGTATTTGGAACAACTTCTCATGCACGTGTGCTTGTCTAGGTGAGAGTCTGGTATGGGGGGGAGATGTACTCTGCTTCCTAAGTGGAACAAAACTGAAAGGCATCATCCAAGGGGCTTTTCAGCCCTCCACATCCCACAGACTGAGCACCTGAGTTTATACCCCATAGCTGGGGCTGTTGAGGAGGGCTTGAATCTGTGTTTTGCAAGAGCCTTGGTCAGGGAAAACAGCCGTTCCCTGGTGAGACATGACTACTCTGTGTTGAAGTGTAAAATGAAACATTAAGGCATTGCAGCTGCCATAAATACACACCGTTAGCTTTAGCACTTCCCCAAGCCATCCTGCCTCATACACACAGCCCTCTCTGAATTCTTTTTATGGCTGCTCCTGGGCTTTTCAGATCAATTTGTCTTACTGACCAACCTTAAACAGTTAAGAAGCAATTGAGCTAGTTTAAGGAAGGAAATGTTTTGATCTGTAGATTATATTTTAATAATGAAACTGACTTTTTACCGAGGTATTTATGCAGGCCTGACTTTTCACTGTTACTCCTCCAGCACAGATCTCAAGGCACTTCTTGGCACTCTGATCTAATGCAAGATTAAAGTCCACTGAAACATTAGAGCAAGCAGAGTTTGAACATTAAACACTTGGTCTAAAATCCTAGTAGCTGATAAACTCCCTGCTATGGTGTGAGAGGCTCCTGAGCAGCCTCCTGAGCCCAACTCTGCTCTGCTGTTCATTCCAGTGGGGTGTCACCTTCTGCTCCTGTAGCTACGTGGAGGTGAGCTGGGGTGTTACTGCCATCCATATGGCCCCCATCACCAGAGACATGCTGGACATGTAGGAGAAGTTAATTCTGGAGAAAGAGCTACCAGGCCTCATATCCTTCCACTGGCAGGATTTCTTCCAGGTTTTAGATCAGCAGGAGCAGAGTGTGTGTCTGTTGACCATGGTGTGGGCTGGCTGGCACAGGTGGGACATCAACAGCAGCGACTTGAGTTGAACTAAATGTGCAACAGTGGAAGTAACACCAAGATGTGTGTGGAAAGAGAGCCTTTAGAGACCATAATACTTAGTAAAGGCCTCAGCTTTATAAGGAGTCTTTAGGGACAACTTGACTTCTTTGCTGAAATTTAATGTTGAGGTGATTTAGAGGAATAATTGTATTGCAGTCTCACGGCATCAAGTAAGTGAACTATAATAAAATCTTAGAGGAACATTTCTCCAATAGCTTCTTCTTTCTGAATTTAGAGAATAAAATAGCAAATATTTTGGAAGTATGCCATGTATTTTACTGCTGAGGAGAGTACTGTGCCTCTGTGATAGGTGGCAACCTGTGAAAGTCACCTCAAATAGCCTGAGTTCAAAAGGCAGCTTGTAGGTTTGATACTGTTTAGTACTTCTATTGCACTTGCAGGTTCCCAAGCACTCTGGCAGTATTTGCTGGGCTTCCCAGGGTCCTGAGGAAGTCAGTATCTGAGCACTGTTTCACAGCTGGCAGCTCAGGCTCAGAAGCAAGGCTTGCCAGGACTCACACTGTGAGTCAGGGGCAATAATACCTATCTTCACTTTCATTTCTGTGCTTGAACCCGTGGAATGGTGCTTCCTCCAGTCAGATTTAGTAACCTGAGATGTAACGCATCACTTTGGCAGACAGAGTTTACTGTGATCTCTGCAAACCTTCCTTTGGTGCATCAACCACAAAGAACAGTGCTGTGGGCATGCGTGGCAGCAGCCAAGCTCTGCTGTCTCACCACCCCGATGCAGCTTTGATGCCTCAGAACCCAAAATCCAGCCAGAAAAATTCCGAGCCCTAATTGAGCTGCCGTGGCCAGGAATCTATGTGAACTTCTGGTGGGAAATGGTTTGTGTAGAAGTTTTCCCTGCAGGGCCAAGTGAGTGTTTGCTGCTATGTAATTGGGAGTGAGAAGCTGTTTCCTCAGTACATGCACGAGTGTGAACCTCGCTTCGAGCCACGCAGCACTGTTGGAGAGGAGCAGCTTAGCGTGGAGCTCTGTGTAAGATCTCAGCCTCTCCTTCACTGTTGACAAGAGACAGCACTTCTCACTTTCCTCAAGTCCCCAGAGCATTGGTCTTGCAAGTGATACAGGAAAGAGAAGCTCTGGAAATGTTGCGTTGGTGCTTCCCTGCAGAGTTCCCTCTGAGCTTTGTGTGTTCAAGTCTTTGGTTGTCAACAAGAGATGGTGGCTGGAGGATCACTAGAACAGAAACTGGAGATCAGGCAACACAACTGTTGTGAGTGACCTATGGGGCAGGAGTCAGCCCCAGAGCCTTGTTGGTACAACCTATCCCTTCTTGCTTCTGCTTGTGGAAGAGGCAGAAAAATGCAAGCAAAGCCAGAATGGGAAAGTACTGCAGAGTTAGGAAGTGATGAACTCTTCACTCATGTGAGAAGGAAGCTCTTTGCCCCTGTTTGTGTGAATGATCTCAGATCTACTGCGCAGGCTAGCGGCATGTCAAAAATTGCTCTGTGCCACTTCTCCCCTTGGCACAGCCTGTGCCAAGTGACCCTCTGTGTATAAGTGTTGTAATTCCCCCAGCCCAGTCCTGCTAACTCCTGCTGTTGTCGTCGTCATCCCCTTCCTACATGTTGTCCCTTAAAACTCTGTGTCTCCATTTTTCTCTCCTCCTTCCTTTCTCCCCCATCAGTGGAGAGCTGAGGACTCCGTCGACCATGTAAGTACCACTTGTGTGTGTTCCAGGTTGGAAAAGAGGGGTTTGGTAATTCGATTTGCGAGTTTTGTAGACACAGTGCTGTCAAAACATTCCTTTCACTCCCTTAATGAGGCTGGAGAGTTACACTGTGAAACCTTCCACAAGCAGCAAATCCAGAGAAAATTGGCATTTAGGTTGCTCCTAAATGCAGAAAAGCAATTGACATTTCCTATAATCTGTGTATCCAGCTTGTTGCAATGCAGTTTCAGGCAGGCTCAGGTGATCGACTCGGGAGGCACATCCTACTTGGCCCACCAAGTTACATGGTAGAATTAGATATATAATCTTTAAAGCACACTGATCGTAGTCATGAGAAATAACCTACACCCTCAACTGTGACCTTTGGCTGAAACACAGATAGTAATAAGAAAACAATCACATTTAAACGGTTAAATTCAATTTTTCCAACGTAATTTTGAAATATAAATTTGGAGGAACAAACTAGGAAATGACCTTTTTAGAGTCAGCAGTTCAATTATGTGCCCTACTGTGAGCTTCCCCAGCACGATGCATTTCTCCTCCTGCTTTGTACAGAGGATCCTTGGCTTGGAGTGGCTTTGTCATGACAGCACTGTGTTTGCATTATGCAATCAGACCTTCTTTCATCCATCCCTCGTCTCTCTCCCCTCCTCCCAGCTCGCTTGCTTTGCTCCCGGTGGCATGCTTTTTGCGTGAGAATTTCTCTTTGCATGGATTTTGGGAGGAGTGAATTCTCTTGGGATGATCAGAGTCTGCAGGTTTTATGAGAGTGCTTCCCCGCGGGTCCATTGGCACCGGTCGGACTGCGCGTCCGCTCACCCGCACACACCATCTGCTGCAGGGGCGGAGTTGGGGTTGGACTCTGGTTCACACGGTGATTTTGGCGGGGTTCTTGTTGGTGCTTGTTGATACTTCTCTGGGCTGGCTGGTTCCGCAGTGGTAACACGGTGATTCTGATGAGTAAGCCTGGGTAGGTAATCTGAACCAGCAGCACTGACTGGAAATCAGCAGGTTTAATAGCGTGGGTGGTTGTGTGAGTGAGTGATGGGAGACTGGCGACGCCCTGAGAGCAACCACAGGTGCCCCTTGTACTCCTCAAGCTGGCAAGGATCCCCGGGGCAGAGATCAGGCCCCAGGAGCAGCGTCTAAGAGTACCCATGCTGCCTGTCCTCAGCAGCTCGAGCTTAACCCTCTCCATCTCTGGTCCTCTCCTTGTCCGAAGGGGTAAATAACCAACCAGAGCCTCTGCCACCTTTTCAAAAGCTTCCCCAGCCCCTTCTACAGCCCAGTTGTCTCTTATTCCCTGACCAAATGGGTTTGTAGTGCTGATGGCCCAGACAGTACCCACAGATAAACGCAGCTCAGGTGTACCTGCCCTGAGTTCCCAGAGCTGCTGGGAGCTGCTGAGTTTGCTCTGCTTGCTCGTTTGCAGGCCTGGCCAGCCAGGCTTGGCACACCTCACATTTCCACAGGAGGCCAGGAGGGAGGAGTGGTGCTCCCCTCTTTGATCTCAAATTGAAGTGCAGAGCCATGCCCTCCTCCTGCCCAGAGGAAGCCAGTTAGCAAGGATGCTAACACCCCACCGAGTCCGCCCCCTCCCAGACCTCCCACGATGCAGCTTTCCCTCCAGGTCTTGCCAGTGTCTTGCACTGACCCATCCCAGCCCTGCAACACCATGCCTGGCGAGGAGGGTGAACACGGTGCTGTAGCACTGCAGGTGCTCCCTGCCCGGGGCCCCCGCCCCTGCACTGTCTCCCTGTGCTCCCCCACAGCGCTGCTGCAAGAGACAACTTAAAAAATCCCAGAATTAGCCCCCAAGAGATTCACACAGCCAGCTGAACTGGCTTTTGCTCTGGTTCACAGCTCCACAGTACTCTTACTTTCAGGCTTCAAGCAGGACCATATCTGGATCAGATCTCCCTCTTGGCAGGAGCCGTGGGAGAGCACAAGCTGCTGACACAAGTTGCTGGTGGGTCCCTGGAAAGGCCGAGTGTTAGAGACAGGGATTGAAATTAGGCAGGTGAATGTTGGAGTGGCAGCAGTTGTTTGCTGGCTCTGTGTGATGTGTGTGTTTGAGCACGGTGCATGGGTGTGAGCCAGCGAGTGTGTCAGTGTGTTGCTGTTGGAGACACTGACCCCAGTGCCCTCCTTTTGCTCACTCCGGTAACAAGTGTTTGCTCTTCTCGTTTGCCTCTTCTCTGCTGTGTGGATGTGCTCCCAGGAGACAGTCATTGGAGGCCTGCTGCCAGAAACCACCTACTCCGTCACAGTTGCTGCCTACACCACCAAGGGAGATGGTGCCCGCAGCAAGCCGAAAGTCATCACCACCACAGGGGCAGGTGAGTGTGGGGAGCAGGTGTCACAGCCTCGTAGGGGTGGTGGTAAAACCTCCCAAGAGGTGTGTGGGGAGCATGGCCAAGGCACCTGTACAGGAGGAAGGAAGAGGGCTGGAGACGCTGCAGAGGTACCTACTCTTGTGATCTCCAGCCCACGCTTACAGGCTTTGCCACTGGATCACCTGAGCAAAGTGCAGCAAACAGATGGACAGACGCTGCCAGGGCTGGTGAGAGAGCAATGAAACTCATGGGTCTGAGCTCATCTGCATAGTCCAGAGACCTGGGAAGAGGAAGCCTGAAAGTCCAGGCCCTCCCTCAGCTTTTGGAATCCTGGCCTGTCCTCACCTTGTTCCCGTAGGCAAATGCTATGTCTTGCTTCCTTTGGTGACTGCAGTGCTGCCTGGATGGCCCCTGGCACAGAGGGCTCCTAAGAGGTGCTTCTCAGCTCCCCCCAGCCATTGCTGCTGCTGTCTCCCCAGGCTTACATAGCTGAGCCTGGCTGCTCCTAGAGCCATGGTAAAACCTGGAGTGCAACAAATCCTGCCATAGAAGTGCTGCAGACACGACTTCTAGGTCCTGGTGATCCCAGGCCAGCTCTGCTTTCTCAGTAGAGGGTCGTACCTGTGCCTAGTGCAATACAGACGCCTCAGCCTGGAGCAGGGGCACCCAGGAGTCACCAGGTGCTTTCCTCCGGATGTGGTCAAGCTTGCCTTTGGCAGTGGCACCAACTAGTTGACACTGTCTTGTCCACTCACCTTTTCCACTCACTAGACCTGTCCAACTGATAATCGTGCTGCTTCCCCACATCAACTGCAGGAGCAGTATTTACCACTTGTTATTTACGGGAATGCGGCTTGTGCAAACTGAGAGCGTTTGTTCCTGGTGCTTTTAGACAGGGAACAGCTTGCCATCTCCTCTGTGCTGCATATGGGGAGTTCCAGAGGTAGTTTCCACTGTCACAATCTCAAATGCTGTCTCCCTTGTGCCTCGCCGTGATGTACGCTCTGTTCATCAAATTGCTACAGCTGTCCTATAAACAGGAAAAGCTTCCTAAACGTCCCAGTGTTGCCCTGTAAACCACAATGGGTCTCCCCGTGTTATGGTGCACATTTAAGGTTAATATTTGGAATCAGCTTTGAAAATAAGGTGTCCCTTAATACTAGCTGCTGTTAGACATTGTATTACGAGTGCAAGGAGGATGGCACTGGCACTGGGAATGTAGTTGTATGTCTTAAATATCTACAAAACCGCCCCCAGAGCTGCCTTTGTAGAGGCTCGGCTGCAGGCCTGACCTCAAAGGGGAGCATTGGTATCGCCCTCTGATGGCAAAATCGGGCCATAATTCTGTCAAATACGGTTTCCTCTTGTGCTCATCTGTGGGCTCATACGTTTCAAAACCGTGCAAGGATATTTAACTAGGTTTGGCTACAATCCCATTTTTGTTTTCATATCAGTGGCCCCATCCCTTTGATTCTGAGTATCTTCCCTATCGGTTGATTTGTTTACAAATCTGAGCTGATGTGAAGACACGTTCTTTTTTTTAAGTGAAGGAGATCAAGGTATTAAACCATCAATTTAAAGCTATCAGTTCCTAACCCATGACGGCAACACCCCTTGACTTGTGCAGCATAAGCAAAAGTCCTGTGGAATGCTTGTGTTCACCTCTCACATCGACACTGACATCACGAATCTGCTTCTCAGCTAAACCAAAAATGTATTCTGATGGCAAACAGCCCACCCAGCTCTGCTCGCTGCCTCTGCAGATGGTAAAACTGCAAGGTTTCAGGATGAAATTTGTCTGCCTCCAGACAGACCGGGGTGCTGGAATCAGGCTTCTGGGTGCCTGTGGTGGTACAGTGTGCCAGGTCAGCATGGCCTGATAACTGTGCACTGGCTGGAGTGTCTGAAGACCACTGATTGGGAGGACGGGATTCAGATCTTCTCTGAGATAAATATGATGCTTTGAGGTCCCTTAAACCTTTCTTGTAAAAGGGAATGAATTTTGGGGCTGGATATAGCTGAATTTATTTCCTGTTTAAGTGGCAGCACATGGGAAAATGGCAGCCAAGAGCTGGCTGGCTCCAGCTTCCCTCGCCACTGGATTAGGGTCGGTCTGCCTCTATCCATGTGAATTGTTTGTCGTCCTCTTCACCCTCTTGTCTGAACTTTCCCACTTTCCTCAATCCTCATGGACTGAGCAGCACAGAAGCCATCCTTCCTTCCCCTCCTCCCAGGCTATAGATGGTCATTGTGTGTTTATGTTGCAGTCCCGGGGAAGCCCACCATGATGATTAGCACGACAGCCATGAACACAGCCCTCATCCAGTGGCACCCACCCAAGGAGATGGTAGGGGAGCTGCTGGGTTACCGGCTGCAGTACAGACGTCTGGATGAGGAAAAAATGAACACGATAGACTTCGGGAAGAGAGACCATCACTACACTGTGACCAACCTGCACAAGGGGGCCACGTACCTCTTCAGATTGTCTGCCAAGAACAGAGCTGGCCCAGGAGAGGAGTTTGAGAAGGAGATCACTACTGCTGAAGATGTGCCAAGCGGCTTCCCACAGAACCTGCGCGTGGTGGGTCTCACCACTTCCACCACAGAAGTTGCTTGGGATCCCCCGGTCTTGGCAGAAAGAAATGGCAAGATCGTGAACTACACGGTGGTATACAGAGACATAAATAGCCAGCAGGACCTGGTTAACCTCACCAGGGACACAAGTATCACTTTGACAAATTTGAAACCTGATACCACTTATGACATCAAAGTGAGGGCCCGAACCAGTAAGGGGGCTGGGCCACTCAGCCCCAGCATCCAGTCCCGGACCATGCCTGTGGAGCAAGGTAAGTGCCCCTCTAACAAGTCCTAAGCAAGCTCTGCCTCCAGGACAGGGACCTTTGCTTTGGTTCGTGAGGCTGCACTCTCCTCTGCTCTGACTGTTGTGATCAGGTACTGTGTGGCACCCTAGTCTAAAACTGGTTCAGTGAGGGAAGGCTCAGTGAAGATTTCCTTAAAGTTACCATTTGGGAGGAGAGGGGCATTGGTGGTACCTTAATTGCCTCCACAGGCACACTTTGATGTTTTATCTGTACATGAAAGGCTCTTCTTTGAACTGGAGCAAGTGGCTGAGTAGGATCATCTGCAGATCCAGTACCTGAACACCGCTGTTCTTTGATCCTGACAAAGGGCCAAGAGAGTGTGAGTGGAGGGGGGAGAGAGAAAGGCTGCAGTTCAGCCTACGACTTCCTTTCTGTAATGCTGGAAAGTATAGTCAAAAAGCAAAACTCCACTGGAGACTGTAGACTTGGTAAAAGGCTGCTGCTCTCTTCTCCTCATTTCTTACTTCTCTGCTGTAGCTGAACTCTTTGACCTCTGCTGCTGAGTTAGACAAAGAGAGCCCTGGATTTGAGCTGCTGCCTGGCTCCCTCCTGACTTGGCCTTACAGTGCTCAAGTATCTTGTTTTTCCTTTCAGTGTTTGCTAAGAACTTCCGCGTCAATGCCGTCATGAAAACGTCTGTGTTGCTGAGCTGGGAAGTGCCTGACTCCTATAAATCTGCAGTGCCTTTTAAGGTAAGGGTGGGATTCGGAGGACTGGGAGCTCCACCTGTGGCAGTGAGCAGGACAGTGGATAGCAGCAGCAGCTGGGGCCTACCGGTCAGACTGGCCATTGTCACTCCATGACAGTGGTCACACGAGCCTGTCCTGATGCCTGACACCGGAGTTGAAGCATGAAAAGTTATAAATTTGATTTAATCGCAGGAGATCAGGACAAAGTGGTCTGAAGACCAGCCAGTGAATCAAACTAAGAACGACTCCTGCAGTGTGTCCCGTCTCAAATACCCATATCACCTTCATGGGTTACTTCAGAGCATCAGGGCGGATGTATAATCTCAGGATGTGAAGGGGAGAAGCATCATCACCCTTCCTGAAAGTGTTACAGATGTGAGCAGCACAAGATGTGTCAGTGCATAGGGAGCTCTGGAGGAATGGCTGCTGCTCTCTTTTGTCCCATACAGTTCTGGATGTGGTGTCATCCAGCAGGCTGCAGACAACACTGATGACCTGATGTCTTCCTGCTCTTGTCTGTCCCCCAGTACGTGTCACTGATGCAGGTAAAAGACTAGAGTGTGGTGGAAATTTTTGCAGATCTCAGTGGAGTTTCTCTCGCTTAAGAAACGTGTCAGATTGCTGAGGATAACCTTCCACCCAGTCTGAGCAGCAATCTGGTGCCTCTGCAAAGGTGGCCAGGGTGGAAGCAGCATGACTTCTCTTCTTCTTTGCACATGCCCCCAGCCATACTGTGCCTAAAGAGAAAATGCAAGGCGTGCAGGAGTTGTAGCGGATCCATGGCCAGGGGAGTGAGGGGAAATCTTGGACCGCATCCACATCAAAGCAGATGAGCACCTCCCCTTCCTTGTTACTAGCTCTCCTTGTTTAAATTGTGAAGCTGAATTACCATGATCAATAACAGGCACTTGTTAACATGCTGAGTTTAGTTGAAGCAGACAAGGCTTTTGTGAGTACCTTGTGGTATTCAAAGCTTTCCCACATGTGGGGTTCATTAGGGTCAGTGTTCAGATATCTGGCCGCAAGGAGCTTCACAGAGCCCTGTTACTTTGCACTCTGCTGAAGAACCAGAGTCCTTCACCCTGCCTTGTTCTTGTGGCCCAAAGCCCACGTCTCTGTGTGACAGCACAGTGCTAGAAAGGGACAGTGTGACCTTTGGAGCATTACTACCACACAAGGATGGTGGAGTGGTTGGAGGTAGCCAGGAGCCAAGGATGTAATGCTGGTGCCCTGTCTGTCTCCTCTCTTAGCTGCATAGCTGTGACTGCTTGCACAGGGGTGACTCAGGGTCTGCCCCTGCTGTGGGTTAACCCTCAGATGACACAGGAGCAGATGGCATTAGCCACTTGCTAACTTAAGAGCAGTCATGCAAATGAGAGTGTTACAAGGATATTTCTGTAATAGTGCCTCCTTTCTATTAATATTCCCAGACTTGCAGACGCACAGAAGTCAAGGCCAGGAGCTACCAGGGTCAGCTCTAACTCGTTGATTGTGCCACTTGAAAGAAATCCTTAACCTTCAGGATTTTGTATTTTTATAAACAAGGTTCACCTCTCTCCTCTAATTCAGGCACATGGGATGCTGAGGCCAGAGCCTAATACTGTAACTAGCATAGCAGATAAATCTCCATGGGAACAATTAGTATTATCTACACTTGATAAACAGTCTCATGCTAAATCTATGTCCCAAAGGGTGTCATATTCTACTTTAACAGATTTAATTAAAGTAGATATTGTTCTGACAATGAATAGTGAGGCAAAGGCAGAACTGGTGCTTTTTTTTTATTAGGGGATGAACTGAGACCTTAAGATTTTTCTTTGCTGCCAAATCAATAATGAAGGTTTGAGATCTCTTTGGGGAATTTTCACAGCTTCTTCTGGTCCAGGAGATAAATTCCCTGTAAAATGTTGCCCAGCAGTTGTGGTGGAGCAGGGGCACTATTCCTTTTTTATTCCACTGTGCTTGCAGAAAGCTGTTCTGGAGCTTTCACAAAAAGTGCAAGATAGATACAACCTTCTCCTTGGGGAAACTGCATTTTCCTGAGACACATTCTTCAACTTAAGAGCAGGACAGAGGATATATTGGTAAAGCCAGCACTGCAAGGTATTTTACAAGTGGGGAGAAGGAGCAGCACCTTCTGAAAATCATAATGATACAGGTTTAGAAATAAGCCCTGAGAATGCTGGGCAGTGCTTTCTCACAGGGTGTCCCATGGAATGCATAGTTACTCCTCCTTGTAAATATGCCAACTGTGTCTATTTCTCCATCGAGTCATTGTCTCTTGCACACGATGTGTCTTTTCATCTTTTAGTTCAATACATTCTGTACTGCCTTGAAATCAAGCATGAGACCTTCAGCAGTGACATTTGGGCCCACCTACCTTTGCAAATCTTCTCTCATGGGTAGGAGCAGCGCGGATGACATTTTACAGCAATCCATGGGCTAGTCAGCACTGTTTGGCAGTTCAGAGCCCTTGGGCCAGATTTGCTGCTGACTCCAATAGTTACCAGTGGGCCATGATGCAACCTCTAAATAGCATTCCTGCCTGAGCTTCCGGGCATCTTCCAGCTGCACATGAATGACTGTTTCTGAGCCCTCACATTATTTCAAGGTTTGTGCGGAGGCCTTGACTAATGGTGCATAACATCTGAGAAGACAATGTGTTGTGGCAGGTAAAGGAACGCAGAACTGCTGCAGCAACTGTGAAGAGGGGAGATGGCAGAGAATGCTTCAGGAAAGCATTGCAAATGGCAGTTTCACTGTCTTCAGATGCAAATTTCTGTGCATGGCAATAAAAATCGTTATTTGGTGTTAGCACTGAATCAAAGGCTGTGTCCTGGCCAGTTCCAGTGCAGAGCAAGCAGGGAAACTCTGAACTGAAATGCCTGACCATCTCTTCTGCCTCCTCTTGCTGTAGGAAAATGGCTCTGTCCGCAGCACATGCCTCGTGTGCAGGCAGTTGGTGGCTGTCTTCCCTAGAGCACACAGTGCACGCGGAATCAGTCGGTGATACCTTTATTAGAGAAGAATTTATAATGAGAAATCTCATCTGAGAGGCAACAGAACTCTGTGGGTTTTTCATCCTTTCAGCATAGGTCTTAATGTTGGAAGTTTGGTTTTGTTCAAATCTGTGTTGGAGCACATGAAAGAGAGGTCCCGCTGCTCCCCCAGGACACCTCCTGACTCTGGTATCTGGTATATCTGGACATGTACTATTGCAGTGTCATTGCAAGGGGTGGTGCTGGCCCACACAGCAAAGCTGCTAAGATTACTTGAAGTCTGGTAGTCCTGTCTTTGTTGTGCCTACTTCTGTGTCGGAGCCAGGGGAATCCTGCCAGCTGTGTATCTGATATTGTGGTGCTGCAAGAATTTGATTTTTCACTCATTGTAGCACCCATCTGATGTACGTGTCTTTGGAGAAAGGTATTAAAGCCCAGGAGAAAATATCATAAGAGAAGTCACAGCAGAGAACAATTCCCTCTGGCTATCCTACCTTTTAAAACCTTTCCTGCACATGGAGCAACCAGCAGGACATTTTTCCCTGCAAACCTCTGTTACTTTAGTACTTGGTACTTACTTTTGCTGTCCATTGCTGCAAACTGAAGCGTGTCAACAAACGAGATTGGTTGCATCTCTTCTCCATAGCTGGCTCCTCATTGCTGCTGTGTTACCTGTTAGGAGTCTTTTCTCATTAGCAAAAAAGCTGGGGCTCTTTCTCCTGACCTCCATGCAAAGTGACATGACGAGCTGTGGGTATCACTGTTCAGGTAACACAAAAGCAGAGCTGCAAATTCCAGCCCTAGCTTGGTCCTTGTGCTCCACTGTCCTTCAGATCTCTTTCCAGGGCCTCTCTTCTCCTCCCAGCTCCAACACTAAATATTAGAGCAGCGCTAACCAGCTGCACTTGTCCCAGAAAGCTGGCAGCTTTCTGTAGATGTCTGCCACCTGCTGAAAAGGGGACTTGGAAGGAAAGTTTGGTCCCGCCCTTGCTGCCTGTGTAAGCCTGAATGGGGGGCTCAGCTGGTGAAAAAATCTGTTTTTCTTCAAGTAATTCTTCTTCCACAGAACTGTCTTCTCTCTCTCAAGGCCTCTGTTGCTGTGTGGTCTCTGCTTGCAACAAGTAATAGCAGCCATGGTTTAACATGCTCCAGCTCTGCCATTGCCAGTTTTTGGTATGCTGTGTCTCTGCACCACTGCCAGGAATCCAACTGGATTGTCTGTGCTGGACAGTCACCTGGTAGAAAGAAACGCTCTTTTCTCACAGCTGGGGCACAACCTGTGGCCTCTCCAGTTCTCTACACCCCATTTGTCTCTGTCTACAGGAACTGCTTGAGTTTTTGCTTTGCAGAGG
This sequence comes from Manacus candei, assembly GCF_025592945.1. Classification (NCBI taxonomy): domain Eukaryota; kingdom Metazoa; phylum Chordata; class Aves; order Passeriformes; family Pipridae; genus Manacus; species Manacus candei. The sequence continues at coordinate 596,960 of NW_026138053.1, forward strand.
CAGCGCTCAGGGGTTTGGGGTTGCTCTGGGAGGATCAGGATCAAGGTTCCCTGGGCAGATGGGCTGTTTAGTGCAGCTAACTCAGCAGTGCCCGTGGCTGCTGTGCCTGGGGTGAGATGGGGGTCCTGCCTGTCTGCGACAAGGCGCTGAGAAAATGTCATTAGCTGAGAGACCCAAGGGGGGAAGCTGTGTGTGGGGGGGCTGCCCCCAGCCACCAGCAGCTCTGCCCTGCCCTGCCCAGCAGCCTCTCGCTCCAAGCACGGCAGGGAAGAGCAGCACCGACCTCCTGCCCACGGCTGTGTGGTGCCAGCATCTGTTGTCATGACGACGGGGTGTCGCACCTGCAGAGCCGCGTTTCGGGTACCAGTTTGTGAGCCGGATTTGTCAGATCATTGGTGAGGCGTGTAAGCCCCCGGTCACCTTGCTGGGGGTGGGGATGATCTGCATTAACCATCCGATCAGGCATCAGCTGGTGGACACGGGAGTGACACCAATTCAGAGCAGACTGGATTTTACCCCACAGGCATATTGTGTGTTGTAGCCTCGTGAGACAAGAAACAAAACCCTGTCCATCCCCATGCGGGGGCCAAGCATGGCCATCTGGGTTCCTTCCCCAAATAGGTGCTCAAAAGCAGTGCTTGTGGCACCACCAGCCTCACTGCTGGCACTGGCCACCCGGGCATTGCTGAGATGACCCCCTCTCTGCTCCATCCCTGCGAGGTACAGGGAGCACAGCTCAACCCTCTGCTGGGGGTTGCTCTTCTTTAGCTAAAGATTTATGGCTGTTTACGAAGCACACAGTAGCTGACCCACCTGAGGTAGGGCCCAGAGGCAAATTGTCATCTTTAGCCCTGCTATTTTGAGTGTGAGTTTGCAGCAGCAGCAGCAGCTGTCAGCTGCATGAACGCGTCCCTTTCTCCTTTCAGATTCTCTACAATAGCCAGAGTGTGGAGGTGGACGGCCACTCAATGAAGAAACTCATAAGTGACCTCCAGCCTGACACGGACTATTCTTTTGTGCTAATGAACCGTGGGAGCAGTGCTGGGGGGCTCCAGCACCTCGTCTCAATCCGCACTGCTCCTGACGTCTTGCAGAGCAAACCCATCGCCACAAACAAGTACATACAGGAAGGAAAATTCACACTCACCCTGCCCAAAGTGCAGACCACCGTGCCAGTTAGGTAAGTGCCGTGCCTTGAGTGGAGAAGGTTAGGGGTGGGGGCTAGAGGCAGGGAGGGAAAGGCAGGGCAGACCTGTGGATTTTGTAACCTGGGACTGAATTTCCGAGCAGGCTCTGGTACAGAGCCAGGCATTTACCCATGACATGGGATCACGCTGTTGGCTCTTCCTGAGCAAATATTTATGTGTAATAAAATTAAGACAATTCTCTGATAGTTTGCCCTCACCCTGGTGGGTATACTCCAGATGCTACCAGCAGAAACACGGTTGAGGATCAGGAGGGACTTTCTCTGACACTGTATAATATCCTTTAAATAAATAATGCCTAAAGCCTCAAGGAGATTAAAAAAGTGAGTTTGTGGAAGTCTTATTCGTTACTGTGGTATCCTTGTGCTGAAGCTCAATTCCCCCAGGGTTCTTGCTACAATCCGATTATATAAATGTCCTTCTCACAGCTCCTACACCACCCTCTGGAACACAGTCTGTAGATCTTCATTATCCTAATGAGTGCTAACGGGAGTATTCTCTTCTCTGGTGGAGCTGGAAAATGAGCTTTTTCCTTGCTGAGCCCTTTTGTTGCTTGCAGGGCAGGGAAAGGAGCAGGTCAGCCCTGAGAGGCACACGGCACACATCATTTGGTGACGTGCCAGAGGCTTAGGGTCCAGTCTTTATGCTTTCCTTCCTTCCCAGGTGGTACTACATCGTGGTTGTGCCAGCAGACCAGAGCACCAGCACCCCGACTGCTCGGTGGCGGACACCTGATGAGATGGAGCTGGACCAGGTAGGAATTGTAGCAGCTGCTGTGATGGAAGTGGTTCCCAGGTGGCCCAGCACACTTTCCCCAGGCCTCCTGGCAGCAGCATGGATGCAGTGACACAGGTGCAGGCTGCACATCAGAGGTGGGAGCTGTGGGATGGGTGTCCCTTCGGCCTTTCTTGGCTGGTGACAGCATTTGGGAAGGGGGCTGGAGTCAACCAAAGGAGGAGCCACCTCCCAAAATGTGCTCCCTTATGAGACCACACTTGAGTGTCTCAGAGCTCTGATAAGGACAGATCCTGTCTCAGGTCAGACAGTCATTGCAGCCTCTCTCAGCTGGAACAACCATGCTGATTTTGCAAACAAGCTAGGAGAGAAAGGTTTTGATTTCAGTTTATTAAGCTGTTTTCTCAGGAAGCTTTTCCCTCTCTGGGTAGGACCTAAGATAAAGAGTTCACTCTAGTATCTAACAGAACCTGCAGAGGTCCCTTCACGCTTGCTCGTTAAAGACTTTCAGTGTTCACCAGCCCATTGCCCCAAGATGCAGCTTGTTCTCTGCAGGAGTGCTCCAACACCAGTAGCATGGAATGTGTGCAGGAGTCAGGAAGGGTTTTATGGGCTCTTTCTTCCCCACACACACCATCAGCCCCAAAGCAAAAAGGAAAAATTCCACAAAATCACACACAGAAAGATCCATTAAGAGAACAAAGTTGCAAGCTTGAAGTACTCAGAAGTGACAAACTGTGAGGAGCTGTAAGTCAACCCTTATCTTTATTTGAATGATTACAGTCTTTTCTGAGAGGTCTGGGCTCACAATGTGTATTGGTGGATCTGTTCTGCACATGAAGCACAACTGTGTGGTGGAGAAGCATCATCCCCCAAGTCTCCTACATCTTTTCATTGCAAGTTTACCAACATCACAGATGTCACAAGAAATAGAAGACCAAGATGAGAAAGGATGGTTTGGTTTTGAGCTTTAGGTGTTTGAAAGCTATCAAGACATCTTGTTCCTATCTGTCTCATCCAGCCTCAGGCAAATGATCTAAATTTTCATTAGAAGCCACTGTCTTGCATGTTGTGATTTTTTTGAGTGCTCAGTTTGAGATCCTGGAACCTCATTTGCAAAGCCTAAGCATCCCCAGCTGCAGAGAAAGTCAATAGCTGGAGACAATCAGTGCTATAAAGATAATACTGAGTTTTCTTTAAAAACAAAACAAGCTGATGTCTTTTCAATTTGACATTCAGAATTGTTGGACATTTTTTACATTAATGCCTCTGCGTCTCTGTATGTGTAAAATTAGGATAATCACTTTCATCTCACCTCATATGGGTGTTTGGAAGATAAGATCGTTAATGTTTGTGAAGCACTTGTAATATTATAGTGATCAGCACCACAGAAAAGCCCATGAGGAAATTATTAATTTTGTCTTCAGAGCTGAATTTGAATAGTAAGCAATAAACAAGGCCTCAAGCTGCATAATGCAAAGAAGAAAACAAAATGTGGAATATCTGCCCTTTGATTAAGCACTGTCTGTCCTGTGTATTGAACAAAGCAGGGGACTTAGAGAAAAGATAGTCTGTGACCATGCAGTCAAGGCTGGAGCATAACACACGTACACAAGGCAGCTGAATTAATTTTGCACAGGCAGTATTAATTTTCTAATTTTTCAGAATCTGAACTTTGCAAGCCTAGCAGTCTTTTGATGCAGTCTTTTGCTGTGTGATACAAGTGTAAGTGGCAGAAGCCTCCAGCAACCTCAGTCACGACTGGAGCCCTGTGGCTTCATGCCCTTGCATGTAGAGCTGTGCTTTCTGCCCCAAAGAGCTCAGCTGTAATCTCAGCCAGATACAAGAGATGGGTGTAGGGAGCAAACTCCACACTCCAAAGACTATCCTTCTGCCTTTTCCCCCTGCAGTTACAGGGACACTTATGTAACTGAGATTTCTCCGTTCTTTTTTTTTTCTTCTTTTCCTTTTTTTCTTTTTTTTTGGTGATATTGTAATGACAAGCCATAGCTTTCCAAAATTACTCTAACATGAGTATTGCTAAGAGAGCATGGATGGTCTGTCCGTGGCAAAGTGTAAGGGGCTTCTTACTTTCTTACCCAGCTTTTCCTTTTCAGAGAGTGAGCTCAGCTCAGCAGTGTGGCTCTGTGTGCACATCACTCTCCCCAGCCCTCTGATGTTCCCCATCTGCCCTGACAGTATTGCACTGATACGTTTCTGTGTGAAATGTATTTCATGCCTCCTTTTTCAGTTTGAATTAGAATTTCTCTTCCAAACTTGATATTAATTTTCATTCATTGCAAAAAAAAGACCTTTAAACATCTGAGAATCTTCTTAGCAGTGCAATTGAATTTCTGTGTGTTTATATCCTTTTCCATGAATTTGTGACTATGAAATTTGCCGGTTTTACTCTGAACATCCCGTGAAATCTGTTACCATTCTTTGTGATTTACACAAAGCTCTGCCTGCAGCACAGCAGCAGGTGAGATACCAAGGCACTGACAGAAGGGAAAGACACGGCAAATGTCACTTTTTCCCTGTACATCAGCATCAGCTGTAATTCACATCCAGCATCCGTAGACAGTGTGATTTGCTGTCCAGACCAATATTTGGGCCACAGAATGTGGCCTGGATCCCTCGCAGCCCATTAACTCGAGGGGACAGTCACAGCCAGGCTGTTTCAGCCCTAACATTCACCATGTCAGCTTTCCAGGACTCAGGATTCTTCTAAAGCTGCGGTCCTGGCAGAGGTGCTTGCAGTGAGGGTCTGCAGACAGATGCTCCAGCAATGCCTAAATGGATAACATGTGCCTCTGGTTTCTTAGTACCACCACATCCAAATCAAACCCAGTATCTTCTCCTCCCTTCCTCCCCTCCTGCTGAGTCCTTCAGCCAGTAAGATGACAGTGTAAGGCGGTGTCACGCTGGGCGAAGCAATAGTGATGCACCTTGTTTGTCCCCAGTTGCTGGAGGCCATAAACCAGGGGAGTCAGAGCAGGCGCCAGCGACGCCAGGCAGACAGACTCAAGCCCTACATTGCTGCTCAAGTGGATGTGCTGCCCGAGACCTTCACCCTGGGGGACGAGAAGAACTACAAAGGTTTCTACAACAAGCCTCTGTCTCAAGACCTGAGCTATCGCTGCTTCGTGCTGGCCTCACTGGAGGATGGGGACACGGTAAGGACTTTCTGTGGGGCGTGGGCACAGCCTGTCCCAGCAGAGCTGAGGTGGGCTCAGTGCAGGCAGGGGGAGCAACTGCTGCGAGCTGAGGATCCTGTGGGAGTTAACTTGATAGATGGTGTAAAGGGCACGTGTGTTCTACATAACAGATGAGAGTGGAGGGCAGTGTGTCAACACACACATTCTGCACAAGCTCAGTTGTGGCTTGCTGGGCTGTGCTCAGAGCAGAGCCTGACACATGGTTGAGATGGGATGGGTCCTCATTCTGCTTTGGTCCAAGTAAGTGACTGTGGAAGACAGCCCGTGAAATCTTACCCTGCACAGCACCTGCTGAGACTGCAGTGAACAGGATGTTCCCCCTGCAAACCTGCCCTCACAGGCCCTTCTCTGCCCAGAACCTCACCTCCCAGATGACATCTGCCCTAGCAAACCTGCCTCCCATCGCAGTGGGTCATCAGCAGGGCAAAGGTGCATGCTTGCCTTCTGTGTAGGCATTCCTGCTCCTGCATCTCTCCTTGCCAAAGGCTGGAAGCTGCTGCCAAGCACACGGGGCCTGGGCACGTGAGTGGGAAGGGAGTAGCTGATGCAATGAGCAGGGAGCAGCACAGCAAGACCTGTGCATCACTGTCCAGCTGTAAACACAGAGGGCAGGAGTGGTGGTGGCAGCAGTGTGTAAATAATGGAAATAATAGAGATGCACAGAATCCTTTGGTCAGCTTCCAAGCCGTGGCTTCCGTCCTCAGCCTCATTTGCTTGTAATGGCTCATTAAGGCTGGTCGAGTTCTTCATTAGTCATCCAGCTCACGTGTTCTCCTGGCAAGATGTGTACACTGGTGAGGGAAGGAAAGTCACAGATTAGCAACAAGGTAAGGCAGAGGCCTTAAGATGAGCTATCCTGACAACCCCTGTCAAGAAGAGATGACCTTAACTAGTTGATCCCAACTATAATCATCATCTCCTCACTAGCATAGATCTGCCACAGCCCTCCAATGAACCATTAGGCAGCAGTTATTATACTGCTCCTACAAATCTCCTATATACCCTGCTCCTGCAGACCACCTTTCTGCATCCCCTGCTGCATCACATCCATTTTCATTTGGAGTATGAGGCATTCTGTCCAAGCTGTGCACTGTCTCCCCCACCCAGCTCCTCTGAAATTGCTTGCTGTGTCTCTAGTGTCAGCAGGCGAGCATAACATTGCCATTCTTCAAAGGCAAAGGGAAGTGTGGTTGAAACACCATTTCTGGGAGCAGGGACACCTGCACCTCTCAGTCTGCCTTTGGAAATGCCACTCAGGTAACAGTCCTTCTGATCTCTTTTGCTTCTGTCTTCTCTTGGAAGGAGACACCTCCTAAGTGTGTCTGCAAAAATATGAATTATGAATGTTTGCCCCTTGCACAAAGCTTTGGAGGTGGCCACACGTGTTACCTTGCTGCACAGGTCAAGATGCTCCTTCCCTCCCCTCCACCAATGCACCCTGACCTTTCTGGGCTGTCACAGGCAAAGCCTTCGTGTCTTCCTCGCAGAGGAGCCACTTGCCCACGCAAAGGGGAGCCTCAGGCCTGCTGCCCCATCCTCTCGACACCAGTACAACATTTTCTTGTCCCTGCCGTGCTCAGAGCTGCACCTGACTCCCTGCCCTGTTGTTTGAATTGGACAACGGGGTGTGGGAACGTGCGAATGGGTTGCAGTGATCCTGTGCAGACTTCCTCTAGGAACAGGACTAAACCAAGAGCTGGCAGCTTATTTCACAGGCATTGAAAGAGGGCCTTGTAGTTTTACAGACAAAGTGGCAGCCACCCCCCATGGCTTCTCCCCCAGACAGTGGCTTCTCTGCTGATAAGTCTGAGGAGAGCAGCTAGGATGGCTGCACTAGTGTGGGCTGCCAGAAGGATGTCCCAGATAAGAGTATTTTCTGTACTCCACACGTTTGAAATCAGGCTGGCTGGGATCAAGGGCACCTGTGAGAGTAGATCAAGATGAGCATTTGTGGGACACCAGCACACTTGATTTTTCCCTTTCTTCTCCTCACGTATGTGCAGATATGAATTGCAGGTTTAAACTTCGACCTTAAAGCAGGAGATTTATAGATCCACAGGAACTTCTTCAATGATGTAAACTTTCTATGGCAGGAGCAGAATGTTTCTGGCTCCTTAATGCCAGGCAGCAGGTGCTACTCAAAAGCCACAGGCACGGAACTGATACAGCTCTGGCCCTCTCTAATAGATGGAAAGGATTTCTTTTTGCAGCATTTAACCCTTCTGACCCACCAGCACTGAGCTGTGAAGGTACAACACTGCTCCACAAGCCTTAGCAACAGCAGCAGAACAAGGTGCCAGTGTCATTTTTCTGCAGGAAGGGTTTGGGTCTCTTGTTAATTCCGTCTTGCAAGTGGGACTAGAAAACTGTCCCTTCAGGTTATAAATCACGGGGCTGCCAGATTCCAGAAGTCTCTGGAAAGGAACCTGTAAGAATGAGCCTCTTTCTAAGGTCTGTTTATCAGCGACATCAGTTCTGTCATTTCATTCCTTTAAGAAAACTGCCTAGCCCAGCAGGGGTTTTCCTAATATAGCCTTGTCCTGGAGAGATGTGTTGATATCAGCACAGCAGGTATTATAAACCACTTAGGAATCATCAGCCAGCCCCATTGTGCAATTGGTTGGGATTCAAAACCTTGTGATTTGGCTCTGAGAAAATCCAGGGATGGCAAGTGGCTCTTAGCTGGGCTGCTCTAGTTTGGCACCTCCAGGTTGGGTCTGCCAGCCACAAAGTTGATGGCACTGGGAACATTTCACACATGGGGAGTTGCTGGCACTGAGAATGTTTCACACCAGGAAGAAACTGTTGAAACAGCATGACCTTTGCTGACGCCAAGAGAGAGAGTATCTCATGGTATGTTGCTGGGGTTTGAGAAGCACGACCATTCCTGCAAGCCAAAGGCAAGGGCAAACTCCTGCATTTCAGGGATGTAGCTGTTGCTTTAGCATAATGGATGCTTGCTTTTCTCTCCCTCTTCTGCCTGTGCTGTTTAGAAGAGATATGCAGCCAGCCCCTACTCGGATGAGATTGTGATGGAAGTGGCTTCAGCAAAGCAGCAAGATGAACCAGAGATGCTCTGGGTGATGGGACCTGTCCTGGCCGTGATATTAATCATCATCATTGTCATTGCTATACTCCTCTTCAAAAGGTGAGATCCAGTCCAGGACATAGCACTTACGGCATGAGGGCTAGAGGTGCTGGCACCTTCAAGACCTTCCTTGTAATCTTCACATAGGGGGTGCTCTGATAGGCAATCCTTGGTGGTCATGGGGAGGAGGAAGGTCTCTACCTGGCACAGCAGAAGGCTGTTTTATAAAGAGAGCAGAAGAGCTGGAAGGGCTGGGTATGCAGAGGGTAGTTAATAGCCCCAGGACACAGAACTGCTGTGGATTCTGGAAACATGAGCAGTGCAACAGAGGAGAGCAGCTTTGTCCCTAAAGCTAGTCTGACTGCTCTCTGGTCACACAGCTTGGATTGGCAGCCTTGGGAACTTCTCTAGTACTGGTTTTCTGTGGAAATTACCTGCTTGATCTCTGGCAGGTGCCCCCACTCCCGTGAATTTTGACTGAGGAACTTGATCTTGGTGGTGAGAACAGGACACGGATGTGACAGGCTAGAATCAGAGTGGAGCTCTCTTTTGGAGGCCTCTCAGTCCTGACTGCTGGATCAGAACCATCCACACACTGTGCTCCCTTTAGAGGCAAACACCTGCTTTTGCCTAGCGGAGCAAAGTTGTAACTGTAGTGTGAGATGACTGTTAGTCCTCCAGAGGAGCCACAGGTTGCATTTGCATGTGTTTACATAGCCTGTTCAGTTACAGTGGGTCATTCCCTCCCTACCAGCTCAGCTCTAAGGTTCTGCTCCTCCTGGGCTCTCTATTTACATATGTATCTCTAGCTGGGGAGGGGAGATGGCTTTGTTGTCTGATTAAATGGAGCTCTGCTGTGCATGTGCAGTCAATGCCTTTCTGTGTCAGTGATCATCTCTTTTCTTCTGTTCCTGCTTTTCCCTGGATCTAGTAAGCAAGAAAGGTATGAATCCATTTTATTTTCTTGTTTTGCTAAAATATCAAGTCTGTTTCCTTTTTTAAAAATCAAGCCCGAAGCTACTAAGGGGCTTCTTTGTTTTTGGGAGTATGGAGCATGCCAGCACTAGATGTTTACAAAGACTTTGTTTCCTCAAAGATATCAGCCTCCTAGCAGTTGTCAGCCTCTTACAGCTCTCAGGGAGAAGTTCCAAAGTAAAGACTTCCCAGATTGTTTTTACAATTAAATTAAAAATAACAAAAGATATGGCAACACCAGCAGTTAAAGGGGTTCCTTTGTTTTCTCGGTCACTTCAGACTGAGAGCTGTTCCATCAAGAATGCAGGTGTATTCTTGCAGTCTCTAATGAGGATGCTTTGAGGCAGTACCAGGGAACTGTAAGAAATAGCAGGTTTGGTGGTCTTTAATGAGAGAAGATGGCTCCAGGAGGGATTTCTCTACCAGGGCCTCATGGAAGATATTCCCACCTTGGCTTAGCTTAGCACGATGAAGCACCAGCCTGCGGTGCCCAGACCTGACATTTATGTCCCAGCTGCATCCTAGCCCATGGGCAGCAGCATATCCCCTTCCAGTACCATATCCCCTTCCAGCACCACCTGCATGCTCAGGGTAGTGCTGTGGGTTTGGCTCTCCAACCTCTCTTTGGAGGCATTTTCCCCCAAAGATATCTGTATGTCATATTGACAATGGCAGATCTACAATGGGAATGAATGGAAGCTGAGCATCAGTGGATAGCTTGGGATCTGGAGAATGGTTTAGCAGTTGCCCTGACTAGGCTAATGAGAGAGAGACAAACTTTAATTACGTGCTGTGCCCATTCCCAGGAAAAACTGGCCCACTTTGCTCAAGGGCTCAGGGACTGGTACCCAGTAGCACATCGCACATCCTGCTGTGCTCTTGATAGGAGAAACACTGATTTATTTGTTTGTCAAGTATTTCCCTTTCTTACTGTCAATGCTCTCAGTCTTTCAGCTCTTTTGTCTCAGTCTAGGCAGCTGGAAGGCTTCTGAGATGTTGAGATGCCTCAGAGCAGTGTAAGACTCTTCTGTATGTTGACTGTGTCAGGGTCAGCACAGACTCAGAAGAGAGTACTGCTGTCCTGCCCAACATCCCTCTCCACTGCTTAGGTATATCCACCATATTTTTAATCTACAGCAAGAAGTGGGACTTGAACATTCGCTAGAAACCCTTCTTGCAGTATTAGATTTTCCTTAATATTCACTTGTCCACTTTTTGATTGGATCTGTCCCTGCTTTGCCTGTGAATTCCAGCAAGAGCCTGAGGTGGTGGCATCGCTCTAGGCATAAATATAGCATGAAGAGACAACATTGTATTTTATTGTTCCATTAATACACGCCTTGGGTGCCTTCAACCATTCAAGACATGTATTAATGGCCCAATAAAACACACCCTGAAGAGCCTTTACACTATTATATTATAGCATTCTGTATTTAAATATTTCTAATACTTGAAAAAAAATTTTATTATATCCTTCCACTACAGGAAATAGTTCCTAGAGACAGTAAGAGGAAACAACATCTGCATTTTCTCTAATAAATATTATGCAGAATACCACATTTCAAAGTGCCTCACTAATCAAACATCTGACATTGCTTACATATGATCTTTCCTGTTTCATAGATGGGAAATTGGAGGCACAGAGGATGATGTGACTTGCCCAGAGCCCCAGGGAGCCTGGGATGGAGCTGAGTATCTGGGACACAGGGACCCAGACTCCTTCCCAGGATGGTTCATGCCAGTCTCTGCCAGAGCTCACCTGCTTGTTTCTACCCTCTCTGTCCATAGGAAAAGGGCACACTCCCCCTCTTCCAAGGACGAGCACTCCATTGGCCTGAAGGACTCGCTCTTGGCCCACTCCTCTGACCCAGTTGAGATGAGGCGACTCAACTACCAGACTCCAGGTAAGGAGCAGCTCACACTCTTGCATCCTGCCTCCTCCAGTTCCCCTTTGCCACATCGCCACGCCAGAGGTGGAGTTACAGTCCTTCCCACCCTCCAGCAGCTCCACAGTCACAGTGGCACAGAGGGAGCTTTAGACCAAGGATGTCCAGGTGTCTGCTGTGTGGGGTGCAAATCCTCCCTGGCCCTGTTGCTGCAAGGCTGGGGAGCCTGGATGTGGCCAGCCTGTTGTGTGGTGTGTGTCAGACATTCCGTGAAGCTCACTGCAGTCGTCCTGAGCCGGGAGGAGCCTCCACGCAGTTGGGAGTGCCCATACCTGCAGTGGTCCCGGGTACTGCGCTGGCTTGGCCTGGGCTGGGGTTCAGTGCCGAGCACCACTGCTGCAGTGCTGGCCACATGGGCTGCATCTGGGGGAATCAGGAGGTACAGAGCCCTCCTACTGCTGAGGGTGTCCCAGCAGCTTCATCCTGGCATCTTTGGCGTACTGACTCTCCTGGTCTGCTCGGCTGAGGGTGAAGAGAAGAGCTATGTGCAAACTACATTGCTCCCCAGCCAGTGATGTGGCCCAGTGAAGGGCACTGCTGGTCAGGGTGGTCTCAGTGCGGAGGATGATAGTTCAGCCATTCTCTACCTGCTGCTTTCACTGGCCTGGGGTGCCTCAGGCTGTAGCTGGTTTGCCAGCCAGTGGAGGCAACTGTACTTCACACTGCAGAAAGGTCTTGTGCTGCTGCTTTGTGCCTGCACATCTCTGATGGCACCGAAAGCACAGTACCTGTCATTGTAGTGATCAGAGACAGGCTCGCCCTGACTTGTTCAGAGCCTTTCAGAGAGTCCAAGTCCTAGATGAACTGAGGGAGCACCTGGGCTTTTGTGATGGAGGGAGCAGTTCAGCAGTAAATGAGGCACATACAGCTCTCTTCTAACTTGCAGCTCCTCCTGGTCTGTAACCTACTTTCCTTTTCCTCCTGCTGCTCATTCATCTAAGAGCTTTCATCTAACAGGAGAGTTTTGGAGGGACCATTTCCTGATGTAAAACTGCTGTGTCTGGCAGTGGGGGCAAGAGGAGCCTTTCCTGTTGCCACTCACAGCAGTCTGACTCACATCTGGGGTGAGCTTCACCAGCACATCATCTTCTATGACCAGGCAGCTGTCAGAGGTCCCTAGTTAGTGCATCTCCCAGGCAGGACTGATGGCACATCTCAGGGATGGGAGGCAGCAGCAGCCTGGCAGTTGCCAGCAGAGCTGGCACGTTAATTGGCCACAGCACAGGCCAGTGTGGTATTGCAGCACGGGAGGAAAGTGCTGTGGGGAGAAAGGAAGGCACCTGTGCCAGAGGAGGAGCATCTCAACAGGCACATCACTGGGAGCAGCACTAAGGAGGGGGTCACACACAGTCAGCAACAGCGTGCAGCTTCCTGAGGAGGAGCACAGTCTTGAACAGGGCTACTCCAGGACGGTTATGCACGGGGACAGGCCTCTGTGACATGTCTCCACATGGGAACAAGAGCCATCTTTGCTGTGTGCTCGTGGTTTGCATTGCACAGAGGATTGTGACAGGTCAGGCTCATGTCTGCTCCTGTCTCCAGTAAGATTGGGGTGTTTGCAACAAGGACATCCCTTGCTAGAGGGTTAAGAGTTGCCATCAGAGAGAAGAGGGGTCTGGGAAATTTTCTTTTCCCGTCTGTGCCTAAGGATAAGCCAAAGATGCTGGCTCATTTGGTGAGTTGGCAGAGCTCTCTGGAGAGGCAAAAACAAGCCACAGTGCCCAGTTCACTTGAGACAGCAGCAGGGACCTGGGACACTGCCAGACAATGCTCCTCCACCATGACACAGCACTGTGTCCTCCTCCCCTTCTCCCCCCTGCATCACTTGTGAGTCTCTGAGGGGCAGAAGTGGGTGTTGTGCAGTTAGAAGTCACTGTTCCAGCTCCTGATGAGCTTGTCCTCATTAATGAGGTGCATGAAAACCACCAAGCCCAGTGGGTCTATGCTGTTGCCCCTGTCACCCGCCGGAGGTTGAGGCAGTGCTGTGCGGATGCACTGACAAGAGGTGCTGGCCACCAGCCCTGGTAGCTCCCTGCTGGAGCGTGCTGAGCAGGGAAAACTTGTTTAATGCATAATTAATTGGGCTACTGTTATTAAATATTAAGCTTTCTCGGTTTTGTGGTTCCTACTTCAGACAAGGGTTTTCCCCCCCGTTGGCTTGCCTGTACTAACGTACTGCTGTGCCAAGTCACTGAGAGGATCCAGGACCAGGCAGTGTCCCAATACACCATGAAATGAGGCTGAGTTGTGCTGCTGATGAGCTGCGAGCGAGCTGGAGGCTCAGGGACGCTGAGCAGAGGTTGCTGGGGCTGAGTGCAGTCGTTGTGGCTTCCAGCCAGCACAGATGCCACCTGTACCTGCCATCCCCTGGCCCTTGCTGGGTCCCCGGGGCACAGGGCTGTGGCCAGTGGTGTGCAGCTAGAAGTGTAGCTCTTGGTGTCACATGAAGACCTGTGTGTTCACTCCCCTGCAAGTAGCTCCAGCTCCATGTGTTTGCCATTGGGGGATGGCACTGGCCAGAGCCAACAGCCCAGTGTGCAACAGCCAGCTGGAGAGCAGGCCCCTGGGCCAGGCAGTCGGTCCTGTGCAGGAGGGAGGCTCCCAGTGCTGTGGCAGATGGTGCTTTCCTTTGCATCTTCATCTCTTTGTCTTTCCGTTTCTGAACCTCTGCGATGATGACTAAAAGCTAATGGGATTTCTGTTCTTGCCCCATTTCTTTTCTTTGCAGGTGCCAGTGTCGCCTGTTGCCCGAATATCTCAAGTTAGTTTTAACTCCTGTTTTTATCTTATGACACCTTTTGCTTTTTCTTTCACTTTCTCTCTCGTCTCTGTAATTTTTGTTTCAATGTCATGAAGGTCACCCTCACCTACAGCAGACTGTAAAATGGCAGCGATTTCACTTTCTGACATGATGTGTTGGGGCCAGGCTCGGTACTGCTCACATGGCACTGCAGCAGCTCACCTCAGCACGGTGCAGAAGGGAAGGCCCAGAGTGCTGGGCTGCCAGGAGGCTTCTGCAGCAGCCCATTGCCTGCTCCCATGCCACCTGCCCCCTCAGAGTAGTGTGCCAGGCTCTGCCGTGGCATCAAACCTGCAGCTGGCCCTGGGTGGGGACAGAGAACCTTGGCCCTTCTGGAGGGGGTGACCAGCTAGGAACCCCAAATGGACAAATCTAAGGGTGCTCTTCAGCCCAGTGGCTGAACACACTCTCGTCCTGCCTTGGGCAAACTGGTTTCCCTAGGCTGGCTGGGTTGCTGTGTCATAGAGTTAGGCAGAACACAAGCCAAGGGACACTGATCATCTCTGAACTGCTGTGCAGTTGTTCTCCTTGGCTGTGTTGGCACCGGATTCCAAGGCACAGAGCAGAGGGACTTACTGCTCTAGAAGGTTGGATGGAGTAGTGCCAGCCTGTGGGTGTCACTGCCCCTTTAATGCTTGTCTTCTGAGCTTCAAGTTCACCCTCAAACAACCATGAAAGCGTAGCCTCCCTGCTGCTGGAGGTACAAGACATCTGTGTGCAAACAGGAATGGGGGAAGTATGTGGGATAAATACTTCCCCCAGGAGCAGAGCCAAGGGCTTTGCAGTCTGTGGCCCTGCAGGCATTGTGAGACCTCCGAGCCCTTCTAGCCTGGTGGAGAGCTTACTGTCCTCTTGCCAGAGCAATTGGGAGAGCATGTGGAAGTCCTGGCAAAGTGTACAAATCTCCTCCATCTTGCCCTGCAGTGGCAGTGACAGTTGGTTTAGGTTCACCATAATGGGATTCCAACCACCTCTTTCTCCCCATCTGCCCTTGCAGCTCTTTTGTTGCTGCAACACAGCCTTGGCCAGGAAAACTACAAGTTTGAAGAGACCCCATTGTATTTCTCAGTTGAGATGAGGGTCTGGCAGCTCTGCTGTGGTCTGTGCCATACTTTGTACATAACCACGTTGGGATAAGCACATACTGTGGTTATGTTCCAGTCTCTTTCTTCTTCCAGCCCCACACTTCTGCCTTGGCCCCACACTGTTCTCGTCATTCAGTTGTTCAGTAGCAGCTCTGCAAAGGCTGCCCCTGAGCTACACACTCAGAGCTCTGTCACCACCAATCTTTGTGGGCCTGCTCAGCCACCTCGGGGATCCTGGTGGGTGAAGTGGCAAGCAGAAGACCATATGCAGAAGGACCTCAGCACAAGGCAGAAGATATTACCTTCTCCATCTGTCCATGTGTTCTCAGGCCATCCGTGGATAGCTCTGCACTGTCAAGTGATGGCAGGATGAGTGTGTGTTAGATCGGGTCTTGCCTGTGTACAGATGTCAGGTGCTTTATGCAGAGGTCTGAGGTGTAACACTTCCATGTTATCACCTCCTGACTTGTCACCACTGTGTCAAATGCCTGTACCCAGCCTGGGGACTGCTCCATCACCTCAGTGGCCCATCACTGCCATCTGCGGTGGCATTCAGTCTCCTGAGAGATTGAAAAGCTCCTGGCTGTGCTCCAGCCTTTCTCCCTGAGTGTGAGTCAACAGCTTCAGCCTATTAATAATCATTATTACCCATGTGGGGTTTCTGGGAAACCCACAGAGCAGCCGATGGAGTCACGAGTCTTGGGATTTGGATGAGATGTTTCACAACCACGTTCCTGCCAGTTCAGCATCTCAGCATCAGAGAAGGAGGTTGTGATGGTTGAGCCCTGAATCCCAGGGCTCTAGTAGGGCTCCTCCCAATCCCACATGCAAACCACCACAGTGGTGTGGCATCTGTGGGATCCCCTCCTCTAGGCCTTTCCCCTGAGCAGGGCTTCGGCTGTGCCCAGGATGAGCCATCCTGCTTTAGACAGGGCAAGACTTCTGCCATGGGCTGAGCTGCACGCAAGCTCACAGCAGCCTCCTAAAGGCTGCTGGAGGACACGTCACTGCACATGGTGCCTTGCACGAGCCAGCCCAGAGGAGCTGAATTTTGGGCCCTGGAGCTGGCTCTGCCTCTGGAGCATCACTGAAAAACACTTGAGTTATACATCTGCAGGCAGAGCTGCTCCTCAGCTCTCAGAATGTTACACAGTGTCCAACAGGGGAGCAGCCATTGCTCCTCCACGGGGCCCTTCTCATCTTTCCCTAGCTCCCTGGGGACTGGGGCAGCATCTCCCTACCCAAAAAGCTGTGCACACGCACTGCAGAGGTTTCGTCTGGAGCAGGTCTGGGCGAGTTTCTTTTTGGCTAATGCCATTGTTAGGGCTAAGCAAGAGGATCAGCCTCAGCCCTTGGCAGTGAGAGCACCAGAGGATCGGTGTGTTCAACTTCAACCCATGTGGGAGCCCGGGAAGGGCAGTGACAGCGTATCCTTGGGCTGTTCCTGCCAGGGGCTGTCCCGAGCCCCTGCCCGCTGCGTGGCCTGCTCTGTGTGCCCGGTGGCTGTACTGTCCTGGCTTGCTCACCCGGTCATGCACATTCTGCACATCACCTTTCTGTTCTGTTCACCGAACCGTGTGCTCTGACAGTGTGTGCCGCATGCCATGTGCTCTCGTCGACCTCCCATCCATCCTGCCCAGCGCTTCACATAGTCACACGTGTCCGCCTCGCGCCCACTCTTTGGGTTTGCTGTGCACATGCCATTGTTGAGCCTTCCTTGGCCATGCAGAGCCATAACCTCTCCCTCCTCCCTCCTTGTCTCACTTGCAGGCATGCGTGACCACCCCCCCATCCCTGTGAGCGACCTCGCCGACAACATCGACCGGCTGAAGGCCAACGATGGGCTGAAGTTCTCCCAGGAGTATGAGGTGAGCGTGGGAGCGGGACGGGCTGCGGGGCAGAGTGATGCTGGCCAGGACCCCCAGCGGAGAGGGCTTGATGAAAGCTGAGCTGTGCCTCCCCTGCAGCAGCACCGCTTGGGCAGGCCCCATGCCAGCCCTGGGAGCCTGCCAGCTCTCCCTGCCAGCCCCAGAGCGGTGGGAACTCGCCTCGAGCAGTTGTAGCATGGCTGGTACAGGGAAAAGGCCTTGCAGCAGAATGCACAGCAGCCTGCCATGCTCCCACCGTGGTTACAGCCTTAGAAGTGAATGGACAGCCTGCCTGCGCTGTCGCTGATTACTTTGTTCTGCTGTGTGAGGGCTGCCCTCCATCCAGGTTGGCTGAGGTATTTCAGTCCACAGCATCCTGTGCCCCTTCACGTCTATCTGCATTCAAAGCTTTGCTCTCTGCGCCATCCTCTGATGCCAGTGAATATGCATTTGAGTTTTCATTCCTGCTTCCCCTTCTAATCTCCCCCTGAACACTGTTGGACTGTGCTGGCATTACCCTGTGCCATTCAGCATCTCTGCCACCAGAAACTCTGCTAATGTCCCACTGCCCTGGAGTAGTCCCAGTTCCCCTCCCTGCACAGAGCTCTCTCTGCCCTACAGCCCTGAGCTGCAAATTCACCTACATTGCTGAATCATGCTCCCACCCTGGTCCATATCTCTGGTGGAGCCCCTGGGTAGGTACTGTATGCACCCACCACTGATGCTGCCTTTGCTCACACGCACAGGCACGCACTGGGCATTTGGTGAATCCCTCCATCCTGCACTGCACCTCTCCCAGCCCATCCCTGTCCTCCCCAGAGAACAACTTGCCAAGGGGGTGCACACATGGAGGGGAAGTGGCTGGCCTGCGTGAGGGCTGCCTTGCATTTCTAGGCGCTCTCCAGGCTGCGTGATTGGGTTGAAACTGTGTAAAACTGTGAAAAGATCCTCTGCCGCCATGAGAGCAGCAATGGCAGGATGATGTTTTTCTGTGCTTACATGCAGGACCCTCTTGAGCTGCAGGAGACTTGTAAATAAACCCCCACTACTATTAAAGAGGGAATAAATTTAGGAAGTGTTCTTTGCATGTCTTATCACTTCTGTTTGAATTGTTATCTGCCTGTGCCTGTGGCCTCCCCTTCCTGCACCATACCTACACTGATCCATGAGATGAGATCAGAACATTTGCCCATGAGGTAGGATTATATATGCCAGGAAAGGGAAAGCAGATGTTGAGAAGGCAAGGGACCAATTCCAGCTAGTTCAAAGGGTGTGCTGTGTGTATCCGAGGAAGGCAGAGAGCTCTTTTTTGCTTTGGGATGCCAAGATGAGGGCTTTGGCATCCCTCTGCATTCAGCTGTCTGAACGAGAGAGATGAGCTACAGCATTGCATTGCAACTTGGGAGTTGTTTAAAGGAATAATGTGCTTGCCTTTCAGCTACCTGTGTGTTCATGTATGTCCTGCCAGTGGTGCCAAGGTGTTCAGTCATATCTCTCTGCCTTGGGCTTTTTGTTTCCAGTCCAGCTGAAACGTTAAGCAGGGCTGTCCACAGGCAGGCTGTGGCTCTGCTGCACGGTGTGGATTTGGCAGGATCTGTTGTCTGTGCACTCCCATCCTCACACTAGGCCTGTGCTCATTAGAGCCTGCAGTGTAATACTGAGCTGTGGGAACTGTTTTGGAAAAAATGAGCATTAAGTAAATTCTCTTAGCTGCTTTCATGAGCCTCTCTCTTCTCATTTCTCTTTCTTTAGAATATCATGGCTGGTTGAGAGCACCAATCAGTTGTACTTCTCATGTTGAAGCAGCTATTAAGTAGCTGATTGTTGCATGTAATTTTTTTCCCCTGGATTCTACTGTGTTTGACTCCTCATCAGCTGGAAATTACTGAACATGACAGGCTCATGCAGTGTTTGACACTAGGATGGACCCCAAAGCAGAAGGGGTTGCCCCTTGTTGGCATGTGGGGATCGATACGATCATTTCCCCTTTGAAATAAGAAGAATCCTGGACTGAGTTTGCAGAGAATAGCAGCTGCCTGTGCAGGATTGCTGCAGCAGTGGGTCTGCTCTCATCCTGGTCCCTGTGTGCGTGGGCAGAGCAACAGCTCCCTTTGGGGCCTGCAATGGGAGGGCTGGAGGGCAGGATGGGCACAGCATGTGCTGCTGAGTAAGGGAATCTGCAGAGTGGATGCGGAAATAGCTGAGGTGGGAGGGGAACAGGCTGTGCAGCCCCGTGGGAGCCCGAGACAGGAACCACACTTCGGCACATACTGTGCATTTCCAGTAAGTGGTGATACAGTCCCTGGGACTGTGTGAGCCGCAGACCTTGCACAGAGCTGAGTGGTGACCCAGCACTTAGAGAGATGGAAGCCCTGACCCTGTTCCCCATGGCATGGTAGTGCTGCTGGACTGGGCCTAGCACAGCTGAGCAGGGAGACCCAAGGGAGGAAGGCATTGCAGGTGAACCCCCAAGGCCCATTTGCTGTTTGACTGTGCTTCGGAATAGTTGAATTTTAAGTGTTTTTTGCAAAGTAGCCTGTCAGCCTAACATCTCCATGGGGTGCAGGACTGTTTATAGATGGCTCATGTTCCAGGAGCGGTGGCACCACAGGCAGAGAGCAAATATTTAACAGCACTTTTAACCACTGAGGCCAGCTGGCCCAGAGCCATCAGTCTGGCACTTGCCTTAGTTGTGCAAGCAATAGCAGGGTAGCCTAGACACAGGTGACACAAAACAAGACCTGTCAGCACCTCCCCGCACGCCTGGGAAGGGAGCACAGAAGGGTGGCAGAGATTTCTCACAGCTATCTGACCTCCATTCCCACAGGTCAGAGAACAAATAATATTGCTCACACCGGTTTGCCACCCTGCGTGGCTGAGCAGCCCGTGTGACAAAGCCATCGCAGAGCAAGCCGTGTGCTGGCTGCAGACAGAGCAGGTTCAGGAGCTGCGGGCCAGCCCTCTCCCCTGGTGCCCGGGAACCATCCCAGCTGGACCTGCTGGTACCCCTGGTGTGACAGGAGAGGCTGAACTGCAGGTGCTGGGAGCTGAGCCGGCTGCAGACACAGTTAACTGCTGCCAGCTGCTCTGGTGTGGGGCAGAGCACAGCCCCTCCATGCTCCCCGGGCATGCGGCAGCTGGGGAGCAGGGCACGAGGGTCTGGCAGCAGCTTCTGGCCTGGCTGCACCAGGATAGTATTTCATTTTTAGTGTACACTGGGAGCTACAATGAATTTACAGTGAGGGACTAATGGAATTAAGTAGAAGGGAGGCTGAGCCCCATGACCGTGGACCTGCGGGCGGTGGCAGGCGCTGTCGCTGTGTTGGAGCTCCTCCTGTGGGCACCTTCCCACGCTGCAGCCTGTGCACGGGGGGTAGGCTCCTGCCCTCGGATGGTGCAGGAATACCTGCACTGGAACAAACAGGTGTGCACACACACACACTGTGTCACACACTGCAGCTGTGGGATCCAGCAGGCTGAGTGCTGGTGTCCCTTTTGGTGCTGTTAGCAAACACAGGACTAGCTGGCTCCAGCCAGCACTAGTTCCAGCCTGCTCCCTTGTGGCTGCTGCTGTTTCTGGGCTAGGTCCTGCATCACTTTTCCAGGGGAAAATTTTTTCCTTACATCCGAACTGCAGCTTTTGCCCCTCATGCCCAGTCCCTTTGGCATGTCCGTCCAGTGCAAGGCCCCTGGGAGCAAAGCGGGCTGTAGGTGATGAGAACCTGACAGTGTGGCACTGCCCAGCACATTAGTTCTTGGTAATCTTTAGGTCATGTATGAGATTTGACCGTGCTCCTGCTTCCCGGTGTAGTGGGGAGGCTGCAGACCCTTCCTCGCAGTTTTCCAAGGAGACAAACACTGCTGGCCTGCCCAAACCCTGTGTTCACTTGCGTTTTCCTTAAAGCCACTGTGGACATTGCATCTCCCTTGCCTGTAGTCCTGGCAAGGCAGCTTAGATGGTGGCAGAGGTGCTTGGGTCCCTGGAGCCACTGAACCCAGGAGGTGCTGGACCTGGGGTCCAGATAGCACCCAGGGAGCCGCTCGTTGTGGGTTTAATGGGCTGGTCGGGAAGCTGCCTCACGCAGCACTCACGTTCCGGTAATAAGAATAATAAGGCTGAAGCGCTGCCAGCCATTGATTCAGAAGCACATTATGTCCTCATTTGAGACGCAGCAGAGATTGACAGTGGTCAATGCTTGTGCTAATGTGGTTGATTTCACAGGAGGCCGGGAAGCACTCACTGCCTGAGCACCTTCCCACCCCCCCGTGCCCTTGTGCAGCCACCTGAGCTGCTGAGCAGCGTGGGGTCACGGCTGCCCAGCTCCTTGGCTGCCACAGGCAGGGCCAGCCGTGCTGCCACGGGGGTCTGCCTGCCCGGGCTGCCCCAGGGGTCTGCCTGCCCGGGCTGCCCATGCCTGCCAGCAGTGTAGACAACAGCAGGGACTTGGCATATGGAGGGATTTTGGAGCTGCACTGGGGAAGGGGAGCAACAAACCCAAGGTGGACTGTATCTGAGAGATAAACTGGCACCCAGGAATGTTTTCAAGGCATTTGCAGAGTGCTCTCGAGTCTGTCGAGGGAAGAGCCTTTTTCCAATCCTGTTTCAATGGTCTGACTCTGTCTTTATGGCATTAGCAGCAGGAATCCCTGAACTACTTTGGAGAGATTGCTCTTTGCACTTCCATGCTGGGAAGGAGGAGTTTCACTAATTGGGCTTTTTCTTAATTTGCACTTGCTGTCTTACAGCATCTCCCCTGTCACTTTAAAGCAAAGTAAAACTAAAAGTCATGGGGCTTTTAAGTTTGTTCCTGGCTCATTTCCTTCCAATTTCCTAGCCCTTCTGCTTTCTAGGAAGAATGAGTTGAAAGTGTTACTCTGATCAAGTTTTGGGATGAAGCAGTCATTCCCATGAGCCCCAGAAAGGAACGAGAGCAGATTCCCAGAGCCCAAGCAGTTGTGGAGCAAGGTGGGGAGACGAGGCAGTGCTGCCACAGTCAGGGGCTGCAGAGCATTGTACAGAGATGGGACAAGACTTGCCAACCACCACTCCATGTGAGGGTTCCAACTGCTCTCCAAGCAGCCCATCATGCTCCAGTTTATTTACTCATTTGTTTGCCTTAAAGGGGGGAACAGGTGTACATTAATTCATCATCAGAGTTTAAATTAAATCATTTTACTTCTAAATGAGTCAATAATTTGCAGGAGTATTTAATTAGAGCCTCTTTGCACTCAGGTGCTCTATTACTTCTGACTTTCTCACCTGTTCGCCCTCTTAAGAGGCTGATGATGATTAGACCATTTCTGCACATCCTCATTGCACATCAAAGCAATTAACCCTAATGGCAACCCCTTGATGCTCCTCCTTGGTTCTGGGGGCTCTTGGCAGCCTTGTGCCCCACCCCCCAGGAAATAACTCTTTCTTCTGCTGTGGCAGGACATGGACTTGCAGTGCAAAGCACACTGCCCCGCACAGCTCGGTCGCCCTGCAGCCGTGTGGCAGTGATGTGCGGTGTAGATTGCACACCAGCAACTGCACTGAGCTCTGCCTGCCTCTGCTGAGGGGGAGGACTTGCTCCAGCACCCACCTGTGCCCACTGAGAGTGTTCACAGGGCGCACTTAGGGCTGGTGCTTTCTTGGGTTGCTTCTCCATAGCAACAAGATGCTCACTGATGCCTTCAGGGCCAGTCTTAGCCCCTCCGCCAGGTAGTCAGTTCTCTGCATGGGCTGTCTGTGCAGACTAAGGCCACCTTTTTGAAAAATAAGTATTATTTATGTCTCTAATAGGCATTGGTGGGTCCATCTCTTCC